>NC_140590.1:1852126038-1852726038 GCF_964204655.1 Triturus cristatus | reverse complement strand
CTCTCCTTCTCTCGCTGTTCCTCTTTCCCCTCATTTTACCTTCTCCCATTTTCTTCGGGTTCCTGTTCTTGCTTCCTTTATCCGTGTCTCTTCCTCTCGCTCTTGTTTTCTCCGCTGCAGATTGATTCTTGATACATCGGCTGATATCCTTCACCCCCTTCAGTAAACCAGGCTGCAGGTGGGGCACCTTCGGGAGCCCCGCGCGCCGCGCTCACGGCAGGAACTGCGCACCTCAGCCCGAGGGGAGGAAGCAAGAACCAGAGCCGGCCCGTGACCAGCGTCGCATCTCCCCACACCTGCCCCCTGCACCTCTCCTACCTCACTCCGGGAGTACCTGCCCTCTCTATACCTGCCCCCTGCACCTCTCCTACCTCACTCCGGGAGTACCTGCCCTCTCTATACCTGCCCCCTGCACCTCTCCTACCTCACTCCGGGAGTACCTGCCCTCTCTATACCTGCCCCCTGCACCTCTCCTACCTCACTCTGGGGGTACCTGCCCTCTCTATACCTGCCCCCTGCACCTCTCCTACCTCACAACGAGAGTACCTGCCCTCTCTATACCTGCCCCCTGCACCTCTCCTACCTCACTCCGGGAGTACCTGCCCTCTCTATACCTGCCCCCTGCACCTCTCCTACCTCACTCCGGGAGTACCTGCCCTCTCTATACCTGCCCCCTGCACCTCTCCTACCTCACAACGAGAGTACCTGCCCTCTCTATACCTGCCCCCTGCACCTCTCCTACCTCACAACGGGAGTACCTGCCCTCTCTATACCTGCCCCCTGCACCTCTCCTACCTCACAACGGAAGTACCTGGCCTCTCTATACCTGCCCCCTGCACCTCTCCTACCTCACAACGGGAGTACCTGCCCTCTCTATACCTGCCCCCTGCACCTCTCCTACCTCACTCCGGGAGTACCTGCCCTCTCTATACCTGCCTCCTGCACCTCTCCTACCTCACAACGGGAGTACCTGCCCTCTCTATACCTGCCCCCTGCACCTCTCCTACCTCACTCTGGCAGTACCTGCCCTCCCCACACATGCCCCCTGCACCTCTCCTACCTCACAATGGGAGTACCTGCCCTCTCTATACCTGCCCCCTGCACCTCTCCTACCTCACAATGGGAGTACCTGGCCTCTCTATACCTGCCCCCTGCACCTCTCCTACCTCACTCCTGGAGTACCTGGCCTCTCTATACCTGCCCCCTGCACCTCTCCTACCTCACAACGAGAGTACCTGGCCTCTCTATACCTGCCCCCTGCACCTCTCCTACCTCACTCTGGCAGTACCTGCCCTCCCCACACATGCCCCCTGCACCTCTCCTACCTCACAATGGGAGTACCTGGCCTCTCTATACCTGCCCCCTGCACCTCTCCTACCTCACTCCGGGAGTACCTGGCCTCTCTATACCTGCCCCCTGCACCTCTCCTACCTCACTCCGGGAGTACCTGCCCTCTCTATACCTGCCCCCTGCACCTCTCCTACCTCACTCTGGCAGTACCTGCCCTCCCCACACATGCCCCCTGCACCTCTCCTACCTCACAATGGGAGTACCTGCCCTCTCTATACCTGCCTCCTGCACCTCTCCTACCTCACAACGGGAGTACCTGGCCTCTCTATACCTGCCCCCTGCACCTCTCCTACCTCACAACGGGAGTACCTGGCCTCCCTATACCTGCCCCCTGCACCTCTCCTACCTCACTCCGGGAGTACCTGCCCTCTCTATACCTGCCCCCTGCACCTCTCCTACCTCACAGCGGGAGTACCTGCCCTCTCTATACCTGCCCCCTGCTCCTCTCCTACCTCACTCTGGGGGTACCTGCCCTCTCTATACCTGCCCCCTGCACCTCTCCTACCTCACTCCGGGAGTACCTGCCCTCTCTATACCTGCCCCCTGCACCTCTCCTACCTCACTCCGGGAGTACCTGGCCTCTCTATACCTGCCCCCTGCACCTCTCCTACCTCACAACAGGGGTACCTGCCCTCTCTATACCTGCCCCCTGCACCTCTCCTACCTCACAACAGGGGTACCCGCCCTCTCTATACCTGCCCCCTGAACCTCTCCTACCTCACTCCGGGAGTACCTGCCCTCTCTATACCTGCCCCCTGCACCTCTCCTACCTCACTCCGGGAGTACCTGCCCTCTCTATACCTGCCCCCTGCACCTCTCCTACCTCACTCCGGGAGTACCTGCCCTCTCTATACCTGCCCCCTGCACCTCTCCTACCTCACAACGGTGGTACCTGCCCTCTCTATACCTGCCCCCTGCACCTCTCCTACCTCACTCCGGGAGTACCTGCCCTCTCTATACCTGCCCCCTGCACCTCTCCTACCTCACTCCGGGAGTACCTGCCCTCTCTATACCTGCCTCCTGCACCTCTCCTACCTCACAACGGGAGTACCTGGCCTCTCTATACCTGCCCCCTGCACCTCTCCTACCTCACAACGGGAGTACCTGGCCTCCCTATACCTGCCCCCTGCACCTCTCCTACCTCACTCCGGGAGTACCTGCCCTCTCTATACCTGCCTCCTGCACCTCTCCTACCTCACAACGGGAGTACCTGCCCTCTCTATACCTGCCCCCTGCACCTCTCCTACCTCACAACGGAAGTACCTGGCCTCTCTATACCTGCCCCCTGCACCTCTCCTACCTCACAACGGGAGTACCTGCCCTCTCTATACCTGCCCCCTGCACCTCTCCTACCTCACTCCGGGAGTACCTGCCCTCTCTATACCTGCCTCCTGCACCTCTCCTACCTCACAACGGGAGTACCTGCCCTCTCTGTACCTGCCCCCTGCACCTCTCCTACCTCACAACGGGAGTACCTGCCCTCTCAATACCTGCCCCCTGCACCTCTCCTACCTCACATCGGGAGTACCTGGCTTCCCTATACCTGCCTCCTGCACCTCTCTTACCTCACTCCGGGAGTACCTGCCCTCCCTACACCTGCTCCTTACACCTCTCATACCTCACTCCGGGTGCCAGTGCTGACAATTAAGTGTTGGAGCCGAGCACCGGAAACAACCGGCTCAAATTAAGCACTGCTCCTAACTCTTCAAGGGGCCCCCATTTCACAATGACGCACAGAGCACATAATGTGTCAACCGGCCCATTTGTTTGTTTCAGTGACCTCTCCCAGAGATTGCGTCTCGCCTCTCATTGGTCCAACCTGTGTTCTCTCCCCACTAGATTGCTGGAGCACCCTCTCATAGAGATTAGAACTTGCCTATCATGAGGTCCAACTTACCAGTCACATAATGTACCCAAACCCATATAGACTGTGCCCTAACCATCTGCAGACTGTGCCAGCCTAGCACAGATGATGAGACCAGCCTCCTATATATTTCTCGCAGAATGGTACCAAATATGTACCACGGGTGCCTAAATGACCCATCACAAAAGGCTCCTAAAACTACTGTGGAAATATGACCTGCTCCCTACAGGATACAGCCCCGTTAAAGGATCTGCATCCACCATAACGTGTCACACAATCCGCAGGTAATGTAAGAGAGCGCCAACAATATGCGACGAAATACACACCAAAGTGCACCCAAAATGGAGGGCAAATGTGCCACAAATGTCCACAGAATATACCCTGGAAACATCACGCTGTGCCCCGTTTATACACAGAGGTGGGCGAGCCACTGAAACCTGGTGCCAGGCTCATGCCTGAAGCCTGGCTCTGTCTCAGCCCGAGGTACTGTTGGAACCTCAAGCCCATTGTAAAGGTGGGCCTCAGGCCCACATGACGCTCAAGCACTGACACGGACACAAGGATGTATAGTGTAGTAACTGGCCACAAGCACGTGCACTCGGGCCCTTTTATTGACGGGGCCACGTCACTCGTGGCACCTGTGATGGATGGGTGTGGGGGTGCAGTGTGTCCAGCCCTCGAGGGAGTGGCTAGGATTACAGCTTCCTGCGGGACACTAGAACGTGTCTCGCAGGACACTACATTCCTCCCCAACTTTATTGAGGGACAAGCAAAGTGTCAGTCCAACCTGTGGGAAAGAAACAAACAGTTCACTAAATACCACAGGGTCCATCAGTCTCTCGAGTCAGGTGGCAGGACGACATCAGACATGGGCTGGTGAACTTGGCTTGCAGCAGGACCTTCTCGGCGGGCACCCGTATTTTAACCTGAGGGACTCAGGACACGACCGCTGGCTTGGAAACGTCCGCTGCACACCGTCAGTTCGCTGACAATGCCATGTCTGGCTGTCTTGCATGGCTTCCCCTTGGCTGACGTTGGTGATGGTCTGTGGTGAGTTCTGACTGTTCTTTTTAGTGTGCTGACCATGGATGGAGTCTCAAGTAAGAATTCACAGAGGTGTTACTAGACCGACTATCCTTGTTGACCCGCTTGGCTGTGACCGGTACCCTGTCGGTGGGGCAATGTCTCTCCTCGCTCTCCTGCCTGGGGAGGCCCGTCGTCGGGGTTGCTGCGGGACTGTAGGAAGGCTGTGCTGGGGCCGCTGCTTGTGTGCCGTCTGGGGGCAGCTGCAGGACCGCCGAGGAGCTGTTTCTTGGTCGCACGCACAACCCTCACGGGTGGATGAGTCTTGGTCAGGACTTGCACTCGCTGCCGCGGTTCCGGTGTAGGCCAGGTTCACAGGTGGCTTCTGGTTTCTTTTAGTCGGCTTGTGTAGCAACGGTTTCGGACTCCAGTCCATCGGTACTCGGGGAGTGGTGTTTGACGCATGTGCTGATGGCTGGCGTGATGACGGTTGCCAGCCATGTGGTGGGTCGGAATGACAGGTGGTGGTGACTTGCTGGTAGAGTTTGGATGTCAGGATGGATGGACCTGGGCAGCCACGTGCCTCTGCCTTACTGATGTTGAGTGTCTGTGGCGGCTTAACAGGTAGAGTGTGTGGATCCTCTCTTGCCTGGCTTGGGGCCACTGTCGACTCCGTCTTGAGGCGGTGTGAGGACGGACACTCAGTGCTGATCTTCACCCGTGGCATCTGTGGACAGGAGCAGCGATGCCACTTGACTTAGACTGCCGACGCTTGGGGATGGTCAGTCACCTGGGGAAGCGTAGGGATGAGACGCGGCTTGCGCTTGCTGCGGCTTATGTTCGGTTCACCCGTGGAGCTGTATCCAGGGACGTCGGTCCGCCTCGGTGGCTGTCTGGAGTGTCATGGTGTGCTCTTGCTGGGCGAGTCTTTGGTCTTCTCACTTTTGTTGGTCTATTCAGCCCACCTGTGTTTATCCGGTTCTCAGGGTGACAAGGCTGTCACTCTTCTTTCATCGAGGGCGTTGAGCTTAGACCTCGAGCCGGCGCTGTCATGGCGCCGGCTTCTGCCTTCGCTCCGGCGCACTCCTTGCTTGCTGGGCGACATGATGTCCAGTCGCGTGTGGCTGGCGTTGGAGCGCCTGTTGCTGTGGCGGCCTGCCAAGTGGTGTGTGCGACTCCTCTCTTGCCTGTCGTGGGTCACTGTCGACTCCATCTTGAGGCAGTGTTGAGGAGGACACTGTGTTGCTTTCAGGCCGTTGCGGGTGCGACTCCTCTTGCCTGTCGTGGGTCACCGCCGACTCCATCTTGAGGCAGTGTTGAGGAGGACACTGTTGCTTTCGGCCCACTGCGGGGCTTCGCTGTGGCGGTGGAGATGTGGGTGCTCTCCTACCTGCGTTCAGCAGTGCTTCTTTGCGGAGATGTCTCTATCTCCCAGGCGCCTGCCCGTGCTGTTGGATTCGCTGGTGTGGTCTTCTGCGTGCCTCGGACCACGTGCGCTCCGTCTTCGCTTTGGGCGCTCCCTTCTGGCACTGGTGTGCCTGTGGTGTGGTTTGCGGTTGTGCCTGTTCACCAGTAGGAGCTGGTGATGCGACCTCTTCACTGGCGGTGGCGTTGGGCAGCCATGTGTGGTGCGTGCTCTGCACCAGTCTTTCTTGCGTTGTTGCTGGGGGCAGTTCCCTGGAGACGTTGCTGTCTTGGTTGGCCATCCACTTCTTGCTAGTGGTGGTGGTTGTCTGTGTGTAGCTCAAAGTTACTTGCAGCGCTTTGCGGGGTTTGTCAGTTTCCCCCCATAGTTTGCAGAGGTTGCAGGCTGTGCTCTTGCATATGTGATGCTGGTTTGCGCTGGTGCAGCTTGGGGCGCCTTGGGGCTCTTGAGTGTGGCAGCTACCTGGAGACTTTACGGTCTTCGAAGGTGCCCTTGCTGCGCTCACTTGCAGGGTGCAGAGGTCCACTCTTTGAGCATTCTTCTCCGAGGGCGCGTCTTGCTGTGCCTGGTACAGAGAGTCTCAGCCACTGGGCGTGAGCGGGCCGTCTTCCCCATGGTGGCGGTGTGCCCTCTTGGATCTGTTGGCTGGTGTTGCCGGTCGTGCACTGCTAGTCTGTTGGGTGCCGTGTAGCTACGCTTATCGCAGGTCTGCAGCCTTTGGTCGCGGTGGGCAATCAGAGTGTTGGATCGCTCTCTGGATGTGCCCGTATGGATCCTCTTGCTAGGATCCCTTCGTGAACCTCTTTTGATGATCCTGCCGCTTCTGGCAGGGTGGTGGAGTGTCAGGGCCTCTCCTCCGCTGTAAGGTGCTGTGCGGGCTGGCGGTCGTGGGGTGCAGCTGGCTATTCGCTCAGGCCTGGTAGCGCGTCTGTCCTTCTGCGCGTTGTGCCTGGTGGACCACCCGGTGGCGCTGCGGTCTTTGACACTTTCCTGTGCAGGGGGTAGCTTTGGGCCCTTTGCGCCCCTTGCTGGTTGTGGGTTTGGACTTTCTCTTCTTCTCACTGTTGGTAGCAGCACCTTGGCATGGATTTCAGAGATGCTCCTGAGCAGACCTTAGATGGCGCTGCCGCCGCCTGTACTGTGGTTCCTCTGCTGCTCATGCGGTATCTCTGGGTTTTCTAGGCAGCACTGTGGCCCTCCCCTCGCGGACAGTCTCACTCACAGCCTGGAGGCTCTTGATGGGTGCTGTTGGCTGTTGTGGCACAGGGTACTTTTTTTTCTCTAGGCTTGTCCGTGTGCGTGTGTGGAAGGAGTCCCCCTCAACGTGTAGCAGGTACAGAGGCTGCCGGTTGTGGGAGTGATGTCCTCATGCGCGTGGCTGTTTTTTTGTTTCAGGCAGTTTTGTGCTAGTGGCAGCCTTCTGTTCTGTTGTGGCACTGCGTGTGGCCACTAGATGGCGCAGATCCTTTACACCGGGGCGTTGGCAGCCCTCTCCGGTTGTATGCCGAGTCGCCCCTGCGAGTGTCGTGGGGGCGGGCGTGGCGGTAATACGTGCAGGGGTCCGCTGGTGGCAAGGTGGGAGTTCCCTTACTTTTCTTCAGTGAGATGCAGGTGTGGGCATCCTGTCGGAGGGCTGCAGACAGGGAGAGACACATTGGGGGAGGCAGGTAGATTTATGCTGATAGCCCGTTCTGCGGGCGTGTCGTGCTGTGCTGCATTGAGATGCCGAACTGCCGGTGTGTGACTTCTCCACCGTGACCGGACACCGGTCCCTTACAGACGCCGGGGTGCCAGGCGTGCAGGCTCTGCTGGAGGCGCTGCTCCCGCCTCACGTGTGCAGCTGCAAAGAGGCTGTGAGCGGAGCGCTTCCGTTCCCTGGGCTGCGGCGCTGTGTCAGTCTAATGGTCTCGGCTGCATAGACGCTGAGACTGGAGTAGTGGGGCGGGTGGTCTGTGCCACTTCTCCACGTCCTCCGATGAGGTAAACCGGCTCTGGCCTCATGCGGCTGCTGTCGGCGCTGGGAGCACAGTCGTGTCTCCACCTTTCGCAGGCGAAGCCCCACCGGTGTGCGGGACGGCTTAAAGGTTGCAGGCTGTCTTGCCGCCGCGGGCTGCCTGCTACGCTGCGGGCTGCTTGCAGTGCCGGTTGCGGGAGCAGACTCGGGCTCTGGCTCGCCGCTTGTGTAGCTTCACTTCGGGCCGCGTTGCTGGATCCTCCGCCTTCGGGTCCTTGTCGGTGCTGTCCCTGGCACTTCTTTGGCGGGAGACTCGTCGACCTACCGGGAGGGCTAGTCACAGCTCGGTCGCCTGTTCGCCCTCCTCCACCTCTGACATCCGGGAGAGGGGCATGTCTAGATTCGGACGCTGCTCTGGGACTGCGGGGAGTGGTGTCGCGCCAGAGCAGCACTGCAATCGCAGGTGGCCCTGATCATCGCCGTGAGGGTGCCACCTCTCAGGCACGTTGCTTTTCCTTCCTCCACGAGTGATGAGGAAGTGGTGAGCCGCAGACACGCGGGGGCCAACTATCCGCCTCGTCGCCAGTGTAATGTTGGGCCTCAGGCCCACATGACACTTAAGCACTGACACGGACACAAGGATGTATGGTTTAGTAACTGGCCACGAGCACGTGCACTCGGGCCCTTTTATTGATGGGGCCACGTCACTCATGGCACCCGTGATGGGTGGGGGTGCAGTGTGCCCAGCCCTCGAGGGAGTGGCTGGTATGACAGCTTCCTGCGGGACACTAGAACGTGTCTCGCAGGACACTACACCCATAAGGGGCCGAGCTTTCATGTTACTTCTGCCTGCCACCCTTTACCCACGACACGGCCTAATGGCCTGAGCTGCCAACTGTAGAACTGGGGAATCAGTTCAACATACTGACATTCTCAGCAAATTACTTCATTTCCCGTGCCGACGAACAATGCACGTGACCTTGTGTAATGTAACAGGTCCTCATGAATAATGCTTAGCCTTCCTGTCGAGTTCGCCCTATACTTAACAAGCATCGTCATACAAATAGAACACAGTGACCAGTACGGGGATGTTTGCTCTCCCCCACGCCCCAGTGACACACTCAGGAGTGACACCCTCAGTAATGACACACCCAATAGTGATACATCCAGGAGTGATAACCTCAGGAGAGACACACAGGACTGACAAACTTAAGAGTGACACGCCCAGGAGTGACACACTCTGGAGTGAAAGTACAGGGGCCCCTGTCCCTGCAGGCCGGACTCATTAAGATGTGGCCTAACGGTTAGAGCATATGACCTCGAAGCTGGGTAACCAGGTTCCAGTCTCTGCGGCTCAACCTCTTGTGATTCTGGGCAAATCACTTCATCTCCCCGCACCTAACAAAACATGGATGTGCCCATCTGGAACAGCTGGTGCTCCTGTAAAGCACCCTGATACCTCCAGGTTGAATTCGAGCTATATAAAATTGCGAGACAAAAAACACGGCTCTGCGGATCATACACGCCCGGAAATTGCTTGTACTGTCTCCACGCAAGGAAGCTAGAGATGTTTAGGAACAACTGCTGTGGCACAAAATGCCATGAAGGTGCTTGTGTGTGGCATAGAAGAACTCCCTGTAGATAAATCACGGATTACAGTGACATAGCGCGTGACAGTAAGAAAATAACAAGCGCTCGCCATGACTTTTTCGTCGCCTTTTTCTGACGTCGCACTTGGACGGCCTCGCCTGCTAAAAGGTTTCTCGTCTTTGATCCAGCGCAAAAACCCTAGCAACAGGGAAACAACCCGTACCGGTACCCTCCCTGCGTCGCAGACCCGACGTCACACTAACTCATTCACACATGCAGTCATTGGAGGGGCCCATAACACCAACTCTCACACGTTACTTCCACACCGGTCTGCACGCACAGGAGGGATGAGTGATTCAAGCGCCGGACATGTGAGGGGACCACCTTATAACCTATAGGGAAGGAAAAGTAATTTACAAAATATACATTAACACCCTTTCACCTACAGATCCTTAATCCCAAATATCAAGGCACTCCTCCCACTTCGGTCAATGGACCAAATTAGTTGGATTGGTTGATGGTGATTTAGAACCAGCTAAAACACATTTTAAGACTTTAGAATCTATCTATTAAATGAAACTCTGGACTCATGAATTCTCGTTAATAATTGTCTATTATTTCATAATGATTTAAATTTGCATTTGTCTCGTCAAAGTTTTAGAAAGTTTTATATCAAAATTTTAGTAAAGCGCAGAACACCATATTTACCTATTCTGGCTATTTGAAGTCCTCAAATTCATTGGCTCTGCATAATTTTTGTCATAAACCGTCCGAAAGCAAGCCAAAGCTAAAAGTTCTTTACTCAGCACGCTACAGTCCCACAGATCGGCAAAGGACCAGAGACGTGCAAGCATCTATCATTGCCCGTAGATTTTAGGAAAAGTTCGCAGTCATCAGATAATCGGGCAGCATCCAGACCTTCAAGGATTCAGGAGATCACGCAAAATGAAGCAAAGCGACGTGACCCAAAGGTAAGAGCGACATGAACACCACGAGTTCCTACCCTCTCTATTCTACTACTTCTTTTTATAAAAAAAATGAAGTCAAGAAGATACAATTTAATAATTCAGGACAGCCGTGATTGGCTGGTCGAGAACGTCTGATGTCAAATTTTAGTTTTCAGTTCAGTTCGGGGGGGTGATGTCATGAGATTGTCCAAAGTCGGCTTATTCCGGTTTTATTGTAAGGTTGATTGTTCTCTAGACTTGGCAGATATCCCACTCTGTCCTTGTTTGGGCACATGGTGTATAAAGGTTATGATGAGGTTTAGGAGATTTCTTGCGCCTGCGCAACTCACTCCGCGCCTCGTGGAACTGTGGCCACTTCGTCGTGTAGTGTCAGCGGCCATCTTGGTTTTAGGCCCAAGTGGTAATTTAAGCTAAACAAACACAAAAGTGTAATTAATACATAGAAATAATGAATCTAATGTTATCCCCTTACTAATGCCTCTATGTGCTTGTATTTATCTAGCGTATAGCAACATTTAAAGCCATTATATTCACCTTTTCGGTCCTCCTCTTGGGCAACATTACAAAGGCAACATATATCATGCAGTATTCTAATTACCACATATACTACTGTTAATATGCGTACAGATTTTAATTATACAGATTATTTTGGCCATGCAAAAGCAAATCCCACGTGTAATTCAAATGTTAATAATGTTGGTTAATAAACATGCAAACTCGTTTAATAATATTATGGTTAGTAAATTATTTATCAATCCCCCCTTTGGTGATTTTATCACCACATCATTAAAATTTTGTATCAATTTGTCATGAAAAGCGAAATGAATTCTTTAGTTTAGTTCACATTTCTGTTTCCTCAATTACTTCTCTTCTTGCTGTTTAATACATATTATCTTTCATCTCTTCTAATTCTACTTCTTCAAATTCCCTCTCTTGTCTCTTATTCTGTCTTCTTTTCCAATTTTCTCTTTTTAACTTTTTTCTGTATTTTCTTTCTTTTATAACATAAACATCCTAGTCTTAAAATTAATACTAGAAAAATCACACATGTTAATGGAAATAAGATACTATCTATAAATGTACCTTCTAAATTCAATAAGACTTTTTTTTATAGAAGAAAGTTTCTTTCCAATCTTTTCCCAAACACTTTCAACCTCCAGTGGTGTAATTTCTTCATGCAATTCAGTTATATTTTTAATGTAGATCTTCAGATCTTTACTTTCGTCTGGAATGTAAGTACAACAATGTTGAACTTTCAGCATTCCACAGACTCCACCCTCTTTTGCCAATAATATATCAAGGGCAAGTCGATTTTGCATTACCATGGCACGCATGGCAACCATTTCAGTATTTACCAATAAGAATCCTCCAGCGGTGCTTGTTGACAAGCGATCCACTACTGTTGATAGCTTTCTAATTTTGTGTGCATTCAGAGATATTCCCACTGCTGGTATCAATGCTCTAAAAATGTCTCCTACAATTTCTGACCAAGATTCTCTTTTTCTACGTGTTATTAGACTATCTAACTTATGTACACCATCTTCTCCTCTTCCCATGTGGAATATCTTTGGGAAAACTAGACCTACATAACATGTGCCATACCAATGGTCTGGCAACCGATAATATGCCTTGTTCCCGTAAATAAAATATAACCCAAGAAAAACTGGATCATTTCCTCCTTTAAATCCCCATCCACCCATGATTCGGTATGTATCATGGCATTCACTGTTACCTCCAAAATAATTATCATATGCAGTTTGATTCCTTCTAATACACAACTTTCCTTTCTGAGGCCAATCTAAAGCCATAGTTGGACTAGCTTCTCCCTTTAAGTGTTTTTCCATTTCAACATCCCAGACTGTCTTTTCCTCTCTTCCCTCAGATACCTTCTTTTGCATTTTCAATCTCCTTTCTTCAATCATATCTAAAAAAGGATTTTCCTCTTTCTTTAAGCTGCACGTCAAATTATTTCTAAATATATATTCTAATGTTAGTTCTTTAGTTTCTAGGAAAAATTCACCTAACACCTTTGCAGGCTTTACTTTATTCAATTTGTTAACTGCAGGTACTTGTGAAAATATGTTATCTACATCTGAAAAGTAATATTCTAATTTCCCTATTTTATAAAACAGACTAGCTATCACACTACATGTTATTCCATATGTTACTGGAAGGTGATGGTAGGTCACGCCCTCCGATACAGATGCAGGTAACTGCATACAGACGTAACAATCCCTCACATCCATTGTCTTTACATATTCATACAGTAGTTTAGAAAATACATTGTTAGGGATATCATTTATAGACCTGTCTTTATGAAGATAATTTCTATCTATTTTAGTCGGATATACTTTCTGAATCTTTTCTATATTAGTTTTATTTTCACTATGTCCTTCTATTGTCTCTAGCGTAACTTTAAATGATATCATCAAAGCTAATACACTCCACAGAAGCATTAGTAATCCTGTACAACAACAACACATTTTAAACCACCTTCTAAGAAACGTACATTTAGCTTTTCTACTTTCTGTGTTTGCCATTTTCGTAAAAATGATCAGTGTCTTTTGACTTAGCCTCTTCTACTTCACAACTAGTTTTGTCTAACCCAAGGCTCTAAGCACCTACTTGGTTCTGTCAGTTATGTCTTTTTCCATATCTTATTGTCCTTCCATCTAGCAACACTTTCTTTTTTTTTTTTCTCTTATTCAGTTTGGCATTTGATCGTCTTTCACTTTCCTCTCGTAATCTTGATACAGAACTTCTTGAACATCCATTTCTTCTCCAATATCGGACAAAATAACTCTCAGGATTTCCAATTCTTCGTCTTCCTCAATCACTTCTTGTACAGTCTCCTCTGGGTTTTCTTGGCTATCTGCCTCTTCTTTTATTTCAGGCAGGGCCACATACGTCCATTCCGGCGACTTATACTTCTGGTTAGGCTTTCTCATTCTTTTGTTTTCCTCTGCTGTAGTTATTTTCTAATTTTTCTGGACTAGATACTTCATTCACTCGTGTCAGTCTGTATCTCAATCTCTTGGCCAGATTTCATCTCTTGCTGTTTTTTTTTTATTTATTTCTTTTATCATTCTTTTCAGCGCTCCATGCTCTTTTCCTCAGGACTCGACCTTCTGGTATTTCTTCATCACTATCCTCTGACTCAGTTTTAACTTGCTTTTTGCTTTCAGCTGTTCTTCTTTCCACCACTTCTTTTATTTCCCCAACTTCTGTCCCTCCTCGTGGTTCTTGCACACAATCTTCCTGCTGACTAACTGACCCTTCTTCTAACTGGATGTTCGAATTCCCTACATCTCCTCGGGGGTCTTCCGCAAGAATCTTTCCCTCACTTTCTCTATCTGGCACCTGTTCATCTACTTTTGTTATTTTAGGTGGAATTTCTCTCAGTTTTCCATCAGGAACTTCCTTATCAACAATTTCTTTGATTGTTTCTTCACTGCTTTTCTCTGTTCTCCAATGTACCTGTTCTTGTTCAGTCTCTGAGTCTGAGCTGGTATCAGAAATCTGTAATTTTCTTCTCAAGGGAATATTTTCTGGAGCAACAATCAAATTTGGTTCTGACTCCCCCCTTTCGGGATTTTCTCTAGTTCTTGTTTCTTCAGCATCTGATTCAGAACTAGTCTCTGACTCTTCAAAATATTCTCCTTCCTTGTTATCCACTGGATTTGGAATTCTCAATGTGTGACTAGCATGAATCCAGTTCTTTATTCCAGCACACTTCACGGCTGTTGTTGTGGTCAAAATCACTTGTCGTGGTTTTCCCCAACGTGGGGGACCAGACAGTTCCTTCTTCTGTGTACTTTGATTCTCACCCAGCCTCCTGGGCTCAGATCATGAGCTTGCTTCTTTTGAAGGGTGGTGGCATCCGATCCAACCTGATGAAACACAGAATGAACTGCGTCAGCCAGCCCCTTATAGTAATCCAACGCCAAGTCATCAGATATAGGCAACAGCTTGTTGACTGGTATGAAAACATGTCGCATTGCTCTTCCCATGACAATTTCATGGGGTCTCAGACCTGTGTTCCTATCTGGAATAGACCTAATAGTCATGAGTACTAGAGGCAAGACATCAGGCCATTTCAACCCTGTGGCTAAACAAATGTTTCCCAATCGGTTTTTAATGGTGCCATTCATTTGTTCCACCACACCAAAAGCTTCTGGGCTATAGGCACAATGTAGTTTCTGTTGTACATTCAATGCTTCACAAATCAACTTCATGATCTCATTATGAAAATGCTTTCCTCTATCTGATTCAATTGTGACTGGGAACCCGAATCTAGGGATGAATTCCCTCAAAAGCAATTTTGCTACTGTGATTCCATCACTTCTTCTTGTGGGATATGCTTCTACCCATCTAGAAAATAAACAGACCATCACTAGAACCTACCTCAACCTGTTACAGGGAGGCATTTCAATGAAATCAATGATTAGGCAGCTGTATCGCCTCAAGCAACTTCCCAACCACTTCAGCATTCTTTATAGGAGTTCCACTTGAAGTCAGATATCCTCTCTGCAGCCCTATCTGTCCGAAATCATGCACAACACCAAAGCCATACTGACTATCAGTTATCACAGTCACGCTCACATTCTTTCCCAACTTGCATGCTCAAGTTAAGGCTACCAGTTCAGCAACCTGAGCTGATTTTACTCCCTTCAGGTATGATGCTTCCATTACTGCTGCAACTGTGCATACTGCATATGCTGCACTTAGAATTCCTTCGTCTGTTCTCAAGCATGACCCATCCACAAACATCACAAAGTCACTTTATGACAATGGTACATCTTTTATATCTGGACGTGGTTTGGTACAGAAATCGAGTACGTCCAAACAATCTTGATCCACTTCATCTCTGACTTCTACATTCTCAGCATCAGACAGTAACGTTGAAGGATTCACATTCAAGCATCTCACAAGGCTCACATTCGTTGCACCTAATATGACCTTCTCATATTTAGTCAGCCGACTATGTGTCATGAACTGAGTGCGGCTCCTTGTTAAAAGGATTGCCACATCATGAGGTACAAACACTCGCACAGGATATCCCATCACAATTCCTTCACTCTGTTCCAGACTCTTACAAGTAGCATAGTGGAGAAGATGTCCTTCCAAAAGGATGCTATGATCACACAAGTCCATGTCGAGCGAGAGAAGTCTGCATGATCTGTCTGACATTTCGAGCACTTCTCGGATCTAGTGGGGTCAATGGGCGTAGTGTAAGCTCTGTGGAGGGATTTATAATGCAATATCTTATGCTGGCGAGTACCCAAAACGAGTTTGGTCTGCATACAGCAATCGTACCAGACTTTGTCTGAAATAGGGGCCCCCAGATCACATTCACATGCAGCCCCGGCTCTCTCTGTTCCAGCATGCTTCAGCTGTAGGGAAGTATCAAGTATGATATAATTTAGAGACCAAGTGACCGCTGTCTGCGGATACAATCATTAATGTAAGAGGCAGGAAATCTTAAGGTTCAGTCTGGTGAGCAGACAGCACAGCACGCAGTGTGCTATTCAAGCGATGAAACGTGAATCTATCCATAGTTGACGATTGTCCTTCCTTGGCCATCGTAGAACAGGGCTTGGGCATACCACCTATAAGCAAGTTGCCCGCAACCCGCAAGTCGTGGGCACCAAGAGTGCGCTGTACAGTTTGTGAATGTATGACATTAAAACACAAACTATTACAACGAATACCTTTACAACGCGGTCAATACAATGCAGCTTCCATTACAACCAATGCCATTGCAACGAAAGCCATTACAAACCATATTCCATTACAACGAAAATTACTACTCTAACACTGCCGAGTGCTTACCTCAGGGAAGATGCTGGTTAGAGAGGGACATGCGGTCTAATGGCATGCATTGTAATGGATCCTGCGTTGTATTGACCGCATTGGAGAGGCATTGCGTTGTAATGCCTGCATTGTAATAGATGTTTCCCACAATTCGCTCCTGAGTGAGTGGAAGCCAAGAGTTGTTTATAAGTGAAACATGTGGGTAATAGAGAGCATCTCCACTGAGGTAGTGTAAACGTTTAAACCATGCCCAGATAGTTGTAGCAAGCGTCTGTATTGTTTTGGGATTGCGGGGTAGCCCTTGGGGCAGTATGATAGCAAGTGGAAGATGTGGTAGTTGTGCCCTTTCCGGTTTAAGGAATGGCAACTGGTCATATGGGTGATACCAGTAAAAAGCGTAATGCGCTTGGGCGACGTAGAAATAAAGTTGAAGGTCAGCGACTCCAGATCCGCTGCGATCATAGGGGAGCATTAGGACTTCCCAGCAAATGTGAGGCAGAGAGCCAGCCCATCTAAGCCGAATGAGCAACCCTCGCAAAGAGGTGTAAAAACTGTAAGGGCAATGGGAATAAAAAAAAAAAAGAAAGAAAGCGGGGCAACACAACCATTTTAATGATTGCTATACGCCCTTCTAATTTTGAATCTATGGATAGCATTTTTTCTGCTATTGTAAATAGTGCTCGCAACCGCAAGAAGGGTTGGTCCCTCTTGCACTCTTGACTGGATTTATCTTTGAGGCGCCACGGACAGGCGTCAGGGTGCTCGAAGCACATCATTGACAATTGGCGTACTGGAAGTTTGAATTGTCTAAACACAAGTGTGCATGTTGGCACCAAATAGGTACTTCTACACAATTGGTCCGCAGCATCCAACGTTGCACCTACATCAACATGTCGTTTGAAGAAATAGCTTTGCTTACATCCAATAAAGCAGACACTCTAGCGTTTTCTAACGAAGCAGCCTCGGAAATTTACGGCTTGGTACAGGAGACTAGACTTTTCAGTCCACAAATATCGTCCACAACGCAACTATTGAAACAACTTGAATATCTCAGTCGCAAAGATATCAACCAAAGACTCCATGCTACTACTCTCATTCACTATCACAAGGCTAAAAGAATCCCCAGAGGCCTACAGATTGCTCTTAAACCTATGCTCTGCAAAACAAATAAACAATTCATGGAAAGATGGTACCAGATTCTCAATAAGTGCTCGCTGGATTTGATTCTCCTAATAGTGAAGGAACTATCTAATATTTTAAAATCCTTAGAAGAAGAGATATTCAACATCAAAGCAGAATTATCTAAAAAGTCTATTGAGAATTGGAATGAGCTCCTACAGGATCTTAATGCTAAACTCGATAAGTATGCAAAAGAAATACATGAACGAAAGATCAAGAAATTTTGTCGCCATACCCTAGATTAAAAACTCGATGAGGTTTACACGTGGGCGGAGGTTTATAATCAATGAAAATGGCAAAGACCACAAAATTCTGGTTCATCACAAGAAAGTGTAGTATACGACTCTGAGTTAGCCCAAAATCATCCACCAATGAACAAGAACGCAGCTACGATTGATAACAGTGCCAGCACGTCAGGAGCAGTTCAGGCTTCTATATCAACTTTTTTATCCATCAGCCCAGCGGCAAATCACCGACCGGAAAAACTCACACAAAAACAAGAAGGGGAAAGAGAAAAAGATCAGGAAATAGAGTCGGACAAGAGATCTTTACGCAACAAAAAGAGAGCAACTTAGCCATGAACATCTCTAAGGTCCATCTTTCAAAAGCTCAAATAGCTATTTTAAATAAAGGAACCTCGTATGTCCCAATTTACCATAGTAATCTAGCAGAGACTGAAATTGCCTTTTTAAAGTTCTTAAGAATTCTCAAACTTTAATACTTCTTCAGCACGATTGAAACTCCTGTGACTGCTCAAGAAGAAGCATATTTCAAAGAATTCAAACCAAAAAGTTCATTTTGTTCTCCAATTTCACATAAATCTATCGATACCTTTGAGCGATTGGTTAAATCAGAAATCACGAAGATCAACTTCCGAAAACACAATCAAATGAATTTCACAACTAAAGAATGGAGTACTTTGAATCAATTAGCCAACAACCACCAGTTGACCTTCCAAAAAGCGGATAAAGGAGGGGCGCTTGTGGTGCTCGACACAAAATTTTATGAACAAAGTGTGATGCAACACCTCACAGATAGCGAGCGACACGTACACAAAACTGGATCAAGATCCCACGATGGAGTACCAAAAGCTGTTGAACCAGATCTTAACACATGCTGTTGAGATGAGATGGATCAGCAACAATACTAAGAAATTTTTATTTACAACATACCAAAATTTGGAAAAAACGACCTTTTCGCTCAATAGTCTCTGCATGTGGATCTTTGTCAGAACCAATAGGAAGGTACCTTGATTATTTCTTACAGCCAATTGTACAACAACAAGAGTCATATGTTAAAGACACCTCATCTCTTCTAAATCTACTACAGGAACTTGATTTACATGGAATAGGAAATTGGTGTTTATGCACTGTAGATGTCACTGCCCTCTATACTTCGATCCCACATACTGATGGAATGGATGCCATTGAATGGGCCCTTCTTAAACATGATAACATCAGAGCGGAAAAGGTATTTCTTTTGGAACTTCTACAGTTCGCATTATATCACAGTTATTTTGAATGGAAAAGTGTCTTTTATGCCAGGAACAATGGAACTTCTATGGGCTTTGCGGGAGCTCCTTCGTATGCTAACATCTATATGGCAAAATTGGAAACTGAACACATCTTGAGCAAACCTGAATGGACACAACATCTTGTTCTCTTTAAACGCTACATCGATGATATACTAATAATATGGAAAGGAGATCCCAACCAATCGGAACACAACATCAATGTCTTAAACATAATACATGACCGCATAAAATTCACACATCAAATTGAAAAATCTTGCATCAATTTTCTGGACGTGCTAATCCAAATAGATCTTGGTACCATAAAGACAAGTGTATTCACTAAACCCACTGACAGAAACAATGCTTTGCATTTAGCCAGCTTTCACCACACTGCACTAAAAGAGCATTTACCCTAGTCGCAATTTATTAGGTTAAAAAGAATCACATCTGACCCAGAAGAAACAGAAGGTGTTGTACATCAATTCATGGAGAGATTTTATCAACAAGGTTATCCATTAAACATTCTAGAAAAAGCCAAACAAAGAATTTCAACAGTCGATCGAGCGAGACTATTACGCCCCACAGTTTCTAAGCAATCTGACCTTTTAGTGTGCCTCTTGAAACATTCCACACAAGCTAACACAATTAAATCCATAATCATGAAGCATTGGAACATCATCCACACAGAACCTGATTTAAGATCTTTATTTCCTCAAAGACCCACTTTCGCAATGCAGCGATCTAAAAATTTAAAGGAACTACTAACTAAAGCAAGTATGGTCAAGACCCAAACGCATAAAGGCATGCAAAGGTGCGTGAATTGTGTACACTGCAACACAGTTATTGTAGGAGACTGTTTTATCCATCCCACTAAAGGCAACAAAATCACATTAAGACACTCCAGCACTTGTGACACTTCTAATGTCATTTATGCATTAAAATGCCCTTGTAGCAAAATTGATGTGGGAAGGACAGAAAGAACGTATAGGAGAACATAAAAGCAATATACGTAAAAAAAAATGAGAAAATGACTGTTGCACTACATTGGATGGAAGCCAGACACAATGTAGCTCAATTACGGTTCACGATATTAGAGGTGCAAAAATCAACCCACGACAGGGATCCACAAAAAGCGTTAGCAAGATCTGAATTTTATTGGACTAAAAAATTACAATCTTTACAGCCTCTAGGGATGAATGACAGAATCGAATCCAGCCCGAACTGCCAAGTCAGGCCTTCCCTGGACTGGAAACAAGCACCCTAGGACCGGTTTCGGGGTTTCACCCCTCTTCAGCCAGGATAGCTTGATTCCAGTGGCATGGAGAGCACGGGACCCACGTCTGAGCATACCCGTCTCACTCGGGGTGACAAATGCAAAAACAACAGTGATGGACAGAATGCTGAACAATGTCATACATTCACCCCAGTACAGAGATCTGGACCTAAATCCATTGTTTTTTTGCTCACCATGCCACTCCAGTTTGAACCCAGCCATATGCAAATCAGTCTTGACCCTGTGCCTCATGGGAACAGTCCAGCCCGAACTGCCAAGTCCGGCCTTCCCTGGACTGGAAACAAGCACCCTAGGACCGGTTTCGGGGTTTCACCCCTCTTCAGCAAGGATAGCTTGTTCCAGTGGCATGGAGAGCACGGGACACACGGTTGGACATACCCGTCCCATTCGGGGTGACAAATGCAAAAAAACAACAGTTGATGGACAGAATGCTGAACAATGTCATACATTCACCCCAGTACAGAGATCTGGGCCTAAATGCATCGTTTTTTTGCTCACCATGCCATTCCAGTTTGCACCCAGCCCTATGCAAATCAGTCTTGACCCTGTGCCTCATGGGAACAGTCCAGCCCGAACGGCCAAGCCAGGTCTTCCCTGGACTGGAAACAAGCATCCTAGGACCGGTTTCGGGGTTTCACCCCTCTTCAGCCAGGATAGCTTGATTCCAGTGGCATGGAGAGCACATGACCCACGTCTGGGCATACCTGTCCCACTCGGGGTGACAAATGCAAAAACAACAATGGATGGACAGAATGCTGAACAATGTCATACATTCACCCCAGTACAGAGATCTGGGCCTAAATACATCGTATTTTTGCTCACCATGCCATTCCAGTTTGAACCCAGGCATATGCAAATCAGTCTTCATCAACTATTGGCACTGTTTGACCAGCCAAATGCCCCATCACAAATAAGTACCTACCAACAAGGCCCGATGTAGACTGTGTCAACTGGAAGGGGACTCCACTACTTATCAAGATGCATACCCCTCGCGAATAGGAACTATAGTGAGAGAAATAACGATGCATGCGTCAGGAGGAGGCAAACCAACAATCCAGTCTGGGAGCCAAATGCGTCTCATGAAGGAAGGCCACCTGAACCCCATGCCGGTGTAAATAAGCAAGAACCTGTTTCCCTTTCGGGGATTGTTAAAACCTCTATTTTTCCATGTCATGCAAGAGGATGATGTCACCGTTTCTTTAGTAGTGGCTGCGGGCATGTTATTGAGAAGCAGGATTACACATGAAGAAAACTTATAGGGGTAGATTCAATGCATACCACAGTAATAACAAGGCTTCAAAAAAGACAATTCTAACAAACAATCAATAGACCTCTCCCTCTCCAGTAAGGCCTGGAGAACTCAAATAGCCCAAAAATAGAGCAAAAACATAAACATAGTGGTGTACACCATAGGGGGGTGACAACGCCTGAATAAGTACAACCCGAAAGGGACAATAATTAACATGTAGTAAAGCAGTAGAATTAAAAATAACATGACACAATGCAATTCACTGTGTAAACTAATTGACATGGGCCTGTAGAGCCATCACACAACATATAACAAGCTGCAGCTGACATAGTATCAAAGTGTATAGAGCAATTTAGGATGAATGAGTTCCAGGGGAGGCGTGTGCCAGGTCCACAACAACCACAGCACGCGAACTAGTGTTAGGTGGAGAGTAACTGGAGGGTATTTCTTGCAGAATCATTCAGCATCTGCAGGGGTGCTGAAAATATGATGCCGGCCATCATCTTCCACCCGGAGGTGTGCAGGGTATAGTCCCATCTTTTGGAGGGTACACTTAACATCCGTAAATTTGCTTTGAGCTTTTTGGGCCAATGGTGTGTAGTCGGGATATAGCGAAATTTGAGAACCCTGATATTACAGCAAACCATTTTCTCGAGCCATTCAGAGAGCGATGTCGAAGTCTCTACAAAAAAGGAGTCTGGCAATAATCTGTTGTGGCGGTGCTCCTGGAACTGGCCGGGGACTGAGTATGCAGCGTGATCGTCCGACCACCACAGTATCGGTCAAAGACTTCCTGTCGAAAATCTCCGCTAAGTGGTGTTCCACAAACATATCCAATCAGCCTGTGTTCGTGGATTCTGATATGTCAGCTATACGAATATTGTTACGACGAGATCTTGCCTCCAAGTCTTCACTCTTGGCTGCAATAGTCTTGCGGATATACTCTACTCGCTCAAGGTGCTTCATTGTGTCAGTAGTGCCGTCGAGCAGCACATTATGACGGTTGAGCCACTCGGACTTGGCATCAAAATGTTGCATTAGGGTATCAAATCTGAGGCGATAGATTTGAAGCTGGCTCGAAGTTAGGCCAAAATTGTGGCCATGCCATCTGATGGAGGGTCTGCCATTGTATGGTCTGAGGTACTAGTGGAGTCTAGGGGTGAGCGTTGGCGGTGTGGGGTCCTAAGTGGCTCTACATATCCAATTGTAGTACAGACGCTGCTGTTTCTCGGGTAAAAGTGCTGGGACCAGCCATAATAATGGGCAGTGTGTAGAAGAGAAGTTAAGTGCAAGTTTGTAGAGAAGAACCAGATAGGCAGTGGGCACAGTGGTGGCAGGAGAAGGAACACTGATCAATGGCCCTGGGTAATGCCTGAGTCAGTAGAACGAGCACCCAAAGTCAACATGGAACTATGACGCAGACAGTGCAGTAGGGAGCACTCCATAAGGGGAGAACCACAGTGTAGAGAGTCATTGGGTCAGCCTGCGCCACCAGGTGTGAGAAGTTGACGGCAAGCGAGGAATGAGAGAAGCGTATTACAGCTCTAGAGGCACACAGTTAGGTCCCCCAGCTCGCCCCCAGTGTATAGTCCAAGACCGGATTCAAGCCACCAGACAGGCAAGAAAGCAAATGCACGGGAAACCTGCCCGCAGGCTCCAGTAATAATAGCGGAAGGGCTAGCCAGCAAGGCCACCAGACCAAGCAAATGTAGGAGGGGGGCAGAGACCCCAATGCAGCCAGAATGTATCTTCCACTACAGCCTCTGACTTTGCTGCCACAACCACCGACTCAGTTGGTCCCAGGTTCCATGTGGGGTGACCGCCCAGCAAGTGGCCGATGTAAATCTCACCCAGGGGGTCCTGAGTAACTCCTGCATCAATTTGGGGCTGGTGGGATCCCCAATGGCACTGCAGGCCTGGAGTGGCCCAGACAGCGATTACGGGCCCGATTCCTTTGCACCTCAAACTGGTAGCACGCCCACAGCGCCTCGGTCTACTACGCCACAGTCAGGACCCAACCCAGGCCTCCTCAGTAGATGGGGTATCGTCCATTACTTCCCTTCTGTAATCCCTAGCTACGGGACGGCAAGTATGCCACGGCTCCACCCTCAGGCTCGCCCGCAGGCCCTGTCTCCTTGGATTTATTTATTTGGAAACCCACTAGTACCGAGAACTCCTCCAATAACACCAGCGCATGAGCCTCTCCCAGATAGCCATCACCGAGGTATAATAATAAGTCATCCGCATACAAGGATATGCTATGTTCTTTGCCCTCCAAGAGCAGGCCATGAACAAAGCTCTACCATTGGTTCAATGGGCAAAACAAATAAAAGGGGGGATAATGGGCACCCCTGGCTAGTGCTACGATGAATATCATATGAGGCGGAAATTACACGACCCATCCGAACTCTCGCCGTAAGATTAGTGTATAATAGAAAACCCATCTAAGCCATCCATTTCCTAACCCCAGCTGCAGAAAATCCCATCCTATTGAATCGAAGGCCTTCTCGAGGTCAATTGACATTACTAAAGCATTGGGTAGAGGCCAATGTCCCGTTGGTAGAGGATATGATACAGTCAGCGGAGGTTTCTGGAGGTGGACTTAGTTGGTATGATTCCAAGCAAAAACTTATCTAAGCATGTATGCAGTTTATAAAGATGTGAATAATAAGAATAGTCACGTATTAGCCCATGTTTCACCCTCCAGATATCCGTGAGGCCCCAATGCTCCATCCTGTCTCGAAATCCCTGTGAAGTCTTGGACACCCGCGTCCCAGGCAGAGGAGGTGTGGACCTATCCAGGTGAACATTCGCAACCCAGTTAAAACCCCACTAAAAGGATGTCCTCTACTTTGACAGAGGACAATGGCCTGAATAGATACCAAAGGAAAGGGACCTGTTTGAGGCATAGACACTCCCCAGAGTGACCTCCCTGCCTAAAAGGTTGCCCTTTACCAATACATAATGGCCCTCTGGGTTAATGATACAGTGGGTGGCATCAAAAGGGGTTCTTGCCTGAATCAACAACAGCGCCCCCGGGAATAAGCAGAGTAAGAGGTTGCAAATTTACAGCTTCCTCTGCTTTAAGATGTGTCTCCTGCAACATTACAATTTGAGCTCCTCTGTGACACAAATATCGAATGAATATTATGCTGCTTGGAAGCAAATGTAATCCCCCTTACATTCCAAGACGGTAAATTTATTTTGGTATGCAGGTCCCTCGTGTATGGCATCTATACCAGATCTCCCTCCACACCACCTCCCAGCCACTCCTTGCACCCCTCGACCGCCCCCCAGCAGTAGGATGACTATGTTCAACCCTCTGGACATGTAAAAAAAAACAACTACAAACTCCCTCGCCCAAGGTCAGTCTACCAATGGCTAACCACCCAAACCTGTAAAAAAAAGAGCATTGTTAAGAGAAGGCCTTCTCTAGTAGCCTCATAGGGGCAATCTGTTTGGGGGTGGGCAAAAAAGAAGCTGAGTGCTCATGTGCCACACCAGCCCATCTCCCAATGATATAGCCAAGCAGCATCCCCTGGAGGCCCCGGGTCGTCAACATGTCCCAGGTCCATGTTTTCCAGCTACGACGCTCTTGCAGATCTCTGCTCACTCTTTAGTACCAGGGACGTAACCAGTCTACAGGCCAGAGTGACTCAACCGGCAGCCACTGCTGCATGATGGGGACAGTCAGGATATCATGATAACTTTTCAAATTAACTTGTTTACTGATCATGGGGTCAAAACTGGGAGGACGGTTTTCCTCATGGCTGAGCCCCCAGAGTTGGAGGCAAATGCTTTATGATCAAATGAAATGTCTGTGCCTGCATCCGATTTTTGTTTCGATACAATCTCTGCTACAGCTAGTAACGCCGCCCTCCGCTCTCGCTCCGTCTGGGAAGATGAAGGTTACCTCAAGGTGGCCCTCCTGGATGATCATCGAAGCTGCTTCTTGGGTTTCTGTCCAGGAGTCCCTCCTTTGTAGGCCTCCAGCCAGTAACGCACAGCATCTGGAGTGTTACAGAAATAGGTGCTGCTGTCTAAGATCATCCGAAGCATGGCTGCGAACAAATATTGTATACCTTCTTCGCGGAGGGTTTTCTTGGCTTCTTGAAACGATGCACATTGCGCTTGAACCTTGGCAGTAAAATCAGGGAAAACAAGCCCTTTACTGTATTACATTGCAAATGTACCATTGGTGGAGGCGTTTTGAAGGATAATGTCTCCAACCCTATAATGTAGGAGCCACACCACCACCAGGTACCCGGCCTCCCT
The DNA here is from genome assembly GCF_964204655.1 of Triturus cristatus. Classification (NCBI taxonomy): domain Eukaryota; kingdom Metazoa; phylum Chordata; class Amphibia; order Caudata; family Salamandridae; genus Triturus; species Triturus cristatus. Next base: position 1,852,700,539 of record NC_140590.1, on the reverse strand, counting down.
CGTGCCAACAGGCGGACTGGCACTTGATGTGTTCTCTGCAGGGCAAAGAATTGAGTGAGCTGGTCCAGGATGACCATAGGGCGCAGCCAGTCCTCCAGAAAAGACACCACGTCTGTTCCCTTAGCCTCCTCAGGGAGTCCCACAACCCTAATGTTATTGCGCCAGTTACGGCCTTCCGCATCTTCAGCCCGCCATAAGAGGGTACACACTCTGGCCGAGAGACATGGGTAGGAGAGGCGTCCACAGCGGGACCAAATATACCTCAGGCCCTTGCTCTCATGCATCTGGCAGCCGTACCAGCCTACTTCTAATGGCCCCAGCCTCCATACCGTAGCAAAGTGTAAGAAAGTGCCCTCTTTTTGCATGATTGCCCCCACTTTTTGCTAAACTGCTGATGTGCTTTAAATGAGTGTGCCCTAAGTTCCCGCCAAACAGGTACCTAGGGCCTATGTTCTTTCACTAAACTGCAGTAAAAACAAAACCCAATTGGCACTCATTGGCCACAGGTCAGTCCCTTGTAAATGGTACCATAGGTACCAAGGGCACTGTGACCAGGGAAGGCCTTTAAGGGCTGCTGCACATATTGTGCCACCCTTAGACGACCTGTACTTTTACACATAGACACTGTCATTGCAGGCGCGTGTTTTGGTGCAGAACAAAGTGAAGAGTCGATATGGCACACATCCCTGTGTGCCATGCCTACTACCCACTGCCCTGACAAAGTACAGCCACTCATCTAGCTGGGTGCACCATGGCAGTGGTGAAGTTAGAGGTGCATGAGCACTGTACCCCTACAATGTCTTAGTCGATTCTTAGTCATTGTAAGTACAGTGCAGCCATTACGGGTATATGGTGCTGGGAGGTTGACATTACGAACTCCACAGCACCATAATTGCTTTACTGAAAACTGGGAAGTTTGGTATCAAACTTCTCAGCACATTAAACCCACACTGATGCCAGTGTGAGATTTAATGAAAAATGCACACAGAGGGCATCTTAGAGATGCCCCCTGAAAAACGACCTAACACTATTGTCCAGGTTGAGTGGCTGCTTGCCAGCTGCCACCACCAGACATGTTTCTTGTCCCCCGGGTGAGAGCAACGCACATCCTGGGACAAGGTGCCAAGCCTCCTTCCCCAGGATGGGCAGTGTCCACGAAGGGGAAGCTTCAAAGGCATGCCTCCTTTGTGAGCCTCCCCAGGCCTGTTGCTGCTTTCAGGAACTGTCCCCCATCGGTTCTGACACCCACTTTGGGCGGGAGAATCGGCGGGAAAACCAAGTGAGGAAGGGAGGTGTGCGCAACTTTGCCAACCCCACCCCTCAGGTGGTGGAGGCGAGGTGAAGCACAACTCTCAGTCCCCCCTATCTTGAAGATGGGGGGACCCAGCCAACCAGAGTGAGGCATATGCCCTCCTCCCACTGGAGGGTGGCATAATAGGGGGTGTACCCACCCCAAGGAAGGGGCAGATTGGTCCCAACCTTTACCCACCTGTAACACCCCTAAATTTAGTATTTAAGGGGCCACCCGACCCTTTCCTCCTGAGACAAGAACCAACCAAGACGCAAAGAAGAAGTACCGAAGAGCCGTGCTGAAACTAAGAAGAGGAGGACGCCCATTGACTTGGCCCCAGCCCTACCGGCCAGTCCCCACCTCTAACCTGCTCCAGCGGAATTTCAGTGTGTCCTGCAGCCAGCAGCCTCAAGAACCCGTAGGACCTGCCCTGCCTTCCAAGCCGAAGACTTTGTCTCCCATGAGCACCGGATTTGCTCACCAACAGACTCAGACTCCAGCCAAAACCGTGGGTGCGCACCACTCGGCACGCGTCGCCCGTGGCCTGAGTTCTAGTGGCCCAACACCACGAGGAGGTCTCCCCGGTGATCCTGACCTGAGATCTGGTGATCTCTGACCTGCACTGAATCTCCAAGCAAAGCCTGCAGCCTCTTTCTGGAGGATTCCCTTGACTGCGACTGGAGCTGGTAAGAAAACCCAACTCCTAAAGACACCCCTGCACCTGAAGCCCCATGGCCTTGGGTGGCCTAACCGACGGTGTCCTAGCATCCCCAGGCATCCCAACTTACCTCTCCAACCGGGGGTCACCTCCAGAAGATCTTCGTCCCCGAGCCTGCAGTCTTTGTTGAAACCAGAGAGTCACCATTGAAATCAACAGAGCACCCGACGCCAAACCAGTACCCTGTACCCAGCCACCCCTGCACTACTGCGGGTGTACTTTGGGTGCTAACTCGGATCCCCCTTTGCCCTGAGCCTAACCCCAGCAGCTTTGCTCCCACAACCTTGGGGCCTGCTCGTGAGCAGCTACCAATCGGAGGCCCCCTAGCCCCCATTGGATAACATCAGGCCTCAGCACTCTGCACCCGGCCGCCATAGTGCTGCAGAGGGTGTTTTGAGAGTGCATCCTTGACCCTGGGGAAACCCTGGTCCTAGCCCCAGAATACCAACTCCCACAACAAAGTACTTACCTTTTAACCAATAACTTCATTTCTCTCCAGAGGAATACCTTGACTGTTTTCCCTTGAAATTTTTGCCAAGTGTGGAGTTGGTTTTTGTATTGAACTTTAAGAAGGCTGCAAAGAACTAAACATTCCTCACTTACCTTTTCTCTAGGAAATGTCCCAGTGTGATATCTAGGTGTATCACACTGAGTAGAAAAAGTAATCAAGAATGTAATCTGCAAAGTACTTCAAAGTAATCTAACAGTAAGTTCCACTGTATTGAAAGCATTTGCAAACCTGTAACAAAGTCCTTTTCATTCACTTTGCTTGTATTGTTCAACCAGCCTTGAAAATTATCAAGTACACTTACCTGTGCCAGGCTTGCTTGATTCTAGGAAATAAATACAACTAAATAATATATTTATACAAAACAAATTGGTCTGAGTTCAGTCTTTGAGTGTGTGACATCATTTGCTGATTGAGTGTGTACAACAAATGCTTAACACTACCCTCTGCTAAAGCCTTACTGCTCGCCCACACTACCACAAATAGAGAATAAGGTGCTATCTATGGTATAGTATATACAGAGCCAGCTTCCTACACCGAGTCCCTCCACGCCTACCGCCCAAAAGGACTAGGCAAGTAAGCTTCACCCCCAATGGCAAGCACCAGAATCACAGTCCAGCAGACATTCAGCACAGGTATTGGGACATTTCCTTTCTCCAATTCCAGCAAAAGCGCTGGACTATGTACATGGGAAAGGTCTCCCAGGCCCTCAAATGGACTAGGTCTGCCGACAGGGGCCACCACTCCAGGGGCCACTCTCAACGGAGGAGTGGCTTCGCCCCCAGGTGTCCCAGTTTCAGCTGGACACCAACCCCAGTAGTCCGCAGCCACACCGATCTGGGCACTGACCACGCCTGAGGGAATCACCGCCTCTTCACTTGTCACTCCTCCCCTGCACCCCAAACCATCAGTCAGGGTAGGGTAAGTTGTCTATGAGGCTTTGGACTGGCCCCAGTCCTTCAGTTCTGATTGTCGCAAAGGGATCTCCACACTCGGGGTCAGGCAGTGGCCCCAACCAGGATGCTTTCTCTGCCCTTCAGCCAGACCTAACACGCACTCGGGAGCCCCTGTGTCTCCTGGACCCAAGACCTGCCTCGTGGTCTTCAACACCTCAGCGCTCCGAGCCTCTGCCTAGACCCTGACCTCCCTCGCAGTTTCCACAAATTTGGCATCCAGGTTCTCCGGACCCCAATCTGGGCATTCATCCCACATCTGCAACAATATGTCCATGCATCGGGCTTCGATGCAGGCCCTGACCTGCCGCGTCGCTACAGCAACCTGGGCAGCCGCAGTTTCTCCGGTCTTACCGACCTGCAGCCTGTAAGCCCTCAAAGGATATACCTCTGGGATTGGCTTCTGAGCGGTAGCCGCAGCCCTCTACCCCCTGCGGTCTCAACCAGGCCTTTCTTTGCTCTTGATTGGATTTACAGACTTCTAAAGCGCACAAATGCCCAAGAGGGCTTGGTGCTAGCATAGTTAAATATTCAATTCAGAAGCACTAATAACAGGCAGGTGCCACGGGTAGATCAATTACCTAGTAAGAAGGAGAGAAAAACAACCAGGTCTTTAAGTGTTTGTGGAAGCAAAGTAAACTAGTTTGATATCACCAAAAACTGGCTTGGGGGACGACCACATGAGTGGTGAGAATTTGTAAGTGTTTGGATGGTTTTAAAAAGCTTTTTCGCTGATTTGGCAGCAAAGGGGATTTTTTTCAGAATAAAATCTAGTTTTTCTTCAATTATAAGTTTTTAGGTCTCGGCTGGCGTTGGAGCGCGCATGCGCTCCTCGCCTCGAGACTTGTAGTTAGCAAGTCAGTTTTAGAAAAGGGCTTCAAGCCCCCCCCCCCCTTATTCCCATTGGCTTGCGTCACCGTTTATGTTAAACGGTGCGCCGCCATTGGAAATAAGGTGTCCAGGGTGCCTCCTTTTGGCTTTTTTGTCCGTCCCCTCTGGACACAGTCGCCTGCTGTATGTGTGCCGTGAAGACTTTTCTTATCTGCTTGTTTATATAACAAGCAGTTAAGAAATGTCATTACAACAGGCATGGAGCTCAGAGGCGCACGGGGTCACGGGGAGAACAAGGCCATGGCGAGCGCTTGTTTGCAAATGGTTCTGTTCAGCATCCTCCCACTTACGTTACGTATGCCTCACAAAGACATTTTTCACCCCCATTCATACCCTACGCCCGCTTGGCGTTAGATTTTGTGTACTCAAAATGCCACTGAGTAATTGTTCTTCGTGTAAAGTAAGCATTAATCCTCGTTTAATGTCTGCCTCCTGCATTGTATGTTTTTAAAGTAATAATTCTCCACATCCGTGAAGTCTGGTAGCGGGATCGTTCTCCGTTTTGAACGAACCTCACGGCTAAAGAACAAGCTATCCTTATTAAACACGCGGTGCTACTTACTGAAAGGAAAGACTTCTTTTTTAAGCAGACATTGTAACTGCTCTGCTCTTAATCCACACCACTGCTGACTTCACATGCGTTCGCCCCCCTCTGCTTCATGTGACTGGCGTGGTGCTAAGACCGGTGGATTCCTTAAGACTTACTGCTAGCTGCAGAAATGTTTGGTTTACAGGAGAATTTGTCTAGTCCCACGTCCAAGGTATTTTAAATGTGACATGTTTCTCATCAGTGCGTGTTTGCTTCCCGGCCTTATTCACGGAGACTTCTTCACCTCCTCTGTGTTCATATATCTTATTAATAGGCTACCACTGCTCCCCGAGCCGGATTCATGTGCGTTCGTCTGATTGGTTCAGTGGGAGCAGGGCTAGCCTACCGTTCCCAAGTGCTTGGAGGTAGGGGAAGAAATCCCAGGACTGGAGCCCGTGTCTGCTGACCTGGAGTGGTCCGGCACTCCTACACGGAGGGGTGGCTCCCAGTGCACGTTTCTTTCTGACACGGTAGGACCGGCTCGATGCTTTTCGTTTCACAGGACGTAAATTAATCAGTCTGGATTAGTCGTCTCTTTGCTTGCAGTGTCCTACATTTTTTATTTGGAAGGTAGTTGATTTTGCTGAGCTTGTGTAGCATGGAAGGTTAATACCAATGGGAAAACCTGGCCTTGTTCGTCTTTTAGGGTGCGTTCTTTTCCTACCTCGATTTTTAGGTCTGGCCACTTCAGCTGTTTTGCTAGCCTCATGTTTTTCAAAACGTTCCTAATAATATTATATATAATATATACCACCCCCCACCAGTTATTGGCCTAAGTGACATTGACATGTTCGTCTTTGGTATGGTTGCTCTGTATGCTGTTATACCTACCGAGGTAATATGTAGCAGCTTGTACACCATTATCTATGTTTTGTATTTGACTGCTTTCTTAAGTAATACTGTATTTTATCAGTAAAGCTACTGATAAAATGCAATAAAGTTAGTGGTAAAAGTAAAGTGTCTTTCACATGTTGCTTCTCACCACTGCAGTATATAGCATGTGGCAGTGGGTCAGGCCACTTCATCCAGTGGCTCATTACACTGAGTGACTGGATTTTCTCATTTCATGCGTACACGTCCACTTAAAAAGGAGACCACGTCAGTGCAGGGCTGCTAGCCAATCTCTGCTTTTATGACATTTTTTGTTTTGTTTATTCTTGAACAAGGTCTTTTTTTTTTAAACTTTTTTTTTATACGTATGTGCATGGCAAATGTAGGTAGTGGCATTGTTACTTTTTTTAAATTTAATTTTACACTTTTAATGTTGATTGCATATATTTTCGAAATGGAAATAAATAAAAACATTCTGTCTTGTCAAGGCCAGAAATATTGGCTTAGCCAATGCTGGTTTTGTTTATTGATGGTGCACTACTTTACAGATCTCACTCTCTACTACTCTCTCTGTATTACTCTCTACTACTCACTCTCTACTACTCTACCACTCTCTACTACTTTCTCTCTACTTCTCTCTCTCTACTACTCACTCTCTACTACTCTCTCTCTACTACTCTCTCTCTACTCTACTACTCTCTTTCTACTACTCTCTACTACTCACTCTCTACTACTCACTCTCTCCTACTCTCTACTACTCTCTCCTACTCACTCTCTACTACTCCCGCTCTACTACTCTCTACTACTCACTCTCTACTACTCACTCTCTACTACTCTCTCTCTACTACTCTCTACTACTCTCTACTACTCACTCTCTACTACTCATTCTCTACTCTACTACTCACTCTCTACTCTCTACTACTCACTCTCTACTCTCTACCTCTCTACCTCTCTACTACTATCTACCTCTCTCTACCTCTCTACCTCTACCCCTCTACCTCTCTCTACCTCTCACTACCTTTATCTCTCTCTCTCGCTACCTCTCTACGCGCACACATATGCACATATAATATATATGCATATATATGCATATGCATTTATATACATGTATGTGTGTATATATATATATATACATACATATATTATCCTTCGTTTCCCGCAGGGCTGGGTTCTCGCGCACTCACGGAAGGAACAAAGCGTCACCAATTCTTATCGTCAAGTTTCTTTCTTTATTTACAGCATGCCAGTTAAAAAAGCTCTACGCGTTTCAGTCCCACCAGGGACCTTGTTCACGAGACTGGTCTTTACTAAAACTTTTTTTGTTTGTTTTAAATCCACCTCTACAATCAAAAGTGACATCACTTCCTTTTAGGGAGCAGCTAGGCATTCTGGTAAATGAAGTCCTAACAATTTTAACTTAATGGGTTATGCTATTGCAAATTAAACTAAACAAAAAGCGACTGGGAATTTCTGCCCTTTGTGAGAACGCAATGTGAGGATGGCAGTATGCACTTAATACGACATTCGATAAGCTTTCTAGACTATGCACTAATGTATCTGAATTACAATTCATTTTACATTGTGTATGGCCCTCCGGTGGGTCCTCATTTTTGAATAATTTGATACACTCATAATTAAATTAACCATATGAGTCCCAGCTTTATGTCGAATTTGCCCTCTGGTGGGCCCTCATTTATCAGGCATGTTTTGTATCTTGATTTGCTCCCAGTCCGTTTTCCGTTCCATTAAGATTATTACTGTTCAACCCAGTGCTCCTAAGTCCACCCAAACTGTGATTAAACCTAAATGAAAAAAAAAAAAAAAAGGTACAATTCGTTGACAGTCAAAGATAATGTCACTCATAATGAAAAGTTAGTTCTGCAGTTTATAGATGGTAATGGAGTTCTTCGTCTTGATTTAGACCATCAGGGGTCAAAGTTCTGAAATTCAGAATATGCTTCGATTCTTTTTGCCTCATCACTCTTTCACGGTCTCCTCCTCTGGGATGTGTTCCCACTGCTTCAATGGCATAGAATTTGAGATCTTTCCAGTTTCCCTTGTGTGCCTTCTCCATGTGTTTGGCCACCGCATTACTCCTGTCGGTGTTGATTGTGGCCCTTACGTGTTCCAAGATGCGTTTTTTCAATTCGCATTTTGTACTCCCCACATATTTCATTGAGCAGGGACATTCAATAATGTAGATCACAAATTGGCTCTTGCAGTTGATTAGCTGTTGGATTTGCCACATACGTTTATTAGCCATAAGTACTTCCTTGGTGTTTTGGGCGATTGCACAGACTTTGCAACATGTGCATTTAAAGAACCCTTTGGGTTTAAGCCAAGTGTCTTGTTTCTTTGGATTCCTGAAGTGACTGTGAACCAATTGATCTCTTAGATTTTTTGCCCGTCTGTACGTTATGTTGGGGTGATCCCCCATTATTGCTGATGTAGTTGCATCCATATGTAGGATATGCCAGTTTTTACGAAGTATTTTCATCACTTTTGCATTTTCCGTGGAGTGAGTTGTTATGAACCTTATTTTGTTTTCTTCGTTTGTTTCTTTTTGTTTTTCTTTCAACAGATCCAGTCTATTGATGGTCGTCGTTTTTTGCAATGAGGTTTGAATCGTCTTAGAGCTATAGTTTCTTTGTTTGAATCTTGTTATAGCTTGATTTCGATGTTTTACCCACTCCTCATCCTTTGAGCAAATTCTTTTAATCCTCAGGAATTCACCGTAAGGAATGTTGTCTATTAGACTTTTTTGGTGGAAGCTCCCAGCGTGTAGAACTGCATTTGTCGCTGTGCTTTTACGGTGTAAGGTCGTATGAACAGTATTTTCCAAGATGTAGATTTCAGTGTCTAGGAATACCACTCTCTGGCCACTGATGTTATATGTGAATTTCAAATTGAAATACGAGTTATTCAATATTTCGAAGTAATCAGCAAATTCCTGCTCGGTTCCTTCCCAGATAATCAATAAGTCGTCGATGTATCTGAACCAGGCTATGGTTTTATTGACAAAGATATCATTTTCCATGCTCCATGCCCAGGTTTTCTCCCATTGACCCATAGTTAAACAGGCGTACGATGGGCTAAAGGAAAAACCCATAGCCGTACCCTTGCGTTGGCGAAAAATTTCCTCCCCAAACATGAACGAATTCTGTTCTAAGCACATCTGGATCATTTCCAGCAACATGTTATTGTTATTGGTAAATTGGATGTTTCTCTCCGACAGGAAGTGTTTGCATGCGTTGAGACCAATGTCATTCTGGATGTTGGAGTACAATGATATAACATCCATAGTTACTAACTTGTATGTCGGGTGCCATGGGGTATCTTGTAGGTGTCTTAATAGATCTCCTGTGTCTTGTAGATATGAAGGGAGACCCTTGACAAATGGTAGAAGGAACACGTCCAAAAAATTAGCCATTGGTTCCAATAAGGCGTCCTTAGCTGAAATTATTGGCCTTCCAGGGGGATGTTTTGAGTTCTTATGTATTTTCGGCAGAAAATAAATTGTGGCCATTTTGGGATATTCCGTTTTGAGGTATTTCACTTCATCCTCATCTAGCAATTTTTGCTTGCTCCATGTGTCCAATTTGATGTCAAGTTCTTCTTTCCATTTTTTTGTGGGATTAGTTTTCAATTTTTCATAATATTCTTCATTTCTTAGTTGTAAGTATGCTTCTTTCATATATGCCTCTTTGTCTAAAACAATGACGTTTCCTCCCTTATCTGCCATTTTTATTTCGATGGTATCATCATTTTTTAGAACGGACAACGCCTTACGTTCTTCATGTGTTAAATTGTCTCGTTTTTTTGAGTGGTTGAGTTGATAAAGATCCCGTATCACACATTCATGAAACAAATCAATTTTGTTTCCGTGTGGCAATTGCGGATAGAATTTAGATTGCGATTTCTTTTGGCTGCTTCCTGCTCCCAATTGGTCACAATAAGCTTGTAAGTCCCCTCTCTCCTCTTCCGGATTTTTGTCCAATTCCATTAGGGTAATGAAGTGTTCTGCATCTTGTGCAATTAGATCCATATTCGGTGTTGTAGTGGTTCTGCTGAATTTAGCCATTTTCGGATTTTCAGTGAACAGTTTCGCTAGTTTGATTTTTCTAACAAACTTGTATAGATCTATTCTTGTTTCCGCTAGGTCCAGGCCGCTGGTGGGACAGAAATTTAGGCCGCGTTTAAGAAGTTCCATTTCAGTTTCTGTGAGAACTTTCTTTGAAAGGTTGATTACTTGTAATTCATGTGTGTCTTTAGTGACAGTGTTATCCAGATTTTTTAGGTCCATTTCTGTCGCATGCTCCGTGTCATCGTTCCCACTCGGTTTGCGCTGAAACTTTGTTTTGTGCTGTCGCTTGCCTCTTCTTGTTGGTTTCTGCGGGCGTTGCCGCGTCCCCTGCCTCTTCCTCGATTGTTGGAGGGTAGTCCTCCCGTGGTCTTTTCCCAATTCTTTTGTTGCAGAGCCAACCTCATTTCCCCTAAAAAAGAACGCTTTGTTCTTGCTTCGGTTGGATCCCCTTCTAGATCACTTAAATCCGTTGATGTGAGGGAAGACAGACTGCTGCTGTTGGTTGCCAAGTCTGATTTTTCATATTGTTTGAAACGGTCGTATTTCCTCGCATAAGTAAAAATGCGGCCTTCCGAATAATCCTCTTTATCGCGTTGAAATTTTGATTGTTTTCTGCTTCGCACAATTACTTCGTGTTTTTCAATATAGTGTTCCAATTCCTCTTTGAATTTAATTAGATCCGAGTTCATTTCCGCAGTTGCAAGCTCTTTTTCGATTTCTTTTAGTTGAGAGGTGGTTTTCTCTAAGGCAATGGCAATGTGTTTGACTAAAATTTCCATAAGTCCTAGCGAGGATTTTAAGATGAATTCGCCCCATTCATTTAGTAATTCATTACTTGTGTCAACATGATTGGGCATCAAACCAATACGAAGTCCACGTGGCACTCGTTTAACTTCCAGATATTTCTTTAGAGATGCCACCTCCCACCACTTGTTTATTTCTTTTTTAGACAATTTTTCCCATGTTCTTAGTTTCTTTTTAATGTCAAGCTTGTTAGAGCCGCTCGTTGCTCCTTCGCCAGCATTAGCGATAACTTCTTCGTCGAAAAACGTGTCGATGAGTGCATTTCTGTTGACTGCTCTTTTATCCATGTTTAACTGGCTGGTTTCATACGACGTTTTCGCTGAGTTTATAGATCAAAGCAATCTTACTTGGTTGTTCCTTCCGCCTTGGTGCATACTAACATTCCTCTATTTCAATGGAATTGGTTTCCGAGTTTAGAATTAACTCTTGTGTGTTACAGGCGAGTATGCACTTCAAAGACCAACCAGCTTACGTTCCTCAATTGGATACATTGTATAAAGGAAAGCAATACAAAGTAGCTTGCTTACCGATTCCAGCTTTCCCGTGCTCCACGTTTCCCTCCGGACTCGCGTCTCCCGTTACAGCCTTTCCCGGTAAGTCTTTGTCAGCAATCCAATGTTTGTCTCCTGGCCGGCGTTCACCCGATTTCCACGTAAATTCTGCAAAGCGACCCACTTCGGAAATCTTTGGGCGCTCTCAGGCGGTGCGTTCAGAGACGGCAGGGTCAAGCCGTAATCAAATTATCCTTCGTTTCCCGCAGGGCTGGGTTCTCGCGCACTCACGGAAGGAACAAAGCGTCACCAATTCTTATCGTCAAGTTTTCAAAGAAAGTTCTCACAGAAACTGAAATGGAACTTCTTAAACGCGGCCTAAATTTCTGTCCCACCAGCGGCCTGGACCTAGCGGAAACAAGAATAGATCTATACAAGTTTGTTAGAAAAATCAAACTAGCGAAACTGTTCACTGAAAATCCGAAAATGGCTAAATTCAGCAGAACCACTACAACACCGAATATGGATCTAATTGCACAAGATGCAGAACACTTCATTACCCTAATGGAATTGGACAAAAATCCGGAAGAGGAGAGAGGGGACTTACAAGCTTATTGTGACCAATTGGGAGCAGGAAGCAGCCAAAAGAAATCGCAATCTAAATTCTATCCGCAATTGCCACACGGAAACAAAATTGATTTGTTTCATGAATGTGTGATACGGGATCTTTATCAACTCAACCACTCAAAAAAAGAGACAATTTAACACATGAAGAACGAAAGGCGTTGTCCGTTCTAAAAAATGATGATACCCTCGAAATAAAAATGGCAGATAAGGGAGGAAACGTCATTGTTTTAGACAAAGAGGCATATATGAAAGAAGCATACTTACAACTAAGAAATGAAGAATATTATGAAAAATTGAAAACTAATCCCACAAAAAAATGGAAAGAAGAACTTGACATCAAATTGGACACATGGAGCAAGCAAAAATTGCTAGATGAGGATGAAGTGAAATACCTCAAAACGGAATATCCCAAAATGGCCACAATTTATTTTCTGCCGAAAATACATAAGAACTCAAAACATCCCCCTGGAAGGCCAATAATTTCAGCTAAGGACGCCTTATTGGAACCAATGGCTAATTTTTTGGACGTGTTCCTTCTACCATTTGTCAAGGGTCTCCCTTCATATCTACAAGACACAGGAGATCTATTAAGACACCTACAAGATACCCCATGGCACCCGACATACAAGTTAGTAACTATGGATGTTATATCATTGTACTCCAACATCCAGAATGACATTGGTCTCAACGCATGCAAACACTTCCTGTCGGAGAGAAACATCCAATTTACCAATCACAATAACATGTTGCTGGAAATGATCCAGATGTGCTTAGAACAGAATTCGTTCATGTTTGGGGAGGAAATTTTTCGCCAACGCAAGGGTACGGCTATGGGTTTTTCCTTTAGCCCATCGTACGCCTGTTTAACTATGGGTCAATGGGAGAAAACCTGGGCATGGAGCATGGAAAATGATATCTTTGTCAATAAAACCATAGCCTGGTTCAGATACATCGACGACTTATTGATTATCTGGGAAGGAACCGAGCAGGAATTTGCTGATTACTTCGAAATATTGAATAACTCGTATTTCAATTTGAAATTCACATATAACATCAGTGGCCAGAGAGTGGTATTCCTAGACACTGAAATCTACATCTTGGAAAATACTGTTCATACGACCTTACACCGTAAAAGCACAGCGACAAATGCAGTTCTACACGCTGGGAGCTTCCACCAAAAAAGTCTAATAGACAACATTCCTTACGGTGAATTCCTGAGGATTAAAAGAATTTGCTCAAAAGATGAGGAGTGGGTAAAACATCGAAATCAAGCTATAACAAGATTCAAACAAAGAAACTATAGCTCTAAGACGATTCAAACCTCATTGCAAAAAACGACGACCATCAATAGACTGGATCTGTTGAAAGAAAAACAAAAAGAAACAAACGAAGAAAACAAAATAAGGTTCACAACAACTCACTCCACGGAAAATGCAAAAGTGATGAAAATACTTCGTAAAAACTGGCATATCCTACATATGGATGCAACTACATCAGCAATAATGGGGGATCACCCCAACATAACGTACAGACGGGCAAAAAATCTAAGAGATCAATTGGTTCACAGTCACTTCAGGAATCCAAAGAAACAAGACACTTGGCTTAAACCCAAAGGGTTCTTTAAATGCACATGTTGCAAAGTCTGTGCAATCGCCCAAAACACCAAGGAAGTACTTATGGCTAATAAACGTATGTGGCAAATCCAACAGCTAATCAACTGCAAGAGCCAATTTGTGATCTACATTATTGAATGTCCCTGCTCAATGAAATATGTGGGGAGTACAAAATGCGAATTGAAAAAACGCATCTTGGAACACGTAAGGGCCACAATCAACACCGACAGGAGTAATGCGGTGGCCAAACACATGGAGAAGGCACACAAAGGAAACTGGAAAGATCTCAAATTCTATGCCATTGAAGCAGTGGGAACACATCCCAGAGGAGGAGACCGTGAAAGAGTGATGAGGCAAAAAGAATCGAAGCATATTCTGAATTTCAGAACTTTGACCCCTGATGGTCTAAATCAAGACGAAGAACTCCATTACCATCTATAAACTGCAGAACTAACTTTTCATTATGAGTGACATTATCTTTGACTGTCAACGAATTGTACCTTTTTATTTTTTATTTTTTCATTTAGGTTTAATCACAGTTTGGGTGGACTTAGGAGCACTGGGTTGAACAGTAATAATCTTAATGGAACGGAAAACAGACTGGGAGCAAATCAAGATACAAAACATGCCTGATAAATGAGGGCCCACCAGAGGGCAAATTCGACATAAAGCTGGGACTCATATGGTTAATTTAATTATGAGTGTATCAAATTATTCAAAAATGAGGACCCACCGGAGGGCCATACACAATGTAAAATGAATTGTAATTCAGATACATTAGTGCATAGTCTAGAAAGCTTATCGAATGTCGTATTAAGTGCATACTGCCATCCTCACATTGCGTTCTCACAAAGGGCAGAAATTCCCAGTCGCTTTTTGTTTAGTTTAATTTGCAATAGCATAACCCATTAAGTTAAAATTGTTAGGACTTCATTTACCAGAATGCCTAGCTGCTCCCTAAAAGGAAGTGATGTCACTTTTGATTGTAGAGGTGGATTTAAAACAAACAAAAAAAGTTTTAGTAAAGACCAGTCTCGTGAACAAGGTCCCTGGTGGGACTGAAACGCGTAGAGCTTTTTTAACTGGCATGCTGTAAATAAAGAAAGAAACTTGACGATAAGAATTGGTGACGCTTTGTTCCTTCCGTGAGTGCGCGAGAACCCAGCCCTGCGGGAAACGAAGGATAATTTGATTACAGCTTGACCCTGCCGTCTCTGAACGCACCGCCTGAGAGCGCCCAAAGATTTCCGAAGTGGGTCGCTTTGCATACATACATATATATATATATATAAATGCATGCATACATATACATATACATATATGCATACATATGCATGTTATGTACATGAAAGTTTGAAAAACACTAATAAAAGCAAAGCTAAAAAGGCACCCTAATTACAAACAGAATTGCTTTAACTTAAACGAGGGCGAGACCTATTGCATTTTCAATGCTTGTTTATATCTTTGATTGAGGTTTTTTTAATTTCTTTTTTCTCCCTTTACAATGCTTTGATCTCCAAACTTTTTCCTACCTTTCGCACTTCTATTTCATTTCCCTTAATTTGGGGGAAATTCATGGTGCTGAGAGATTGGTTCTAAAAGTCTTTTAATTTTTGACCTGAACCAAGTTGGAGACAGCATTTAATATCCACTTGAACTGCTGCCTTATTTGAATCTTCACTAAATAGGGGTATTGAAGTTTCAAGATTTTTCTCCAAATCTTTCTTATCTAATTTGTTCCATGCCTGGCTCTTTTATTCACTATATGCTTAAAGCCTTTCAAAGCTGGTGCAAAATGGACATCTTTATTGGCTGACCAAATAATTGGCAGTACTGCTTCCACCTTGAGCCTATCATAATAAGAAAAAGTTCCATCCAAAGTGTGGCCTGCTAAGTGCGTCGCAATCTTTACTACCTGATTTAAGTACGAGCAGTCTACTATTTCATTTAACAATAATGAATCCTCATCACCCTGGTCTTCTAAATGGAAGTTAAAATCTCCTAGTATCGTAACATTAGAATAGACCACACCGGTCTCAACAAAATTCCTTATTGTTTCCATAAGTCTGGATTTAGGGCCAGGAGGTCTATAAATTAATACACCACTGAACATTTGCTGTTCTGACAATTTACATTTAAACAAAAGATCCTCACAGTCTATCAAATTAGCAGGTTCACAGTTGACTTCAAGCAATATTTGATAAACAATGGTAATACCGCCTCCGCGTTACCTACACGATCAAGTATTTTGGCGGTGTTGCCGCTTGGGAGAGCAAGTGACAAAATATGGGTCGGAGGCTTCGTACACCCAGGTTTCTATTAGAAAAACCAATTGAGGAGAATTAGTCCCTAAAAACTCTAAATACTCCTACTTATATTTAATAAGGGGCCGGAAATTGATCAAATAACAGTTTTAAAATTTTGCATCCTGACCAGGACCAACTTGTAAATTATCCAACTTGACTGCCGGCAGCACCGTCTCCCTCCTACTGCTGAGATCACAGTGGTTACATTCAACATCTTCACACAAACAGAAGTTACAATTATCACATTCATTCTCCTTAACTCATGTGCTGAGCTCCATTAACTCTTCCCTTGAGTATTCTACTTTTGGGAAACGGTTAGGGGTCCTGGTGCTTAGCGCAGACAGGCGCGGACGGGCTTCCCTCTGGCGCTCCTCCAGCACACCATCAGCTCGGTCTTAGCGCGGACGGGTGTAGACAGACTTCCCTCTGGCATACCTAGGGCATGACATCAGTGCGGTCGTGTTAACATGGGACTTTTACAGTATCTATCGCAAGACTAGTGCGTCTACCTGCCTGCTGCACTGGCGCCCGTCGGCTCGCTCTGACAGGAAAGTCTCGAGCCTTAACCAAAGTGCAACATGCTGGAATAAAAAATATTTAAAAAACAAAGCCCCTTACTTTAATGTATTGAAACTTAACTTCTGTTCACGCCCTCTATGGTCTCGGTGTGCGGGGGTCCCCACAACGATGGCGGTGCGGTGGGGGGGTTCACCACTCTTCAATGTCCCCAGATCGGCCGGCGTTCTGCTACAGCCTTCTATTACCCAGTGGCATAATGAAAGTTGAGGGGCCCCCCTGCAAGGTACATGGAGGAGCCCACGCTCTGGATTTAATCTGGAGCTCTGAGGCTTGAGTACTGTGCTGAGGGGGCCCTGTGCAGCTTGGGGGCCCCCCTGCACTGCTGGGGCCCCCCCTGCACCGCTGGGACCCTCCTAAACTGCAAGGGCCCTTCTGCACCGCAGGGGCTTGTATTACGCTACTGCTATCACCAGCGAGGTTTGTTGTCATTCTGTGCCACGATCTCTAGTTGTGCTCCGTCACTGATGTGCGACACCAGCGGGGCGGCCATAGAGTCATAACAAAACTCCTGCTGATCCCCTTGCACCAGCGATCTCCTGCTCCTCAGCTCCGGTGACGGGGTCATTCACTTTAAGCTGAGCCTTCCAGGGCCAGCCGCAGCCACGCCCTCGTGATTGGCATATTAGTGATCCCTGATGCAGTAATCTGTGAGTAAAGCACCCAGCTGGTCCACGTTGAGGTTGAAGAGGACAGTATGGAATCCTGGGGGCCTCCATAGGTGGTATGGATCCTTTAGGACCTGGAGATGGCCATGTTAACAAACTGGTGTCAGTTGAAAGGTTAGGCGGAGATCCAGTGAAGGGCACTGTTGATGAATCATGACTGCGACTCGAGGGTGCGTATGAGGGTGGGATGGTCGACTCTGTCAAAGGCAGCAGAGAGGTCCAGCAATATCAGGAGGCCAGGTTCATCTTCATCAGTGGTCAAGAGGGCATCATCTATGGTGCATAGGCTAGTGGACACCGTGCTGCAGGGTGATCTGAGGCCAGACTTGTAGTTGTGCAGGAGATGGTTAGCATTAATGGAGTTGAACAAAGACTGCTTTTTCAATTACCTTTCCAAAGAATGGCAGGTGAGTGATGGGCCGGTAGTTAGTAAGGTCATCAGAGTCTTGAGTAAGGAAGATCTGGCCTGTCTTGGGAACTTCTGGGAAAATGTCTTAAGTGAAGGAGGTATGGACAGTTGCGAGAAGGAGCGAAAGAGCGTCCATAGAGAGTATTAATGATGGACAACGGTAAGACATCTTCACAGGAATTGGCTTTGAGTTACTTGAGTATGTCAGTGAGATCTACAAGAGATAGGGCTTCGAAGGATGACCATTGTGGGATTCTACAGGGGGGGTGGGTGTAAGAGGTGAAGCAGGCTTGGTATTGTCATTGTGCTGCTGGATCGTCTGTATATTTTTCACTCAAGAGGTTGGTGGCATTGCACTTTTTAATTTGAGGGAGCAGTATGTGGGTCTGGTAGGCGGTTTATGCAGTGCTTGATTGTCCTGCAACCTGTTTTGCTTCTGTTGGTAGCTTCATTGATGGTCTTGGTTTAATACTTCGCCTTGACCTTTGCAGTGAACTGTGTGTGAATTGCAGGTATGGGCTTAAGTCTCAAGAGGTCATCTGGAGTTCTGCTATTCTTCCATTTACTTTCCTGTCTGTGATGGATCGTTTATTGTCAACAATGTCTTAGGGTATCAGGGTGATTACGGGTTTGGCTTCCACTAGCTTGTTTTAAGTAGGGTGAAAGTATCAGATATGACGGTATAGTTCAGCACTGAGTTTGAGAATGTAGAATGTCGGCATGGGAGTCAAGGGGCCTTGTGGTCTGGGTAGGTAAGGCTACATTTAACCCAGGAAGTCAGGAGCTGTCAGGACCTTTTTATGGTTCTGGAGTAAAAAGGATGTTACCAGTTTTGGATATGAGCGAGTGAGTACCCTAGGGTCACAGGCAGTTGGCGGCTGGTGCATAGGGGCGAATGGGGCGTTGCCCCACTAGCCTCTGGACGAGGATCGGGGAGGAAGACAAGAAGGACACCACACCCCACCAATGCAGCAGCCTCAAAAGAAGTGCTCTCTGCCCCATGTGTCGATCACAATACATAGACAATACATGAATACAATTAAATTAAATTAAATTGTCTGACTCTGACTTTTTTTCTTCATGGCACGGACGACGACGAGGTCACAGCAGGTCAGAGACCTCCTGCGCATGTGCTGGCCGGGGCGAGGAATATTGCTTGCCCTGGAAGCACATACGGAAAGAGTGATGTCATCATGAAGAGAGTGGCCAAAGAAAGCGGAAAATGCCTGGTTTCAAATGGGGCGCCTGTGCTGCGCCCCAGGCGTCTTCAGCATTGCGCCACTGAAATCAATGGCAAGGGGCAGGGCAGTGGGTGGCCACAACCGGAACACGCCCCTTTCCTTTGCGCCAGTCCCAGGCCTCCTGATTGGACAATGGGAGGCAGGAGCTTGTGCATTGCTCAGGACGGCACCGGCCACAGTCACAGCACCGCACTGCAGAACACTCTCCCTCCAGCCTCTCACACGCCACAGGCCCTGATGTGTTTCTTGGGCAGAGATCGATGTCACTTGGTAAGTGGATCGTGCAAAATAAACAGTGCAGCGGGTGGCGCTCATGAACATTCACGAACGATTCAGGTTGTGTTGAAAAATAATGAATCGATTCGGCAGCTAGGAAAGCACAAGCAGAGTGACGCCAGGTAGGCACAAAATTAAATAATCCATGTTTCTGTAAAATATTGTCTCAATAAAACCTTTTTGTGCTATTTTTATTATGTTTTTATGAGCAGGAAGGTGATAAAAATTGGTATTACGAACAACAGTTGAAACTTTCTTGGAATTGTGGCTTTAAATGTAATCGCCGGTACCTGTTTGGGAGCTGTAACTTACCGCACATTATGCAACAAACGGGTCGTAAATGAATTGCCAGCGCAGTCTCTCTCTACCGAATCACAGATTGCAGCATACAATCTCCCATGAAGCGCGCTCGTTCCAGGCTTCCCTCCCTGGATTGGCTTCACATTGCAATCAGCGTGCTGCCGCCTCTGGTGCAGGAAACCAGGGTTCGAGCCTCGAGGTCGCGTCCACATCCTGTGATTCTGGGCAAATCCCTTTAATCTCTCCATGCCTGAATGTGTAATGAAATCCGGTGCTATGTTAAGCGCTCCAATACCTTCGGGTCGAGTTCGCGCTATATAAATATGCAACAAAAAAAAAAAACTGTTTCTTCTTTTTTACAGAAATCCGTGGCCCATTAATGAAGAGACATTTTATTACTATCCTTTCCTGTCAAGGCTGTAATAATATTCTTTCCGCCTAAAAAATGCTT
Organism: Triturus cristatus; assembly: GCF_964204655.1. NCBI lineage: Eukaryota > Metazoa > Chordata > Amphibia > Caudata > Salamandridae > Triturus > Triturus cristatus. The sequence continues at coordinate 1,852,680,912 of NC_140590.1, read as the reverse complement.
ACGAGGCGATGGGTTAAATTTGAGCCAAAGAGAATTATAAAATGTTGGGTTCCTCTTGAGGGAACCGTCATAACATTAATGTAGAGGTGCTGTCAACACTCGGAAAAACAGTATTGATGTGGCATAACATTCACAGTTTCAATTATGTTTTAACAGACATGGCATGCCTGCATGGGGGAAATTACAGCCTCAATGCCAAGCATGCCCTCTTCTCTCATTAAATTATGATTTTCACGATTTACTTCCTCTGCGCTATTACATTCTCGCGCTAGCCAGGCTTTAATTATAGTTATGAGAGGAGGTGCGAATGTAAAAGATCGACTGTGGTGGTGACTGCAGTGCAGAAGTCTTAGAGTAGCGCATGTGTACAGTACTTTCAGAAATTCCCGATTGTGGCTTGGGTGGTTTAATTTATAGATTTGTGCGTGTGCAGAGTTGAGCTTTGGCTGCCGAAAGGAGGCATCAGGCATTGTTTCTGTTTGGCAGAAGTCAGTTTAACCCTCCCGAGCCCCCATCCCCCTCCCACCACCGGGCACTCAACACAGACCTCCACGCCTCACCACCTTCAAATGTCACCAGCCGCCCCTGGTCACAGGAGTGGGAGAGGATCGTTCTACTACTTAAGGATGACACAATGAGGGGCAGTCAAAGTCGGATATAAGTGGACCGGTACCCGAGGCTTGTAGTATCCTCTCTTTCTCAACCAGGGCAAGAGCAGGAGGTGCCAATTTAAGGAGGGATCAAGAATCAATTTACTAGTGTTGGATGTTCCAACAAAGTTCTAGTTTATCCTTCTCTTTTTCTTAAAACATCTGTGTGTGCATTTAACTGGGTGAATTATTTTTTTCATTAAGAAGGGAACAGTTAAAATGTGTTGAAAGTCATTTGAAGGCTATTAGTATCTTTCCACCACAAGTATATATCTCTAATGCAGATTTTGTTTTTCTGTTAGCGCTCCGGCGAATCAAAGCCCAACTTTTACCGCGACTGTTTAATGAGGATATTTTCCAACTTGGAGCACTGCATCACTTGCCCGCAAGTCCTGTACGACATCATTTCCCTTGTGGAGCAAGGAGCCATGGTCCTCACCACCAACTATGACACCTTCCTGGAGACCTCCGGCAAATCTAAAAGCAAGCCCATGAAGTCAATCGACATGAGCAATCCTGCTCAGGTATGGTGCTGTCTGAGTGCACATGAAGCTTCAGTAGACACGAGTGATCCCACTCAGGTATGGTGTTGTCTGAGTGCACATGAAGTTTCAGTAGACACAAGTGACCCCACTCAGGTATGGTGTTGTCTGAGTGCACATGAAGTTTCAGTAGACACAAGTGATCCCACTCAGGTATGGTGTTGTCTGAGTGCACATGAAGCTTCAGTAGACACGAGTGATCCCACTCAGGTATGGTGTTGTCTGAGTGCACATGAAGTTTCAGTAGACACAAGTGACCCCACTCAGGTATGGTGCTGTCCTGGTACACATGAAGCGACAATAGACGCAAGCCATCCCGCTCAGGGATGGTGCTGTTTGGGTACACATGAAGCATCAAGAGATGTGAGTGATCCCGCTCATGTATACTGCTGTCTGGGTACACATGAAGTGACAATAGACGCGAGCAATCCTGCTCAGGTATCGTGCTGTCTGGGTGCACATGGAGCTTCAGTAGACAGGAGTGATCCCACTCAGGTATGGTGTTGGCTGAGTGCACATGAAGCTTCAGTAGACACAAGTGATCCCACTCAGGTATGGTGTTGTCTGAGTGCACATGAAGCTTCAGTAGACACAAGTGATCCCACTCAGGTATGGTGTTGTCTGAGTGCACATGAAGCTTCAGTAGACACAAGTGATCCCACTCAGGTATGGTGTTGTCTGAGTGCACATGAAGCTTCAGTAGACACGAGTGATCCCACTCAGGTATGGTGTTGTCTGAGTGCACATGAAGCTTCAGTAGACACAAGTGATCCCACTCAGGTATGGTGTTGTCTGAGTGCACATGAAGCTTCAGTAGACACAAGTGATCCCACTCAGGTATGGTGTTGTCTGAGTGCACATGAAGCTTCAGTAGACACAAGTGATCCCACTCAGGTATGGTGCTGTCCTGGTACACATGAAGCGACAATAGACGCGAGTCATCCCGCTCAGGTATGGTGCTGTTCGGGTACACATGAAGCGTCAATAGATGTGAGCGATCCCACTCAGGTTTGGTGCTGTTCGGGTACACATGAAGGGTCAATAGATGTGGGTGATCCCACTCAGGTATAGTGCTGTTCAGGTACACATGAATCGTCAATAGATGTGAGTGATCTCACTCAGGTATGGTGCTGTCCGGGTACACATGAAGCGTCAATAGATGCAAGAAGTCCCACTCAGGTATGGTGCTGTTCGGGTGCACATGAAGCTTTAATAGACACAAGCGATACCACTCAGGTATGGTGCTGTCTGGGTGTACATGAAACTTCAGCAGACACGAGTAATTCCACTCAGGTATGATGGTGTTCGGGTACACATGAAGCTTTAATAGACACGAGCGATCCCACTCAGGTATGGTGCTGTTCGGGTACACATGAAGCTTTAATAGTCATGAGCGATCCCATTCACGTATGGTGCTGTCCGGGTACACATGAAACATCAATAGATGCAAGCAGTCCCACTCAGGTATGGTGCTGTTCGGGTGCACATGAAGCTTTAATAGTCACGAGCGATCCAACTCAGGTATGGTGCTGTCCGGGTACACATGAAACATCAATAGATGCAAGCAGTCCCACTCAGGTATGGTGCTGTCCGGGTACACATGAAACATCAATAGATGCAAGCAGTCCCACTCAGGTATGATGCCGTTCGGGTACACATGAAGCTTTAATAGTCACGAGCGATCCCACTCAGGTTTGGTGCTGTTCGGGTACACATGAAGGGTCAATAGATGTGGGTGATCCCACTCAGGTATAGTGCTGTTCAGGTACACATGAAGCGTCAATAGATGTGAGTGATCTCACTCAGGTATGGTGCTGTTCGGGTGCACATGAAGCTTTAATAGACACAAGCGATACCACTCAGGTATGGTGCTGTCTGGGTGTACATGAAACTTCAGCAGACACGAGTAATTCCACTCCGTTATGATGGTGTTCGGGTACACATGAAGCTTTAATAGACACGAGCGATCCCACTCAGGTATGGTGCTGTTCGGGTACACATGAAGCTTTAATAGTCATGAGCGATCCCATTCACGTATGGTGCTGTCCGGGTACACATGAAACATCAATAGATGCAAGCAGTCCCACTCAGGTATGGTGCTGTTCGGGTGCACATGAAGCTTTAATAGTCACGAGCGATCCAACTCAGGTATGGTGCTGTCCGGGTACACATGAAACATCAATAGATGCAAGCAGTCCCACTCAGGTATGGTGCTGTCCGGGTACACATGAAACATCAATAGATGCAAGCAGTCCCACTCAGGTATGATGCCGTTCGGGCACACATGAAGCTTTAATAGTCACGAGCGATCCCACTCAGGTATGGTGCTGTCCGGGTACACATGAAACATCAATAGATGCAAGCAGTCCCACTCAGGTATGATGCCGTTCGGGCACACATGAAGCTTTAATAGTCACGAGCGATCCCACTCAGGTATGGTGCTGTCCGGGTACACATGAAACATCAATAGATGCAAGCAGTCCCACTCAGGTATGGTGCTGTCCGGGTACACATGAAACATCAATAGATGCAAGCAGTCCCACTCAGGTATGATGCCGTTCGGGCACACATGAAACATCAATAGTCACGAGCGATCCCACTCAGGTATGGTGCTGTCCGGGTACACATGAAACATCAATAGATGCAAGCAGTCCCACTCAGGTATGATGCCGTTCGGGCACACATGAAGCTTTAATAGTCACGAGCGATCCCACTCAGGTATGGTGCTGTCCGGGTACACATGAAACATCAATAGATGCAAGCAGTCCCACTCAGGTATGGTGCTGTCCGGGTACACATGAAACATCAATAGATGCAAGCAGTCCCACTCAGGTATGATGCCGTTCGGGCACACATGAAACATCAATAGTCACGAGCGATCCCACTCAGGTATGGTGCTGTCCGGGTACACATGAAACATCAATAGATGCAAGCAGTCCCACTCAGGTATGATGCCGTTCGGGCACACATGAAGCTTTAATAGTCACGAGCGATCCCACTCAGGTATGGTGCTGTCCGGGTACACATGAAACATCAATAGATGCAAGCAGTCCCACTCAGGTATGATGCCGTTCGGGCACACATGAAGCTTTAATAGTCACGAGCGATCCCACTCAGGTATGGTGCTGTCCGGGTACACATGAAACATCAATAGATGCAAGCAGTCCCACTCAGGAATGGTGCTGTTCGGGTGCACAAGAAGCGACAATAGAAACTGGGAATGTGTAAAAATCCATGGGACTTGCGTGGAAACACCTACTGCAATGCCCATGGAACGCCTACCCTGGGCAGAGTAGTTCAACGCAGCAATTTGTGCTACTTTGCACTACTCCGGATGTATGAAGCCACTCAGAGCAACGCAAAGTAAATCTGTCTTAGAGGTTTGCGTTACGCATGTACCACCTTGCGTGGTGCACATATGACGCAACCCTCTTATAAATAGGCCCCTCTGTTTGAACCAAGCACTGCGATCTCCCTAGGTAGAAACAATAAGAATGATGTTCAGATGTCACCCTGCTTCAAGACCTTTTAATTGACAGTTGGCACAGAAATAATCATTCAAGACAACGCTTACAAAAGTGCTTTCAGGCAAGAAAGCCTCACTGCGAAGACCTATGCTGCGACGATTTATCAGCCACCAAAGCTCACTGGATTTAGTTTGTCAGGGTCACAGCAATTATGAGGCTTAAAATGCCCATATTATGTGATAACATTAACTTACCTATGCAGCTAGAAAAAGGCAAATTATGCAGCATAATGCAGCTCATTGTGTGCTAGGTTTGCTACTTTACTTTGTATTTTTCACATATGAGGGCACTAGCTGGTAAAAGGCTTCACCTCATTAGTAACAGGTTAACACCCAAATACAGCAAAAAGCACCAGACATGGGACCAGTCAATCTTTGCTCCAGCCTCACAGCCACAGCCTCAGAGCCACAGCTCCAGCCTCACAGACACTGCTCCAGCCTCACATACACAGCTCCAGCTTCAAAGTCACAGCTCCACCCTCACAGCCATAGCTCCAGCCTCACAGACACTGCTCCAGCCTCACATACACAGCTCCAGCCACACAGCCACAGCTCCAGCCTCACAGACACGTCTCCAGCCTCACAGCCACAGCCCCAGCCTCACAGCCACAGCTCCAGCCTCACAGCCACAGCTCCAGCCTCACAGCCACATCTCCAACCTGACAGCACAGCTGCAGCCTCACAGCCACAGCTCCAGCCTCACAGACAGAGCTCCAGCCGCACAGCCACAGCTCCAGCCTCACAGCCACAGCCTCACAGACACAGGACCAGCCTCACAGCCACAGCTCCTGCCTCACAGACACTGCTCCAGCCTTACAGCCATAACTCCAACCTCACAGCCACAGCTGCAGCCTCACAGCTCTAGCCTCACAGTCACAGCTCCAGCCTCACAGCCACAGCTCCAGCCTCACAGTCACAACTCCATCCTCAAAGACACAGCTCCAGCCTCACAGCCACAGCTCCAGCCTCACAGTCACAACTCCAGTCTCACAGCCACAGCTCCAGCCTCACAGCAACAGCTCCAGGCTCACAGCTCCAGCCTCACAGTCACAGCCACAGCTCCAGCCTCACAGCTCCAGCCTTACAGCCACAGCTCCAGCCTCACAGTCCCAGCTCCAGCCTCACAGCCACAGCTCCAGCCTCACAGACAGAGCTCCAGCCGCACAGCCACAGCTCCAGCCTCACAGCCACAGCCTCACAGACACAGGACCAGCCTCACAGCCACAGCTCCTGCCTCACAGACACTGCTCCAGCCTTACAGCCATAACTCCAACCTCACAGCCACAGCTGCAGCCTCACAGCTCTAGCCTCACAGTCACAGCTCCAGCCTCACAGCCACAGCTCCAGCCTCACAGTCACAGCTCCATCCTCAAAGACACAGCTCCAGCCTCACAGCCACAGCTCCAGCCTCACAGCTCCAGCCTCACAGTCACAACTCCAGTCTCACAGCCACAGCTCCAGCCTCACAGCAACAGCTCCAGCCTCACAGCTCCAGCCTCACAGTCACAGCCAAAGCTCCAGCCTCACAGCTCCAGCCTTACAGCCACAGCTCCAGCCTCACAGTCCCAGCTCCAGCCTCACAGACACAGCTTCAGCCTCACAGCCACAGCTACAGCCTCACATACACAGCTCCAGCCTCACAGTCAGAGCTCCAGCCTCACAGTCAGAGCTCCAGCCTCACAGGCACATGCTCCAGCCTCACTGACACATGCTCCAGCCTCACAGCCACAGCTCCAGTCTCACAGGCACTGCACCAGCCTCACATACACAGCTCCAGCCTCACATACACAGCTCCAGCCTCACAGCCACAGCTCCGGCCTCACAGCCAAAGCTCTGGCCTTACAGCCACAGCTCCGGCCTTACAGCCACAGCTCCGGCCTCACAGATACTGCTCCAGCCTCACATACACAGCTCCGGCCTCACAGTCACTGCTCCGGCCTCACAGTCACTGCTCCGGCCTCACAGCCACAGCCCCAGCCTCACAGCCACAGCCCCAGCCTCACAGCCACAGCCTCAGAGCCACAGCTCCAGCCTCACAGACACTGCTCCAGCCTCACATACACAGCTCCAGCTTCAAAGTCACAGCTCCACCCTCGCAGCCATAGCTCCAGCCTCACAGACACTGCTCCAGCCTCACATACACAGCTCCAGCCACACAGCCACAGCTCCAGCCTCACAGACACGTCTCCAGCCTCACAGCCACAGCCCCAGCCTCACAGCCACAGCCCCAGCCTCACAGCCACCGCTCCAGCCTCACAGTCACAGCTCCAGCCTCACAGACCCAGCCTCACAGCCACAGCTCCAGCCTCACAGACATTGCTCCAGCCTCACATACACAGCTCCAGCCTCTCAGCAACAGCTCCAGCCTCACAGTCACAGCTCCAGCTTCACAGACACAGCTTCAGCCTCACAGTCACAGCTCCAGCCACACCGCCACAGCTCCAGCCTCACAGACACTGCACCAGACTCACATACACAGCTCAAGCCTCACAGCCACAACTCCAGTCTGACAGCCACAGCTCCGGCCTCACAGACACACCTCCGGCCTTACAGCAACAGCTCCTGCCTCACAGACACTGCTCCGGCCTCACATACACTGCTACGGCCTCACAGTCACAGCTCCAGCCCCACAGCCACAGCTCAAGCCTCACAGCCCCAGCCTCACAGCCACAGCCTCACAGCCACAGCTCCAGCCTCACAGACACTGCTCCAGCCTCACATACACTGCTCCCGCCTCACATACACAACTCCACCCTCACAGCCACAGCTCCAGACTCAAAGCCACAGCTCCGGCCTCAAAGCCACAGCTCCGGCCTTACAGCCACAGCTCCAGCCTCACAGCCACAGCTCCGGCCTCACAGCCACAGCTCCGGCCTCACAGCCACAGCTCCTGGCTCACAGCCACATCTCCAGCCTCAGAGCCACAGCTCCAGCCTCACAACCACAGCTCCAACCTCACATACACAGCTCCAGCCTCAAAGTCACAGCTCCAGCCTCACAGCCACAGCTCCAGCCTCACAGCCACAGCTCCAGCCTCACAGCCACAGCTCCGGCCTCACAGCCACAGCTCCGGCCTCACAGCCACGGCTCTGGCCTTACAGCCACAGCTCCGGCCTCACAGACACAGCTCCAGCCTCACATACACAGCTCCAGCCTCACAGTCACAGCTCCAGCCTAACAGCCTTACAGCCACAGCTCCAACCTCACAGACACAGCTCCAGCCTCACGTACACAGCTCCAGCCTCACAGCCACAGCGCCAGCCTCACGGCCACATCTCCGGCCTCACAGCCACAGCTTCGGCCTCACAGCCACAGCTCCAGCCTCACAGCCACAGCTCCGGCCTCACAGCCACAGCTCCGGCCTCACAGCCACAGCTCCAGCCTCACAGTCACAGCTCCAGCCAAATAGCCACTGCTCCAGCCTCACGTACACTGCTCTGGCCTCACATACACAACTCCAGCCTCACAGTCACAGCTCCGGCCTTACAGACACTGCTCCAGCCTCACGTACACTGCTCCAGCCTCACAGCTACAGCCCCAGCCTCACAGCCACAGCTCCGGCCTCACAGCCATAGCTCCGGCCTCACAGCCACAGCTCTGGCCTCACAGCCACAGCTCTGGCCTCACAGCCACAGCTTCGGCCTCACAGCCACAGCTCCTGCCTCACAGCCACATCTCCAGCCTCACAGCCACAGCTCCAGCCTCACATACACAGCTCCCGCCTCACAGTCACAGCTCCAGCCTAACAGCCACAGCTTCAGCCTCACAACCACAGATCCAGCCTCACAGACACAGCTCCAGCCTCACATACACAGCTCCAGCCTCTCAGCCACAGCTCCAGCCTCACAGCCACAGCTTCGGCCTCACAGCCACAGCTCCGGCCTCACAGCCACAGCTCCGCCTTACAGCCACAGCTCAGGTCTCACAAACACTGCTCCAGCCTCACATACACATCTGCAGCCGCACAGCCTCAGCTCCGGCCTCACAGCCACAGCTCTGGCCTTACAGCCACAGCTCCGGCCTCACCGATATTGCTCCAACCCCACTTACACAGCTCCATCCTCACAGCCACAGCTCCAGCCTCACAGCCAGAGCTCCGGCCTCACAGCCACAGCTCCAGCCTCACAGCCACAGCTTCTGCCTCACAGCCACATCTCCAGCCTCACAGCCACAGCCTCACAGCTCCAGCCTCACAGTCACAGCTCCAGCCTCACAGACACAGCTCAAGCCTCACAGCCACAGCACCAGCCGCACAGCCACAGCTCTAGCCTTACAGACACAGCTCCAGCCTCACAACCACAGCTCTAGTCTCACAGCTCCAGCCTCACAGTCACACCTCCAGCCTCACAGCCATAGCTTCAGCCTCACAGACACGGCTCCAGCCTCACATACACAGCTCCAGCTGCACATATACAGCTCCAGCCTCACAGCCCCAGCTCCAGCCTCACAGACACTGCTCTAGCTTCACAGCCACAGCTTCAGCCTCACATACACAGCTCCAGCCTCACATACACAGCTGCAGCCTCACAGTCACAGCTCCTGCCTCACAGTCACAGCTCCTACCTCACAGCCACAGCTCTAGCCTCACAGACACTGCTCCAGCCTCACATACACAGCTCCAGCCTCACAGCCCCAGCTCCAGCCTCACAGACACAGCTTCAGCCTCAGCCTCACATTCACAGCTCTGGCCTCACAGCCACAGCTCCAGCCTCTCAGCCACAGCTCCAGCCTCACAGCCACAGCTTCGACCTCACAGCCACAGCTCCGGCCTCACAGCCACAGCTCCGCCTTACAGCCATAGCTCAGGTCTCACAGACACTGCTCCAGCCTCACATACACATCTCCAGCCTCACAGCCTCAGCTCCGGCCTCACAGCCACTGCTCCAGCCTCACATACACAGCTCCAGCCTCACAGACACAGCTTCAGCCTCAGCCTCACATTCACAGCTCTGGCCTCACAGCCACAGCTCCAGCCTCACAGCCACAGCTTCGGCCTCACAGCCACAGCTTCGGCCTCACAGCCACAGCTCCGCCTTACAGCCACAGCTCAGGTCTCACAGACACTGCTCCAGCCTCACATACACATCTCCAGCCTCACAGCCTCAGCTCCGGCCTCACAGCCACAGCTCTGGCCTTACAGCCACAGCTCTGGCCTTACAGCCACAGCTCTGGCCTCACAGCCACAGCTTCTGCCTCCAGCCACATCTCCAGCCTCACAGCTCCAGCCTCACAGTCACAGCTTCAGCCTCACAGACACAGCTCAAGCCTCACAGCCACAGTACCAGCCTCACAGCCACAGCTCTAGCCTTACAGACACAGCTCCAGCCTCACAACCACAGCTCTAGCCTCACAGCTCCAGCCTCACAGTCACAGCTCCAGCCTCACGGCCACAGCTTCAGCCTCACAGACATGGCTCCAGCCTCACATACACAGCTCCAGCCACACATATACAGCTCCAGCCTCACAGCCCCAGCTCCAGCCTCACAGACACTGCTCTAGCTTCACAGCCACAGCTTCAGCCTCACATACACAGCTCCAGCCTCACATACACAGCTGCAGCCTCACAGTCACAGCTCCTGCCTCACAGCCACAGCTCCAGCCTCACAGACACTGCTCCAGCCTCACATACACAGCTCCAGCCTCACAGCCCCAGCTCCAGCCTCACAGACACAGCTTCAGCCTCAGCCTCACATTCACAGCTCTGGCCTCACAGCCACAGCTCCAGCCTCTCAGCCACAGCTCCAGCCTCACAGCCACAGCTTCGGCCTCACAGCCACAGCTCCGGCCTCACAGCCACAGCTCCGCCTTACAGCCACAGCTCAGGTCTCACAGACACTGCTCCAGCCTCACATACACATCTCCAGCCTCACAGCCTCAGCTCCGGCCTCACAGCCACAGCTCTGGCCTTACAGCCACAGCTCTGGCCTTACAGCCACAGCTCTGGCCTCACAGCCACAGCTTCTGCCTCCAGACACATCTCCAGCCTCACAGCTCCAGCCTCACAGTCACAGCTTCAGCCTCACAGACACAGCTCAAGCCTCACAGCCACAGTACCAGCCTCACAGCCACAGCTCTAGCCTTACAGACACAGCTCCAGCCTCACAACCACAGCTCTAGCCTCACAGCTCCAGCCTCACAGTCACAGCTCCAGCCTCACGGCCACAGCTTCAGCCTCACAGACATGGCTCCAGCCTCACATACACAGCTCCAGCCACACATATACAGCTCCAGCCTCACAGCCCCAGCTCCAGCCTCACAGACACTGCTCTAGCTTCACAGCCACAGCTTCAGCCTCACATACACAGCTCCAGCCTCACATACACAGCTGCAGCCTCACAGTCACAGCTCCTGCCTCACAGCCACAGCTCCAGCCTCACAGCCACAGCTCCAGCCTCACAGACACTGCTCCAGCCTCACATACACAGCTCCAGCCTCACAGCCCCAGCTCCAGCCTCACAGACACAGCTTCAGCCTCAGCCTCACAGCCACAGCTCTGGCCTCACAGCCACAGCTCCAGCCTTACAGCCACAGCTCCAGCCTCACAGACACTGCTCCAGCCTCGCATACACAGCTCCAGCCTCACAGACACAGCTCCAGCCTCATAGACACAGCTTCAGCCTCACAGCCACAGCTCTAGCCTCACAGGCACTGCTCCAGCCTCACAGCTCAAGCCTCACAGCCACAGCTCTAGCCTCACAGCCACAGCTCCGGCCTCACAGACACTGCTCCAGCCTCACAGCCACAGATTCAGCCTCACATACACAGCTCCAGCCTCACATACACAGCTCCAGCCTTACAGCCACGGCTCCTGGCCTCTCAGAAGTCTCCGGTGCTCTGTTCCTGCTAGCATCATTCTGGCCTTGGTCAAGCAGCAAGCTAGTGACCAGGACATTCAGTTGTGGAGGTCTGCTTACAAAACGAAATGGAAACTCTGCACATTTATATTTTTAAACAAACGTTTAATGACTTTAGCAAACACAAGGCCACAACCTACTCCAAGGGTGTGGTGAGCTACTGTGAGCGCGCGATTGACCGGTTGGAGACACCTACCTTAGCGCCTTCAAACAAAGAGTATCCGTAGCTAAAAATGAGAGCGCCTGAACAAAACTTGCAAAACCCTTTACAGACTGTGGAAGGCCATGTTATCAATGGGAGGTTGTCCAAGGGAGAAGGGATTATGTATTAGAGCCCCTGCTCATTCAGGGCCTCTTCACCAAGGGTGCATCATATAGGCAATGATAAGCATTCCTGTGGTAGAAACAAAGCCATGGTCTACACACTCTTATGACACCCAGCCAGAGTTTGTTCGCTCTACCCCTCCACTCTCTGCGGATTATATTTGCCAGTGTTCTTTCTTCATTTGTGTTCTCTGCTACAGGACGAAGCCACTGGTCTAAGGTACTGTCCTCAGGAATCTCTTACTTGCATGGTTGCCTTGGACCCTCTCCATAATGTTCTCCGTCTCCCCTGCTCCTGGACCAACCAGGCCGCCACACCCTGGAGGTGCAAGGGACCAAGTTGGGGCAACACCCACGTCAGAGTCACCCGGGGTCAAACTAGTGGAGGGACTCACATGATAACTTGTTATGCTGGTTGGAGGTGTGGTTGCAAGTCCAGGGGTAGGCAGGTAACCAGAGAGCCAGGTAATTCAGGGGTCTGCCTATGATATACCAGTCTAGCTAACGGGGTGCTCCGTGCTGTCGAGGTATAGATTGTTATATTGTAATAATATGATCATAAACATACACCAACTAAAATAACAGCAAACCTGTCAGTGTGAGCTGTTTTGCAGTGAGAGCAGCAGAGCCTCACACCCTCAGACTCCCTACACAGTGCTCTGTTAGGTCCCAGTACTACACTAAAGTCCATGCCGGTGTGACTCACCACAAGCACCAGCTCAAATTAACCCCTGGTCACAGGCATGTCCTTTTTAATGCCTATCTCTGTGATTTGTTGAAACTCTTCTTTTGTAAAGATTGCTATTGAGAGAAGAAGATGTCAGTTGTGTGGAATAATAAGGTGTCTCTCTTTTTAGTTCGTCCTTTGGGCGAATGGCATGGAACCCTACGGCGTCCTTCACATCCATGGCGTCTACGACTATCCCAACGGCATTGCATGGAATCCGAAAGCCCATAAAGAATTATATCATAACGCTCAAATCACGGTATGTTCTTGGCGTGAAGCCTTCTCCTTTACTCATTGATGTAGATGCCATGTTCACAGCAGGGGCTTCTCTTACTGCGGTTTCTGTATCTGCTGCATCTGTGCTGCTGGGCACAGGGAGGGCGGACCACAAGCTCTTGTTACCACAGTGATGCTTCACACAGCCATGCAATGGTGAAGAAGCAAAAAACCATTCTTCTAAGTGGTGTTTTACAGAACTGAAGGAAAGCAGCCTGATTCAGAGGTGGTCAGAGGCCATTGCCGATGGAGGCGGTAGCTACTGACTTTTGTGGGGTCACCAGCGGCTGAATTACGTCCCGCGTAATAGTGTGGGAGAGAAAATCTGCAGGCGATAATGCCCCAATTGATTTACCACAGCCTCTGGGTAAGCAGCGGATCTCACTTTAGCGCCACTACCCTGACGGGCTGCCATCCACCAGATCTAGAGACAACCATCAGCCCGCGGTCATCTCTACAGAAGCCGCTGTCATGGTGGTACCTTTAAATCTACAAAATATTTGGGGGCCGTCCCCTGTTGGTTTTGATGGCCATCCATCAAACTTTTTTCATTTTTTTGTGTTTTTCAGAAACAAACTTCCAAAGTGGGAGTTTGTTTCTGAAAAACACAAAACTAATGACTCCCACATGTTGGGAGCTTTCTCCCACGATGTGGGAGTCACTGCTTGTTTTTTCTGTTCCTAGGTTTTTCCTGGCTGTGACGGACAGGAACAAAAAGGACATTGCACCGTCCACCCTAAACATGGCAGGTAGTGTAATGTTTTCTTCCAACATTCCCTACAACGTCAGAGAAAGTATTCCGCTTATGGAAACTATGGGGCTTTGTAGGCAAAGTCCCTAAGATGTTCCCATCTGTAAATGAGCGGGCGGACCCGGGGCTTGGAGGGGAGGGTACTACGATGTGTTTGCGACAGAGTAGCCTTCGCAGCGAACAGTAAATCGGACCCTTTACCAGTAGGAAGGTCCAAGGTGTGTGAACAAATTTAATATCCATTTCAGTAAATTCATTGACATGATTTGCAAATGTTCCCTACAAATGCATCAAAAATTTGCAAATTGCGTCATTGTCAGAGAAAGCGGACGCAGGCATGATCCAGTAAATCGCGGCTCCGTCAGAATTCACTAGGGGTTGAGAAGCAAGATGGCGCCCTCAGCACCAGTGATCACTTGTAGGGAATTCAGGCATCTGCAGGTGAACTGTCTCCTGGGTAGAATCCCACCTTGTAGCTGGAGGGGTGTGGAGCGATGGTAAGCTGTCCTCGTGCTCAGAACCAGGACGACCCCACAGAACACATCCCTCAAGAAGGAGCGCTGACTAGCTTCCTAAGGCTCGTCTTGAGGTTTTCAGTGCCAATGGTGCAGAAGGGCCCAGCTGTCATTGGCCGCCACTCTCACTTCTGCACATAGACTCTGGGTCCACTGAATAAGTAATGTGTAAAAGCATGCACCGAACGGCTGCAAATTCCATAATGCTCGCCGCAGCCGAGCCCCAGAAAAAGGGCAAACCCCCCACCAAGGTTAAAAATGTCCCAATGATGGTGACAGAGCGACTTACCTATTGTCCATGCTGCGGCCCGCGGTGGGAGGTGGGACCGCTTCTTAATGGCAAACGACGAGACATCAAAGTGGCACTTAAATGTTCCAGTGTGTAACAGGACTTACTGCATGGTTTACCTTTTTTAAGGATGTAACATGTTTGAACTACTCTGGATATAACTTGACTTTACCCACACAAGCGAAAAAAATTGGAGAAAGCTTCTTGATGATGTAAACTATGATACAAATGTTGTTTTATATGTGTCAATGCACGACCCGCCTTCTTTGGTGTTTAACACTGATTCTAATGAAAAGATTTACAAAAAAGAAAATGGCCCTCTACCCACAAAAGAGCATTCTCAGCCCTCTAGAAAATGAATCTATGCACTTAAGAAAATGTAAATACACCAGGACAGAAAGGACAACCTGGAAGGGGACACCAGATGTAGTGGTCTCTTCCCCTGTGTGTGGACCATAGAAGTGGTGGGAACAGCATCGAAATACTCCACCCGTGGGGCGGCCGGATTGTGTCTGTCTGAGGGGGCTGAAATAAACTCTGCATACAGTGAAACAATGCACCCCCAGGCACTGCTGGGCCCCTCATAGATTATAAACTGGACCATGCAGTACCCTGCATGGGAGACCTCCCCCAGTACCGAATAGCTTGTCTTCTACAAGGTCATGGTGACAAGACTGGCCCCATAGAGGAACATTTGACAGCATCTCAAGAAGTATACCGCCCTCGTTGGCTATCGGCAATCAAGTGCGTCATCTGCTTTGGAATGCTTGGTATAAATGTAGTAATTAAAGAGCATCAGTTTATCTTCAAAGAGAACAGAACCCGATCCCTCCCCTCTGCTAATATGAGATAAGAGAACCTTGGAGCCGATGTACAAGGCTTTTCAACCATCGCAAACACTCCGCTTCAGTCTACACCAGCAAAAATGCCTTTTGAAATGTACTAATCCCATTTTGGGAATCAGTAAAATTCCATCAATTCCTAAAATGGGATTGTGATGTCCATTTGTGACCCTCTTGCGCCGACGAAACATCACTTTTTGTGACACTCCCTGGCACAGGAGCCTGCTCCATATTTACGAGGCAGCACTAAGCCACTTTTTTTGGGTTGATGCTGCCTCGTAAATATCGTTCCCTTTAACGCAGTTTTCTGCGTTAAAGGGACGTGCAATGAGTGTTGCTGGGAGAAAGCGTAAATCTGAGGTAGCACCAAAAAAGTACACCTCCCTGGAGAGGCTTAAGGGAGGCACAACGAGGAGGAATATCTCTATTTCGCCTTGTTTTTCCTTTTTCTATGTGAGCTGCATTCTGAAGCACACACAGATTGTTTTCGCTGTAGGAAGGTGGAATCTGACTATATTGTTGTCCCCACTTTTTTTCCTGGTGTTTGAATGGTTTTTGACTAGTCTGGCTGGGATCCTGCTATCCAGGACCCCATCCTATCTGCTTACTCCCTTAAATGATTGGTGTGCATATTAGATGCACTAGTGATTGGATACTGTGGTACCTTATGAGCCCCTAGTATATGGTACCTTAGGTACCTAGGGCATTGGTACTTCACAGGCCTCCCAGGGGCTGCAGCATGTATTATGCCACCCCTGGGAAGCATTCACAATCTGACACCACAGGCCTGCTACTGCAGCCTGTGTGAGGTAGTGTTAGCACTCCTCACTGAGATATAGGTTCCTATATCTTACCATACACACACATATAAACCTATTAGTCACCCCTATTGCAGGCCCTGACAATCCTGGGGGCAGTGTGCTTGGTTTACTATGTGAGGGGGTGCTTCTGCATGAGCAGGGCCCCTCTGCAGCTGGCAGAGTCTATTCTCTGCTGCTGTTTGTGGATGCGGTTAAACCATATACTCTTAAGTGCATTATAACCTCGCGGTAAATGCTAACTTTGGAATGACTGCATCAAAACATGTCGTGTTTGGTGTCAAACAACTTGGAATCATACCCCCACACCAGTAACTGGTGTGGGAGTATGATCCCACCCTTCTAGAGGGGACGACATGTACCCACTGTACTAAACGGTAGAAATCTCATAGAGCCCTGGCATCACAAAATGGATGCCACCAGCACAGACACTGGACTGCCCTCCTGCTGCTGACCGAAACTCGCAGTGGAGGAAGCCCAACAAAAGGTATCCTGTCACAGGGAGGTGTCACCACCTCCCAGACAGGATTTAGTGTATTGGAGCTGGGTGGGTGCACTCTTAGGGCCCGATTCACAGAACTAACTTAAGACAAAATCCTAAACTGACTATCATTTTCGTATTGGCTGAAGGCACTTACTCATTTTGGTATTCTCAGAAGACACTTACTAACTTCTGTATTCACAAAAGTTAGGACTCCTACCTTTAGGACTCCTAAATGCCTTCTGTGAATACCGAAAGTCTTAAAATTTGGACTTTTCTCAGTTTAGGAGTCCTAAAGTTAGGACTCCTAACTATACTACTACTAAACTGAGAAAAATCCTAATTTTAAGGCTTTCGGTATTCACAGAAGGCATTTAGGAGTCCTAAAGTTAGGAGTCCTAACTTTACTACTACTAAATTGAGAAAAATCCTAATTTTAAGACTTTAGGTAATCACAGAAGGCATGTAGGAGTCTTAAAGTTAGGAGTCCTAACTATACTACTACTAAACTGAGAAAAATCCTAAATTTAAGACTTTCGATATTCACAGAAGGCATTTAGGAGTCCTAAAGTTAGGAGTCCAAACTTCTGTGAATACCGAAATGAGTAAGTGCCTTCTGTGAATACGAAAATGAGTAAGTGCCTTCTGTGAATACCAAAATGGTAGTAAGTTTAGGATTTTGTTTTAAGTTAGTTCTGTGAATCAGGCCCTTAGAGTGCTTTGAAGTCCTGCACTGGGGGAGCAGTAGGCTCCTCTGTGCATATGCCAGCTCAAACCGGTTCAGGGGCTACCTGTCCCAGCTCTGGCGCAAAACTGGACAAAGGGAAGTGGGTGTAACCACCCACTACCCTGACCCTCCTAGAGGAGTGGTCATAGAGCTAGTCCCTCCCCTATCTTCACTATAAGATACCAAGCATTGCCAATGCAATTCTGATTACCCTGGACGACGCTCTACAAAGAAGAATCCTGGCCCTTCAACGTTCCACTATCTCTGGAAAACTGAAGAATCTCCCTTGGAGTCAAGGAGTTACTCCCCTGCTTGGCAGGCACCAGTAACTTTGATCAACGGTTGCAAACTTCACCGCTCCCGCTGGAGTCCGAAGTCCCTGCGTCCCCTGAAGCGGATTTCCTGACCTCTTGACAGCCATTTTTAGTCCCCAGCAAAGCTGTGGCATCTGCACCCCACGAGTGACGAGGAACAGCAATACCAGGGAACCGTGCACTGATTTCGAGTGAAAACCCTAAACAACGTTCTACGAACTTGTGCTTTGGCCCATCTGTAGTCCAAGTCCCTAGCAGGTCTGGTACCGAAAATCAGCGGCCTACCCCGTCCCGGGTGACCGTGGGCTCCTGTGGAACTTTTCCTGCAAAGGCGTCTTCGCGGTTGCTTGCCCATTGGCTAGTGACTCACCCGAAGACTTTCTTATTGACTTCAAGAGCTCTCCTATTTGCTCCAGGCCTGCCCTCACTTACCCTAGCTGGGTAAGTCCATCAGATCTTGCTGGTCTGCATCATCGTCAATCTTCATTCCACACGAGACTTGCAGTTGCCAAGGCTTGTTGGCTCCAATCCGGTTGCGGACACCGTCATCAGCTGCAGACGTCATGGGACCCTCCGAATCCAGCTGCTGGTCATCGTCGATCTCTCCTGGACTTCGTGAGCGAAGAGACAAATCACCATCGATGACCTGAAGCAACGTGACATCAGTGGTCATCCATTCTGCTGGCCACCGGTCACTGGCAAGTGACTTTGAACACTGTCCCCTCAATTTTCAGGTCCTCTTCAACTTCAATCCATCTTCGGATTCCAGCGGACACCTCTCCAGTCGTCACAAGCAGCAAGTCTTCATTGGTCTCCATTGAAAACAGCATCGCGATCCGACACCAAAAGACACCTATGCACCCGGCTTCCCTGGGTGAGGTAACTCGTGCACTCCGGTATCCAAGTGTGTGTTGGCCCTCGAAATACTTACCCTTTAAGTGGCTTGCTTGTTGACTTCTCCGAAGTGCCCTAAAACTTTAAAATACAAACTGCGACTTTCCCCATTGAAACCAATAGGAAACCCGCGGCTGTGTTTAGACACTGCACGCGTCTCCCGTGGGCTGATTACTTACCTGCTAACACTGCAGAAGTGAAGCCCCAGCGATTCCCAAGGCCCTAGGCCTTCTCATTTTGCAAGTCGAGTTTGTTAAACCATTTTCTTAGTATATGGTCTGGTACGCCCCTAGGGCTCCAGCCATATTTGTGCTTAATTTATTGAGAAGTGTTGACATTTGAATGTGTATCTGGGTTCTAATCTCATAAAGAGATTAGTAGAGTGTATCTAAGAATAAATACATATATATTTGATATATATACCTGTGTGGTGTCCTTTTCATTTGGTAATTCAAGAGATTATAAGGTAAAACAAGCTGCTTTACATTCCTCAGAGACTTAGCCTGAAGGCTGCTCTCCACAGCTACCACTAGGATAGCTTTCTTTAAAAGGTTGTCTTAAACCTATCACCATAAGAGTCGAATTGGACTGGTGCAAGGTGGCCACTATAACTAGTGACCAGCATATGCCAGGCCAACTTCTCACATTCGTGCAGAAAGGTTCCCCTTCCTGCACAATTATAATCACCCCGCAACACAGGCACCCTGGCACAATGGTGCAAAGGTGCCTGTGTTGGTGCACGGCAGCCCATTGGGCAACGACGCTGGGGAAAAGGACAGGAGTGCGCCGTATCTTATAGATTCCTGTCTTTTTCTTTTGCCATACGGCAGAGCAGCAGAAAGGCCTGTGGAGCTTCCCTACGGCAACCTAATGAGGCCCTTCTTGTAGGTGCCCCTCCCAAACACTGAATCGGTACGCAATTTATTAATGTTACGAACGAAATCCAGTCCCAAAACATTGAAAAAAATCCCGACCCCTGAGTTGGGGTGGGAATGCGTTTTCAAAAGAGAAGAGGTCACTTTGCTGGGGAGATTGTTGGGGGGTAGACAGCGATCCAGGGGACTACTGCCAACTCTCAAACAAACCTTTCAAAAAATGAAAACTTTTCTTTTAAAATGCACTATGTTTCCATCAAAGAAAATGGGCTACATTTAAAGTTTACTTTATTTAAAGGTGATCACAGGCATGCTGGTATGCCGACCCTCGCAGGCCACCATCTCTGTGATAGCCACCATTCAGAGTGAGTCACAGTTTGAGACCTACCTCATTAATATTCTAGAAGTAGGTCAGGTTGCTACTCTGAGTTGTAATTTCGCAAATTGACGTATTAGTGCATAGGTCGTATTGTTAAATTCTGATTGCAAATTGCGACCGGATTTTCACAACCAGTAATTAGTACATTGGCACGTTGGCTTCCTAAATATTTCCTAAACTCCTCCTTGATGGAAAGTTGACACAACTCTAGCAATGTGTCCAGAGCCTGTGTCAGTCTTACGCCGGCTGTGAGGCAGGCATAAGGTTTTGAAGCAGTGAAATCTGATAGAATTCAGTGCGCCATTTCTACGAGACTTTCTACGGGGTAATGCCCACCCTGCATACATTATACCTGACACAGGTATAATGTAGCGCGCGGCTTTACAAAGTGATGCATCTACTTAGATGCATCACTTTGTTAATAGGGCGCAACATGGCACATTTATTACACCGCTGGTGCTTCCCATACAGCGACGCAACGGCAGCTCAAAAGTGTCACAAGGCCTCATAAATAAGGCTCAAAGAGACTGACACAATGGGGTATCAGTCCCTCCTCGCACTTTGCGTTGATATTCTGAGCTGTCCCCTCAAATGTGTGG
This sequence comes from Triturus cristatus, assembly GCF_964204655.1. NCBI lineage: Eukaryota > Metazoa > Chordata > Amphibia > Caudata > Salamandridae > Triturus > Triturus cristatus. The sequence continues at coordinate 1,852,660,529 of NC_140590.1, read as the reverse complement.
TCGTACATGTGGCCTACCCATAGTATTTTGTGGTCGAGCATCAAAAAATGCCTTGGTTAGCATAGTTTGGCCATTAACATAAAAACTGGAGTTGGCGCTTATGAGGAAATGCACGATGCCGGGCCAACGCTATGATCTGGCGCACACAGACCTTTGCCTTGAGTGGCAGGAGAGCAGGGGGGGCACAATCTTCTCTTCCAAAAACCCTTCCATCCCAGACCTCATTGCTCTGAGCCTGTTTCAGAAAGAGCTGGAGAGGAGATCTACCTGCTGGAGGCTTCGGTTGAGATACATATGTCTGCTTCAGACGCAGCCTTCAGCGTGAGGTCACTCGGCACATAACGTGTGTTTCTTGTACTTTGTTGATATATTTTATGTACCTTGTGACAGTGAAAAGTGCAGATAATATGCCCCCTATTTTAAATGTTTGGTATTTTGAACAAGTTATAATCTCAAGTATTCCTTTAACTTTTCACGTCATACATATAATTTGATTGGCAAATGCTCTTGTTCATGTAGACTGTGTCTGTGTTTGAGCACACTCACTGAAAAAGGGAGGTGAGTGATGGGCGCACTTGTGCATCTTCACCTAGGGGAGCAAACTCTCTAGGGGCTACTCTGCACAAACCTCTACTAGTCTTTTTCCTTCGTTTTCTGAACGTAGAGTTTCACACCGGGCGCATGTATATCACAATTCCTTTGCTTATTTGCCAATCTGTGATGTTTCCTTCCTTTTGGCAGACTGCTCTTCAGAACTTGTACAACACGAAGACCTTTGTATTCCTTGGCTGCGGAGCAGTCCTCCGCGAGCATGTTTTCCAAGCGCTCTTTTGGTACCCGATAAAGAAGAAACGCGAGATTGAGCACTACATGCTAGTCCTGAAGAAGGACACCGACATGTTTTTCAAACTTCAGAGAGAAATGCTGCAACTTGGCATCAAATTAATATCGTATGGAGACCACTGCGCTCAGTTCCCAAACTTCTTCAGAGAGTTGACTGACTTACTTCGCAAAGAGAAGCCCACAGGTAAAACCATTTCAACTTCACGCTGAGTTGTAGGCATTTGTGTGGTCAGGCGTCGCCAAGTGTTCAAGAACCTGTAAAAACAGGTAATAAGAGTTTTAGGCACGATTGTAACTCATTATGGTTGGTACTATGCTGAAATCATGAATGATGGTGAATTTACGAAGATTCAGGGCACGCTTCTAGGGTGTAAACTGTTTTCTGAATGATAAGGCAGGGCCAGAGAGAGTGTTAGCTGTTATCCAGAGCTCATGTCTTTATAGCAAAATAAATGCACTAAGAGAGGGTGTTAGTTGGAGAACTTTGACCATTGGTTGCTTTGAGTGGGCCTCCTTCAACTATTGGTTGCTTTGAGTGAGCCCCCTACATCACTGGTTGCTTTGAGTGGGCTTCCTTCAACTATTGGTTGCTTTGAGTGAGACCCCTTCAAAACTGGTTGCTTTGAGTGGGCTTCCTTCAACTATTGGTTGCTTTGAGTGAGCCCCCTTCATCACTGGTTGCTTTGTGTGAGCCTCCTCCAACTATTGGTTGCTTTGAGTGATCCCCCTTCAATCATTGGTTGCTTTGAGTTGGCCTCCTCCAACTATTGATTGCTTTGAGTGGGCCTCTTCCAACTATTGGTTGCTTTGAGTGATCTCCTTTTAATCACTGGTTGCTTTGAGTGATCCCCTTCAATAATTGGTTGCTTTGAGTGAGCCCCCTTCATCACTGGTTGCTTTGTGTGAGCCTCCTCCAACTATTGGTTGCTTTGAGTGATCCCCCTTCAATCATTGGTTGCTTTGAGTGGGCCTCCTCCAACTATTGGACGCTTTGAGTGATCTCCCTTCAATCATTGGTTGCTTTGAGTGATCCCCCTTCAAAAATTGGTTGCTTTGCATGAGCCCCCTTCACCACTGATGTATTTGAGTGATCCCCCTTCAACTATAGGTTGCTTCGAGTGATACCCCTTCAACTATTTGTTGCTTTCAGTGAGCCCCCCTTCAATTAGTGGCTGCTTTGACCATTGCTTGATTGCATCATCTTTCACATCTTGCTTCCAATAAGAGGAATGGGGAGCAGATTCACATTTTCCATTCGTGGTTGTGAGAGGATTCCATCTCCAGCATCGTAGCTGATGAGGCGCTGATGAGGCACTGCAGGAGAGCAGGACTGGATCAAATACTCTAACTTCTGCTCAGCTGCATGGACCCTGGAGGGGAGCGTGCCTTCAGCAAGAGCAGCCAGATGCTGTGTGAGTCATACACAAGTACTGGACCACTGATAAATGTGAGAGAACCCCCGCAGATGGGGCTGTAATGGAACGGTCCACATCCTAGATTAGGGATTCCCATCAGAATGACACATGTCCACTACTGATGGCAGCCTCCTCCCGTACAGTGTCCGAAGGGCGCTCTCAAAAGGGGGCTATTCCACCAGTGGACAAAGTCATGTGTCCAGCTGCAGGACTGCGCGGGAGTGAGGGAGCCCCCAAATCTAGCAAACCTTCAATCTGTGTTGAGTGGAAAAACAAGAGCTGGTCCACTCGTGGCCCTGTGGGTTCAGGGCCTCTGGTGCGAAACGTTCAGGGAGAGCTAGTGGAAAGTTGAAATATTGAGACAAGTGCCACCGATCCTCTTCTCAAAATAAGCATATCGACCACAAGATGCCCAAACTGATCCCACCTCTCACAGATCAGGAACAGGCTTCAAAGCATAGACCGTAAACATTAAAACAATATATTCCCATGAATTAAGAAGGCATTGTCTTAACATGTATTAGAACATTGGAATGCTCTATTGAATACAATGGAGTGCCCCGTGCTTCTACGGGCCAGCAAAAGCCTGCAGAGCAACATTCCAGGTTGTTTCTGTTCACAGCTGTTGATTTAAACCCCCTCGGGGTCCGAGAGGCCTTTGTTTCATTTGTTAGAACATTCTGTCCTCTAGTGGCAGAATGTTCTAATAGCCTTATAGCCCATCGTAGCTGGGCTATACCCGCCATTAAAGTTCCGAAACAGCAAAAAACGTCTCGGGCCTTTAGCGCTGGAGCAGGCCTTTAAGCGCCGGTTTAAGGCTAAATTAAAAACCAGACTCAAGATCATTTGCACATCTTTAGTGTATCTAGTAATACAACAGAAATAATGTACTATTTGTCAGGAACAGATCAATAGCAGAGATTTGGTACTTATAGGCCAGCAGCCGGATAAAGAGCCATGAACAGTCAGCCACTGCGAGCCCAGCGATGTGAACCCAAACTATTGGCCGGATGTATTGTTTGCTGATTGGGTCACTCTGTCACAAAGGTGCTGGATATCCCTCCTTCGTATTACAAGTGCATTATATCTTCCGGCACTTGCGATATGGTGACGGGAGATGTGCCACGGTTGTGATCGAGTATCTCATTCGCCAAACTCGTAATCAGGGCCTACATTACTGACTTGTAAACAACCCAAGGTCCGCGATCTGCAGCTCTTCCGTGGCAATAGTGACGAGTGAGAAGAAGACAGTAATCTGCCTTTAAACCTGTCTGTTTCCGTCGAAGCCACTGTGCAAGAAGACAGACTAGCACTGACATACCGGCAGATAATTCTTCACTCAAAGCCAGGAGCCCTAGCATCCATTTCTCAGACTTGCACTGTGGTTTCAGTCGGCACATTCCCTAGGCCCTTCACCTGCCACTCATCCAGGGGCCGTATTATACATTGTTCCCCAGGGGTGCAGGGGGCATGTGTGTCTGCTTGGTGTACCCCCTTGGCACAATGGTATTTCAAAAGGGCCACAGACACTTGTGCGACCCCTTTTGTAATACAGATAGCGCTGGCCCACACAGATATTGCCAGCGATATCACCATAAGGTGTTCCCTCAATTGCATTCGGGCATGGCCCTAAGCAAATAAGGGAATCTCTTTGCGTTTGCGTTGTATTATGCACACTGGCGCAAAGTCAGAGAAGCGGTCAGGAGGCAGACTGACACTGCACCACATAAGGGTGGTGCACTATCAGTGAGGCTTCTGAGGGCACGCCTCTGGAGGGAGAAAGAGGATCCAAGGGAACCCCTAGACATCCCCGAGCAGGCAAGTGCAGTCACTCACTGCACCCGCCTGCAAAGGGATATCTAACACCTCCTCAAAGTGCAGGCAGGTTGCGGCCTGCACAGTGAAAAACGGAGCAGCTTTGAAGCAGCCGCTCCATATTTAACTTGAATGCGCTACCCCGAGGAAGGCGCAAGCTTACGGCTGCCCTAGCGTCAGAGAACTCTTTGTAGTACCGCACACTGTACCTTTATGCTCCTGGTGCACCTTTTAAAAGGTGCGCCGTGGCACAAACGGGAAAGTGTGCTCTGTTCATAATACAGCCCCTCGTGTTTCCTGTGGAAGGGGGTCCGGGTGTACATGCCTTCAAGGCCCAACAGCGACTTTCAGTCATGCGGCATTAGGCAAGAGACAAACTCTGCCACCATTTTGAAGGACTTTTTTGGATATATCCTTTGGCCAATGATGGCCCGCCCCCTTTTTCTCCACCAGGAAAGACCTGGAATAAGTCAAGGGGTTCCTTTTGTGGGCCGGTTTGATTCCCCAGCTGTGCAGGACCAGCACGTCCGTTTCCAGCAGGTTGAGATACATTCCTGACTCTTCCCGGCTTAGATGTTGATGTGTGGTGGTTTCTCCATGAATGCCAGTGTGTGGCTGGACTCAAGAATCCTCCGCCCTCACGTGCTGAAGTGATGTTGTCCCTGTGGGACCTGTACCCAGCCCTTCTGGGGTTGGGTGGCGGAAGATTCCTTCTGGACCCATCGTACTCGCTTCTGATTGGCTCCATCGCGTCTCCAATCCACCCCTCTTTGACCAGCGAGTGGATTTGTAACGGTCTGGCCACCCTGAAAGTGCTGCTGATGGTGTTCTTGTGAAAGAGCAGTGCTTCCCAAACTTTTTACAAGCAAACCCAATTTTTAGAATAATAAACTTTTGGGGCCGACCTAGCTTTAGTGGACTTTAGGCGGGCGATTCTTTTAATGTTACTAAAGCATGGTGTGTTAGGGCACTGTCATTTACAGAAGGCACATGTTCCATGGAAATGTGCACTAAAGACAGACAGTTTTACTGATAAAAGTACACTGCACACAAATAATAATGCGTGGAAGTCGGATTTCTGTGACTATTTATTATTTGTGAATCACCAAGTTTAGTGTCTTGATTTGTTTTGACCCCATTGAAATCTTTGCTTCCATCACACTTCAGAATTACAAAACAATGTGCTTCATGTTTGCTTTCCTATCTGCTGAATGTGGCGCCGCGACTGACTCCGGAATATGGGGTTCACGGTTCAACTCTCGGCGCCGGCGGCAGATTAGCCCAGCACCATGTGACTCTGGGCAATAGCTTGCTTAATCTTCCCGACGGCCCCCAGCGCCTAGAGACCCTTACGGGTGATTGTTCGCGCTTTACAAATGTGGATTTTACTGGTATTTACGCCTTGCTGTTTGTCCCAAAAGTGGCTTCCGACCTCCTTTCCTTTCACAATCCCTGCTCCCCAGCAAGACTGCCAGAGCATTCACTTCACTTCTCTTACTCTGACTGCAAAGGGAGAGGAGTTTGTGAACACCAGTCCCCGTGTTAAAAAACATAAGCAGCTAATTGTGGGAAGTCATAGGCTGACGTTTGTCCCTGGCCTTCGAAGGACAGCAAATGTGGCAAGATAAATACAGAATCTAAAGGCTTCTTTCATTATTGCTTGGACTTTTGCGACCCACTGAAAATCGACTTGCGGCCCACAGTTTGGGAAACACTTCCGTAGGGCCTGGAAGGGTCACTGAAAGCCCCTAGTGCAGCAGTCTAGTTTTTATCTGGACTCATTTATTGTGCAATGAAAGGCAGTAGTCGAGTCATTTAGTGCCTCCTGACAAAACCGACCTTGTTTACCCTGAAGATTAGTGTTCACTTTTGCTTTCCTTGACTACAACATGAGGGAACTGGACTGTGAACCAGTTGCGGCTACCTGGCCCGGCATGCATAAAGGTGGAAGTGCGTCATCCACACATCCTGTTCTTTTTTTTGCATGCTGCAGACTGATTGCCTGTATGAGTCAGGTACGTTCTTTTTTCTGGTACGTTGCGCGGCTTGCTTTAGCAGCTGCGCTGTTTTTCGTCTGCTTGGCATGTACGCCCTGCTCAGCTGGCGTTTGTCCTTGCCGGCGCTGAGCGTCCTGATGCCCGTTCTCATCCCCACAGCCCTGGTCTGAAGCTCAGAGGCAGCGTTGGGGATGGCGTCTTGTTTGGGGTCACTGAAGAAAGTGGGGCGGATTACCCACCCCACACCGGACGCACAGCCTTCAAGTGCATAAGGATGCCAATTAGTCAAGTTCATCTCAAATGTTTATTTCTGGTTAAATCATTCAATGTGTTCAGTTATTCTTAGTTCACATGTTAGACACACTATGTCCAATTTGAATTCCTTAATGCTATAGACATGCCATAACGAGCCTTATTCTGTAGCATGGAAAATTACATAGTTGCTCCTCGATAAGATAATTTGCGTCTCCCAATGCATTTCGTGCCTTCCTGGCACTTCGTCAGGGGTTCACTACAATGTTAAAGAAACATGACTATTAGGTTATGTCACAAAATAACCTTTGCTTATCAAGTTATACGATCACAGAACTTAATGCTCACCCCGTAATTAACGTTACGGGGTGAGCATTAAGTTTAGCATGTTTCTTTAACATTGGGTGACGCAAATTATCTTATCGAGGAGCAACTATGTAATTTTCCATGCTACAGAATAAGGCTCGTTATGGCATGTCTATAGCATTAAGGAATTCAAATTGGACATAGTGTGTCTAACATGTGAACTAAGAATAACTGAACACATTGAATGATTTAACCAGAAATAAACATTTGAGATGAACTTGACTAATTGGCATCCTTATGCACTTGAAGGCTGTGCGTCCGGTGTGGGGTGGGTAATCCGCCCCACTTTCTTCAGTGACATTTCTACCACGTGGCTGGGCAGTCCACGGTTCCGGGCCAGCACGCTCAAAAATTGATTATTATGAACGATGTTGAAATTTGAAAGATTTGGTGTGCACTTTGTCATCATTCTTGAGTCTTGTTTGGGGTGGCATGCCCCTCCTCTGCGAGGGCTCAAGTCCCGCTCCCAGAAGCAGATGGTTGGTGTGTCTTTTGCGGCGGTCTTATGACTCCTTATGGTTCAGTTCAGTTCAATAGAAACTTTATTCGGTCTTTTACAACCATAAAAGTATATACAAAAAATTAACATAGTATTCAATTAAATATATATATATAAAAAAAAATTCAAATAGATCTATACACATTCTTGGAGCCAATATCTCTCAGGGCTTTTTTTAAAAGAAAAAGAAAAAGAAGATTTTAAAAATATCTAAAACACACAAATTCATTTTAATCTCCTCAAACATCGTGTGTTTCTATCCACATAGCTTCTACCCTTTTGTGGCTCATTCTCCTCATGCACATAACACCAAATCTTCTCAATTCTCAATGCATTTAAGGTACTTTGTAACTTTTTAAAATATATTTTCCCATGGCACAAGCTATGTCTAAATTAATCATTTCCACTAAAAGGTTTACTGCTTGCGTCCTATTTTTAATGTTATACTTTTTAAATATCGCTATTTTCGAATCTCTATAAACTTCTGACAATCCAGTAAATATGTATGATATCAGATGTTGTTCCTAAGGTGCAGGTGCATTTTCCTTTATTATTTATCATGGAACTTTTTACCCCTTTGTTCGCATAGCATGGGTTTACTCCAATTCTTAGCCTTAGCACTTCTCACCTTAACGGGCAGCTAGGTAGCCTGTCAGTATAGGGGAAGTGTAGATCCTTTTGCCACACTGCTGCCATACGGAGAACTGAGCTTTTCCTCAAGAGGTAATCTTGGTCCTGTACTCGAGATGTCTCTTTTCCCAGGATCCTAAGTTCCCTCTTGTCTATCATGAGATGGAGGGACGGGGGCACAGCTTAAGCTTAACATACTACACGCTTTATTGACAATGTCTCTGGTCTCTTTTGCCCAATTTAGCTCACTATTTACAATTTCATTCCTGCACCATTGTGAGATTTTGTGTTCATCACCCGAACCCAAACGTTGCCAAAAGCGTAGTAGTGCCATGTTATACCCCATGAGGTGATTCCCAGTTCTAGTCTCGCTGCCTGTACTATCGACCATTTTGGCAAAGAGAATAGATTTTTCAGGCTATTTCCCTCCTCCATGTCCCCCCGATTTTTCCCACTCTAGTAAAGCCCCTCTGCGCCATACAAAAATTGGGGTGGAACCATTGCAGAGTAAGCTTTTAGAGCCGGTCTGTCAGACATTTCACCGTACACATTATTAAATCTTTTTAAACCCTTCGCTGAGGCTGCTGTCCTCAGTTTTAGTGCGTCGAGATGGGTACGCCATTGCAAGCGTCCCTCAAACCACATCCCCAAGTATTTATATTGTTACTTTTTCCAACTTTTCGGTCCCCTAATGCCAAGAAAACCCTGTTTTCCTTCTACCGAAACATACGATCTTAGTCTTCTCCATGTTAACCACTAGTTTCTTTGACCTGGCAGTGTTCTTTAAACATGTTTAATTTTCTTTGTAGACCAATCTCCGTCTGGACCATGATTACCAGGTCGTCCGCGTAAAGTAAACATGAAATATGTTTCCCACCTTGCTTCGGGCTTGCCCCTCTGGCGTTTCCTAAGTTTACGGGCAAGTCCGCGATGAACAGGGAAAAGAGCAGGGGGGCCAGTACGCGCCCCTGCCCATTACCAATTTGGATTTTCCATGATAAGCTCCCCTCTACATCCAAAATTATCTGGGCCCAGTTTTCTGTATGCAGGGCTCGAATCAAGCTCAGTAGATCCCCTGGGATATTGTACCCTATCAAGGTCGACCACAGCTGATCCCTGTCCACCAGGTCAAATTCTAAGCGGGAGTCTACGAAGCAGCAAAACAGGCTACCCTTCTGCTCGTGCGACTTCCGCGCAATTGCCCAGAGGGCGAAGCAATGGTCCAGCGTTGAGTGTCCCTCTTTAAACCCTCCCTGTTCTGGGGGCACAATCTGTTTTTCTTTCGCCCAGTCTTTAAGTAGTCCCAAGATTACTTTGCCGAATAATTTTTCACCTATGTCTAGTAGGTTTATTAGTCTGTAGTTTTTTAGGGCATTTACGTCACCTTTTTTGTGGATTGGTCTAACGATAGCCCCTTTCCAATTATCTGGCACGATCCCTGTCTCAAGAATCCCCTGGAACATATTCGCAAGGAACTCTGACCACCATTCTGGCTTAGTTTTTATAATAACAGCCGGCAAATTATCTGGGCCAGCGGCACGGGTTAAGTTTAGGCTAGATATTATCTTCCTAATGTGGCTAGGGGTAAAATGGACTTTTAACTCTTCCCTTACTCCTTATGGACAAGGGTTCAAGTCCCGCTCTAGAAGTCAGCAGTGATCTTATTGCAGCTGCAGTGGTCAGAATAGCTCAGTGAGTTGACAGCTCACCTCTGAAGACATTGTTCTGGGCTTGTCATGAGTTTGTCTCTTAGCACGGCCTCACTAGAAAGTGAGGGCCTGTGACCCTCCTGCAGTGCGCTATATAATGACACCGTTCAAATGTTAGGAGTCCACCCAGGTTGTTTTGGTTTGTGGCTCTTTTCCTGCCAGGGCTCCTGGTTTGGCGTTTTGTCTCCACAGGAGCTGATTGCCTTTCTCTGCTGGGTCATTGCCACTGTTATGCGCTTCGCCCTGCTATAGCGAGCCAGGCTTGCTGAGTGGAGTCCTCTGTGGGCACGTGCTTTTGGCCCGCTACTTCTCCCTGATCGTGCTCGCCCGCGGCAACCTGCCTTGGTGGGCAGGGCTGGTGCCCGCGTGTTCTTACACCGTGTTATAGCAACGTTTTTGGTGTTTCCAGCCCATGTTGGGGTCTCCGGGTTTGGCTCCTTCGCGTCCCTCTCCAGATGCGCTTGGCATTTTTAGTGGGGCTTTGGGGTCTCCACATACTATTTGCCCTGCTGTTGTTGGCGTGTTGGTTGTTTGCCTCTTGCCGTGGCTCGCACTATGGTCGTGTGGCGAGGGGGCTGGGTGTGCTGTGGCCTGACTTGTTTTCCCTGCATGGCATTTTGGAGTTACATTGGGTTGTCTCCGACCCTGGCGTGATCTCTCCGGATGCCTTCCTGTGGTATGACGCAGGAGGTCGCCTTTGTTACCTTGTGTTTTTGACATCCCGTTTCGGCTCTCTGCAAGCCCTTTTGGCATTTCCTCCTTCTGGGGTTTGTTGGCCAAGTTCCTTTGTGCTGTTTGCCATTCTGTGCTCCTTGCCCAGAAGGGTGTGTTTGCACCATATTTGGACCATGCTAAGGCTGCAGAGGTGGTGGCTTTTCTGTCCTGGGTATCCCCTCTTTGAGTCCAGCTGCGGGTTGTGTTTGGCCTGATGGGGGTCATGAGAAGGCATGCCGCAGGGGTCCTTATGTCCGGGGTTCTGCTTGGGCAGGCCTACTGTGGAATCTTGGTGACTGTTAGTCTCCCCTCATCTTGCGCTTCGGTCCCTTGCCCTTTTGCCTGGCTGTTTGTCTTTCCTTCTTTTGCTTTGCGGAGAACGTGCATGTGGTCTGTCATCTTTTGGGTTTCTTCTCCCCACTGGTGGCCCCCTCTTAGTCTGCTGCAACTGCTTTTGGTTGGGTTGCAATACACTTCCGTTTTTCGTGCCCCAGTGCCCTTCTGGGTGCATGTGCATCTTGCACTCACACCTCTCGCATGTATGGCATGTGGTAGGCAGGTCCTTTTTCCCTTGCTTTCTGTCACGGTGTTCTCCTGTGGACGTGTTTGCAGATGCTTTTCCATAAGCGGCGTCTGCGACATTGGGCTTGCTGGGTCTGATTTTAGTGGACTGCTGCCTCCACTGTTGGGCCCTGTGTTTGGCCTCATGGTCACTGGTTAAGATCCCAGTGGGTCGAATCCGCTTTTCCTCCTTCTGAGTTCGATAAAAGGAGTACCATAGAGTTGGGTGGCAAACCCATGTGTTCTTCCTCGCCAAGATACCCTTCTAGGTGAATGTGTGCCTTAAATTTACTTATGTTGCACACTCCAGGTTGATCCCAGTTCTGGCTTTGGTTTCCTCCTGTCTGTCGGGGGTCACCGGGGTGTGTAATCGGATGGAAGCCCGGATGACAAGTTTCTTTTTTGTGTCATGCGGGCCTCTTCCTTTCTGTTTGCGCCCGGTTGAGGAGCAGGGGTCTGCGGTTCTGCTTGGTCTTCCATGGGACTGTCTTCGCTGCTCCTGTGGATTGCTCTTCACATTCCTCGTCCTGATGGCCGTCTGACTGCGTATTTCTTCCATCTGGTTGGACTGCTGTGGACTCATGCTCCTGGGTGCCTCTTTTTGGCTTTTCATCATTGCCATAGATTTTTCTGACCCTCTTGGCCCCGCTGGCTTTGTAGTTCTTTGGGGCCCTCTACACTCTGTTCCACCATATTTGCTGGTTTCTTCTCCATCCTTGGGTGTCTGCCAGGCTCTGACTGCTGCATCTGGGGTAGATAGCCCATGCTCACCGGGATCAATGGCTTCATTCCTGGGCCCCCTGAGTTTGGGGGGTTTTCTGGTGGAGGTTGTCGCCTCTTGCTACCTCAGGGGCTTGTTCCTTCTCCCTCAATGGTATTTGGGACCGTTGTAGGCGCCTGGACGAGTGGCATTGCTGAGGGATTCCTGGCCTGCTGTTTGTATTTCTGGGCTCTCCAGTCTTTGTCCTGGTGAGTATTGGTGGCATTGTGGCGGACATTGTCTTTGTTTCACTCCTCTTCTTCGGCCCGTGCTATCTGTGTTCGGACATCTGTCCTGGAGGTTCGTGCCTCAGTCCACCAGTGGGGGAGTTGTGCCTGTCTCTCTTTTCTGATTTCTCCAGAGAATTGGCTGATTTGTGAGCCTTGGGGAGTCTCCTCTCTTGGCGATCTCTCTTGTGGGGTGGAGAAGGGCCTGCGTTTTTTTTTTAACCTGGGTGTGCTCCTTTTCTGTTGGCCATTTTTCTCTTTGCCTTGGTGGGGTTGGCCCCTCTCCCTCTGTTTGCGGCTTGGTTCCCTCATGGTTCAGCCTGGGCATTCACTGCTTGCTTCATCCCATAGACATTGCTTTCCTGGTTCCTCGAGGGGATTTGAGTGGTTCTGCCGGCGATTCATCTGTTTGTTCCATCCTGGTCTTGAGACTGTGGTTTCCCTTTCTTATGGGTTTGTCTGCTTGTCTGCGATCGTTGGTTCCCATGAACCCATCTCCTCTGCTTGCTCCCCTTTTCAGCCCGTCCTCTCTCCTGTGCCTCAGGCTGGGAGTTTGCCACGGGGATGGGTGTCCCTGTTGGCTTGGGGTTGTTCGCTTGCAGTGCCTCACTCCATCCGGTTCTCTCATGATCCTTTGACTCTGGCATCTTGCAGTCCATTGGGCGGTGCTTTGGCTCTTGCTGTAGGGGACTGGGCCTGTCTCCTGTCTCCATGATGGTTCCATTTTTGCAGAGTCGTTTTGCTTCTGGATCCTGTTCCTGTTCTGTGGTTCCCGCCCGGAGTCTTCCATTAGTGCTTCTGGCATAGCTTGGTCCTTTTTTTTACCCCTTTTTTCAGTTGGTCTTGAGGGTTTTTGTCCTGGTGTTTTCTCCTGCATCGTCTTCTCCAGAGATGGGGGTTCTCCGCTCTCTGGATGTTTTATGGGCTCATTGAGTGTTGTTTTCCTCGTCCTGGACCATGTTTCAGGGTGCCTCCTTCCATGATGTTTGCAGGGCTGCTACATGGGCCTCTCCCCACGTTTTGGTTTCCCCTTCCCGTCTTCTGTTGGGGGATGGTGGCTTCTGCTGCTTTTGGCACTTATGTTTTGTCTTATGTATATGGTTTGTGATTTGTACTCTTTTCTTCTGTCATTACAACGACCTGTTGGTTTTTGCTACATAAACTGTTCTAGTCTTTGTGTTTCACTCACCGTGTACTTGGGTATTGGCTCATTGTTAAGGAATGGGATGGGAAGACGGACAAAGAGGTAATGCCCGGTTACTCACTGGTAATCTTCATTACTCCGAGTCCTGGTTTTCCCATACCATTCCTGAGCCCGTCTCTTCCTCCCTATTTTTGTTCATGGTGATTGGTTTGTGTTTGTTTTCTTCTTGAGTTTCTTTGGTATTCTTAGCTGAAGCACTTCTCCCTTTATGCATGCCGGGCCAGGTAGGAGGCGCCATATTGGAGGAAGTATTTGACTTTGCTAGATAATAGGTTTCTGTAGAGCCGACAAGCTGCTCTTTGTTAAGGAATGGAACGGGAAGAGCAGAACTCGGAGTAATGAAGATTACTGGTGAGTAACCGGTCATTACTGGTGTGTCCTTCTAACATTTGGGTTTGCTTCAGTGTTAAATGTGCTTTCTAATAAATCCTATTTGCAGAACACTAACTCTTCTCTCTTGTGTTCCACAGAGATGGGGGACCCGGAGGAGTCCGGTGAGTGGGCCAGTCCATGGGGTCAGTGAATCTGGTGGGTGTTATAATGTACAGACAAAATAGCAAAATGCCTGCATGGAGCACCTCGTCACATGTGGGCAGATTCATAATCTTTTTTTCACCCTTTAATGGGATATAGCAACATAAATACCATTACATCCTCAAACCTTCCTTCCTTACTGTGTGTTGCCCACCTCCTTCCAGACACCACGTGACCTAACAAACCCAAAACTGCCTCCTGCTGCTCCCTTTCTGCCCATCCTTCCAGGCTCAATCAATCAGTCTGGATTTGTAGAGCATGCCTAATCCCCAACGAACGTATCCAGGTGCTAGGTCCTTGGTGGAATCAGTCGAACAGCTAGGTCGTGAGCCCCTTTCTGAATTCCAGGAGAGAGGATGATGTTCGGAAGTGAAATGGGAGGTTATTCCAGGCCTTGGTGGCGAGGTAGGAGAAGGAGTGTCCCTCACTGTAGCTTTGGCAGATGCAGGAAGTGTGAGCGAGGGTGAGGGAGGCAAAGTGCAGGTATCTGGAGGCTCCTCCTCATCCAAGGACCGTAAAGGGGGCAGAACCCCCAGATCGTCCTATATTTCCCAAGCACTGAGGAGCGAGGTGTGTTCATAGGAAGGATGGTGGGCCGAGGGTGGTTAATCAGAGTAGTGAATATTACCAGTAAGTAATCCAGGCATTTCCTCCTCAACGCTTCCTTCTCCCAATGCATACTAAATGAGGATATACAGAGGAAGTAATCTCACACCACAGTCACTACCAAATGCCAACCACTTTTACGAAACATAGTCTCTCCAACTGTAAGGTCGGAAGAGATACAAATCGTAGACCCCAAAATGACAGAGAGACCACCACTATTAAATGACTTTCTTCTTTTCCCAGCAATCTAACTCACATCTCCCTCCAAAATACCCCGGCCTTCTCCTTTTCATCTTTCTGAACCTTCTCGACATCCAACTTAAAGTCCAGGGTCTAAGCCAGACGTAACCCACTCAAGGGACCAACTCGTGGATTTGTTAATTTTGGTACCTTAAACTTTGGGTAGAGGGGTTGTCTTGCTGAAATGCTGAGAAGCAAATTTGGGGACACACTTCGGGTGTGTCAGGGAAAGACTTGTCCTATATCTAGAGGTTGAGCCATCAATGATCAGAACCTTAGTCTTATCCGAGTTTAGTTTTAGCCAGATGACAACCTCTGGAAGACAGGCACAAAGATTGTCCTTGGCATCTAGTCTGAGACATCTGCATATGACGGTCTCCAGCGTACACGCCGGAAGGAGCTCTGTTCATCACAGAGGCAAAGGTCCCGTATTCATACCGGCAAGGATATGGCTACCAGTTATTTTCTTTAACACAAACTGTATCGAGTTGGAGCAATGCACCACGGATTTTATTTATTCATGCCTGAATAAACTTGCACTATTACTAAATCCTCGTTTAAGGGACTCCTCATTGGGAAACACATCCAGGATATGTATACTGTGAATAGGAGGGATTAATTCTGGACACCGGATATGTGCAGTCCTAACTGTGTGTCTAACATTGGACCCTATTGAATCCCATTAGGGACGGAAATACGACCGGATTTAAGGATTTTCAGGCATTGAGTATAGCCCTGAAGAAGTCGCTGCGCACAACTGTAAGCGCAACGAAACACGTGTTGGCTAAGGCCGTTGTGAATAAACTGAAGCGCATGTTCCAGCAAAGACTTAAGCTTTTGTTACACTGTTGTTGATATAATTAATATACTGTTAGTGTGTGCAGGGGACTGTTGTTCTGTTTTGCCAGTGGATATCCACACGTTGGGGAGGAGGGTTGCTCTCCCTACCCTTATGCACTGCAATCCTCACTCAGTACTAGAGTAGACTTACCTGTATATTGTCCAGGAGCGCCAATACCCTATAGAACCACCTACCAAGCAGTTTCATGCATATGACATAAGCTTATGACCAAATGGCTTGGTGATCTTAGCGTGGGGAACATACATGTTAAACAGAGCAGAGCTAAGTGAAGAGCGCTGCGGAACACTGCAGGGAAGAGATCTGAACTTAGGGATGAAAGCGGGAAGATGTACTGTGGGCATCCAGGTTGTGAGAAGAGAAGAAAGAGAAGAAAAAGTTTGTTTTTGGATGCCATACTCGGAAAGACAAGCAAGAAGGAAAGGGTGGGACATGGTGTCGAAGGGGCTGACAAATCTAAAAGGATCAGAGCAGTGATGTCAGGAGGGAATATAGGCGTCAATGGTCACCCCGATATAGGAGGGAATATTGGCATCAATGGTCAGTCGGATATAGGAGGGAATATTGGCGTCAATGGTCACTCGGATATAGGAGGGAATATTGGCGTCAATGGTCACTCGGATATAGGAGGGAATATTGGCGTCAATGGTCACTCGGATATAGGAGGGAATATTGGTGTCAATGGTCACCCCGATATAGGAGGGAATATTGGCATCAATGGTCACCCTGATATAGGAGGGAATATTGGCGTCAATGGTCACCCCGATATAGGAGGGAATATTGGCGTCAATGGTCACCCCGATATAGGAGAGAATATTGGCATCAATGGTCACTCGGATATAGGAGGGAATATTGGCATCAATGGTCACTCGGATATAGGAGGGAATATTGGCGTCAATGGTCACCCCGATATAGGAGAGAATATTGGCGTCAATGGTCACTCGGATATAGGAGGGAATATTGGCGTCAATGGTCACTCGGATATAGGAGGGAATATAGGCGTCAATGGTCACTCGGATATAGGAGGGAATATTGGCGTCAATGGTCACTCGGATATAGGAGGGAATATAGGCGTCAATGGTCACTCTGATATAGGAGGGAATATTGGCATCAATGGTCACCCCAATATAGCAGGGAATATTGGCGTCAATGGTCACCCCGATATAGGGGGGAATATTGGCGTCAACGGTCACACCAATATAGGAGGGAATATTGGCATCAACGGTCACACCAATATAGGAGGGAATATAGGCGTCAATGGTCACTCTGATATAGGAGGGAATATTGGCATCAATGGTCACCCCAATATAGCAGGGAATATTGGCGTCAATGGACACCCCGATATAGGAGGGAATATTGGCGTCAACGGTCACACCAATATAGGAGGGAATATAGGCGTCAATGATCACCCTGATATAGGAGGGAATATTGGCATCAATGGTCACCCCGATATAGGAGGGAATA
Source organism: Triturus cristatus (assembly GCF_964204655.1). Lineage (NCBI taxonomy): Eukaryota > Metazoa > Chordata > Amphibia > Caudata > Salamandridae > Triturus > Triturus cristatus. The sequence goes on along the minus strand of NC_140590.1, from coordinate 1,852,643,834 downwards.
TTGGCGTTAATGGTCACCCCGATATAGGAGGGAATATTGGCGTCAACGGTCACCCCGATATAGGAGGGAATATTGGCGTTATGCAGCCCATCCCTGGCATATTGTTGACTCTGGCTGGGCCAGGTCTGGTGACTTAGTGGGCTAATGTCGTCCACAGTAGGGACCTGTGTTTGACCTCATGGTCACAGGCTCAGATTCTGTGGGATCCACTCAGCCTTTCATCCTTCTGAGGTTGATAAAAAAGTACCATTGAGATGGGTAACAATAAACATCTATTATTCAGCGCCAAGATGCCTACGGGTGAATTTGTGCTTTACAAATGCACATATTATGTTAAGGCAATGGTGTAACTTTAGCCCCTGTGGTGTAAGGAGGCCAAGCTCCAGGGGGCCCTCACCGGCACTGTGCATTGGCCACTATCCTGAGCGCTACTGACTGGGTCGCCGTGGGCCCAAGCTCCATGGGGCCCCCACTGGCAATGTGCCTGGGTGGCAGGCCCCTGGCCTGAGAGCTCCTGACTGCTGGGTCAAGGGGGGCCCATGTACTTTACAGGGGGGCATCCTCAAGTTTTGTTACAGCATTGCATAATGGCAGTCCTTGTGAAAGCTGGAGGCTTCATGAGAACAAATGCATGCAGTTGTAAATTACTGCGAATCTATTGAACAGGTGCTCGGTTGCAAGACAATGAATTTCGCTTTAGACACCTTTCTTTCTCTGAATTTATGTGCCCTTGTTGCTGGAATGTAGCGTACTTTGTGTTTGTTGCTCTTATTACTCTCTGTCTCTAGTCCTGCACTCCTTAAGAGCATCTAGTGCTGGAGTTGGTGATGGTAACTGAGCCGAGCCGTTCAGGCTCCATCACTTTTCTACTGACCTGTTGCGAATCCCCACAGGCTCTGCTGTTCAGGCCTGTATCGCTGCCCACTTCAATCATACATCGTGGTCCAGACCAATGTATTCTCTCAACTAAAACCTAGACATGTTGCTCTCATGTCTTTTCCCGCTTCAGTGTCCCACTTGGTGATTTTAGTATTAATAACCAGCATTCTTTATCTCATCATCCTATTGTCTGACCAGCGCCTATTTACCGTGGTGGCTTGCACGGATCAGGGTTCGTGGGGCGGGGGTGAAAAAATAATATTACACTTACCTCTTCATGGTCGCCATCTCTCCTCTGTCGTCTCTTCTCCGCTTCTCTTCTTGACGAGTCCCGGAAGCACACAGGCTCCCCTTAGCCAATCACACCGCGGCTGTCACCAGCAATACAGCTGGGTGGAGAACATGCTAAGTGTGCATGACTGTTTGACCGGCCCAATACCGCTGGCAAAACCGTCATGTGCACTTAAGAGAGTGCCCACCACTCCTCCCCCTGCTCTGGACAGCCGAGCCCCGCCCGCACCTAGACCTGAGCCAGTACGGAAAACTAAAATAACATTGCGTTATTATCATATTATAATTCCTTTTTTTGTACTGCTGAAAAGCAGTTGGACGGCGCTCCTCTGCCTTAGTGGAGGAGCCACCGCTGCCTATTAATCTCTTCCTCCTACGAGCACAGATGTGGATCAGCATCTTCTGATACCTCTTTTTGTATCGAGCCTAGACATATCTGCCTCTTGAGACCATTTCCTGCTCCAACCTTTGTGCCCTTATCCTTCCCTCTTCTAAACCACTCACTCACGCGTAAAATATTGTATGGCAGGACTTCACTCTGCATCTAACACGTTTCTGTCAAATCACACCAGACTTCCTTATAGACCAGAGGACACAAAAGCTAAATAAACAGAAAAGATCTGGGTTTTTCTGAAAATTGTGTCTTGGACAGCTTCTCCCCCCTCAGGAACATATCCCAAGTGTCTCTGGCGTGTAGTTGTTGCCTCTTCTCGACAAATGAGATGGTTGGTGTTTAGTGTCCTATCTACATGCAGCCATGCAGTATCAATTAGAATCCCTAGAAAATTGGTGGCTTCCAAGGGTCTGCATGCTTCTTCCAGTCACTGAGGCAAGAAGGGCACGTGCTGCCTCTCCAGAGGTCAGTGAACCCTCTTTGTCATATGCCCCTTTTTGTTTCCTCTTGTTTGTAAGCTTTTGGTCAAAATAAAGAGAGAAACGGTGGCTCTTGGATTTGTGGTCCACTCCTATTGTGCCCATGCGGTAGCCTTGCTTTGAGAGCTTCTATGAGGTCCTCTCAAGGCTCTCTAGTCTAACATTGTTAGGAAAAAGCAGTGACCCAGGGGCCTGGGGGTCTGATCCGCTGGGCCTACATAGGCCGGTCCAAAGTGTTAGCCACAGCAGGGCAGCGATCAGTGACAGTGGCTGCTTTTCAGTGAGGTTGTGTGAAGTTGCAAAGATTTCTCTCCTTTGTGAGTCTGCAAAGTTTTTTAAACTGCAGTCTGTAAATTTAACATTTTTGAAAAATAGGTTAAACCTTTTCAAAAGTAGCTTTGTAATAACTGGAAAGCAGCCACCTGGATAGGATAGCTCTCTCAAATCCCACAGGATTCAGGGCACCTATGGGGTAAAGGGTCAGAGCAGGAAGGGCATGAAATGTAACACTGCCATCTTATGGATATGAGTTCTCTTTTCCGGTGGTAATTCGTGGTAGCACTCACCATCCTACAGGCAGTCAAGGAGGGTCAACAAGAGAGGTCTCTGCACCCTTGCAGTGGTGCACTGTTCCTCTGCTCCATCATTTCGAGGCGACATTGTGGGCGTGTCCTCGTTCTTTTGCTTGTCACTATTGCCTTTTGGTCCTCAAGTTCTGCGTAAGAAGAGGTCCCGCCCATCCTGAGCTCAGCCTAATCACACATACCTGTTCCTGAGAATCCCTTTACCTTGAAGTTTGCCTTATATTTTCAGGTGCCCTCTGCTGGCGACTGGTGTAGGGCAGAAGCACTCAAACTGATTGCAGTTCCTTCTTGGGGCAGGCTGATGGTTCTGCTTCCAATAAAGGAGTCCACAACACAGATCATTCAGTTCAAGTAGGGGTGCGTGGTAACCCCTGAAGAAGAGCAGAATCATTTCCACGATTCTGACCCCGGCTCATATCTGACAGTGGAATCCAGCTACACCAGAGACGTCAAACCCAACACAAGAGGGCCCATGACAGATGTCTAGAATAACCGCTGGCTCCATTTAGCTTGAGTGTGTGCAAATGTATTATACACAGATATCCTAAAATCTAGCATGTATCAGGTGCTGCTGGACATACGTTGTAGACCCCTGAACCATACCACACATCACTATCTTAGAAACCCCCTCCAATGAGTCTATCCTAAGATGAAATGGCCACGAGTGGGGGCTGCTCATGTATGTGCACCCCTATAGCACACACCTGGCTACAAAGCAATGGAGAGACGAACAAGGAGGGTCACAGATAATCAAGGGAACTTGCGGGCTCTCCAGGTCCTGTTACTCTATGAAAGAAAAACAAAAAAATAGATGGAGACCTCGGTGGCGTTCAGAAAAGCAATCAAAACCTTCCTTCTCCATGTTAGTAATTATAATAATTATATTCCTAAAGTGCGGCAATTGCCTAAAGACGTCCTGGTGCTAAAACATCCTAACAGCTCAGTCCTGCTTCACCCCACTATTATCTAGTAAAACGCCAACTTTTAAGAGATTTCCTGAACTGACCAAGATCCGGTGATTTTCAAAGCGACCTCGGTAGGTTATTCCATAGATGCTCAGAGAACGCACTGCTTCCAGCCCAGAAAAGTCTAGATTTTCTCTGCACCAGGAAACCTGCTTCGGCTGATCTTAATCGGCGACCTGGATAGTAATTCCTGAGCCTATTTCTGAAGTGGACAGGACCCATCGTGTGTGCAGCCTTAGAACTGACGTGAAGTCATCTAAAGAGAATCCGCTGGCCTACTGGAAACCAATGCCAAAGACACTGAGGACCTTTTCAGGAGATCCAGGTGATCCAGGTGATCCAGGAGATCCAGGCTCTATAGGAAATCCAGGCTCTATAGGAGATCCAGGAGATCTGGGTGATCCAGGCTGTCCAGGAGAGCCAGGCTCTATAGGAGATCCAGGCGATCCAGGAGAGGGGGCGATCCAGGAAATCTGGGTGATCCAGGCTGTCCAGGAGATCCAGGCTCTATAGGAGATCCAAGCAATCCCAGAGATCCAGGTGATCCAGGTGATCCAGGAGATCCAGGCTCTATAGGAAATCCAGGCTCTATAGGAGATCCAGGAGATCTGGGTGATCCAGGCTGTCCAGGAGAGCCAGGCTCTATAGGAGATCCAGGTGATCCAGGAGATCTGTGTGATCCAGGCTGTCCAGGAGATCCAGGCTCTATAGGAGATCCAAGCAATCCCAGTGATCTGGGTGATCCAGGTGATCCAGGAGATCCAGGCTCTATAGGAAATCCAGGCTCTATAGGAGATCCAGGAGATCTGGGTGATCCAGGCTGTCCAGGAGAGCCAGGCTCTCTAGGAGATCCAGGCGATCCAGGAGATCTGGGTGATCCAGGCTGTCCAGGAGATCCAGGCTCTATAGGAGATCCAAGCAATCCCAGAGAACCAGGCTGTCCAGGAGATCCAGGCTGTCCAGGAGATCCAGGCTGTCCAGGAGATCCAGGCTCTCCAGGAGATCCAGGCCATCCAGGACTAGCCGAGCTGCTGCTTTTGGGATGCGGGATGATGGTTTAATGTGCATGTCTGGTGCACCCAGGAGCAGTGCATTACCATAGTCTTGCTGGCTAAGAATGGTAGTTTGGCTATACGAACTCTAGGTTCTGCCAGAAGAACTTGTAATCATTTCCTTAATGTTTTTAGGAGAGCACACCAGGTTGAAGATAACCTTCTAACATGAGCGGTCAATGAAAGATGGTTGTCAGAAAAGACTCCAAGGCTCGGACGTCCAAAGATGGCGGCTGTGGACAGCTGGTTTGAGGCGGCCAGAAGTCAGCCGCTAGTAACCGTGCAAAATTCCTCAGTTTTATCTTCATTGATTTTGAGGAAATTGGATAAATGCCAACTAGTAAACGCCGTCATACACTGGTGGAAACAGTCGTACAGTGCAATTACAGTGCTTGGTTCTTGCCAGGGTTTAAGCGCTGTGCTACAATCTACAGGGGTTATGTTTTTTTTAGCTCTAAAGGGCAGATTCAGTGCCTTTACCAATGCAGTGTGATTACAGTGGGACCATTTGTTTAAGTTTCTGTAATGCCAACTCAGATCAGAAACACAGGTGGCTTCAGTTGGCAGCTGATTAGGCTATGTTGGTGCCAGGGCAGGAGTTGTGGCCATTTCGCACATTCAAGAAAAAGTTTCCAAAACAAGAGGCTAGAATGAGGAGGGTGGTGGGTGTGCCCATGGACCATGCAAGGGAGTGCAGCATTTGGGAGCCTTTAGTCAAAGCTAGGGGGTCTCACTGGGTCCCTAATACACGCAGTTTAATAGGTTTTGCGAATCGCAGTGCCCTACATTGTCCGGAGCATGTCCAGTGACGAGTGACGTGTCTGAGTGTTTGCAGTATATTACAATTTTTTAAAAGTTAATTTCCTGGTTTCTTTCTTTACAGATGACGAGGTTTCCACGCCTGGACGTGTCCAAGGTAAGCTTGACGCCTTGCTTGTCTTTTGCCTTCTAAGCGCTGCATTCGTGCAATTCTCAGGTGTGTCATGGAAGATTGTGATGCTGCTCTGCTAAACTGCGTGGTACAGCTGCGCCCGCCTGAGAGGTCATGTAGGGCGGAGAGGGCAAACATCAGCCCATCAACCAGCACAAACCGGGGGCTTGTTTATGGGGTTTTGACATAGCGTAGTAAGTCACCTTGCTGCGCTGCCCTCTGCCAATGTGAAAGGCCAGGAATGCACAGTATTTAACCATTGCAAAGCATTCCTCTCCTTACCCCTTGTGCTGGTGCCATTTTGGCAGCTTAGTGCCAGCGTAGGCCCACCTTAGTGCAAGGGGGCCTGTGTTGTCAGCAGGATTGTTTTTGTGCACAAGGGGCACCTTCCTAGGAGGCGTTTTCCTCTTTCTATTTGTGCTGCAGAAAGCAGGAAAAAATAAGAAATAATAAACATATTTCTCCTCATAACGCCTCACGTCAGGAGGCGTAAGGTTATGGTGCTCCCTCAGATTTACGTTATTTTGTAAATCTGGGACAGCATCAGATTCCATGAGTGTTGCATGGGTAAACCCACCGCAACACCCATGGAACGCCTCCTGTGCACAGAGTAAGGTGACAGCGATTTGCGCAGTGTGACCTTACTCATGATATATGAGGCCACTCAAAGCCATGCAGGGAGACTTTGCGTGGCTTTATAGATCTTTATGAGAGCCCTGCGTCATGCATGTACCATTTTACGTGGAGCAAAAGTAACGCCGGGCTCTCATAAATGAGCCCCCTGCTGTCTGGCGTCCAAAGCCACCAGGACTTGATTAACACACCACTTTTCAAGGCTGAAAACAGACAGGTTTACGCCTAGACAAAGGGATCACTTGTGCTGGTGCAAACCGCGCCATGCTTATAAAGGTACAGAACATGTATGCGTCTGAGGAACGTGTGTGGGTAACTCTCTTAAATATGTATAGCATACTCCCTTGTAAACTTCAGCGTAAAGGGCAGTGTCAACGCTTCCAGAGGATTGTACTGCTGCATACTTGTTGTAATTTACCTTCATCCTCCCTCCTTCTCTTGGTACCTTCCTTCCCCCCTGCCCTCTTTCCCTGTTTAGAACGTTCCACTGTGAAGCTTAGCCTAGAATATTCACATGATTATAACACAGTTGAGGCGAGTGGATGATTGGAATAAAGAAGCACGTTCTTACCTGCAATTGTGTCTTCTAGTATTTTGAACTTTTTAACAATACTGAACACAGAAATGTTGTGATATAAGAAAATCGTGGCCAGTGCTTAACTTGAGCCGGTGGTTTCCGGTGCTTGGCACCGGCACTTAATTGTTAATACCCAGACTTATGTCAGTCTGCCACTTAGTGGCGCTATATATCTAATTTAGATATGAGGACTGCCACAGGTTTTTGTTCAGTATACCGTAAAAATGACTAATACCTGCTGCCCAAGCAATTCTAACAGCGTTGGGGCCGGGAAGAGCATGACGTGTCACACTTGTAGGAGTGAGATGGTTAGCAGTTGTGGTGGTGCTGTCATTGGCCGCGCTGGCGGGGGCAATAGGTGTTACAAGCTGCACTGACCTCCTGACGAGGGTCCGGGCACTTATTGTTTTACAAATTGAACCCAGCGTGAACCTAAATATTGTAAGGAAGTATTAATTTACTATTCCTAACTCCACATCTGTGTACCTTGAGGATATATGTATATATCCTCAAGGTACTTATATGACCAGTTAGCGATAGAAAATCTATAGTATTTCGGTTTCAATATTCTTTCCTCGATATTTCCATACCACAAAATTCAGTATTCGGTGTTCAATAGGCACACCCGCCCTGGGGCGTGCCAGTGGTAGGATCATCGGAATCCCTTTGGAATGAGGTGGACACCGACTAAGGCCCTCTTTACATTTTTGAAACACATTTATTAGGTACTTGCATGTAAAGTCAGACAATGCCATAATGAGTACAGTGACATAAATCGACACTGGCAATACAAATCTGGTGCCCCCGTATAGTCATGCCTTTCATAGGGTTGTAATGTCAGCCATAGGGAGCATGTATGCATTCCTCAGCATAATTATAACAAGAGAAATGGTTAACCGTAACAGCAAGCAGGGCACGAGCAGTTCCAGCACTGGTGTCTGAAGCTCCCAGATGGGAGGTGCAGCCATGGTAAGAAGTGGGCATCAAGCTCCCCCAATTCCCCGCATCTCACATCAGACATACACCCAATGGTTTAGTACCGCTCCATTCGCATACAGTAGTGTTGGACAGGCCACGTGAAGGGCTTGCTCCCTCCCCGCATGACAGGGCCTGAGCCCCGGCCCTCCAGGTGTTACCCACAGAAACAACCCGCACCCCGTCCCCAGACGGGACTCCTGCCCCCGGACCTCTCTGTATCATGGGGCCGAACCACTACCGGCTCCCTCGCCCGGCCCGGCCGCCATCTTGGACACTGCACCACGAGGCCGCGTGGCCTCAGCTCGACCCTAACCCTGGGCCTGGCCAGGCCCCGACATCCCGGCACCACCATCCCCCCAGGAGGTGAACGGACCACTTGGCAGGTCGATGGGAGAAAGAAGTGTCGATGGCTCTCCCCCGCCAGGTGCCGCACGCCCCCCCAGCTCCCCCGGGCGCTGGCTCCACCCCCCTGCTGGGTGTCTGGACTCCCTCATCCCGGACCTCCCGACCGCCAAGTGCGAGGGTCCGGACATCAAAGGGCGCCAGACCTATAACTGGGGCAGCTCCAGAGCAGGAAGGCAGTTGTATCCTGGAGTCGAGAGACACCGAGAAGAACTCATCCTTGACGGACTACCGGCGCTGCCGTAGCCCTGCCCTGTGAACTATCACTCTGCCTGCTGGCGCTGCCGCGGCCTTCTGCATCCTCCATCCTCGTCGGGACCTGCTGGCGCTGCTGCGGACCGTTGTAACTACCACCTTCATCGGGACCTGCTGGCGCTGCCGCGGACCGTTGTAACTACCACCTTCATCGGGACCTGCTGGCGCTGCCGCGGACCGTGTAACGACCACCTTCACCGGGACCTGCTGGCGCTGCCGCGGCCCGTCTAACTAGAACACCGAGCTCGAGGATTGTGAGCTATCCATCATTTCATCGCATCTACCAGATTGGTAACAAGACTGTCCCGCTACCCCCTTTTCCCAACCAAGAGACTAGAATCGAGGGGACCCCTGAGTCCTGACCTCCTTGTACCATTCTATCGTACCTAAAGATTGCTTATAAATAACGTTAGAACCTATCTTTGTGTGGTGTACATCTGTGGGGGGGAAGTTACTCGTCTGTACGATCGCTGGAGACGGCTCTCCCCGGAGACCTCTCCCCTTGTCCTCGGCCGACCCTCCCGGTCCGTCTAACAAGTAGGAATAGTGAGACGGAGTGAGGGCAGGAACCTCTCTGGCATGTCTTTAAACACAAGGCGAGGTGGGGGAGGAAAGTCACAGCCCGCTACCCGACTCCCCCTCCTCAGATCCCTCAGAGTAGAGTTGTAACTCACGTATGAGGGCTTCCCACTCCAGCGCAACTCTGTGGACTCTGATCTACTCCATTTCAGCATGGTCGCATACCAGTCGGACATGCTTGGAAGGTGAGTGCTCTTCCCGTTCATGGCAATTGCACATTTAGTTATAATTAGGGCAAGGTCTATGAAATGGCCTCTGCGCCTTGTCCCATCGGTAAATCCCCAGCAGTCCCGCCTCCACGGTATCCAGAGGTGCTCAACCCGTGACCACCGCTAAGGCATTGAAGACTGTCCCCCATAGCGTCTGCGCCTCTGGGCAGTTCCAAAACATGTGCACCAGACTACGGCCCTCATTACAAGTTAGCGGGGTGCTATCCACAAGGTGGAAGGGTAAGTTGGAGATGTATTGGCAACCGACTCTGAGTAGTCCAGTGTTTCTGAACTTGAAATTATGGGTGTGAGAAGACCAAGCCCACTCCTGCTGGTTGTAAAGAAGAACCCAATAAACCCACCAGGGGCGGGAAGCAGCTTGACTGCTGCGCTGCTGTAACCCACTCCAGCAGCACACTGCTCCCAGCAGTCCCTTGGCTGTCTGACCCCGGCGCCCTGGAAAAAAAAAATAAATACCACTTACCTTTTTGCCAGCTGCTGGCTCTCCTCTGTCTTGTTCAGCTTCCTTCCTCCTGCAGTCCTGACAGCAGGAAGCACCTGGCTCTTAGGCTTCTCTGAGCCAATCACAATGCTGCAATGCAGCATTGTGATTGGTCTGAGCGTTGTGGTTCGGCGCTCAGACAGGGACAGGGAGGCTTTGCATGTTCCTCCCCAGGCTGTGTAATGCTGATAGTAGAGTAAGGTCTCTATTACCCATGTAAGGAGAAGTATTCTTCTGGTGGTACTGCGGTCAGTAGAGTAATGTCTCTATTATTCATGTTGGAAGCAGACTCTGTCTGTGTTAGACATCAAGCTTCCTGCATCCTACAGAGTAACGTAAGGAAAGCTTAGGTGCTTGCTCTTTGAGAAATCTAGCATACTTTTGAGACGGTCCCTGAGCTCTTCTCACGAGGCAGAGTTTGTTGATACTCCCCACCTTCAAAAAGCACACCAGCTGTGGAAGCCGTTGCTTGGCTTACAATTCCTGTTGAGTAACCTCGCTCCTCTGACTCCCTGATTCATTGTGCTTTCAGCCCTGTTTCCCTGCTCTTCCCTTCCTTGCTACCGGATTTGCATATCCTTTTGGCTCCGTGCTCGAATTCACAGCTGTTCATTGTTTACGAGAGCCCCGGGCAGTTACGTCTCCTTGGTGTTCCGTTTCTCCGTGGAAGAAGCCCTCATCTACTTCGTTCCCTGCTCCTGAAATTGAGGCATACACGGAACCGACACAACTCCTTTTTTTCCCTGCTATATCCAGCCTCCCCGTAACCTGCCAGCGTCGCTGTCTGAAAATCTAGTAGGAGCGACCCACGAACGAAGAGTTTCTCTGAGCCTAGTAGTCCTTGTGAACTGCTTTAGTGACCGCGTCTACAGAGTGCGGTTTCATTCCAGAAGCTCTTGGACCTCGAGTTCTTTTTTTTTTTGCGACCTCGTCTGAAAGTATAAGACGTGGTCGTTTGTTTGCACTTTGAATTGAAGATACATTGTATCTTCCATTAGAGACGCTTCCTGAGCGCTTCATTTTCTTTCGTCCTTGGATTAAGATCGAGCTAATTCGATCGTAAAAACAAACTGCTATTGTACTTAAAGATATATATATAACGGAGACCCTAAACCAGCATATAAGTTGGAACAAGCATTGCCACATCTTAATCTCCCTGAATTGAGTGGCCCTTAGTTTTTATCTTTTGGTTCGACCTGCTCCTGCTGCTAGTAAAGACTACATTTACTCCGGATTCTCCTACAACGACTGGATACTGCATTTGACCTCACGAGATGTTCAGCCGGTGAGTGTTGTTTTATTTCTAAAAGAGCAAGCACTTCATAGGAGATAGACGATTGGTACTGTTTAGTCAGAAATAAGGGAGGGAGTAAATTTTCTAAATGTCATGTTCTTCTTTCTATAGGTTATCACCATTCCTGTTCCAAGAGCCATACTATTAAACCGGCTGGGGGAGTTAGAAGTGACACATCCAGGTTTCTAATCCCCACATCTCCTGAAGTCAGTTTATGAGTGTTGATGCTGTTTTAGTGCTCACATTCGTGCTTTGATTTGGGGAGAGTGGGGAGTTTATCGTCGCTCCTGTGGATTGAGCCTTGCTGGAATTGAGGTTAGTGGCATCGGCAACAGTCTGGTGGTACAGCTGCAGGTAGAGTAAGGTCTCTGTTATCCATGGAGGACATTGCCTCCTTCTGGTGGTATCACGGGCAGTAGAGTAAGGTCTTTGTTATCCATGTATGTAGCAGCCTTCTTTGGTGGTACTGCTGACAGTAGAGTAAGGTCTCTGTTATTCATAGAGGAAGCAGTCTTCTGCCGGTGGTTACTGCTGACAGTAGAGTAAGGTCTCTGTTATCCATGGAGGAAGCAGTCTTCTCCGGTGGTTACTGCTGACAGTAGAGTAAGGTCTCTATTATCCATGGGGGAAGCAGTCTTCTTCCGGTGGTGAGTAAGGTCTCTGTTATCCATGGAGGAAGCAGTCTTCTTCCGGTGGTTACTGCTGACAGTAGAGTAAGGTCTCTGTTATCCATGGAGGAAGCAGTCTTCTTCCGGTGGCTACTGCTGACAGTAGAGTAAGGTCTCTGTTATTCATAGAGGAAGCAGTCTTTTTCTGGTGGTTACTGCTGACAGTCGAGTAAGGTGTCTGTTATCCATGGAGGAAGCAGTCTTCTTTCGGTGGTTACTGCTGACAGTAGAGTAAGGTCTCTGTTATTCATAGAGGAAGCAGTCATCTTCCGGTGGTTACTGCTGACAGTAGAGTAAGGTCTCTGTTATCCATGGAGGAAGCAGTCTTCTTCCGGTGGTTACTGCTGACAGAGTAAGGTCTCTGTTATCCATGGAGGAAGCAGTCTTCTTCCGGTGGTGAGTAAGGTCTCTGTTATCCATGGAGGAAGCAGTCTTCTTCCGGTGGTTACTGCTGACAGTAGAGTAAGGTCTCTGTTATCCATGGAGGAAGCAGTCTTCTTCCGGTGGCTACTGCTGACAGTAGAGTAAGGTCTCTGTTATCCATGGAGGAAGCAGTCTTCTTCCGGTGGTTACTGCTGACAGTAGAGTAAGGTCTCTGTTATCCATGGAGGAAGCAGCCTTCTTCCGGTGGTTACTGCTGACAGTAGAGTAAGGTCTCTGTTATCCATGGAGGAAGCAGTCTTTTTCTGGTGGTACTGCTGATGGTAGAGTAATGTCTTTGTTATTCATGTAGGAAGCTGTTTTCTTCTGGTTGTGATGCAGTCAGTAGAGTAAGGTCTCTGTTATCCATGGAGGAAGCAGTCTTCATCCGGTGGTTACTGCTGACAGTAGAGTAAGGTCTCTGTTATCCATTGAGGAAGCAGTCTTCTTCCGGTGGTTACTGCTGACAGTAGAGTATGGTCTCTGTTATCCATGGAGGAAGCTGTCTTCTTCTGGTGGGTACTGCTGACAGTAGAGTAAGGTCTCTGTTATACATAGAGGAAGCAGTCTTTTTCCGGTGGTTACTGCTGACAGTAGAGTAAGGTCTCTGTTATCCATGGAGGAAGCTGTCTTCTTCTGGTGGGTACTGCTGACAGTAGAGTAAGGTCTCTGTTATACATAGAGGAAGCAGTCTTTTTCCGGTGGTTACTGCTGACAGTAGAGTAAGGTCTCTGTTATCCATGGAGGAAGCAGTCTTCTTCCGGTGGTTACTGCTGACAGTAGGGTAAGGTCTCTGTTATCCATGGCGGAAGCAGTCTTCTTCCGGTGGTTACTGCTGACAGTAGATTAAGGTCTCTGTTGTCCATGGAGGAAGCAGTCTTTTTCTCGTGGTACTGCTGATGGTAGAGTAATGTCTTTGTTATTCATGTAGGAAGCTGTTTTCTTCTGGTTGTGATGCAGTCAGTAGAGTAAGGTCTCTGTTATCCATGGAGGAAGCAGTCTTCTTCCAGTGGCTACTGCTGACAGAGTAAGGTCTCTGTTATCCATGGAGGAAGCAGTCTTCTTCCGGTGGTTACTGCTGGCAGTAGACTAAGGTCTCTGTTATCCATGTGGGAAGCAGTCTTCTTCCGGTGGTTACTGCTGACAGTAGAGTAAGGTCTCTGTTATCCATGGAGGAAGCATTCTTCTTCCGGTGGTTACTGCTGACAGTAGAGTAAGTCCTCTGTTATCCATGGAGGAAGCAGTCTTCTTCCGGTGGTTACTGCTGACAGTAGAGTAAGGTCTCTGTTATCCATGGAGGAAGCAGCCTTCTTCCGGTGGTTACTGCTGACAGTAGAGTAAGGTCTCTGTTATCCATGGAGGAAGCTGTCTTCTTCCGGTGGTTACTGCTGACAGTAGAGTAAGGTCTCTGTTATCCATGGAGGAAGCAGTCTTCTTCCGGTGGTTACTGCTGACAGTAGAGTAAGGTCTCTGTTGTCCATGGAGGAAGCAGTCTTCTTCCGGTGGTTACTGCTGACAGTAGAGTAAGGTCTCTGTTGTCCATGGAGGAAGCAGTCTTCTTCCGGTGGTTACTGCTGACAGTAGAGTAAGGTCTCTGTTGTCCATGGAGGAAGCAGTCTTTTTCTCGTGGTTACTGCTGACAGTAGACTAAGGTCTCTGTTGTCCATGGAGGAAGCAGTCTTCTTCCGGTGGTTACTGCTGACAGTAGAGTAAGGTCTCTGTTGTCCATGGAGGAAGCAGTCTTTTTCTCGTGGTTACTGCTGACAGTAGACTAAGGTCTCTGTTGTCCATGGAGGAAGCAGTCTTTTTCTTGTGGTACTGCTGATGGTAGAGTAAGGTCTCTGTTATCCATGGAGGAAGTAGTCTTCTTCCGGTGATACCGTGGGCTGTATAGTAAGGTCTGTGTTTTACCTGCAGGAAGCTGTTTTCTTTTGGTGGTACTGCTATCTGTCGAGTAAGGTCTCTGTTATCCATGGGGGAAGCAGTCTTCTTCTGGTGATACCGTGGGCTGTATAGTAAGGTCCCTGTTATCCATGTACTACGCAGCCTGTACTTGCCCAAAACTAGTCATTGATATCCTAAACATTATGAGTTATTTTCTATTGACAGATACAGATAAACAGTATTTGAGCCATGGAAACTGAGGCTGAAAGATTTGGCAGTTTTATTAAGAAGGCGCAACTTCAAAAACTGCAAGACAAAGGCATAAAAATACAAAATACAGAATCCAGATAGTCACATGGATAAGATGGCATTTCTGTAATAAAACTATTGTACTGTCTGGGAGAGAGAAAGACTAAACCTCAAAGACACATTTATAAATGCATTATGAGAAACATAAGTTACATCAAGGAGAATGTAAAATACACTTGATCTAAAATACGGAGAATACTCACGTACCTACCTAAAACCTAAAATAAAGCAACTTTGCAAATGTAATATAAGTATGGAATGCTCAATAAGAAAACACCAATTTAGGGACAAAATAGCATAGCAAAATAGCATACATAGCATATACAGCAAATATATTGGCAAGTTAAATAGTATCTTAAAAACAAAAGCTTTTAGGAACCACCCACACCCGCCTGCCATCTACTAACAGATGGGTGGGGTAGTCCAAAGGTGTCTCTGTGGTCTCCCTTCTTATACTCTTTAAGGGGGTCAGAAGTCCCTACGGTATCGTCATCTCATGCCACGTCTACCTCGTGACTTACGGTATGGTTCTAATATTTTACCATACATGGTGACGCCCTTTCCAGTAACTGTGGTACGTGAGCTAGGTGAAAGTTCATATCTAAGGCAAGGCGCTTGCCGTAAATTGGATGTGCAACCAGATTGTAAAGGGATTCTGCCTCAGCTTGACACATCTGCGGTGGCAACTTCCCTAAAAGTATGTACCAGCCCAGGAAGCAGTCTGCTGTATGTCGAAAGAACAGGGGGATGTTGAACCTTGAGACAGTGAACTTCGCACACGAGTAGGGTGGGGGCTCTTAGTTTGGAGCAGGAGGCCTCACAGAGAGAGGAGCTGGATATGATTTGGATCAGACCTGCCCTTAGCCTGTTATACAGGAAAATGGCCGAACTATGGTCAGTCTACAAATTAGGCTCGCAGGGCAAGGACAAGGGTATCATACTTCAGGTGTGGACAGAACGGGACCCTCTCTCAGGGGCATCCCCGCCAAAGTGGGAGGGACATCTGCTGAAATGAGTCCAGACCAAGGGAGGGGCACCCCCGTCAGAGGGGGAGGGACATCTGCTGAAATGAGTCCAGACCAAGGGAAGGGCATCCCCGCCAGAGTGGGAGGAACATCCTTGAGAAGAGACGCCACTCCCTGTCAAAATGGCTGTGACGTCATTTAACAGAGAGTACAATCTTCCCCTAATGAGATAGATGTACATATTATGAAATATGGACTGGTGACTCTCAACATCCTCGAAAAAGATAAAGATGTCAATGAATTATTCTTTTTTAATTTTTCTTCAGTCACATAATTGATACACACAGTCTTCTTAACAATATTGCCATACGCAGTCTGCTCTGTATACAGTGTATTATTCACTTCCTACGCCGGTCTTAATTGCTAACTTTAGACTTAAACAATAGCATCACAGTGCAAATGTTATGTAGGTGGAAGAGACATGGAAGGGGACACGTTAGATGTTGGTTAGCGTTAATCTTGATGTTTGCGATACATTGTGTCGTGAGGGTTTAGGGGTGCCTGCGGACGTTGCTAAGTTAGCATTAGTTTGTGTGTTGCATCACCGCCATCTTGACGCTTATGCACACGACACTACATGCCTTGGTTCCCGTAAACACTTTTGCTTGTGCTGCTTAACATGGGAACTGTCTGCCTTTCAGTATTTCTGTTGTGCTCTGAGTTCTCGTCTGTACTTCGTGTTCAAGGCCAGAAAACGACTCCACTGGTTAATCGGCTTTGGTCCGTCCCACACACATATAGACATTACATGGAACACAGCTGCACGTCTGACTTTCTCGGTGCTTTTAATATTGCGCGGGATGCAAGTTAGCAACACTTGGAGAAAACCTTTCCAGAGAAAGAGCTGTGCTTGTCCGGAGATGTAACTCCTATCATCTAAGACTTGAGGTAGGGGGTTCCGCTGTCCAAGCCCAGAGGTCTTCCACTGATATAATAAACATAGCTTGTAGCACGGGGAGGGTGGTAAAGTGCTATAAGGCTTAATCCACTGTCATTATAATATGCTATCCCCGTTCGTATTATATGGAATTGTAACCATGCTGATTATATTGTTTTTATGCATTTTTTTCCTAGTGTTAGCAAGTGTACTGCATTACAGAGCATGTTAGTTGAAATAAACGTTTTAAACTATACAGTGTCTGAGGTTACTCACATTGTGAACAGGTATGAGTATCTAAGCGAAAGAGTGTCTTGTTCCCACGAATTATGAGAGTCGCATGTTCTATATCCAATCATTGGTAGCTGCGCTGTAGTACGGAGACCGAATGGGATACTATAGCTAGCCGGGTAAGGGTTCTGGGCACTGAGGCGTGTTTTTGGTACACCACAATACACCGAGGTCCTGGTTTCCTGTGCATAGTTCTGTATATGTGCAGAATCCCTGCAACAATTGTGTATGGGCAAGGTGTGACAATAACCAAATGATAACATGTCACACTGCCAATAACCAATAGTGAAACCTCACACATAATAACCAACAGTAAAACGTAAATCAAAATGCAACAGTAACACATCAAACTACCTAATAACCAACAGTAAAAAGTCAAAATACATAATAACCAACAATAAAACCTCACACTACCTAATAGTATGACAGTAAAACGCAAAACCTCATACTACCTATTAACCAACAATAGAACGTCACACTACCAATAATCACTAGTAAATCATCAGAGGACCTAATAACCAACATTAAAATGTCACACTAACTGATAACCTACATTAACACATCACACTACCTATCTGGGGGGAGGATGGATTTGAAGACCGCATAGCATTATATGCTGATAACATTCTTCTGTTCCGCAGAGATCCTCAGATATCTGGACCCTGAAGCCTTGAGATCCTTCGTCTTCACGGCGAAGCCTCGAGCCTCCAAATCAAAGCAAGCAAATTTAACTTGGTGGAGGGGAGGGATGATGCTGAGGGCGGTATTGGTGCCCAGATATTCCTCTCTGGCAGAATTCCTTTAAATACTGGGGGATTCACATGTCCCCATCTCCCTGACCTGGCAAGGACGCTCAACTTTCAATGCTTAGCCCGGACTCTCGATCGGGACCTTCGTTGCTGGACCAGTTTACCCCTCATCCCCATAGGGTGCATCGCGCTCTTCAAGATGCTATGTCTTCCCCGTTACCTAGAGGTCCTTTCGAACTTTCCCTATCCTACCCCATAAGTGGTTTCACTCCTTGACCTCTAAACATACGACTTTTGTATGGTAGTTGTCTTTTTCAGCATAGCAACATCTATCCCTGTTTTAGGATCAGTGGGGACCCCTCTTCCTCTTCCCTGTTCCGCCGGACCTGCAACTGAGGTAACCTGAACACCTCCTGGGACATTCCCATTTGAACCAACATTAACTTTTCCTTTATCCTCCTATGTTTGGAATCCACCTCATCACTACAATACCTGGCATACCGTAGAAGTTGGTCCACTGATCAAATGTTGCTGGATCATGAGGCTGATTTCTGGCCTCAGTCCTGTCACAAATTTTGAGACAAATTGGCCCATATCATTAGGGTCGAGTGTCCAACCCACTGTACTGCTTAAAGGCTTGCAAGAGCCTTTCATAATAGGCATAGACTGACTCTTTAGGCTCCTGGGTTGTTCGATCTAATTTAACTCAATGTCTTGAGGGGCTATTTTGGACTCCAACCATGTGGTCAACTGATCGTACAGTTTCATGACCAATGGCGAAGGACCATGAGTTACAGGATCCCTCGCTGGCTCAGTAGCAGGCCAATCAATGGCAATTTTACATGCAGACCACAGATCACCAGGAACCACAATTTCGAACAGAGTATTTAAGTCAATCCAGAGCACCTTTGAGATCTTAACAAAACGATCAACTTGCTTGTACCACTCAGCAGGTTTCTCTCTCAACTCTGAAGAAATCATTTGTGAATGCAGCAAGATCACCTCTACTCCATGGAACATGCACATATCCTCCGCTAGGCACCTCTCGTAGTGGACATGTCTCAACACCTGATGTTCCCCCTCCTGGAGGTGGTGTTTCCGTTGTCACCGTTCTCATACTCTTCTTCTTAGACCACCTTTCCTCCCACTTATCCAGCATACTCCAAGCCCTTATTCCTATAACCAACTCTCTAATATGGGTTTTCAATCCTGTCACTCTCTTTCCCTCCAGCTCCGGGTCACTATAGTTAAGCCTCTGATTTCACTGTAGTATTTTTGTTTGAGACAAGTCCACTTCGTCCCTCTGAGCTAGTTCTGACAACTTCTCATGCGCTCGTCTCACTTCGCGTGTGACATCCTTTGCTACAAAGAACAGGTCATCTGGCTTATAGGTCTCTATTCTCTCTAAAGGTAAGTTCCCACTGATGATCATGTCTACTTCAGCCTTCAACCTCACCACATCCAATAGTTTCGCCATTACTGCAGCTTCAATGGTTCCTTGACATGATGTACCACTCTGACCTTCCTTGCTGTTATTGTGATCTCTCAACCAAGTCTAAGTCTGCAACTTCCAAAACATGTTGATTTCCTGTGATTCCCTGACTTGTACTTGCTTCTGAAGCTGCACCCATTGGTCCTCTCACTGGAGTTACCCATATCCTCAGGTCTGAGCTACTGCTTGCCATAGGACTCGACCGTATAGTACTGGAACCAATGCGTACTTCCAAAGGATCGGCAGTAGCTGGAAAGAGGTGCTAGATTCTAGAGGCACTAGAGACAGAACATTTCCAATCCGGTCCCCTGACCTTCCCAATCCGGTTCCTTCTACTTGGACAGACTGTCGCAGACTAAGGTTTCCCACTGAGCTCGGGTCATACACACGAACAACAGGACCAATATTGACTGGTACTGTAAGAGCTTCTGGTAACCGTGAAGCAGCAATTACTTCATTCTGTTACATACCTCCTAAGGCGGACACTAGTGTCCCCCCTACTCCTGCGGATATCCTTCCCACAATTCCCGTACTAGGACCTGTTAGAGGTGCTGACACAATTTCCATGTTCACTGCATTTGCCAAATCTCGCCTTCCCTCCTATGATTGAGGATTATAAGGTGATGGATGCTCACATAACAACCCATCCAATAAGCTGTCGTCAGTATCCCTCACGTCATTTCCACCTCTTTTCCCCCTGTTCCTGTTCTGAGAATCTCCCTCTCCTACCAGCATTGGGTACAACCTTTCTTCCTCTATGGTATCCACTCTCCACCTCTTAAGCTGTGCATCCCATTGCGCTTCCTGACATGTCCTCAAAGCTTTCCTCATCTTCCCTTGGTATATCTCCCTTGCTTTACATGTGCTGCACGCATCCATGCGTCTAACGCATCAAAATGTGTTGGTCTAGGCAAAGGTCACAGCACAAACATCATTCCTCTCAACTGGTGCAACACTTTCAACCGAAATGAACCAAAACGTGGAAATGACAATTCACCCTCTTTTTCAGTGAGTTTATGCCAATTTTGATGCCAAATTATAGTGTGGAGCCCTACTTTGGTCGCCAAGTAATGAGCTGGAGTATCACCAGGCAGCGCCTCTTTGCCCCCTTGGGTAACAATACCTTGATCACCAATGAAAATATCCAGCAACACCCTAAAACAATGCATGATTCAATGCAAGTTGTTCAAAATTTTGATGACGGAACAATATTCTCCAATAACAACCTCCTGGTGACTACCAACCAATCCCAGCGCAGTGTTACACCAACTGGCCTATTGCAGTTCAGCACACTCTGACGTGACCTTCACTCCTCTTAGCGACTCACCCTCCTTTACAATTTCTCCGTACACATTCACTCACGCAATCGTCTTAAATCCTGTAATTGTCTGCCATCTAAAAGACTCGATAGAATTAAATCATCCAAGACCATACACACAGTGACCTTTGACCTACACTGATCACCCGTATCAGTATAGCTCACCTCTGTACATAAGGTTCACTAAACAATTCCCATACATCCCATTCATACAAAATTCCCTGTGTTAGGTGGAACTGCTGATGACGTTTCACGACAACTCCTCAATTCTTTGGTCAGACAATCCCAATCAATCTCGGTATCTTCTGCAACATCTAGGGCCATATCTATCAAGCCTTTTTCCCATTTGCAAATGGGAATATTCTCAGAATCGGATCGTTGGCGAATTGGAAAAAGCCTTTTGGGATGTATCATCCCAAAAGGCCATCGCAAAATAGAGAATTGCAAAATTTGCGATTCTCTATTTTGCAAATGCAATTAAGGAATTGCAAATTCCGATTCCTTAAATGCAATCCTGGAAGCACCAGAAATTTGCTATTTGGCCTTAAGGAATTGCAAATTACCACCAACTTCAAGTTGGTGGTAATTTGAGATTTTCTTTAAAAAAACACTTTTTTGATTTTTTAAAAGTGCCATATGTTGCACATACTTGCCCTTAGTGCATGTATGTGCGCAAAATGTGCACCCATGCATATTTCAGGGGTGCAACTGGGTGTCCTTTTGGCACCCTTGCAACACTGAAATTGCATTCTCAATTTGTGATTCTCTAATTGGTAATCGCAAATTGAGAATGTCTTCCCATTCATTCCTATGGACCTCCTAGCCCATAGGAATGAATAGGAAGGTATTCCTTATTTGCGAATCTCAATTTGCGATTCGCAAATAGGGAATATATAGGATTCTCAACATTTTTAGCAAATCCTACATGCATTGCATTTTACGATTCTCTAATTGCGATTCACTGAAAACGCAATTTGAGAATTGCAAAACTCTTTTTGATACATATGGCACCTAATATATCCCTGGATCTTAGGCCACTCCGGGACCTGAAATTCAAATCTCAATCCTTGGACCTCGTCCGGCCCAAAACCACATTCACTCGACTCTCACACCAACTCCGCCAGACATCACACAATCATTTAATTCCCGCAATCTAACACACAACATCCACCCTATTGATACTCACTCCTCCGTTCGCTGCTGATCTCGCCGGACATCAGACTCTGTTAGTCTCTGACGAAATCTGTCGCTCTCCCTTCTTGGTCATTGGTTCCGCTTTCCTAGACTAGTTATGGATTCTCCCCCCACTTCATGTGCTAACCTTGCTCCTATGCTACCAAGTGAAAGGGCCGGGCCCATAAGTTCTGGACCTATTCTAGAATCACAATCCAATGGTTCTTTTTAGCAGCATGTAAGTGTAGAAGGGAGAAAGTCATTAATAATGCCAATCTACTCAGCAGGAATTTCTCTGGACACATAATAACCACAAACATCTACGTAAGGTTAGTTAATTTCTTAGAAAGCCAAAAATAACTGAACATAAAGGCACCATAAAATGAGAGTGTAAAAATACATCGGAATCGACATGAAGCCAAATCTGCGAATCAAGTTGAGGCAATGCAACATGCACAAAACAACTCAAGAAGTAGGATGCAGAGGATCAGAAAGCATGAGTCCAAGTTTACCGGCATTGAGGGTTGATGAAATAAAGCATTAATCTATCCCTACACTATCCCTAAAATGGCATCCTAATGTTTGCATCTTCTGGGACAAGAGATAACAAGCATTTGCAATGCAATAGGTCTCGCATTTGCAAGAGTTTGAGCTATTGGCATTGTAAATGCCTATGCCTTTTATTGATGTGTTTTGAAAACCTGCAAGCGGTGCGTAAACACGCACTTTGTACAGATAGTCTTTGCTTACGAGAAGCAAGGCTGGCAGTAAAATTGGCGCAGTTATTGCCAGCCATGCTTCTCGTAAGCAAAGGCTATAAGTACAGAGTGCATGTTTACGCCCCTCTTGCAAGTTTTCAAAACATAAATAAAAGGCATTGTTATTTACAATGCGAATAGCTCAAACTCTCGCAAAAGCGAGACCTATTGCATTGCAAATGCTTTTTTTTATTGAAAAAGAAAGTTGGAATGAGATTTAATGCGCTTTTCAGGTCAAAAGCCTAAATGGAAAACAATGTACTTTAAAGGTCTGGCTAAAGAGGCTACAGGTAGCATTCGTCTAAATATTGCTCTTACGCCGACATCTGCAGACTGGTCACAGTGGAATAATGCAGACCATTTCTTTTGGCAGTTTTGTATGGCGTGAACATGTGTGAAGGTGCTGGAGCACTTTATATGAACGCCAGTTACATTACACAAGGTCATGGTCTTTATTTGAGTCACGGAGAGATTAAGCGGCTTGCCCAGAATCACACGATGCTGACTGAACCGACGCCAAGACTTTAAGTGAGTCCCGTCCCCCACAGTTCCTAAGTAGGCAGTGCTACCCTAACACCACATCCTTCCCCCCAAGGGAGCAGCAGCCTGCGCTTTAATCACAAGTAGATGATAGACGGATGAAGTATATTGAGGGAGGATGGTGTAGAATGAAAGGCTGAAAGTTCTAGAAGCAGTGCATCAATTGGGCAGACATTTTGTTCTCTTGATGGCGTAGGTTTGATGTTGTGAAAGGAGCAAGAAGGGCCAGCCAGTAGTGGAGGAGCAGATAATGGAATGTTGAGAGTTGTGCTGGAATTAAAATGTCTTTTGGATGATATGCTGCGTTGTGGAAAACATGAAGGTGTTCATTTTTCCTTCATTGTGTTCGACTTTAAGTGTCTTCGAGCTCTGCGGTGGAGACTGCAATGTTGACATTTATGCTCAAAGCCAATAGTCCCGTCAGTGGTCTAGAAATTGGACAGGTGAAGTGCAAGGTGCGTGCCTCATGGAGCTGTGCAATGTGCGCATGAAAGGTATGCAGATTTGAATCTGCATATTTCTGACTCTGCTTTATATTCAGCAGTGTTCATTTAAATGGCAGCGTTCCAGTGCTTTAAACCCAGTGAATCAAACCATCTGCACATTGCCAAATAGCCAGGCACCACATTTGCGCAGTTCCATAAAGAACAAGTTGATCAAACATTTAAATGCAAATCAAATAAAGTAAGGCAGATGGAGTGAAACCACAACTCCCTGTAAACAAGTAACCCGTCGCTTATTAGGTGTAAACCTGAAATGTATTTAGTGGTAGTCTGCAAAGTTGTCAAACTGTACTCTTGTGTGATGATGCCCGATGGACACTCACTGGCAGTGCGAGCACGGCCCAAGAACAGAAGGGGTGAAAGCCACCACGGGCGCCCCGCGCACTCACCTAAAGACACTACAGTAACAAGCCCGGGAGTTACTAGAGCCTCTTCCGCCAGAAAGCAGCTCCATATCCGGGCGAGGAGGAGACGTGGGAGGTCGAGGGCTGCCCGCGCATGCGCTGTAACTGAATTTTTTGCGTGTTCTGCGACTGCGGCACAGTGGCGGCGGCGCGCGTGGACTTCTAAAGCCGCCGTACTTTAATGAGTGCTGCATCGTGCAGCCCAGGGAGGGGGCCGCCAAAGCAGCCAAGGCAAAAAAACAAAAGCAGAAGTCCGGCGGGAGCGCACCCCGCCTTCGTGAATGCCGCATGGTTTCAGACGGGGCTCCTGTGCTCAAGACGGAGCCCCGCGTGGTGCTGCAGTGAGCTGCTGAAGACACGCGACCAGCCGGAGTCCCCACAAGAGCTGGTAAGTGGGGCATGCTGTACGTAAAAATAACGTGTGCATTTAAAAAAAAAAAAAAATTGTAATAACCTTCACCTTAAGCATCACAATATCTAATAACCTACAGTAAAATGTACCTCTATCTAATAACTAAAAGCAGTAAAACATCACACTACCTAATAACCAAAAGTCAAATGTCATTCTACCCAGTAACAAACAGGAAACATCACTCTACCTAATAACCATCAGTAAAATGCCCCAGTTCCAAATAACCAACGGTAAAATCATCATGCTACCAATGAACCAACAGTAAAGCCTCATGCAATAACCAACATTACATCAGACTACCTTTCTTTTTTTTCTTTCTTTTCTTTTTTCTTTTTTTATTGAGATCCATACAAATTTCACAAATTCATCCATATATCACAATATAAATGTCCGATAATAATGCGTTTCCAAACGGAAAGTACAGCATACATAAAAAGAAGAATGCATGATCAGAATAAAATCCAGAATTGCATTGGACTAAAAAACCTTAGAGACCAGATACAGTATCAATTCTCAGTTTAAGAGAAAATATCTAAAGTGCCCATGGGGCATTAAAGTGCAAATCCGAATAAAGCACAGAGATATAGCAGAAGATAAGGCTTCTGATAGTATTTTGCCACAAAAGACCAAGTATAACGTCAACTGCCTGTTTTAAGAGGAACTAAAGTGTCTATAGTGCAATAAGTACAATAAAGTATCCAAAAATGTGGACATATGAGACATCGAATAGTGTCTCATCATATTAACACGACATTGACTACCTGTTTGAAAAGGAATTAAAGTGTCTATAGTGCAATAAAGTGCAATAAAGTATACAAATATATCGACATATGAGACATCGGATAATATTTCATCGTATTAAGAGTGCCTTTAAAATTGTAAGCTCTATTTAGTATTTAGTTGAAATATGCCTCCCAGACTTTTTCAAATGTCCTAATCCCCCCACTTTGAATTGCAAACAATCATTTATTATTTCTAACCTGCTTCATTTTATAAGCCCACTCATATTTTGTTGGTACCAGACCTGTTCGCCATCTTTGAATCAGCAGCGACCTAGCGACCACCATTGCAATTTATAATAGTTTAACCAATTTATCAGATACGCGAAGGGAGGGATCGTAACCTAAGACTTTCAGCCAACTGTTAGAATCCAATGTAATTAGACATTTGGCCTCCAAATGTCGGAAAATATAATTCCCAAACCCCTGAATTGAAGGGCACTGTGAAATGACATGCGTCCAGTTGACTGTCGACTGATTTGAGCTACGAAAACACTGACTAGATTGACTAGAGTAAACCTTGGATGGAAAGTGTGAGTTTGCTAAAAAATAGCATCTGGCGCCAATTAGCCCCCCATAACGAACTGAAATTAAGTTTATTTACTTCGGTACACATACTCGCTGTTACCCCAAATTCTTCATGTTTTTCCCATTTTATTATTGCTTTCTGAGCAGGGTCCGGATCTTTGATAGGGTCTAAAAGATTTTTCCACTCCCCGGGTTTCCTAGCGACACTTTCTTCATATAGCACGTTCGCCAGATTTTTATGCTCATTAATCTGCATCAGGTCCAGATCACTAAGGAACTTGATGAGCATGTTATAGGACCCGAGAAGAAGAAACTCATTTGGAATTAGATCATACATTTTGGAAATATTTAGCCACCTATCAATCGTAATAAAGTCTGAGATTTTCCAGAATCCGGCCTTGGCCCATTTTTGAGTAATTTCAGACTATTCTTTAATGCCGACTACCGGAGTGAATTCAGATAAAGGGGTTGAAGTATTGATTGCTGGGATTGTATATCTTCTATATAAATCCTGACGTTTGTGAAAGAACCCCTGAATACACTTATAGCGCACTAATTTTGGTGATTTCGTGATTTTTAATGGACAACATATCTGGTGCTCTTAACAGATTAAACTGATAAAATAGTTTACAAATACTCCTGTATGCAATTCTGACTTAAAACTAGGCATATATTGTGCAAAATTTGCAAAATAATAATCCCTGAGATTAGGGAGGGCTAACCCACCCTTCTCCAACTCCATTTGGTTTGTTTTTTTCCCCTGAGGAAAGACGTAAACATGGACTCTAACTTACCGAAGAAAGGTGCTGTTAAAACACACGGAATTGCAGAAAATAAGACGTTAAACAACGGGAGAACAGACATCTTAATCAATGACACCCTCCCCATGATAGTTAACAATAGCGAGTTCCAACGGAGCAATAAATCCTGTACTTTCAACAGAAGCGGAGCAAAATTTAAATCATACAGGCCAGAGATTCGTGACAAAAAATGAGTTCCCGAGTATTTTTTTTAATTGGAATTTACGCATGACAAGATATCAGTATGTAAGACTTCAGGCTTCAGTTTTCACTTTATTAATTTTATACCCGCATAACGATTAAAACTGTTTAAAGATCACCAAAACTTTTGCTTGACCCCCCCTTATCACAATCGATAATGAGAATGATATCGTCAGCATATAGTTTTAATTTCCCCATTGTAGGTAGAGGGGGGCACATAGCTACATTATCTCGGATGGCAATAGCCAAAGGCTCAATGAAAAAAGCGATTAAAACAGGGGACAGTGGACAACCTGGTCTGGTCCCACCTTTAACACTAATTTGTCCTACCTCAGAGGTGTTGACAGTAATATTGGCTTCTGCTTTGTGATACGTTCTCTGAATCAACCCTGTGATCTGGGGGGTATACCGAAATTAGAGAGGATACGGAATAAAGTCTCCCAGACCACGAGGTCTACGCCTTCTCAGCATCTAACAGAAGGACCAGGGCCGGTATTTTCTTGGTCTCGAAGTAATCCAGTACTTCTGCTAAATAATGCATGTTTGTCCCAAGCCGTCTTCCTACAACAAAACCATGGTGATCAGAATGGATCAGGCTTGAAGCTATTGTATTAAATCTATTGACTAAAAGTTTAGTAAATACTTTTATAGTCAGAATTCAAAAGTGTGATTGGGCGATATGAATTAAAGTCTTTGCAGTCCTTCCCCTTTTTTAAAACGTTGACTACATTCCCTTTTTTAAATGAAACTGGTATCGGACCTCCCTCCAGGATAGAGTTGGCAATCAATAAAAAATATCCGGTAACAGCCCTGGAAAATGTTTTAAAAAATTCCGATGGAATACCATGCGGTCCACAGGCTTTACCGTGACGGGAGGTTTTTTATAACATTCCCGAGTTCTTCTTTAGAGAAGGGGCGCATCATATTCATTTTATCAGTCTCAGAGAGTAACATTTCCAGGGACGCATTATCAATTGTTTGTTTTGGACAATAAATACGCCTTAAATGTTCCAGCATTATGTTCCCTATGTTAGCTGGTTCCTCGCTTCAGGTACCAGTTGCGGAACATCTCAATATGCTGATCCGGTTACTTGCGGTCTGCTCCCGAGCCTGCGATGAGAGAAACCTCCCTGTAAAATTACTTTCTTCATATACCCTTTGCCTATAGTTACGATTGGAGGTTTCACATTCTAATTAATAAGCCTCGCTTAGAGCCCGTTTAGCCTGGTCACGTTTTCGTTGATTGAGAGCCGAAGGGCGTCTAAGTAAGGTATCATGGCACCTCTGAACCTTCTGCTCTAGGATTTGCTTTTTTTCTTTCTCTTTTTTAAAACTTTCTGCGTCTTTACCTATGGCCAGACCACGAATATATGCCTTAAGGGATTTCTTGCGAGAAATTCCTTTCTCTCTGTTTTACAGAGTGGCACCCAACTTTCTTCCAGCAAGTGTTGCCTATTAAAAGTCCATCTCTTGGGGTGAACCAGGATTTTGCCTGACTCAACATCCAAAATCATGGCATGATATGAGAATCCATTAGGGAGGATTCCCCGATGACTAAAATTCAGGACCTTGGATGTAAGAAAAAAATCAATATGTGAAGGAGTGAGGAATCTGCCTGAAAAACAGGTATATGCAATTTTAGTCGGAAATGCTTCACTCCAGGGGACAATTATCTCCACAGTCTTGCTATGGTTTTGATTAATTTTAAAAGTTTTAGGTTTTATTTGCTTTTTGGAAATGACTGAGGAGTCATCTATGGGTTTAATAAAAAATTGAAATCGCCCCCTATGATTATCTCACCGGGAATTTGTATTAAGGATTGAAATAACTCTTCGTATGGCTCATTATTATCTTCTACTGGGGCATAAATACTAGCGAAGGGTAGGTATCTACTCCCCAGCGTACAAGTCGCCTAAGACCACCTTCCTCTCTTATCACTTCACCGCCTCTGCTTGAAATGTTTTACCCATAAAAATTGCTGTGCCCCCGATTTGTTGCGGGGAAGAGGAGAAGCCCCGATATGCTTCCCAGGATCTAAACATAGAGAAATCCGCTAACTTCCTAACCGGTATATGGGTCTCTTGAATTAAAACTACAGCTGGATTTTCCGTCTTAATCCAGGCTTCAATGGCCCGCATTTTCTTTTTATTATTGAGCCCGTTAACATTAAAAGAGACAACCTTTAGTATTTCCTTTTTATCCATTAGCCCGCTATACTATTTTAGCCCTAGAGGGGTCTCAAATATAAACTGAAATTTTAAGTAAGATAAATCCTCCGATATACCTGGCTACCCCCAAAGATCTATCATTGATACAGCACTGACACTCACAGGGTATAAATTTAGAAATATAGTTCAGATAGCGCATTTTACTTTTTTGAAATGGATCTCTTTTTCCCATCTTACTTACCATTCCTGCACACCCCCTCCACCCTACCCATTCCATGTTCCACCCACCCCTCCCCCCCAAAAAGCTGCAGTGAGCGGTCCACCGTCCTGGCTCACACCTGACAGGCTTACCCCACTCCCCAAAACTGGCATCTTGACCTTGTGTCAGAAGCTATCGGCCTACCCACCCCATCCCTCCCCACCCCAGGATGTGAAAAAAAGATAAGGAAGCCCCAGAAGACTATCTGAAAACAGATTCAAAAATGGAAAGAAAAAGACAAAAGATATGCAGACAGACATGGCATCCGCATAAGAGACCCAATCTAAGAAATTAGGACTTGTTAGAGATTTGTTACAATAGTTCCTGGGCTTCGGGGACATTTCAGAATACATGAAATCTTCCCTTTACAAGCACTTTTAGTCTACGTTGTTGTGTTATCATTGCCTGTGCCCCCTGTTATTTGAACAAATGCAACATTTTAACAAATTCTTGGCCGTGGAGGCAGACATATCAGTGAAAATACGACACAATGATACTTCCGATGAGGTGAACTGTCGCTGCTTCACCGCTTTGGATAGAATTTGTTCCTTCACCCTGTAGTCTCCAAAGTTGACAAGGATCGTCCATGGGAATTTGGCGTTGGGAGGAAGATACGCAGGCACGCGATGGGCCCTCGTGAGAGTCAAATCCCCATTGTATTCCAGAAGGAAATTTTTTTAAATAAAGGAATCGGCCCATTGTAGTGTCTGCTGGCCCTCAATGCCTACCGGAATACCGAGAATACGAAGATTAGAGCGCCTGGAGTGATTCTCCAATTCCTGCATTTGGCTCTGGTAAGGAGCTACCTTATCTTTCGTAATGGAAACAAGATCCTCCAGCAGCGATATCCTAGTTTCTGCCGCATTAAGTCACGCCGGAACACAGGCCATATCGCCTTCAATTTTAGTAAGACGGGTATGGATAGCAGCAATCGCCATTATCTGAGAGGCTTTGAGCTCCCTAATCTCCTCCAAAATTGGGTTGAGCAGGCTCTTGGCGCCCCATTGCAGAGTGAAGGGTATATCGCCCTGAGACGGACCTTCCTAAATTGATTCAAACCCGGATTTTGATTGTGCTGCTGATGCTTCGGTGTTTTCGGGAACTGCCTGACCTGTGATTTCCGGCACGGCTAATCCCCGTGAGCAAGACAGCAGAGATTGTGGTGGAAGTTGTGATAAAACATTGCTGTCACCTCTGGGAGACATACCCTCCGTAGAGGCAGGAGACTGCCCAGCTACTGGTGGAACAGTCTCCAGCACATCTGCGCCTGGCGTTGACCCAGATTTAGCCTTAAAAAATAGAGTTTATTTTTTATGTTTCTTGGATTTTCCAACCTCAGCATCACTCATGGAAGTAATCGCCTATGATTCCTCTACAGATATTTGTGCAGTTGGGGGTCCCCCCCTGCAGAGTCAGCGAGGACTGGGCTAAAACTCGTACCCAAATCGGCTGAGGCACCCCCTGACAGTCTTTCTGAGAGAGCTCTGTGGCAGCCATCTCCAAATTTTCTGTAGGCAATACCAGGTCTTTCCGTGAGGACACAGCGTGATTTGCCCGGGCTGCTGCTTGCCTTACACGTTTTTTGACCCTCTGGACCAAGACTGGGGAATCAAGATGGGTTGCGGCAGTACTTTTAGAGAAGTTTCACATGTTGAGAGTTCCTTCCCTTTGCTTTCTCAATTCTTCTTCCCCTCTTCTCCGCCTCCCCTCAAAGTCTCTGCTGAAATGATATGCTGCTTTACTATGCTGCGCTTGCCGGGATTACATCCGACTACCCAATAACCAACAATAAAACGTCATACAATAACCAACAGTAAAACATCAGACTACTTAATAACCAAATGTAAAACGTCCGACTACCTATGAACCAACAGTAAAACATCATGCAATAACCAGCTGTGTGAAGCTAATAAAGTGGGTAAGATGCGTGCATCTTATCTAATATATAAGCAACAAAAAACGGTATCACTTTGATTAAAGACAATTGCAACCACATACAAACAAAGCCCCACTAAAATCACAGACACTTTTAAAGACTTCTACCATTAGCGGTTGTTAAAGAAATCTATGGTGCAAAAATAGTATCTGTTGCTTCTTATGGAGCAGCCGTTTTGGGGTATACCTGACACCTCTAAACTCCAGTGTATAGAGCATGGGTACTCACAAACAATTTCCCGGGGGCCACAAAGTTTGGTCTATGGTGTGTCCGAGGGCCACACTGATGCCAGCGGGGTGTAAAGTGGGTGTAGGGGAAGCAAAGCATGTGTATATAGTGCTGTCTTTACAAATTAAGGTGTTCCTAAAGTTAAAGGCCTAGTTACACCCTTTCCCTAACTGCAATTAACCTTTAAATAAGTTTGCTGTATATGTAACTTTTTTTTCCATGTTAGTGCTGAGTCGACAAAGCTGCAGCCCAGTGCGCCTGCTGCCCTCCATGCCCATGCACAACATGCATATATTGCATTGTGGCGGGTGCTGCTTACAGCACCGCCCGCCGCAATGCAATATATGTAGGATGCCACCGCCACCGCCACCATGGTGGTGGCATCCTGATTGCCATGGCGGGACCGCCGCACCTCTGGTGGTCGGTCCCGTGTACCGTTACGGTGACCATCGTAATGGACCCCTAAGACTCCCTAAGGTACTAGATGGTGTTACCCTAGCTCCTTTTTAGGTCGAGGGACCATCCGGTCTGAGAGTGGCTCTTTAGCCCGCCTCTCTTTTTGGCTCTCCTCCATTGGCTGGCTTCCTAAACGGAGGCCAGCCATTGGAGGAGAGAGCCGTCCCTCCAAATAGGCTCCGTCTTTTTCAGATTCGGGGGCGTGTTCCGTGCTGTTCTTTCCACTTTTTAGCCACGCCCTTTTTCGAACAGCAGGATTACGCCACCGAATCTGAAAAAATTTCGAAGCTTCCATCCGCCATTTTTTTGCTGTCGTCTGGCCGCGCCAGAGCGAAGCGATTATCGGCGTCAGGGCTCGCGCAGCGTCACATTTAAGTACAGCCAGCTTGTAAAAATAACTAGACCACGCCGTCAACAGGCAGGCGGTGACGGTCAGAAGCTGGACTACGATCAGGTCAGGTTCCCTCTTAATACCGATGTAGAGAACATGTGTTGTTACCTATGAGAGATCATAAGAGAAGGAGGGTTTGAAGCGCACGCCACTGAAGGAGTGACTCACACAGGGCGAGTGATGTTCACAAGGAGAGGCCAAGGGTTGAGTCCTGGACACTCTGCTCTTTTACCACTTTAGATATGAGTTCCTCCACAGAGGCCCTAAATAGCATAAGTAAATCCGGTCGGACAGGTATGTGTCTGTCCATCGGTCGGTTTGTCATCTGTCTCTGCGTGTGTCTGTGTACCTCCATTTGTGTTGTGTCTGCATAGGTGCCTTGCTTGTCTGCTAACGCGTTCATGGGTACCTTGCACGTCTATGTCTGTGCACACCATTGCCTTTATGCCATTAGCCCTATGCAGTGCTTTAAATGGGCCGGGACTCATCGGTACCCAGTACCGGCAGTTCTGAATGACCCACCCTTCAGTACCGGAGCTTGTCCTTAGCTAGGGAGAGTACCGACACTGATGGACTGCAGGGCGGTGGGCTTGGCAGGATCGGGTTAGGTACGTATGACTACCAGCGCAGGCGCCTCTCTGCTCCCGAGGGGTTTCTAGGCACCTAGAGCCTCTGTGTACCCCAATGCGGAGTTACTGCTGAGAACCCAGCAGCGCTCCTCTGAAGTTCACCAGGGCTGCCTTGGCCTGCCAGGGGTGGAGAGGGCCTGCGTCACACCGTGGCCGATAGCAGGGTCTAATCTAGCCCTGCGAAGATAAGCACAAGGCGCCCCGACCAACCTTCCAAGCGGTGCAGGTGAAGTGCCGTGTCTTGTCGGCCAAGGTCGGCGCATGACCCGCTACGCGGGTTTCACAATACGTGAGTGAGGAACAGTCTGTGTGACCTGAACTGGATGAGAACCGCTCAGACCCCAACGGATCAGGGGAGTACAGGGCTCTTCAGCTCTGTGTGTGACCCTGGGCACACGGAGAGAGAGCCCTGTAGCAAGGAGAACGGGGGTCTGTGCAGCCTTAAGTACTCTGTCCTACATTACCTTTCAAACGACGTGCGTGTTCATCTGACGTCACTAGCGTTGGGCGCGAGTGTGTGTGCCTGCACTGTGTGTGCTTCTGTGGCCAGCTCTCACCGATATCAAAACGCTGCCAGCACTTCCTCGCACCCCTCAAACCCTGCTGTCGGCAGACACCAATCTTTCACAAAAGGCAGTTTCCAAACGGACACATTATCATGTGCACTTTTAAAGAATGGAAATAGATGAAGTCACTTTTAACGAAATATGTCAACAAGCATTCCGCATTCACAATGCATTTATTCTATTACAAAATAAATGGCAGGTCACAACACGTGTGATATCAGACAATTGTGGCCTAATCCTCACTGGCAGGATACACTTTATTTTTAGCGCTTAGATTCATGCTTCATTGCTTAAGCACTGTAAATAACCGATGATGCTTTTACAGTTTTGTTGGTACTCAATTTCCCAACGTCCGGCCTGGAAGAGAAGTGCTTGCACCTTAACTCCAAACTCCGTGCCTCGTTTGGGTGAGGGTTGCCCTTATTTTCCCATTTAAAGCACCGCCTGTGTGGGTGAGGATTTGTGTATTTTAAGCTGTGCGTGTTTGTGCCTGTGAGTTTGTGGTCTGTGTGTGTGAAAGTGTGAGGTTGTGCGTGCACAGATTCCTGCCGGTGTGTGATGCATACGTGATTGCTTGCACCCATCTCTTTGAGTGGTCGTCCATCTCCCTGCCTGTCGATGTGTGTCTGCTTGTGTGTTGTTTGACTGTGTGTGCTGCTTAAGAGAGAGCGCGATAGTGTGTGCGTGTCCATGTGTGTGTGTGGCACTTGGCCCTTTCTCCAAGACGGCGCTTGAAGTGCACAACCCGCGTCATGTCTCCCTTGTCCTGCCACACCGGCCTCAGAACATTCCATCTCTGCCTCTTCCGAGACATGGGCACAGCTGTCACCAGACTCACTAGAAGGAAGGTCTTGCTGTAATAGAGGCGTGGGTGTCCTCGCTGAGGGTTCACGTCACTGAAAGGGGGCGGAGCAAGTTGGAAGAACCCAAAGCTGTGTGCTTTAGAAATGTGTTGATAGAAAATCCCACCCAGGGAGCCGGAGAGCGAAGATCTGAAGCCTTTGACAGGGCTATGTTTTAAAGTCTGTCATTAGTCAAGATCTATTGGTTTTACGAAAATTATATGCAAAATATTCTTACTTATGAGCAGTGGTAAAGTATGGGAACTGTGATGCTGCGTGCAATGGGGGCGGGGTCAGTGAGCGTGGCGGCGGGATCCACGGTGTGGTTTTTAGGTCGAGGGACCATCCGGTCTGCCGAAGGCAGAACCGGAAGTCCGGAGATCTTCTGTTTCTGAGAGTGGCTCTTTAGCCCGCCTCTCTTTTCGGCTCTCCTCCATTGGCTGGCTTCCTAAACGGAGGCCAGCCATTGGAGGAGAGAGCCGTCCCTCCAAATAGGCTCCGTCTTTTTCAGATTCGGGGGCTTGTTCCGTGCTGTTCTTTCCACTTTTTAGCCACGCCCTTTTTCGAACAGCAGGAACACGCCCCCGAATCCGAAAAAATTTCGAAGCCTCCATCCGCCATTTTTTTGCTGTCGTCTGGCCGTGAGGATCCATCCGTCCGGCGCCGTGTTGTTGTACTGGTGGCAGCGCTGCCGGGGCAGGCTCCAGTTCGACGAGCAGGGATCCGCACCGTGCTTTGGACGCCTTTCCCCCTTGTGCCTCCGGAGCTTGCATTTCCCCGGACTCGCAGTGATCCCGCCGGAGATGGTGTTGGTTACAGACTCCCACGCTGGCTCCTGCGTGGTGTAAGCCATATCTAATGTTAACTTGTTTTTCATATAGCGCTCCATACTGCTTTATTATCGTTTGAGCGCTGTAAATAATGGAGTGCTATTACCCAATGCATTTGTTCTCCCATTTACCAAACTAAGACGGATGGGTGGTCCTTGATGTGGCTGGAACTTGTGACCCAAAGAAACTCGTGTTTTAGCAGCGAACTTAACCCAGTGTGCCATCCACGTTATGTTGGCAGCGTGTCCGTTTCGAGCGAGTAAATCAATGTAGTTTTAAAAATAACTTACACCGATATCTTCTTTTCCAAGATTGCCCTTCAGTTTAATTGGAGTGCGGACATTTAAACTTTCAGAATCGTTGTGTCATTTATCAGGCTTGTATTTTCGATTCATATTGCTCTAAAACCTAAATCAGTGGTATTCAAGAGCTCAGCTATCATACTGACGTATGCCATTCCAGCTCCTCTCTGCTGACCACATTTCTTTTACTTTTTATTATTTTCGTTTATGATACTTCCGTTTTTAGCGAAAATCCAATCGTAGGCCATTGCTCGACTTTTCTCCTCTCTTGCAAATGGATACCAGCTCTTGCAGGTCTGTACATTTTAGAATTTTTAGGTGTCCTTCTAAATTTGAACAATCCTCTCCACCTGGCTCGAAATGTGCTTACTGTATGTCGTCTATTTACTTCTGTGCCAGGCTTTTCGGAGTGTGCAGGGCTGTCCCGCTGCTTGAACTCACTGTGTTACTTCTTTCTAAAAACTCCTTACTTGTTGCTTTTAATACCGCGTGCATTGCTTTATGAAATCGGTTTGGGTTGCCAACGTGCCTTGCTCGCAGCTCACAGTATCAAACTTTCCATATAATAATTGTAAAGCTGCCAGCTGACTCGTGCTGTTCGCTCGCTTATTATATGTTCAAACTCCACATCCTTAGCCCTGCGAGTCTAACTGATCTGCACTCTCCCCCACGCCCTTGGCAGAGCATTCACGTCTCTCCCGATGCACTTTTCTAGATGTAGTCAGAGCCCTGAAATGAGGTATTATGTAGTGGTAATTACTCCATGTCAGGGTAAATAGAGCATTAATTTACTGGCTTATATATGATAATGTGTTTTAAAAAAGTGCTGTTTATCACTTGTAATAAATACCGCATGTTTGCGGTCCACTTTAGCTATTAAATGCTTGTGTTATTTACCGCTAAGTACAAGTGTGAGAGGTCATTGACTCAATGCTACTGGTGCCCTATCAAGTCAAATTGCATTGTACAGAACCCTTCAGTCGTTTCGATCAGCAAGCTTCCATGTGATTGCAGACACGGATCTCAGTAGGCTTCAACCCTTCACAGATCTTTACTCCGTGCTATAAAAAGGGGCGTGCAGACAAAAATATGTATGGTCATGGTGGGGAATATGGAAGCAGATTGCAGATCCGTTTAGTTCTGGGTCATACTGTGTCTGCAAAATATAGGTAACATTTTTTCACTTCCTAACCTGCATGAGCGCTTGGTGCAGTTTTGCAGCTGTGCACTTTGCCCCATTCCGAGTTTGACACCCTCGAAAGGATAATAAAATGCTAATAGCACAAGTTATCCCCCATTCTGACATGTTCAAACAGAACTTATGTCCTATTAGTTTCAAATGTGTGTACTATTTACTTCTACGATTTATAGCAAATAGTGGCCACAAACATCCAGGGTTTGCACCCAGATTGTAATCCCGTTTTGGGCACAAATTTGGGTTTGAACACAGAACGAGATTGCCAGTCCCATAGTGTTCGGGGCTTTGTTCTCCCATTTACCAAACTAAGACGGATGGGTGGTCCTTGATGTGGCTGGAACTTGTGACCCAAAGAAACTCGTGTTTTAGCAGCGAACTTAACCCAGTGTGCCATCCACGTTATGTTGGCAGCGTGTCCGTTTCGAGCGAGTAAATCAATGTAGTTTTAAAAATAACTTACACCGATATCTTCTTTTCCAAGATTGCCCTTCAGTTTAATTGGAGTGCGGACATTTAAACTTTCAGAATCGTTGTGTCATTTATCAGGCTTGTATTTTCGATTCATATTGCTCTAAAACCTAAATCAGTGGTATTCAAGAGCTCAGCTATCATACTGACGTATGCCATTCCAGCTCCTCTCTGCTGACCACATTTCTTTTACTTTTTATTATTTTCGTTTATGATACTTCCGTTTTTAGCGAAAATCCAATCGTAGGCCATTGCTCGACTTTTCTCCTCTCTTGCAAATGGATACCAGCTCTTGCAGGTCTGTACATTTTAGAATTTTTAGGTGTCCTTCTAAATTTGAACAATCCTCTCCACCTGGCTCGAAATGTGCTTACTGTATGTCGTCTATTTACTTCTGTGCCAGGCTTTTCGGAGTGTGCAGGGCTGTCCCGCTGCTTGAACTCACTGTGTTACTTCTTTCTAAAAACTCCTTACTTGTTGCTTTTAATACCGCGTGCATTGCTTTATGAAATCGGTTTGGGTTGCCAACGTGCCTTGCTCGCAGCTCACAGTATCAAACTTTCCATATAATAATTGTAAAGCTGCCAGCTGACTCGTGCTGTTCGCTCGCTTATTATATGTTCAAACTCCACATCCTTAGCCCTGCGAGTCTAACTGATCTGCACTCTCCCCCACGCCCTTGGCAGAGCATTCACGTCTCTCCCGATGCACTTTTCTAGATGTAGTCAGAGCCCTGAAATGAGGTATTATGTAGTGGTAATTACTCCATGTCAGGGTAAATAGAGCATTAATTTACTGGCTTATATATGATAATGTGTTTTAAAAAAGTGCTGTTTATCACTTGTAATAAATACCGCATGTTTGCGGTCCACTTTAGCTATTAAATGCTTGTGTTATTTACCGCTAAGTACAAGTGTGAGAGGTCATTGACTCAATGCTACTGGTGCCCTATCAAGTCAAATTGCATTGTACAGAACCCTTCAGTCGTTTCGATCAGCAAGCTTCCATGTGATTGCAGACACGGATCTCAGTAGGCTTCAACCCTTCACAGATCTTTACTCCGTGCTATAAAAAGGGGCGTGCAGACAAAAATATGTATGGTCATGGTGGGGAATATGGAAGCAGATTGCAGATCCGTTTAGTTCTGGGTCATACTGTGTCTGCAAAATATAGGTAACATTTTTTCACTTCCTAACCTGCATGAGCGCTTGGTGCAGTTTTGCAGCTGTGCACTTTGCCCCATTCCGAGTTTGACACCCTCGAAAGGATAATAAAATGCTAATAGCACAAGTTATCCCCCATTCTGACATGTTCAAACAGAACTTATGTCCTATTAGTTTCAAATGTGTGTACTATTTACTTCTACGATTTATAGCAAATAGTGGCCACAAACATCCAGGGTTTGCACCCAGATTGTAATCCCGTTTTGGGCACAAATTTGGGTTTGAACACAGAACGAGATTGCCAGTCCCATAGTGTTCGGGGCTTTGTTCTCCCATTTACCAAACTAAGACGGATGGGTGGTCCTTGATGTGGCTGGAACTTGTGACCCAAAGAAACTCGTGTTTTAGCAGCGAACTTAACCCAGTGTGCCATCCACGTTATGTTGGCAGCGTGTCCGTTTCGAGCGAGTAAATCAATGTAGTTTTAAAAATAACTTACACCGATATCTTCTTTTCCAAGATTGCCCTTCAGTTTAATTGGAGTGCGGACATTTAAACTTTCAGAATCGTTGTGTCATTTATCAGGCTTGTATTTTCGATTCATATTGCTCTAAAACCTAAATCAGTGGTATTCAAGAGCTCAGCTATCATACTGACGTATGCCATTCCAGCTGCTCTCTGCTGACCACATTTCTTTTACTTTTTATTATTTTCGTTTATGATACTTCAGTTTTTAGCGAAAATCCAATCGTAGGCCATTGCTCGACTTTTCTCCTCTCTTGCAAATGGATACCAGCTCTTGCAGGTCTGTACATTTTAGAATTTTTAGGTGTCCTTCTAAATTTGAACAATCCTCTCCACCTGGCTCGAAATGTGAAGCTTAAAGTATCAGAAACACAAAGTATCCAAGGTTCATGCCTGCTGCCTTAAACTGCTCCAGCGTGAATGTGCAAACTTACCTTGCACAAACACTGCACACGAAAACAAGCAAATGTTATACTCCCACCGGAGCCAAGTTCAGCAGCGTGTGTGCTCCTCATCACGGGATCAGAACTCTGCAACATCTCACTAACTCACTTTCACTGTCTCTTTCACTACCTCTCTCTATCTCACTACATCACAACACCACTCTGCTTACATCTCACTACCTCACAACATCCCTCTCCCTCACTACATCACTGTTTCACTACCTCACTCGCTCTCACTACATAACTCTCTCTACCTCACTACTCCACTCTATCTCACTACCTCACAACTTCTCTCTCTCAAAACATCACTACCTCACCCTCTAGCTCACAACCTCACAACTTCACTCTCTCTCACTCACTACCTCAATCACTCTCTATCTCACTAGCTCACTCTTTTTATCTCACTAACTCACTTTCACTCTCTTTAACTACCTCTCTCTATCTCACTACATCACAACATCACTCTATGCTTATATATCACTACCTCACAACATCCCTCTCCCTCACTACCTCACTCTCTCACTACCTCACTACCTCACTCTCTATCTACCTCACTCTCTATCTCACTACCTCACTCTCTATCTACCTCACTCTCTCTCCCTACCTCACTCTCTATTTAAATACCTCACTCTCTCTCTCTATCTCACTACCTCACTCTCTCTCTGCTAATGCAATAGGTATCACATATGCAAAAAAAAGCTAATGCCAATAGAAATGACAATGCCATTTAGTTAGGGATACAAAAAAAATAAAAAAATAATGAGCAATACCAATAGCTCTACCTATAATATTGCCGAGACCATTGCATTGTAAATGCTTGTTTAGGTCTCGTCTGATCCAGCGCTTGCGCTGATCTGGCCGAGATATTTTGTATACAGGCTTTTTAAAGTGCTGCCGTGGCCTAAAGCGTCAGTGCACGTGAACGTGCACGCGCGCAGCGCCATGTGTCATCGCGATCACTTTCACTTTCGTGTCACTTCGCGGCCGCGTTGCCAAAGCTTGTTTCATCTCAGCATGCGGTATAGGATTTCCGTCCATCTCTTACTGAAAGACGTGAAAGCGATTCCGTGTGTTTCAGAAACATATCACACATTGGAATACACACCGCGGGTTCAGTTACCCTGGAAACCGGAGCACTCAAGGTGACCCGAGGAATATAGGACGTCACGTGCCGTATCATGGCCGTGAAAAACAACACCGGGCGGAAAAGAACGGAATGCGCGTTCATTATTACAGAATATCAGCAGATTAAATTCCCGGTTTTCAAACTCACATATTTGTGCGTCAGATAAACAACAGTGAATGCACACGCTATTGTGGAGTTGGCCACTTTACTCAGTATCACTTTACACAGTTTGTACTTCACTGAGTTTCAAATGTCCCTTTTGCTTTACAAAGTGTAAATCCCGCGAAGGCTCTTTTCTTCCACAGAATCTCCAGTTTCACCCAGTTTCAACCGAACCCTTCTCTATCCGAGGGTACTTGACTTATTTCTAAGCGGATCCCCATGCCCACACAAAAAACTACAATACTCAAGGCAGGGCATCACCGGGGCACTTCTGGCGCTTCATTTAAGTCACAACAAACTTCCTCCGGAAGAAGGGTGGGCAGTGGACTGCTTTTTTCCCTTTCTCAGTTTCTCTTAACACACGCCAAGCTAAAGCTACTCGCATTGTTCTGGCAAAAGAACATGTGTTTTAGCCTGTTGGTTTTTTAATTTTAACCTGTCATAAAATCATTGGCTTGTAATTTCCCCTTTGACATTGAATCATGGCCCATTTCCTAAACAACAGTCATATAGGTCGTGGACGATTGCTGTCAAAGGCATGTCTCTATGACTCTGTTAAGACTGGATGTAAGTACCTGATCTGTGTGCATCTGACACTACACATTGATATCTATGTGCTAGTGCCTGTATGCAGATGAAATTTACAAGCAATGTATGTATTATTCAGTTGTTGTGGTGCTTACTGTGCCTGTTTTTGATGGAGCGAAGAGATGCTGAAATAAGTCTGAACCCAGTTAGTGTATATTCCCTTCCGTGAAATGTTTAGCATGACTGTGCCATGACATACAGACCAATCAGATAGAAACAATACAAATAACTTGTTTTTATAACGAGTTACATAACAGGCCTTTTTTCTTTTTCTAAGCGCTATAATTTATTGAACTTCAAGATATGGAGCTCTGAGTAGGAGTCAGGGTTTCAACTCGCAAACTGATGATGACTACATATTGCAGCAGCAATGACCCAACCCACTGAGCTGCATAGAAAATCAGTGTTAATGTGTTTCTATGCCACCACTTCGATTAAGAATGCTACTACACCAGGCACTTTGTGGTCTTCTTGATCCTAATCAGTGATGCGCAGCTTGAATCTCTAGGGCACAATGATATCAAGACCCATGTTTGGGAATAACTCCGTGACTCAGGGCAACTCACTTAGCACAAAGGCAATGGCTAGAAATGCCCTAGCCAGCCTGAACCACTGAGAACGACACTGCGCGCATTCCATTCCATCGTTTTGACCTCGCCTAAGCTATTACAAACTAGGACCAAGCATATTTAAACTCTTTCACTCAACCGAACTCCGGTAGTCTTAATCCTTAGGAGAACGAGTCACCTTTTTAACCTCATACTCTCTGCAAACAAATCAAGCAGTAGGTATGTTCGAATCTGCTCCCAGCTGAATTTCCAAACCAACCCCCGCCCCTGGTAATGCAACACATTTTGTCGATTTATTATGCAGTCTGTAAATGTATTTAATGGGTATTGAATGCCCTCTTACCCCTCTTAGAAGTACAGCTTCAACAACTGAGCTGTGTTATGTAAGTGGCAATAAATAACGTTCATAGCTTTATTGTGTTCTTGGCCTGGAAGCGGCAATCACTGAACAGCCTGTTCTGCAATGTGACATTAGAGCCGCTGCCCATTTAAAAACTATCTTCCTGTTCTCTCTGCCTTCGTAGCCCAGTCCCCAAAGTCTCACTTCAGAAACGCATTTGGCGCTAAACTATTTCAAAGGCTCAAATTCCTGCAGCAGCTAAGAACTTTCGAATGCTGACATACGACGTGGAGGCGCGCGCACGTCAGTAGTCAATTAACAATTTATTCGCCGGGAATGCCCTTTGAGATGTGCTGTGCCATTCCTTTCT
Organism: Triturus cristatus; assembly: GCF_964204655.1. Classification (NCBI taxonomy): domain Eukaryota; kingdom Metazoa; phylum Chordata; class Amphibia; order Caudata; family Salamandridae; genus Triturus; species Triturus cristatus. The sequence continues at coordinate 1,852,602,140 of NC_140590.1, read as the reverse complement.
CTCGGTATGAGCCTATTTCGACTTTAATATTTGCACAGCAGACTGTATGAAATAAAACGTGGTACGTTCATGTTAACTTGGGAGGGGACGCAATTTAATACTCTCTCACCTCCTAAATGAAACAAGCATTTACAATGCAATAGGTCTCACATTTACGCGAGTTTGAGCTATTTACATTGCAAATAACAATGCCTTTTATTTGTGTTTTCGTTTTTCAAACATAAATAAAAGGCATCGTCATTTACAATGCCAATAGCTTAAACTCGCGTAAATGCGAGACCTATTGCATTGCAAATGCTTGTTTTAATTGCCAGCAGCCTTCCTAGTCAAACAGGGGATTTACTGGCGAATCCACAGAGAGAAATACCGCCATCTAAGGGTAGAAATAGAAAATACAATTCTCCCCATAGGAAACATGACTTCACTTCTTTCCATGGGCAAGATCACTCCCCTGCACTCCAAATATATCCTTAATATCACCAAACAGGTGGACTCTCTTGTAGATAATAAAATCCACTCATCAAATTTGAACTTTTTTGGAATAATCCCAGAGTCAAGATAAACACTTCACTGGTCCGACTGAACTAATTGGGGCCGTTTCGCTACTAGATAGTTAGGGACGGACAGAAACCCCTCTAACCTTTGTCAACCTGCAACATGCGTATGCTTTGCACTATATCGACTTCTATAAGTTCCTGGAATTAATGCATGTGCAAATTCACATTTGCTGACAAAGAACCGACTCTTCCCCTTTTTGCCCAAATCCTCTCTAGATCGGGACATCAAGTATCCAAAATCTACCAATGTTTACTACCGAATTCATCTAACTTGCGGAAGGAGGTGCACAATAAATGGACTAGGGATGGCTTAGTAGCTCCCCATTCTTTGAGTTGGACAAAGATGTGGAAGTCTCCATTCACACATGAGATCACCCCGGTCCTGGAACGAACCAAATCCGTGTTATTGCATAGGACCTTCTGGACCCCGTCTCGACTGTACCATTCTGAATCTTAGACCATCCCCCACTTGTTGGAGCTGTAACCAGAGCCTTGGCGACCTACCTACCCTTTAAAGTTCTGGAAAGATATTTTTTAATTCATTAAATCACTCTTCCAAATTCAACCACCGGAAGAATTCTCATACCTACTCATGGGTCATGAAACACCTGTTAGATCTTCCACTTACCCTTGCTTGTAAACGAATCCTTACTAACTGGGAAAATACTTCCAATCTTAAGTTTGCTACTTGGAAAATGTGGATTTCTTTTATTAGAGGTGCAGAGAACATCTCTCCACAGACCTCCTCTTGGAAAGCCAGATCCTTCTCATTATTGGGCACGTTGGATCATTTTATGGCTAGCAAAAGGCCACCTTGAAACAAGTACGATGGACCTGGTTTAGGGAGCGAGAATAGGCTGAGATTACCCATAACGGTGCCCCATAATCGAGGCTACCCTCCGGGTGAATCCCTGACTAAGTGGCCATGGTGCGAAATGTTTTGAAACGACTAGCTACTTATCGGATGTACCTTTGCTCCAATGCGTTTGGGGATTTTCTTTACGTTACTTTATTACTCTTGAGTGTCCATTACTGGCTGAATATGTAATCGTGACTCACAACTTTACTGTGTTCATTTTACATCTACTGTCATTTTCCTATGTTGTCTCTCAAAACTCAATAAAGACATTTATATTAAAAAAAACTTCACACTACCTAATAATCTATAGTAAAATGTAAATAACCAACAGTAAAACGCCATACTACCTAGAAACCAACAATCAAACTTCACACTGCCCCATGCTCTTCAGTGACATGTCCCAGCACCAGATAGCCAGCAGTGCGCGGTCACACCGCCCTGGTTGGATGTTCAGAAACAATCAGTCGATGATGAGCGCGCATAGCTCTTATAAGGGCTGTCTTCATTTTAAACGTGCGATGCTTTAAAGGAAAAAGAAAATAAAGAATTGAACACAATTTAGAGTTTGAATGGGACTTTTTGTTCATATGACAACATCGATGGGAATCGCCTCTGTTCTGTATTACAGTTAGTCTAAGGGCTGGATTTAGATCACCGCGGATGGGTTACTCCATCACAGCAGGGACGGACATCCCATCCGCCGAAATATAAATCCCATTATATCCTATGGGATTTATATTTCAGCGGATGGGATATCCGTCACCGTTCTGGTGGAGTAACCCATCCGCCAAGATCTAAATACAGCTGTAAGTGTTTGACTACAAGAGACAACAAGAAGGGGCAGAAAGTAGGTCTGAGGTAAGATGAAAGCCCATATTGTAGCTTCTCATACTGGGAAGAGGTGCGGCGCCGCGGCCAGGGCGACTGACTCCAGAATCTGGGATCACAGTTTGATCCCCGGCGCCGCGGCCAGGGCGACTGACTCCAGAATCTGGGATCACGGTTTGGTCCCCGGCGCCGCGGCCAGGGCGACTGATTCCAGAATCTGGGATCACAGTTTGATCCCCGGCGCCGCGGCCAGGGCGACTGACTCCAGAATCTGGGATCACGGTTTGATCCCCGGCGCCGCGGCCAGGGCGACTGACTCCAGAATCTGGGATCACGGTTTGATCCCCGGTGCCGCGGCCAGGGCGACTGACTCCAGAATCTGGGGATCACGGTTCGATCCCCGGCGCTGCGGCCAGGGCGACTGACTCCAGAATCTGGGATCACAGTTTGATCCCCGGCGCCGCGGCCAGGGCGACTGACTCCAGAATCTGGGATCACGGTTTGATTCCCGGCGCCGCGGCCAGGGCGACTGACTCCAGAATCTGGGATCACAGTTTGATCCCCGGCGCCGCGGCCAGGGCGACTGACTCCAGAATCTGGGATCACAGTTTGATCCCCGGCGCCGCGGCCAGGGCGACTGACTCCAGAATCTGGGATCACAGTTTGATCCCCGGCGCCGCGGCCAGGGCGACTGACTCCAGAATCTGGGATCACGGTTTGATTCCCGGCGCCGCGGCCAGGGCGACTGACTCCAGAATCTGGGATCACAGTTTGATCCCCGGCGCCACGGCCAGGGCGACTGACTCCAGAATCTGGGATCACAGTTTGATCCCCGGCGCCGCGGCCAGGGCGACTGACTCCAGAATCTGGGATCACGGTTTGATCCCCGGCGCCGCGGCCAGGGCGACTGACTCCAGAATCTGGGATCACGGTTTGATTCCCGGCGCCGCGGCCAGGGCGACTGACTCCAGAATCTGGGATCACAGTTTGATCCCCGGCGCCGCGGCCAGGGCGACTGACTCCAGAATCTGGGATCACAGTTTGATCCCCGGCGCCGCGGCCAGGGCGACTGACTCCAGAATCTGGGATCACAGTTTGATCCCCGGCGCCGCGGCCAGGGCGACTGACTCCAGAATCTGGGATCACGGTTTGATTCCCGGCGCCGCGGCCAGGGCGACTGACTCCAGAATCTGGGATCACAGTTTGATCCCCGGCGCCACGGCCAGGGCGACTGACTCCAGAATCTGGGATCACAGTTTGATCCCCGGCGCCGCGGCCAGGGCGACTGACTCCAGAATCTGGGATCACGGTTTGATCCCCGGCGCCGCGGCCAGGGCGACTGACTCCAGAATCTGGGGATCACGGTTCGATCCCCGGCGCTGCGGCCAGGGCGACTGACTCCAGAATCTGGGATCACAGTTTGATCCCCGGCGCCGCGGCCAGGGCGACTGACTCCAGAATCTGGGGATCACGGTTTGATCCCCGGCGCTGCGGCCAGGGCGACTGACTCCAGAATCTGGGATCACGGTTTGATCCTCGGCGCCGCGGCCAAGGCGACTGACTCCAGAATCTGGGATCACGGTTTGATCCCCGGCGCCGCGGCCAGGGCGACTGATTCCAGAATCTGGGATCACGGTTTGATCCCCGGCGCCGCGGCCAGGGCGACTGACTCCAGAATCTGGGGATCACGGTTCGATCCCCGGCGCCGCGGCCAGGGCGACTGACTCTGGAATCTGGGGATCACAGTTCGATCCCGGCGCCGCGGCCAGGGCGACTGACTCCAGAATCTGGGGTTCACGGTTCGATCCCCGGCGCAGCAGCCAGGGCAACTGACTCCAGAATCTGGGGATCACGGTTCGATCCCGGCGCCGCGGCCAGGGCGACTGACTCCAGAATCTGGGGATCACGGTTTGATCCCCGGCGCCGCGGCCAGGGCGACTGACTCCAGAATCTGGGGATCACGGTTTGATCCCCGGCGCCACGGCCAGGGCGACTGACTCCAGAATCTGGGGATCATAGTTCGATCCCCGGCACCGGTGGCAGATTAGCCCAGCACCATGTGACTCTTGGCAATAGCTCGCTTAATCTGCCCGACGGCCCCCAGCGCCTAGAGACCCTTACGGGTGATTGTTCGCACTTTACAAATGTGAATAATTATTATTATTATATATTACTAAATTCTTTCTTTTCAACAGGATCTTGCAGATTGGATTGTTCTATAAGGAAAACGTTCAAAACTGAGGAGATCCACCATTGCATGAATGAAGAAGGTAAATGAACTCATTTAAATGAATAATATTTAGAAATTTGTGTTGCACTTTGTGGACTGTGGTGGGATTTTAGTGAATCTGCTTTCACGACGACAGACATGTGCGACAGAGAGGGCCTGAGGGAGTGTATGATTTGCAAAGCAGGATTCAATTCTTTCAAATCAAATGCGTAAAGTCAGTGTTTGAAAATGTGTTGACTAATTCATTTATTTGAAGCTTTGTGCAACACCACTGATATCAACTAAGGACGGAGTGTGTCTTGAAAATGTTAGTTTTGGTTGTGTGTGGACAATAGCCTCAGCGCATGGATTCTGTTGCCAAGCCAGGGCCCAGGGTAATATGTTGGTGTGCTCAGAAATCAGGAACTCCGTGCACCCAGAGCTCTATATACAACCGTTTATAAAACTTAATGGGGACGGTCCTAGAACAAGAGGTTCTGGTTCCTCACTGAAGGCAATAATCCTTTGACGCATGGCATACTGTGTGGAGATTGCCCGGCCTGAGGTCAGCGTGGGGTCTGGGAGGTTTATAACCGCAGCTCTGGTGCTTAGGTACCATGGGATGCTCCTGAGTTGATCACTGCTTGGATGGAGACCATGAAGCTATCTTCAGGTTGGTACCCACTGGCTCCTGGATCCAAAGATGTTGTCGATCGCTCCAACAGCGGGACACCAACTCTCTACTCTGTTCATCTGTTGGCAAAAGGGTGATTTGAGGGAAATAAAGTTTGTCTCGAGTTTTTCACGACTATGTTTTACGATTGAGACACACGTCCACTATCGTCAACAGCTCAACCCACCAGAAGCTGACTGTCACCTGGTCTATAGAGTTGTGGGTGCAAGTGACTGTGTGGAGCCAGAGAGAACCTACACACCCGCTGCCACTCAACGCTCATGCCCACCCAGATCTCAAAACCAAAATGATTGCAGCGCATAGACATTGACACCTTAGTGCATCAGAAAAGGGATTCCCAACAATCCATCCATGCCCCTGTGGCTCCAAGCCCAGAGGACGAGGCATGCCTCATTACAAAAACCTACAGAAGCAGCTGGCCTCCATTTCATATCCCATTGATGAAAGATCTCACAGCTGCATGTGGGGGGAGTTTTGAGATCCCAAGCTCTTCCATATATTCAGTAGAAAATGTAGACTTTGCTGGACGGGTCCATAGGAAGCTGAATGTAAACATGGAGATAACGTTGTTGCTTTGGGCCAAGGGGCTGCTGGAAGGTGGCCCTAGTATTTGCAATTCCCATCTCAGTCACGCCTCCTGCGACAAAAGTGCTGGTCACAAGGACTGCGGTTCTATCTCTTTAAAGTGCTGCTCTACCTGGGAATGTTCCCCCAGCGAGACAGATGTGCCTGTCACGAGAAACTAAAACCATAGAGTTTCTCTCCAGTTTTCTGGCATTGTCTGGAACCTCTATTGAGTCAAGAAATATCTTTGTTTGATTTCATTAAAGTTGTAATATGTTGTCTGCTTCCAACCCTACACCAACCGCATGCTGATTCACACAGCACTAAGGGGAAAACAAATTGTGGGGTGCAGAAACAAATAACAATTGTGGGGCGTCCAGTGGACAGATGACTTTCTCCGCTATTATTTGTCATTTTTTTGACAAGCGTAGATAGAGGGAATAATTTTCTTAGGATAGGTTTATCTCAGTGATGATTGGATGGTGCGAGGGTCTTGGGTACTCACAGCACTGATAATTCCATTCTCTGCCCCATGGTTTCTTACATGGGGTCTTTACTGGACGCCCGGCAGGTGGTAGACACATAGGTAGGAACAGCTACAAGTTATCTTGGTCAGTTGACAAACCCAGCTCAAACCACCGGAGCTGGACTCTAAGCTGATGCCTTGGGGATCTGCGGAGCCTCTGTCGATAGATAGGGTTTTTGTAGACACACCTGCTGCCCACCGTAATGCCACCAGCAGAATGATCATGGCATGTGGTGCAGCTATACCATGAAGGACCTGCCAGAACCTCAGGAGGAGAAGGTGACATTGATCTCAGGTGAGAAAATGTGCGGAAGAAAGAAGTGACTTTTCCAGGTGTCCAAACTTGACTACCAAGCAGTATATGGGTCCAACAGGACAGCAGTGGAAAGGCTGTGTCCGGACAAGAGCCATCTCACTGGAATAGAGCAATCCCCAGGACAGGAAGCTGACAGAACAGGAACACCACCAGGAACCGATAGCGGCACACCACCTGCAGTGCAGATCTGAGTGCTGCCGCATGAGTCTCTGGATGTGCAAAACAGATGTCAATGTTCACTCTTCTGATAGGAAGTCAAAACTAGCAGCAGCAAATTCCACCAACAGGCGACCTGTAGGCCATACACCGTGTAACCCATCTCTGGCTTCTAGCAATCGACAGAATGACCAGCATTCATGACTTAAAGCCAATGCGGCAGATATTTCAAGGAGTGGGGAGATCTGTATTTAGGCACACAGCTCCTGCATCCAAACCAAGGGGCACTTCTGTTAGGAAAGTGACCACAACAAGCCAAAGAAGGTATGCATTGATATAGAGGCAGACAACATAAACTACTCAACCGGGGATTGAAGATCTAAGCTAAGGCCAGTGGCCTCACTACCTGCAGAAGGAGGAGCATTATAAGATCCGATGAATGGCATTCCCAGTCTGCTTGTCAACCACAGACCTTGAATGAATGGATGACCAAGATTTATAATGCGCACAAAAGGCCCATAGGCATCTAGGCGCTCTAGTATTGTAAACCACGCGGTGAGCTGTAAGCAAGTAGAGCGTACTGGGCCTATTTAGAGTGAACAGCCATGTTTTTAAGGCTGTCCTAAAAGGGAGACCCATTTTCAGGGATGTGAGATAATGGGGAAGGGTGGTCAGAGCCTAGCCACTTCTTCCTCCGGAGTCTGGAAACCCTTACCCAGTTTTGGCGTGCTGAGCGGAGATTTCTGGAGGGCACATAGCATTTAAACATGGCTTTGATGTCAACTGGACTTACCGCATAGAGAACTTTATGTACTGCACATACGATCTTAAACCATACATGTTTATTTACTGGAAACCAGTGCAATTCCTTTGCCTTCCTTGCCTCACACTTTCAGCTCAGATCAGTTAAATTCTCACATTGGGGGCGTACTGTTGAGTGCTGATGCTGGCCTGGTTTCTGATGCCAAATGTGAGCGGCCGCCTCATACAGCCCACGGTGTGTAGTGGGAAACAAATGTACACAGAAACTAAGCCAAGGTGTTTGGGTGCGCATGAGTCCAGGCCTTGAGCAGCAGCTCAGGATGTGCTGGTCTCGGCTCTCAGTGCGAGTGAGTATGAGAAACCAGTTCAGAGAGGGTCTCTCCCACCGCAGGTCAGAACAGAGCGTTGGCGAAAACTGGTAACAGGTGAAGGGAACGGATTGATACCCAGCGTCCCATAAAGGTGAGCTTCACAGGCACTACACCATATCATCCTCCACCATTCTTCAAACTTGCAGCCCCTAGATGGAGACTCTGGGTTGGCTGTCTTAAAAACAATCACTCTGAGATATCAAGTGTATGGATATCGTGGCCACTAATACCGTAGAGAAGACATCCAAGGGCAAAGTATTGAAAGTTAAGCGCATGTAGAGAAGTATAGAGTTACTATTCTTAGCTCCAAATCTATGCACCTTGAAGATATATATATATATATTCTAGGTATAATATGAGGCGTAGGATACAGAAGAGCTGTGCATACGTACCTTTTGATGTTTTGTCCCGCTATCTTTAGTCAACAAAATTCCGCATTCGATATTGAGAATCCACACCCAGGCAAAGAGATGTACAAGTGGTTTCAGAATGTCCCAACAGTGGCGACGAGGAATGGTATGGAAAGGTGGTACTGGCACTTGAGGCACTTATCAATCTATAGGGGAATCCTGACTAAGACTGGTCTGTGCTGTGGCAGGGTCAACGAGAAGAAACCTTAGACAGCCTCCTTCCATGTCCACCTGCCTGAACGATGATAGGACCAGGAGAGGGCGTGAGTCAGTGAAACCTGCCACTCCTCAGTCCTGAAGGAGGCATCCTTCATCTACCCTGGATGTGCTTAGAGGCCGTTTAGACGCAGTGAGGTCACCCAGGTTATCTCGTGTTCCTGCGTCCATGCTATACTCCATGCTTGCGCACATGGTGGCCAACAAGAACCAAAGGAAGATTTTTTTAGGAACATTGGCAAATTTAATACAATAGGGGGGGGGGTGTCCAAAAACCACAGAGGGGGTTGGCTGTATTTCAGCAATCCGATGAGGCATCGCGGGCAATGTAGAAATAAAAAGCAGAATCATGACATTTGCCCAGCATGTAGGAGGTAATGTCCCATTTGTGGGAAGGAAAACTATTTTGTGTGCTTTTACTGCAACTCGTCCACACACTATGTGACCTGAAGGCAAGCCATGGCATCCAAGAAAGTTGGTTTCATCAGCACTGAACATGGTGACCACTCCGCACCATTGCAGAACATGCCAAAGCGAGGAAGACGTTTTATCCCTCATTTCATTTGTGAACGCCCACCCTAAAGTGGTCCCTGCCCAAACTCAAGGTTGAGTTGGATGCTATTGCTTTAATTGAGACAGGAGCATCAGGAGAAAAAGATGGGCAAGAAGCAATAAACACAACTGTAGCCTCAGCCAACGCTGGCTCCAACCAACACTAGGAGATCCGAACCAGGAGAGTTGAATCCTCTGCCAGGCAACGACTCGTTTGAAACTGAAGCAAGGCGCAGAGATAACAAAATAAAAGGCCAGTTCTTTGTCGCTGAGTGTGGCAACTGAACACTCATGAACCACCACCAGGAGCTGCACCAAATTCATTTTGCAGCCAGCTTGCACACCTGAGAGAGTAAAAATATCCTTCAGCAATACAATTCCTGCTTTCTGGCCTCTAGTGCCTAAGAACCAGACCAACCCCCTCTCCCCTCCTTCCAACACATAAGAGTCCTAGAACCAGACCAACCCCCTCTCCCCTCCTTCCAACACATAAGAGTCCTAGAACCAGACCAACCCCCTCTCCCCTCCTTCCAACACATAAGACTCCTAGAACCAGACCAACCCCCTCTTCTCTCCTTCCAACACATAAGAGTCCTAGAACCAGACCAAACCCCTCTCCCCTCCTTCCAACACATAAGAGTCCTAGAACCAGACCAACCCCCTCTCCCCTCCTTCCAACAATTAAGACCCCTAGAACCAGACCAACCCCCTCTCCCCTCCTTCCAACACATAAGAGTCCTAGAACCAGACCAATCCCCTCTCCCCTCCTTCCAACACATAAGAGTCCTAGAACCAGACCAACCCCCCTCTCCCCTCCTTCCAACACATAAGAGTCCTAGAACCAGACCAACCCCCTCTCCCCTCCTTCCAACACATAAGACTCCTAGAACCAGACCAACCCCCTCTCCCCTCCTTCCAACACATAAGAGTCCTAGAACCAGACCCACCCCCTCTCCCCTCCTTCCAACACATAAGAGTCCTAGAACCAGACCCACCCCCTCTCCCCTCCTTCCAACACATAAGAGTCCTAGAACCAGACCAACCCCCTCTCCCCTCCTTCCAACACATAAGAGTCCTAGAACCAGACCAAACCCCTCTCCCCTCCTTCCAACACATAAGAGTCCTAGAACCAGACCAACCCCCTCTCCCCTCCTTCCAACACATAAGAGTCCTAGAACCAGACCAACCCCCTCTCCCCTCCTTCCAACACATAAGATTCCTAGAACCAGACCAACCCCCTCTCCCCTCCTTCCAACACATAAGAGTCCTAGAACCAGACAAACCCCCTCTCCCCTCCTTCCAACACATAAGAGTCCTAGAACCAGACAAAACCCCTCCCCTCCTTCCAACACATAAGACTCCTAGAACCTAGAACCAGACCAACCCCCTCTCCCCTCCTTCCAACACATAAGAGTCCTAGAACCAGACCAACCCCCTCTCCCCTCCTTCCAACACATAAGAGTCCTAGAACCAGACCAACCCCCTCTCCCCTCCTTCCAACACATAAGACTCCTAGAACCAGACCAACCCCCTCTTCTCTCCTTCCAACACATAAGAGTCCTAGAACCAGACCAAACCCCTCTCCCCTCCTTCCAACACATAAGAGTCCTAGAACCAGACCAACCCCCTCTCCCCTCCTTCCAACAATTAAGACCCCTAGAACCAGACCAACCCCCTCTCCCCTCCTTCCAACACATAAGAGTCCTAGAACCAGACCAAACCCCTCTCCCCTCCTTCCAACACATAAGAGTCCTAGAACCAGACCAACCCCCTCTCCCCTCCTTCCAACAATTAAGACCCCTAGAACCAGACCAACCCCCTCTCCCCTCCTTCCAACACATAAGAGTCCTAGAACCAGACCAATCCCCTCTCCCCTCCTTCCAACACATAAGAGTCCTAGAACCAGACCAACCCCCCTCTCCCCTCCTTCCAACACATAAGAGTCCTAGAACCAGACCAACCCCCTCTCCCCTCCTTCCAACACATAAGACTCCTAGAACCAGACCAACCCCCTCTCCCCTCCTTCCAACACATAAGAGTCCTAGAACCAGACCCACCCCCTCTCCCCTCCTTCCAACACATAAGAGTCCTAGAACCAGACCCACCCCCTCTCCCCTCCTTCCAACACATAAGAGTCCTAGAACCAGACCAACCCCCTCTCCCCTCCTTCCAACACATAAGAGTCCTAGAACCAGACCAAACCCCTCTCCCCTCCTTCCAACACATAAGAGTCCTAGAACCAGACCAACCCCCTCTCCCCTCCTTCCAACACATAAGAGTCCTAGAACCAGACCAACCCCCTCTCCCCTCCTTCCAACACATAAGAGTCCTAGAACCAGACCAACCCCCTCTCCCCTCCTTCCAACACATAAGAGTCCTAGAACCAGACAAACCCCCTCTCCCCTCCTTCCAACACATAAGAGTCCTAGAACCAGACAAAACCCCTCCCCTCCTTCCAACACATAAGACTCCTAGAACCTAGAACCAGACCAACCCCCTCTCCCCTCCTTCCAACACATAAGAGTCCTAGAACCAGACCAACCCCCCTCCCCTCCTTCCAACACATAAGAGTCCTAGAACCAGACCAACCCCCTCTCCCCTCCTTCCAACACATAAGAGTCCTAGAACCAGACGCACCCCCTCTCCCCTCCTTCCAACACATAAGATTCGAGTCCTAGAACCAGACCGACCCCCTCTCCCCTCCTTCCAACACATAAGAGTCCTAGAACCAGACCAAACCCCTCTCCCCTCCTTCCAACACATAAGAGTCCTAGAACCAGACCAACCCCCTCTCCCCTCCTTCCAACACATAAGACTCCTAGAACCAGACCAACCCCCTCTCCCCTCCTTCCAACACATAAGAGTCCTAGAACCAGACCAACCCCCTCTCCCCTCCTTCCAACACATAAGAGTCCTAGAACCAGACCAACCCCCTCTCCCCTCCTTCCAACACATAAGAGTCCTAGAACCAGACCAACCCCCTCTCCCCTCCTTCCAACACATAAGACTCCTAGAACCAGACCAACCCCCTCTACCCTCCTTCCAACACATAAGAGTCCTAGAACCAGACCAACCCCCCTCCCCTCCTTCCAACACATAAGAGTCCTAGAACCAGACCAACCCCCTCGCCCCTCCTTCCAACACATAAGACTCCTAGAACCAGACCAACCCCCTCTCCCCTCCTTGCAACACATAAGACTCCTAGAACCAGATCAACCCCCTCTCCCCTCCTTCCAACACATAAGAGTCCTAGAACCAGACCCACCCCCTCTCCCCTCCTTCCAACACATAAGAGTCCTAGAACCAGACCAACCCCCTCTCCCCTCCTTCCAACACATAAGAGTCCTAGAACCAGACCAAACCCCTCTCCCCTCCTTCCAACACATAAGAGTCCTAGAACCAGACCCACCCCCTCTCCCCTCCTTCCAACACATAAGAGTCCTAGAACCAGACCAACCCCCTCTCCCCTCCTTCCAACACATAAGAGTCCTAGAACCAGACCAAACCCCTCTCCCCTCCTTCCAACACATAAGAGTCCTAGAACCAGACCAACCCCCTCTCCCCTCCTTCCAACACATAAGAGTCCTAGAACCAGACCAACCCCCTCTCCCCTCCTTCCAACACATAAGAGTCCTAGAACCAGACGCACCCCCTCTCCCCTCCTTCCAACACATAAGAGTCGAGTCCTAGAACCAGACCAAACCCCTCTCCCCTCCTTCCAACACATAAGAGTCCTAGAACCAGACCAACCCCCTCTCCCCTCCTTCCAACACATAAGAGTCCTAGAACCAGACCAACCCCCTCTCCCCTCCTTCCAACACATAAGAGTCCTAGAACCAGACCAACCCCCTCTCCCCTCCTTCCAACACATAAGAGTCCTAGAACCAGACCAACCCCCTCTCCCCTCCTTCCAACACATAAGAGTCCTAGAGCCAGACCAACCCCCTCTCCCCTCCTTCCAACACATAAGACTCCTAGAACCAGACCAACTCCCTCTCCCCTCCTTCCAACACATAAGAGTCCTAGAACCAGACCAACCCCCTCTCCCCTCCTTCCAACACATAAGAGTCCTAGAACCAGATCAACCCCCTCTCCCCTCCTTCCAACACATAAGAGTCCTAGAACCAGACCCACCCCCTCTCCCCTCCTTCCAACACATAAGACTCCTAGAACCAGACCAACCCCCTCTCCCCTCCTTCCAACACATAAGAATCTTAGAACCAGACCAACCCCCTCTCCCCTCCTTCAAACACATAAGAGTCCTAGAACCAGATCAACCCCCTCTCCCCTCCTTCCAACACATAAGAGTCCTAGAACCAGACCCACCCCCTCTCCCCTCCTTCCAACACATAAGAGTCCTAGAACCAGACCAACCCCCTCTCCCCTCCTTCCAACACATAAGAGTCCTAGAACCAGACCAAACCCCTCTCCCCTCCTTCCAACACATAAGAGTCCTAGAACCAGACCAACCCCCTCTCCCCTCCTTCCAACACATAAGAGTCCTAGAACCAGACCAACCCCCTCTCCCCTCCTTCCAACACATAAGAGTCCTAGAACCAGACCAACCCCCTCTCCCCTCCTTCCAACACATAAGAGTCCTAGAACCAGACGAACCCCCTCTCCTCTCCTTCCAACACATAAGAGTCCCTTTCCTCAATCACTCACTGAACGACGAGGGGTATTTGGAAACTCAGTAGCCCCACAGTAGCAGGCAGAAAGCCACTGCAACTAGGGGCAGGCAGAATGTGCACCAATGTTTAGGAGCGTTTGTAGGCCCAAGAGGGTTTTCCAGAGGGAGGTCCAGCTGACTTTGACACTGACCTGTTGTCAGACCTGAACACAGCCCAGTGGTTGTCCAGGCTGGCTACAATCAGCTACCATTAGGTGGGGCCAGCACGGACGTAGCCACCTTCTTTTTGTATGGGCTCTTATGGAGCTGTAACAGACGTCCTTTCAGAAGTATAATCAAATGCAAGGCAAGAAGCTCTGACATGCCTAAGCCTGACCTAGGATGCAAATGCTGCTGACCCCCATGAGTGAGTGCATGCTGTGGTGCAACGCATACCAGTGTAGTCTGGCTTAGGATGCGAACGCTGCTTAGCCCTATGAGTGAGTGCATGCAGTGGTGCAACGCATACCATTGTAGTCTGACCTAGGATGCAAACGCTGCCGAACCCCATGAGTGAGCGCATGCTGTGGTGCAAGTCAAAACCAGTGTGGTCTGACCTAGGATACAAATGCTGCCGAACCCCATGCGTGAGCGCATGCTGTGGTGCAGCACATACCAGTGTAGTCTGACCTAGGATGCAAACGCTGCTGACCCCATGCGTGAGCGCATGCTGTGGTGCCACGCATACCAGTGTAGTCTGACCTAGGATGCAAACGCTGCTGACCCCCATGCATGAGCGCATGCTGTGGTGCAACGCATACCAGTGTAGTCTGACCTAGGATGCAAACGCTGCCGAACCCCATGAGTGAGCGCATGCTGTGGTGCAACGCATACTAGTGTAGTCTGACCTAGGATGCAAATGCTGCCGAACCCCATGAGTGAGCGCATGCTGTGGTGCGACGCATACCAGTGTAGTCTGACCTAGGATGCAAACGCTGCTGACCCCCATGCATGAGCGCATGCTGTGGTGCAACACATACCAGTGTAGTCTGACCTAGGATGCAAACGCTGCTGACCCCAAGCGTGAGCGCATGCTGTGGTGCAATGCATACCAGTGCAGTCTGACCTAGGATGCAAACGCTGCCGAACCCCATGAGTGAGCGCATGCTGTGGTGCAACGCATACCAGTGTAGTCTGACCTACGATGCAAACACTGCCTAGCCCCATGAGTGAGCGCATGCTGTGGTGCAACGCATACCGGTGTAGTCTGACCTAGGATGCAAACGCTGCTGATCCCCATGAGTGAGCACATGCTGTGGTGCAAGTCATACCAGTGTAGTCTGACCTAGGATGCAAATGCTGCTGACCCCCATGAGTGAGCGCATGCGGTGGTGCAATGTATACCAGTGTAGTCTGACCTAGGATGCAAACGCTGCTGACCCCCATGAATGAGCGCATGCTGTGGTGCAATGCATACAAGTGTAGTCTGACCTAGGATGGAAACGCTGCTGACCCCCATGAATGAGTGCATGCTGTGGTGCAAGGCATACCATTGTAGTCTGACCTAGGATGCAAACGCTGCCGAACCCCATGAGTGAGCACATGCTGTGGTGCAATGCATACCAGCGTAGTCTGACCTAGGATGCAAACGCTGCTGAACCCCATGCGTGAGCGCAGGCTGTGGTGCAACACATACCAGTGTAGTCTGACCTAGGATGCAAACGCTGCTGACCCCCATGCGTGAGCGCATGCTGTGGTGTCACACATACCAGTGTAGTCTGACCTAGGATGCAAATGCTGCTGACCCCCATGCATGAGCGCATGCTGTGGTGCAACGCATACCAGTGTAGTCTGACCTAGGATGCAAACGCTGCCAAACCCCATGAGTGAGCGCATGCTGTGGTGCAATGCATACCAGTGTAGTCTGACCTAGGATGCAAACGCTGCCTAACCCCATGAGTGAGCACATGCTGTGGTGCACCGCATACCAGTGTAGTCTGACCTAGGATGCAAACGCTGCTGACCCCCATGCATGAGCGCATGCTGTGGTGCAACGCATACCAGTGTAGTCTGACCTAGGATGCAAAAGCTGCCGAACCCCATGAGTGAGCGCATGCTGTGGTGCAATGCATACCAGTGTAGCTCACCTAGGATGCAAACGCTGCCGAACCCCATGAGTGAGCGCATGCTGTGGTGCACCGCATACCAGTGTAGTCTGACCTAGCATGCAAACGCTGCTGACCCCCATGCGTGAGCGCCTGCTGTGGTGCAACGCATACCAGTGTAGTCTGACCTAGGATGCAAACGCTGCCAAACCCCATGAGTGAGCGCATGCTGTGGTGCAACGCATACCAGTGTAGTCTGACCTAGGATGCAAACGCTGCCTAGCCCCATGAGTGAGCGCATGCTGTGGTGCAATGCATACCAGTGTAGTCTGACCTAGGATGCAAACGCTGCTGCCCCCCTTGAATGAGCGCATGCTGTGATGCAACGCATACCAATGTAGCCTGACCCAACACAAAACCAAATGCGTTTTCTTAAAACGCACACTGAAATATATTGGGTATATGGTCTCCAGTCAGGAGAAAATCTACCACATTAAACCAGCACCACCACCACCACAAAATCCACACAAGGCATAAGCTTTGTAGGTGTGAACACATTCTGCAGTTATTTTATTCCCAATCTGACAACAACTACCGAGCCTCTAGAGGAACGAACACAGAACTCGATGCAGTGACCTTGGTCAGAATGGCATGGGAAGGCCTTAAAAGGGATGAAAGACAACCTATAGATCCTGGGAGAGCCGCAGAGCAGGTGGCGGATCCTGCAAGAACAAAAGACAGATGCCTGGCCCCCACTGCATGTGCCGGCAGGGCTCGCACAGGTACCGGGTCCAGAGCTAGTGCGCTTCCCGTGCAAAGTGAAGAAAACACTGGAGAAGGAGAAGCAACAAACATGGAGCATCTGACCCACTGGTAGAAACATCCCTCACTGAGCAAATAATGATGCACCTCTTTACATTCTGTTTGAGATTGTGGTGAGAGACACCCTCCACACCACCACCACGCAGTCCCCACCACTACAGGGACTGAGCGGAGATGACACCCCAACAGTGAAGGAGTCGGGTCTGGCCGGGGAACTCCAGCATGGCCCTGGGGATTAGCGACAAGGATCCTGTGTCCATCAGCATTCAGGAGGCATGCATTTCATGCCATGATAGCGTTTATCCTATCCTATGACCACAGAAACTGCACAACTGTCATCTCAGAGAGAGGTGGGCACAAGTGACCAGGAATATGTCAATGAGAGAAACTTCACGCCTGTCGTCAATGGTTGCTCGCCCACTCCATGAAGTCCACCACAAGGCCATAATAAGCTCTAGGCCAGGCCAGAGCTCTTAGGACCAGAACCAAACAGTAACAGCAACTGCGTGGCTAGGATACCGGCTTTAGTGTGTCCAGAGCTAGCAGGCAGTACTGGGAGCAAGACTCCGAAGACTCCGAGACCACGAACGAAAGTGATTGAAATAAGATTTTTGCATTGTGAGTAATATGTTTTAAACATATTTTCTGTAAACATTTTTTGGGGCTTGTTTTTCATTGCAACAGTGCTTGTGTCTGAAGTCAGATGTAAGCACCCTCTTGATGCTGGACCCACACCCGTGGCTGATCAGGGCCTGCAAGAGCCATAGTGCATCCCACCTCCTCGGCTGACCAGGGCCTGCAGGAGTCCAAGTACATCCCTCCTCTATGGCTGACCAGGGCCTGCAGGAGTCCAAGTACATCCCTCCTCTATGGCTGACCAGGGCCTGAAGGAGCCCCAGTGTATCCCACCTCCGCAGCTGACCAGGGCCTGCTGGAGCCCCATTGCATCCCTCCTCTACGGATGACCAGGGCCTGCAGGAATCCCAGTGCATCCCACCTCCGCAGCTGACCAGGGCCTGCAGGAGCCCCAGTGCATCCCTCCTCCACGGCTGACCAGGGCCTGCAGGAGCCCCATTGCATCCCTCCTCTACGGATGACCAGGGCCTGCAGGAATCCCAGTGCATCCCACCTCCGCAGCTGACCAGGGCCTGCAGGAGCCCCAGTGCATCCCTCCTCTATGGCTGACCGGGGCCTGCAGGAGCCCTAGTGCAGCCCCTCCTCTGTGGCTGACCAGGGCCTGCAGGAGTCCCAGTGCATCCCATCTCTGTGGCTGACCAGGTCCTGCAGGAATCCCAGTACATACCACCTCCACGGCTGACCAGGGCCTGCAGGAGCCCCATTGCATCCCTCCTCTACGGATGACCAGGGCCTGCAGGAATCCCAGTGTATCTCACCTCTGCCGCTGACCAGGGCCTGCAGGAGCCTCAGTGCATCCCTCCTCTGTGGCTGACCAGGGCCTGCAGGAGTTCCAGTGTATCCCACCTCCGCCGCTGACCTGGGCCTGCAGAAGCCCCAGTGCATCCCACCTCTGCGCTGACCAGGGCCTGCAGGAGTTCCAGTGTATCCCACCTCCGCCGCTGACCTGGGCATGCAGAAGCCCCAGTGCATCCCACCTCTGCGCGACCAGGGCCTGCAGGAGTTCCAGTGCATCCCTCCTCTACGGCTGACCAGGGCCTGCAGAAGCCCCATTGCATCCCTCCTCTATGGATGACCAGGGCCTGCAAGAATCCCAGTGCATCCCACCTCCGCAGCTGACCAGGGCCTGCAGGAGCCCCAGTGCACCCCTCCTCTGTGGCTGACCAGGGCCTGCAGGAGCCCCAGTGCACCCCTCCTCTATGGCTGACCAGGGCCTGCAGGAGCCCCAGTGCACCCCTCCTCTATGGCTGACCAGGGCCTGCAGGAGCCCCAGTGCACCCCTCCTCTGTGGCTGACCAGGGCCTGCAGGAGCCCCAGCGCATCCCTCCTCTATGGCTGACCGGGGCCTGCAGGAGCCCTAGTGCATCCCAGCTCTGCCGCCGACCAGTGCCTGCAGAAGTCCCAGTGCATCTCACCTCTGCCGCTGACCAGGGCCTGCAGGAGCCCCAGTGCATCCCACCTCCAACGCTGACCAGGTCCTGCAGGAGTCCCATTGCATCCCATCTCTGCCGCTGACCAGGCCCTGCAGGAGCCTCCGTGCATCCCACCTCTGCCGCTGACCATGGCCTGCAGGAGTCCAAGTGCATCCCACCTCTGCACGACCAGGGCCTGCAGGAGCCCCAGTGCATCCCAGCTCCGCGGCTGACCACGGCCTGCAGTAGCCCCAGTGCATCCCACTTCCGCCGCTGACCAGGGGCTGCAGGAGTTCCATTGCATCCCATCTCTGCCGCTTACCAGGCCCTGCAGGAGCCCCCATGCATCCAACCTCCACCGCTGACCAGGTTCTGCAGGAGTCCCAGTGCATCCCAGCTCTGCGCCTGACCAGGGCCTGCAGGGGCCCCAGTGCATCCCACCTCTGCCACCGACCAGGGACTGCAGGAGTCCCAGTGTATCTCACGTCCTCCGCTGACCATGGCCTGCTGGAGTCCCACTGCATCACACCTCCATGGCTGACCAGGGCCTGCAGGAGCCCAATTGCATCCCACCTCTACGGCTGACCAGGGCCTGCGTGAGCCCCAGTCCATCCCACTCTGCGGCTGACTAGGGCCTGCAGGAGCCTCAGTGCATCCAACCTCCGTGGCTGATCAGGGCCTTCAGGAGCCCCTGTGCACCTCACCTCCGCGGCTGACTAGTGCCTGCGTGAGCCCCAGGGCATTCCACCTCCACAGATGACCAGGCCCTTCAGGAGGTCCAGTCCATCCCACCTCTGCCGCTGACCAGGGCCTGCAGGAGCCCCAGTGCATCCCACCTCTGTGACTGACCAGGGCCTGCAGGAGCCCCATTGCATCCCACCTCCACAGCTCACCAGGCCCTTCAGGAGCTACAGTGTATTCCACCTCCGCTGCTGACTAGGGCCTGCAGGAGCCTCAGTGCACATCCTCCGCCGCCGACCAGTGCCTGCAGGAGTCCCAGTGCATCCCGCCGTCACGGCTGACCAGGGCCTGCAGGAGTCCCAGAGTATCCCACCTCCGCTGCTTTCCACGGCCTGCAGGTGCCCCAGTGCACCCCTCCTCTACGGCTGACCAGGGCCTGCATAAAGTCCCAGTGCATCCCACCTCTGCGGCTGACCAGGACCTGCAGGAGCCCCAGTGCATCCCACCTCAATGGCTGACCAGGGTCTGCAGAAGCCCAATTGCATCCCACCCCTACGGCTGACCAGGACCTGTGTGAGCCCCAGTCCATCCCACCGCTGCGGCTGACTAGGGCCTGCAGGAGCCTCAATGCATCCAACCTCCGTGGCTGACCGGGGCCTTCAGGAGCCCCAGTGCATCCCACCTCTACGGCTGACCAGGGCCTGCAGGAGCCCCAGTGCATCCAACCTCTACGGCTGACCAGGGCCTGCAGGAGCCCCAGTGCATCCCACCTCCGCCGCTGACTAGGGCCTGCAGGAGCCCCAGTGCACCCCTCCTCTGCCGCTGACCTGGGCCTGCAGGAGCCCCAGTGCACCCCTCCTCTATGGCTGACCACGGCCTGCAGGAGCCCCAGTGCACCCCTCCTCTATGGCTGACCACGGCCTGCAGGAGCCCCAGTGCACCCCTCCTCTGTGGCTGACCAGGGCCTGCAGGAGCCCCAGTGCATCCCTCCTCTACGGCTGACCAGGGCCTGCAGGAGCCCCAGTGCACCCCTCCTCTGCCGCTGACCAGGGCCTGCAGGAGCCCCAGTGCACCCCTCCTCTGTGGCCGACCAGGGCCTGCAGGAGCCCCAGTGCACCCCTCCTCTGCCGCTGACCTGGGCCTGCAGGAGCCCCAGTGCACCCCTCCTCTGTGGCTGACCACGGCCTGCAGGAGTCCCAGAGCACCCCTCCTCTGCGGCCGACCGGGGCCTGCAGGAGCCGCAGTGCACCCCTCCTCTGCGGCTGACCAGGGCCTGCAGGAGTCCCAGTGCACCCCTCCTCTATGGCTGACCGGGGCCTGCAGGTGCCCCAGTGCACCCCTCCTCTGCGGCTGACCAGGGCCTGCAGGAGCCCCAGTGCACCCCTCCTCTGTGGCTGACCAGGGCCTGCAGGAGCCCCAGTGCACCCCTCCTCTGCGGCTGACCACGGCCTGCAGGAGCCCCAGTGCACCCCTCCTCTGTGGCTGACCAGGGCCTGCAGGAGCCCCAGTGCACCCCTCCTCTGTGGCTGACCAGGGCCTGCAGGAGCCCCAGTGCACCCCTCCTCTGCGGCTGACCAGGGCCTGCAGGAGCCCCAGTGCACCCCTCCTCTATGGCTGACCGGGGCCTGCAGGAGCCGCAGTGCATCCCACCTCTGCGGCTGACCACGGCCTGCAGGAGCCCCAGTGCATCACACCTCCATGGCTGACCGGGGCCTGCAGGAGCCGCAGTGCACCCCTCCTCTATGGCTGACCGGGGCCTGCAGGAGCCGCAGTGCATCCCACCTCTGCGGCTGACCACGGCCTGCAGGAGCCGCAGTGCACCCCTCCTCTGCGGCTGACCAGGGCCTGCAGGAGCCCCAGTGCATCACACCTCTGCGGCTGACCACGGCCTGCAGGAGCCGCAGTGCACCCCTCCTCTGCGGCTGACCAGGGCCTGCAGGAGTCCCAGTGCATCCCACCTCCGCTGCTGACCACGGCCTGCAGGAGCCCCAGTGCACCCCTCCTCTGTGGCTGACCAGGGCCTGCAGGAGCCCCAGTGCACCCCTCCTCTGCGGCCGACCGGGGCCTGCAGGAGCCCCAGTGCACCCCTCCTCTGCGGCTGACCACGGCCTGCAGGAGCCCCAGTGCACCCCTCCTCTGCGGCTGACCACGGCCTGCAGGAGCCGCAGTGCACCCCTCCTCTGCGGCTGACCACGGCCTGCAGGAGCCGCAGTGCACCCCTCCTCTGCGGCTGACGAGGGCCTGCAGGAGCCGCAGTGCACCCCTCCTCTGCGGCTGACCACGGCCTGCAGGAGCCGCAGTGCACCCCTCCTCTGCGGCTGACCACGGCCTGCAGGAGCCCCAGTGCACCCCTCCTCTGCGGCTGACCACGGCCTGCAGGAGCCCCAGTGCACCCCTCCTCTGCGGCTGACCACGGCCTGCAGGAGCCGCAGTGCACCCCTCCTCTGCGGCTGACCACGGCCTGCAGGAGCCGCAGTGCACCCCTCCTCTACGGCTGACGAGGGCCTGCAGGAGCCGCAGTGCACCCCTCCTCTGCGGCTGACCACGGCCTGCAGGAGCCGCAGTGCACCCCTCCTCTGCGGCTGACGAGGGCCTGCAGGAGTCTCAGTTCCTTTCCTCCTTTCTTACTTGCCTCTCATTCCTTCTCTTTTTTCCTTGCTTTCATGTCATTAATTCCTTACTCAATTTATTTCATCCCATAGTTTATACTTTTCCTTTATCTGCTTTTTCTTTTTCTCTCTCATTCCTACTTCTACTTTTCTCCTTTTCCTTCATGTTCCCCCAGGATTCTTTCTTTTTTCTTTCTTCTCCTTCTTTTTCTTTTTTTTATGCTTCTTACTTTTTCCCTCATTTTGTCATTCTTTCCTATACTTTTTGTCTTTTCTCACGTTCTTTGTCTCTTTTTCTTTTCTTTTCATCATTGAGCACAGGGACAAAACTGTTCCTCAGGGGCCCCACGTGTAATCCTTTTGCGATCCGGCTCCTGTGCTATTAATACTGTCTGCTCCCTGTGGCTGGAGTGGGGTATTCTGGGGGCATTGTTCCAGTTATTTGTACATTTATCAAATCAAATCAAGTATTAGGCAGTAGCTCATGGTGGTTTTAATGGATCAGAAGTAGCTCCAACTATAGGAAAGGCTGGATTCCCCTGTCCTTAAGTGTCTTCTGCAAGCGCAGGTGCGGCCTTGTGAAAATGTAGGTGAGTGGATAGGGGACCCCCATCTCATGCTGACCTTAGAAACGTCCCCTAACATACCCTCCTCCTCCCTATGGGCTAAAATATGGTCTTATTATACTACATTATACTAGAAAAAGTAGCAAGACAGTAGCAGGAAATAAACACGTGAGCATAGACAATGTCTTTCTCCAGATGTTTGTGGGAATCAGACATAATATATGTAGACATGTAGGGTACAACCCAGGCACAGAGTTCTATTTCTCCAAGCTGTGTCTTGTGGCCAGTGTGTGAACATCGATAGCAGCTGATCCGAACCCATACAAACATCTTACAACTGCAAGATACAAATCCATAATATGTGACCCTACTTAAGGGCTGAGGCCAAAGGGCATAGTCAGAACCCTGAACATCTGTAGCAGGAGGTGTCCAGTAAGATGGACGCAGAGATGTGTCCTCAGTGGTGGAGGACGGACCTTAAACTTGGTGACCTGCGGGATGTTGTTGATGTGGTTAATTCATTTCTATCATCTAGTGCTATATATGTTGCCTTACAGCCACTTCAAAGCGCTTTACCATTGGATTCCCTGCAGGACTTTGATTGTCTTTGTAAAATACTAAAGTGCACTTCCCCTGAGAGAGCCCTGGGCCTTAGAGCATAATCTCTTAGTCAAGTCTTCAAAGATCTTTCCCCATTGGTCGTACGGACCTTTATCGCTGACATGAAGCATTGAAATTTGAAAAATTTGTGAAGCCAGTGTAACTCCACAATAGGGACCAGGAATCATTAAATATAGTTAAAAGGTTTTATTTTGGATTACCATTCAATCCAGTATAAATGCAAAATAAATTCAGTAGGTGCCGAAATACAAAAGGTATGCTGAAGTGTCTTGGCAGGGTAAGTCGTAACAGAATGACATATTGAATTGTAATAATCCCAATTGTATAAACAAAGATTACATTAAAGCAAATAAGTGTTCCATAAAGACAGGGCCGGACTGGGAACCAAAACCGTCCCTGGCAAAGTGCTCGGCCAGCCCCGGGGGGGGGGGGGGGGGGGGGGGGGGGTTGGGGGTGCGGCCGAGTTGTTTGCCAGGGCCGGTTTCGGCCGATTTTATTCCCTGGGGCCGAAATTGCAGCTATGCGGCAAAAACTGCCCTGTAACAAACGGCCCCCCCAAGGGCCCAAAACCAGCCCTCACCCTGGTGGACCACCGGGGAAATGCCCGGTGCCTGCTACGGCCAGTCCGGCCCTGTATAAAGAACTTTGAAAGAGAAGGTTTCTCTCCTGTAGCATAGACCAAATATATGGTCATCTATTAAGGGCTCCTAAACCAGGAGCATGGAAGGGAAGGAAGGTGTCAAGAAAGGATACGAGGGCTTAGCATAAAGCTTCACGCCTGCAAGAATAGGGCAAGCAGAGAGGTCTGTCCCTCTCCAGATCTAAAGGGAATCTGCTCTACCTTTAGCTGTGAGAACACCAATTTAATAGTAGCAAGAGGCCCTGGCACGTTCTTATCTCTCCCACTCCACCAGGGACCAATCAGGTCTCTACTTGAGTGCCCCAGCAGCCTCAGTTCAGGGTCACACTGCCACGGACGGCAGCTTCGGCGCCCATCCTGTAAGATCTCGCCATCCTTGCTCAGGGTGAGCAGAAGGCCTCTTTCAAACGCTATTCCTCCACGCTCTCTTCCAAGTGTCCTCTCCTGCCTCTCTATCACTCATCTCACAGAGACCACTGAGCTTACTCGAGCGAAAGAATGCCATGATGATAAACCTGCAAGGGAAAGAAGAACGCCTGCTGGCGAAGCAAAAAACAGGGAACTGAGGCCTGTAGTCAGACTAACTTCAGTTGAGCATGAATGTTCACTTAAAATGTATGGATATACGTTCACCTGTAACTTTAGGAATCAATGTAAAACGCGAGAAAATGAGTACTTGTTTACAAATGCAAATACCACTGAAATGCAGTCTGACTTGAAACACAATTGTAAGATGTCAATGAGAATGACCCGTCTTCATGTTTAACTGAACATTAGTGCTCACGCATAGAAATGTCCAGTCTCTACAGTGAATATATTTCAGTAATGCATTTAAATGTTTCACACACGTTAGTAGAGTTAAGGCACACAGTGAGTACACTGCCAGGTGCATGTATATAGTGTACACTTTTGTGACTTGTGAGGGTGGAGTCTCGATGACGCTGCTCCATTCCTTTTCAGAACCTTGCCGACCAGACTGCGCCAAAAAGACGGATTTGATCTTGGAGTGGGATGAAAACAGCCATCATCAGCAGGGCAAAGCTGGTAAATATGAACATCAAAGCTAATAACGTGAAGATTGCTTCGGAGAATTTACAAGAGATGTTCTCAGCTCCATAACAGGACAAGAAGGTAGTGTGAAAGCTGACGGATGTGGTAAGGCCGGGCCGGGCAGGGATCAGTTCTTTTCTTCCTCCCCCTGGGCCCTGGTCACGCGAGCAAGCCTCGTGTATGGGAAGCAGTCGGTGTCAGAGCCCCATGACTGAGTTGATGCATGTGGGAGTTGGTGGAGGGTGGTAGAGGGTGGTCTAGGCGCAGCTCTAGATTGGTGGGGTGTTGTAGGGTGGGGAGACCCTGGGGGTGTGGCTTGTGGGCAGCAGCCGCTGCAGGTTGTAACGTTCTACACTGACACTGAATACCTCCTTCTGCAGCGGCGCCTCCTGGAGGGTCCTGAGGGGTCAAAGCACCTCAGCAGATGATTTGATTCATCTTTGGAGCCCTGGTATAAGCGGGGAGCCAGTGAGTTGGCCAGCCCAGCTGGACCGCTAACATCTTTGTCAGGTGGTCGGTGGTTGACGGGTGTTTTTGGAAGCTCCGGGCCGTGGTTGCAACATTTTGAAGAACATGTGAGGATTTTACAGTATATGGAGGTCCGAGCCAAGTAAAGTCAATGTTATTTGTTCCCGCCCTGTTTGCTGTTTCCATCTCATTGTAAGGGCTGGTGTACTGATAGAGCAGTGTCCCTGGCCAACGGCGGGAGTCTGCTAACTCCCAGCCAAGAGTTGATGTATATCTTGCCCTGTAAAGACATGAGAAGTGACCAGACGGCGAGGTGCTTGAGGAGTGAGATATAACACGTCAGGTTAAAGAACGCGTATATAACATATAACACAAATGCCATTTTCCACAATCTTTATTCATGATGGCAGGCTATTCTAATTAAATTTAATTTAAGTTAAAAATGTCTCTCGCTCCTTCTGATGAAGTATTGCAAGAACAGCTGTAAATGTATGGAATTCCTGATGTGGTGTCTGCCGCAGGAGCGAGCTTTGGAGGGACCAAACAGGGATTGTCAATCCTAATGCAGCACAATCCGATCAGTAGAAATAGTCGCTTTGGGAGCGATTGTCCAGCTGGAGCCACATAGAGATTCAGAAGGTGCCTGGTCCGGGTTGATCACTCCTTTACTCCATTGAATCCGTTTTTCCCAACTTGATGACTTTGTATGGTGATCAATCTTGGAGTAGGCGATCACCTCACCATGGAGATAATGCTCAGGGGACAATCCCTAAAAAATCTAATAATTCAGCAACCTTAGAGTCAGATCTGGTTTATAACCATAGAATCAGGGTTGTAATTGTAAAAGAAAATCTTCAGGAACTATTTAGTTTCAAAACAGATAAGTTCTGTATTAGTTCTTATGGGCTCTCAATGGTATAATTAACTCATAAAAAGAGTGTTGCACTGTCTGTAAGTATATTACAAATCAATCTAGGAAATACCTCAGGTGCTAACAAAGCAAGGTTTCCTTTGGGATGGGTTGATGGTGAGCGTGCTCACCAAAGGAAGGAGTTCAATAGGATGCGCTGCAAATGAATCCATCCTAAGAGCCATACTATTGGATGGGGTTTTATTGTAATGAAAAACAAATACTGCTCACTGCTTGTTCAAACCAAACAAAAGTTCTATTAATCTATTTGGTGCAAAATGCATGGAGCAATCTCACAAGATGGTCTCAGCAGGGAGCTCGGAGGATGAAGTATCTGATGAGCAATGGATAGAATTCATCTCCAAATTATACAAAAGTTCCTCATTGAAAGCTCTGACTCAGTTTGATGTTGAGTATTCCGTGAATCTGCATTTAATGTTGCTGCAGTAAGTAGGTATCATTTCCGAGCTAATTAGCAATATGAAGTTGTCTTGGGCCGGGGCACGTTTAGTCGTCCAGCAGCAGCATTTACAGCTGATCCCTTGTGGGCGGCCAGTATCATAAGCCAACTTTTTAAAGGGGTCACCTCTAGTGGGACAACACCTTACATGTGGTGTGGTGCAATTATTAAACCAATCCATAAGAAAGGCAGTCCGGGGAGCCAGCCAGTTATGGAGTGATCTCCCAACTTGACACTACTTGAAGGATTTATGCAAATTCCATTTTAAAACATCTTGAGAGATGGCCTTTGGCACAGTGATTCGGCTGGCGGCCAAGAGATAAATAGCAACAATTGGCAAGCTATGCTGCTTTTTTGTAGATTTCCAGGACGCTTTCAACTTTCGATGGAGACCTAGGGCTTGATTTAGATCTTGCAGGACGGGTTACTGCATCAAAACAGTGATGGATATCCCGTCCACCAAAATATATATCCCATTATACCCTATGGTATTTATATTTTGGCGGACGGGATATCTGCCTCCGTTGTGGCATAGTAACTCGTCCTCCAAGATCTAAATAGGCCCCTAGTATGAAAAAAGTTACAGGGCTATGATCCGTAGCTTTTTTTTTTTTTTTTTATTGCAACAACTGATCACATCTCTCTTTTAATTACACAACAGAACAGAAGACAATAAATTAATGTAACGCAAAGCAAAATAACACCAAAACGAAAGCATGGCAGCAAAACATAAGAAAACATCCAAAACAGAATGTAGCTATATTCTAATGCAACAGTAACACAATGCAGTAATCCACAACAAAGCACAACAGCGTAGTAAATAATATAATACACAATGAAAAGGCAACAAATATGCATAATTATTCTTGCCTCATAGTATCACATCCAAAAGTCTGCTTTCATAATAAGGTAATAAAAGCTGAAGTTCACAAGCTGAAGCTCGTTTTTATTATCCAACTTTGTTTTATTTAGAAAAGAGGTGAGCTCAAAGTACACAGCTGTGTGCCTACAACCATCCTGGCCGGCAGCGAACAAAATCAAATTCCATTTTACAAAAGGCCTTACTGCCTAACATATCGCATGGTTTCCCCCCCTTCCAATTCACTGCTGTCAGCGTGTCATACTCCGGAGGCCCACCGCCCCACATCCCACCCAAAGCCGCGTGTATGCCCGATGTGGGGGCCGATAAGGCAGGTGTACCTGGTGGTGCCCGGTAGTCTCCGACACGAAACTCGCAGCTGAGGGCAACCCTGTCGCGAAGCCGGGGCTGCAGCGTGCTGCGCGGGTACACAATGTGTGAAGTAGCTCGTGTGTGGCGGTGTAGCGCCCCGATGTAAGCGCGCAGGGTCGGAAGGGGTTGGATAGAGGCGCGTCGCGCCACCGCGTTGGGTTATCAAGGCCCTATTAACGCACTTAACCTCTACACGTCCTGAAGGCAGGACAAACTTAAGTAAACAGAAAGCGGGGGGGGGGAAGTGGCGGGGGGAGGGGGAGGGCGGCGGGGGAGGGGGAGGCAGAACGGCAGTCCTCGCAGCGGTGTGGTGGGGGAGGCCCAGGTCTAAGGGACGCAGCCTGTGGGGAAACGTGTCTGTACCGTGGTGGGGTCCGGCCCCGGCAAGCCCACCCGCAGCTAGGAACCCCCCAACGTCGAGGGTGTCAATGCCCCCGGCCGTGTGAGAACCTCAGAGCGCGTCTGAGATATCTCGTCATCGAACAGTTTCAAGGCCCGCAGCCTCGGCGGTTTCATTCGCGCGTGTTCTATCCTGCCCAAATGGGCCACCAAGGGAGACCAGAGGGTCTTAAACCTGGTGTCTCTAAACTGAAGGCGGGCTGTAAGCAGTTCCATCGCCAGTACCTGCCAAAGACGAGTGAACCACACGTTGACGGACGGTGGCTCCGCCTTCTTCCAGTACACCGCCACCGTTTGCTTTGCAGCGCCTAACATATGAAGGCTCAGGTGCCAATCTCGGCCTGTCATTGCCCTTCGCGACGTCGGCCGAAGGCCCAAAATAATCGTGAGGGGGTCCTCTGGCAGGGGGTAACCAAGCACCCTCTTGATGTGGCTGAGGACTTCCTTCCAATAGGTAGTCAGACTCGGGCACGTCCACCAAATGTGGATAAAGTCTCCTGGTGCCTGGGCACAGCGCCAGCACAGCGGGGACACCTTGGGGAACATCTTCTGCAATCGGACAGGGGTGTAGTACCACTGGGTCATCACCTTGTAGGCTGACTCCTGTTGAGGAATGCTACGGAAGGTTTTGGGGATATCGCTCCAGAGCCTCGTCCATTGGGCGGGATTAATCTCGGAGCCCGAAAGAGTCTGCCAGCGCTCTTGGTACGGGTGTAGGCCTGGCCGCTGAGAATGTTGAAGCACTTTATAGATTCGAGAGACTAGGCCCTTGTATGAGCCAAACGTACGCGCCAAGTGTTCAAACTGGGTGAGAGGTCTCGTGGCCGCCTGCATCAGCGAAGAGCCCTGCACCCAATGCCGAAGCTGGGCGTATTGGAACTTGTCCCCGTCTGCCAGCCCAAAGTCCCTTTGACATTGCTGGAAGGATTTGAAGGTCCCTCCCTCGAAGAGGTCTCGGATCGTCCGGCAGCCACTCTCCGTCCAGTTCTCGAAATATGGCGCGCAGCAGGCCGGCGGGAACTGGGGATTGCGAGCTAGAGGGGTGTGCGGTGAGGGGAAGGTGGTGAGGCCCCTGCGGACCGCCACTTTATCCCAAATCTCTAGGACCGTCCTAGTGGGGATCGCCATATACGCACTACGGTGACGCGCCGCCCGGGGCAGCCAAGCGTGATCCCAAATCGGGCGACAGGTAACTGCCCTGTCCATGTGGAACCAGATTTTCTCGCTTTCCCACGCCCCCCACTCCAGGACACAACGGAGGTGTGACGCCCAGTAGTACTCAAGTAAATTGGGACAAGCAAGGCCGCCTCTATCCCGAGGAAGCTTTAATATTTTGTTAGAGAATCGCGGCTTCTTGCCTCCCCAAATAAAGGAGATCAAATCCCTTTGTAGCCCCTGGATGTAATGTTCCGGGATGGGGGTCGGCAGGGTCTGAAACAAGTAGAGAATCTTTGGCAGCACGGACATCTTAATCGCGTTGAGGCGACCAAGCCAGGAAAGCGGCAGTGCCTTCCAGGCGCGCAAGTCGTCTAGGACAGAGCGTCTGCACTCCTGCCAGTTGGCCTGCGTCCAGGTGGCTAGGTCCGGCGTCAGGTTGAGACCAAGGTATCTCACGGAGTCGCTCGCCCATTGATATGGGGTGCTCGTCCGCAACGTCGCTGCCTCTGTCTCCGGGATCGTAAGATTGAGCACCCAAGACTTGGCGTGGTTAATTTTAAGCCCGGAGGCCCGCTCATAGGTATGTAGCAACGAGTGCGCAGCTGGGAGCGAGGCTGAGGGCGAAGACAGCGTGAGGAGGAGGTCGTCAGCGAAGAGCGCAACTTTATGGTCGCGTCCCCGAAGGGAGATACCCTTGATGTCCGGCGACTGGCGAATGAGAATAGCTAAGGGTTCTACCACCAGGGCGAAAAGCAGAGGCGATAGGGGGCAACCCTGCCGCGTGCCCCTGCAGATGGGGAAAGGCTGCGTGAGTTGGCCATTCACGCGCACCCGGGCAGCCGGGGCAGCGTATGGGGCCATGATGCGTGCCTCCATTTTGGGTCCAATCCCCACTTTCCGCAGAACCGCTCGAAGGAACTCCCAATCCACCCGGTCGAACGCTTTTTCAGCGTCTAGGGACAACAAGCAAGCCGGGATATTCCAATGCCTGGCCTTTCCCACTATGTGGGCAATGCGGCGAACATTATCTGCCCCCTGGCGTTGGTGGATGAACCCCACCTGATCCGGGTCCACGAGGTGTGGGAGATGGGCACTAAGCCGTTTGGCAAGGATTTTAGTATAAAGTTTAAGATCCGAGTTCAACAGGGCTATGGGCCGGTATGAGGAGCAGAGGGTGTGGTCTTTCCCTGGCTTTGGGATGAGAGCAATCTCGGCCATCGCCATGTCCGGGGACGGCCCCCCCGAGTCCGCGAAGGAGTTAAAGAGACGGTGTAGGTAGGGTTGCAGCTGCGGCAGAAAGGCACGGAAGAATGCCACCGGTAGCCCGTCTGGTCCAGGTGTCTTGCCAAGCGGAAGATCTCCCAGGGCTCCCGCTATTTCTTCCAGCGTGATGGGCTCCTCTAGGAGCTCAGAGTGGTGTTTACTCAGCGGTTCCCATTCACAACTACCCAGTGTCTCTGTGATCAGCGCAGGATCTGGCGGCTCTCTCTCGTACAGGGAGGAATAATATCCATGGAACGCCCGAAGTTTAGCTGCCTCGGTGGTCACCCATGTACCTCCCCCTCCCTGTAACTTCGCAATGTGGGCCTTCGCCGTCCTAGCGCGCAGCCGCCTTGCCAGCACCTTTCCCACCTTATCCCCACCGATGTAAAAGCGCTGCCGGAGCGCAAGAAGTGCCCGTTCCGCCTTATTCGTTCGGTGTGCCCGTAACTGACCTCTAAGGACCGCCAGGCGCCGCTTATGGACCGCCAAAGGGCGGGTCTGGTCCATCTTCTCCAACGTCTGGAGTTCGCGGGTGAGTCTGGTTTCATACAGTTGGGCCTCCCGTGTCCGCGCGGCAGAGATAGCCGTGAGGGTGCCCCGTATCGTGGCCTTAAAAGCGTCCCATAGGAGGGGGAGGGGGGTCTCCGGCAACTCGTTGTGCTCGAAGTAGTCCAAGATGGCCGTCTTTATTTCCTCCCTGTCTCTCGGGTCCCGTAGGGCGTGATCTGGGAACCGCCAGCGGCGCGGGCCGGGGGCGCGAGCGGAGCGCTCGTGGAGTAGCAGCTCCACGTGGGCATGGTCGGAGACCGAGATGCTCGAGTGCGAAACCGATATAGTGTCAGAGAGCAAAGAGTGGGAGACAAAGAGCATGTCGATGCGGGAGTAGGAGCGGTGGACGTGCGAGTAAAAAGTGAAGTCTTTCAGCCCCGGGGAGTGGTAACGCCACACATCTACCAAGGTCAGAGCAGTAAGGGATTTTTTCACAGTAGCCGACAGGGCCCCCACGCCTCGGAAGCCTCCCCCACAGCGGTCTAACTCCGCGTCCCAAACCAGGTTAAAGTCCCCCCCCACTATGAGGTCCGAATCCACCGGGTCGAGATACTCCCGGGTGACCCCGCGCAAAAAGGTATCTTGCCCCTGATTAGGGGCGTAAAGATTGCAAAGCGTGAGCCTACGGCGCCCCCTCGTGAGCTCCACCCTCAGGACCCGGCCCGCAGTGTCTCTACGCACCTGTGTGTCCCCGTGACAGAATCCCGCCCGGCAGAAAATAGCAACCCCCGCTGTCTTGGTGGCTGCGGAAGCCCAAAATCTGTGAGGATAGCGCGGATGGGCCATACGACCCACGTCAGCCCGCAGAAGGTGCGTCTCCTGCAGGAATACCACGTCTGCCCCCTGTTGGAGCAGGTACCTCCAGATCTGATGGCGTTTGCTAGGCGAATTAAGCCCCTGTACGTTCAAGGAGACGACCTTCCAGGAGGGTACAGTAGTCACAGACATGGGTCAGCGTGTGCAGATATCCCCCCCGGCCACCCCCAGCCCCCCCACAAAGCCCCCCCGCCAGAGGGTAAGGAAAGAATGAGGAAGAAAGTCAAAGAACAAAGATAAATGAAAGAATTAGAGGCACCAAACGGCCAACATGGCCAACAAGGACTATTCCAGTCTAGGGAGTGGCCAGGCACTTCGGCACAGGTTATCCCAGAGAAGTCACTCTCCCAGGAATAGTGGTGGGGGTCCGTCGGCACTACCGCCATTCTCCAAGTTCGAAGGAGCCCCGGGCCGCCGCCCGGCATCAGGAGTTGCAGCAGCGACAACAGCGAGAGGGCCGCCGTCTCCTCCCGCACCAACAGCCGGGATCCACAAGGCGGGCCATCTCAGTTACCCAAGGGAGAAGGAGCCCAAATTGCATGCCCGGAAGGCTACTAGGGAGCAGGCTCCTGTGACCCCGCCGGCGAGGTTCCGGCCTCCAGCGACCGAATGTGGCGTATGATGTCTTGCTTGTCCTTCGAGGAGCGGCTAGCGGCAGGGGAAGGAGAACGCCCCCCCCGGCGCACCCTGGACCAGCTAGGCTTAAGCGAGGCTCGAGGCCCCGCGGCACCGCGCACCGGGCTGGCCGGAGGGGAGTCCGGGATCTGGAGTAGCTGCGCGGCTTCCCTGTAGGACCGCAGCACCCGTCGTCTGGACTCCCAGTTGAAGATGAGGGCGAAGGGGTGTCCCCATTGATATCGAATGTTGAGGGCTCGCAACTTGTCCGTAACCGGTCGGAAGGCCCGCCTGCGCCGGAGGGTCGTGGGAGCCAGGTCCTGGAACAGCTGTATCGGGGCCCCGTTGAATTTGATGTCCGTCCTGTCTCTTGTCGCCTTGATAATGGCCTCTTTTTCGACAAAGAAGTGGACCCTCGTCAGGATATCGGGAATCAAACCTGGCCTTCCGGGTGGGCCCGACACTCTATGGGCCCTGTCCAAAGCCGGCGGGGAAGCGTCGTCGTCCCCCCGGAGTTCATGCAGGAGGTCCGCCACGAAGGTCATGATATCCGTCCCCTCCGCGCCAATCGGGACGCCCCTAATGCGGATGTTATTGCGGCGCCCCCTATTTTCCAAGTCCTCCTGCCTGATCTGCAGCTCCACATTCTGCTCCTCCAGGGCCGCTATCCTCTGCCACAGGCGCTCCTGATCCTCCGAGCGGGCGTCCAGGGTTTTCTCCATGTCGTCAACTCTATCCCCCAGCTCCCCCACATCTCTCCGGAGCTCCTTGACGCAAGCCTGGACCTCGGTGCGCAGCGAGCCGATTTCGGACTTGAGGTCCTGCATGAAGACCGCCATGAAGGACTGCGTCACTGGCTCTGCCGACCCACCGGCTCCGACCGCCTGCGAGCTCGTCGGCGCCCCTCCAGGCTTACTCCAAAGGTCCTTTACTGTAGCATCTTTCGCGGGCGCCGATGGGTCCTTTCCTGACTTGGTGCGCGTCATCGTGCCGTTATACGCCGCCTCTACAGGGAGACCCCAGCCGCAGGACGGCCCGTCCACTCAGCGCCCCCGGGGAGCCAGCCCGCGCCGAAGGGTGTACAGGCCAGGTCGAGCCACGTCCAGTGTAGGGCCGCTCCACCCCCCAAGTCGCGGGCCCTGCCGCAGTGCCGCCGCGGACGTGCCTCAGATGCAGCAGGTAACCAAGGCCTCGCGGCCCACGCCGGTCCGCGTCGTCTTCAGGGCACGGAGGCCACCAGGTCGCCGGACCCACCAGAGACCAACTCAGGGCCCTCCCCACTCACACAGGGAGCAAGCAGCACAGCGTCCGGCGCTCCAGGAAAGCGCGCCGTCCCCGCAGCTCAGCAACCACCCGGGGGGGGGCCGGCAGCCAAGCGGTCCCACCGTCCCGGGTCCCGCTGCCACCGCACCCCTCAGCCCCGCTCCTCCGTCGAGTCCAGCAGGAGGGGCGAGCTAATAGCCAGGGCTCGGTCCAGCCTCCAGGCCCACAGCCGCCGCCCGCAAGGTCCAGCCAGCCCAGCCACCTCTAGTCCAAAGCTCAGATTCAGGGCCGCAGCAACCTCCTCCGCTCCAGGCCTTCGGGCGCCCCCACCGCAGCCGCCGCCACCACACGGACAGCGCTCTCTGGAGCCCCCCAGCGTCCGGGACCACCGCTGACAGGGCACCCTCCGCGGCTACAGGCTTTTACCCAACCAGGGTGAATCGCCCCGCGGGCCGATGCCTCCCGCCGACCTCCTCACCTCGGGCGCAGTCCAGCGCAGCAGGATCCGGTGCTCGCAGGCAGCGTCCGCAGCTTCCGCGGTGCAGGGTCCCCAAAATGGCGGCCTCGCCCGCCGGGTCAGACAGCCCAGGTCCGCTGTCCTCGACCGGCACCAGGGGGTCTCGGCCCCCGCCCTCCGCCGCCTCAGATCACCTCAGTCCGGCCAGGCGGCCTCTCAGACGGCCCTTCAGCAGGCTCCAGCGACCGGGTGGTCCGCCGGACCCAGCAGCATTCGCCGGCGCAGGTCGCGCAAGATGGCGGCCGTCTCTTCCGTGCCCGGGAGTCCCCAGTGTCCGGCCTCCGATATCGCCAGTCGTGCTCCCCGAGCCCGGCACACCAGGCAGCGGCAGCCCCCTCCAGCTCCGATGGCCTCTCGCACCAGGGGAAGCCTTGTACCGGCAGACAAAAGTGCTTTAAAAGCTTATTTTAGCCGGCGGCAGCCCGGAGCCCCGACAGCTCGCGTCCTACACCATGCTCGGCTTGGCCACGCCCCCGATCCGTAGCTTTTTATCAAAGACAAACTCTTTTCTATAAAACAGGTGTGGATCATGTACTGTGCCTTATGCATGGATGATCTAGTACTTATGGACTATCCTCCAATGGGTTTAGAAAGAAAACTCCACGCCCGTTATGAATATTGCAAAACTAACAGATTAACAATAAGGGGCCGATTCCGATCCGGGTCGGAAGGGCACCAAACGCGATCCGGACAGAAAAACTATGAGCCGTACGCTTGTTTTCCGGCTGACTAGTACAGCAGTACGAGCGAGCAAGTACGATGCGAGCTACGTGAGATTCACCGATC
Source organism: Triturus cristatus (assembly GCF_964204655.1). Taxonomy (NCBI): domain Eukaryota; kingdom Metazoa; phylum Chordata; class Amphibia; order Caudata; family Salamandridae; genus Triturus; species Triturus cristatus. The sequence goes on along the minus strand of NC_140590.1, from coordinate 1,852,566,934 downwards.
GAGTCGTTTCCGGGTCCGGACCGCTCCGTACGTCTCGGTCGGAAGCTAACCGTGGCGTGCAATGGATGCAATTTACAACTGAGTCAGTACGATGCACGCGTCAGACAGCCTTTGCGAGCCGGAGTGTCCGGCTTGCAAAAGCTCCCGGAGTCGGACTTTCAGGGTCCGCGTCGGACCCCCTGACACCCACAGCCCTACGACTCGGACACAGGGGAAGACCTATGGGTCTCCCCAACACAGGCATGTACAGTGCGGATGACACCGACGCGTACCCACTGTAGGGGGTGCACTTGTTCGAGACGTACCCATTCAGTCAATGGGAGCGCATGTACGCGTCGTACAACTGGCTCCCATTGACTTCTATGGGAGTCCGACCGAACCGAGTCCGACAGCATACGTGCGCATCGTACTTGCTCGATCGGACTGTAGGGGTCCGGCTCGGTCGGAAAACCCTCCGGATCCGACTCGGTCGGAATGCTTTCCGACCAGGATCGAAATCGGCCCCTTAATGTTAAGAAGATGAAGACGCTGGTCATTTTGAAGCGTTTAAAGAAATGTGCTTGATTTCTTAACTGTGTTCTGCTCAAGCAGGTCAGCGTCTATAAATATCTTGGTATTTGCAAAGCGCAGCTTATCACCTGTGAGGATGTCCAGGCCCTAAGGTACTTACTCTCCACAGATATGATTTAGATCACTGACAGAATATCGATGACAGGAATATCGAGGTACACAAATATCGTGTACAGAATATCGATGTCAAGAATAGCAACATCCTATCTAAACAAAGGTATGTACAAAAATATCGAAACCAAAATATCGTTGTTTAAAATATCCTTGTCCAAAATATCATTTTTTTTAAATGTCTTAAAAATAATATAAAATAAATTAAATAATAAATTATTAAAAACATAGGGGTCGATTATGATGGCGGGCAGATGGCCGCCGCCGGGTCTGCGGTGGCAACTGCCGGTCCGACGGCGGCCATCCGCCCGCTGTCGAAAGCCGGGAAACTGCTGGTTCGATTAGCATAGCGGTCGTGACCACGGCTGTGTTATTTTCCACCCACCACATTTCCACCGGTTGCAGTCCGCCCGCTTGCCTTGCGGGGCGGAGCTGGACCGCTGCAATTGTTGCGGATCAGGGCCAAGCACCGCCGGCACGATTAGGATGCCGTCGGTAGCCAGCCTTTCTGCTGCTGTGGGACCGCCATTGAGAGGCTGGCAGAGACTGGTTCCGGGGGCACATTGCAGGCCCCCAATGTGTTTGTGGGGGTGTGGGTGCACTGGGGAGGTACCCATGGTACCCCCGTAAATTTTCCTGTGCCAGGTGCAGTGCCTGCCACTCAGTGCAGGGAGATGCAGGAAATGCTCCTTTTAACATCACGGCGGTGCTGCTGGCAGCAGCGACCGCCGCAATATTGAACGCCAGAATCCGACTGCCGCGGTTCGGATTTCGACTGCGGAGCATCCTAATTGGGCTGGTGGTTATGCCGCGGTCCTTGCGGGCAGTCTTTTCCCGCTACCATGGCGGTCGGGGAGATTTTCTGCACGCCATCCCAATAGATCCCATAGTTAGAATTATTAATTTTTAATTTTTTTTATCAATAATAAATGTAATATTAAAAACAATTAAACATACAAATATAAAAATGATTATATATTTACTTAATAATATTGATAAAAAATAATTTTATTAAATTGTCAAATGTTAGAAACATAATAAAATTTATAAATCCATATATATATATATATATACATACACCTGTAACATAAATATAAAAATAATATATATATAATATATATATATATATATATTTATATATATATATATATATATATATATATATCTCCAAACACTCCGCTTAGATTGCGCGTCTATTTAGGCAAACAACGGATACGGACCACAAATAGGTGCAAAGATTTATTTAGTGCAAGAGGTCGCCATGACGGGTTTCAGCCCTTCCCACGGGCCTTGATCACATGACACAGTGCAAAAACATGCATTGGTTTAAATAACGTGAATATGCGGATGTAGTCATTGGTGCATTAGGCATACAAAAACAGTTGAGATAAAAGACAGACTTATAATGAACTACGAGTCTGTTTTTTCTTTTTTTGTCATGATTACAGATAGGCTTCAAATATATATAATTTGCATAAGAACCTAAAATACCAAGATTAATCTTTATAACATTGATCCAATCGCTGCATCATGAATGATGTTATCGTGAGCCTATTTCCACCGTTAATACAATGCAAAATACACATAATTGTGCAAAAGACGTGCAGAATAAGTGCAAATGTGAATATTTCTGAAGTTTTTTTGTTTTTCTAGACAAATAATAACAACAGTCAGGGAAATTCCTTTGAGTGGTATAATACCATTTCCAACTGTATAGATGTATAAATACATTAAATCTATTACTGGCAGAACTATCATGAGTAATAGAAAAGGTTTGTGGATTGCTGGAGCCCCCGCGATCCTCCTTCTCAGACCAGTTGATTCGTGAGTTGTTATAAAGTGCAAATGCATAAAGTTGAACAGTGATTTGCCTAATGGTCTATCACATGGTGGTTATTTTGACATGATCTCATATCAATTTTTAGAATTAATATGTGGGCGATAAACATTTGTAAGATGATACTAATATTGATAGATGTTATAAAGAAGTATAAGGATAAAATATCCATTTCTTGATCATGAGAAGACCAGGAACCCTACATACATAAATGAATGAGTGCAGAAATGATAAATATTAAATAAGCAAATGCAAAACAATCTATAATAGATAAAATGTGCTTAAATATTTATATATGCATCGAATAAATATGTATATAAAAGATCACTAGATCGTTCATAAATAGTTAATAAATATAACGATAAAATCCACAAATTCATAAAATCCCATATAAATATCACAAGTAAAATTTTAGATATGAAAACATGTAGCAGCATTTGTCAACAATATAGAAATCATTCTTATAAACATGTAAAGAGATCCTCAGTAATATTCAGGCCAAAGGGTTGTTTGGTATTTAATTCTAGGATGTATCTGGTTTCCATTTGGCGCAGTTTTTGTTCCCTGTTGCCGCCCCTTCTACTGGCAGGAATAGAGTCAATTACAAAGTATTTTAAATCTTTACTTTTGGAGTCATGTTTGGCTTTAAAGTGACGAGCTACTGGGTAGGTATTGTCTTGATTATTAATAGCCCTTAAATGTTGTAAGATTCTTTTATGAACTTGGAGTTTTGTGCTCCCTACATAAAGTAGATTGCATGGGCATGACAAGACATAAACCGCATACTCAGTTTTACATGTGAGTAGCTTGTCAATTTTATGTTTTTTCTGATCAAGAGGGGTGATATATGTAGTTTTGTTTTCACCCTGTTGGCAAGCTTTCCATGATTTGCAGTTGAAAAAGCCAGTGTGTGTTTGTAGCCAATTTGTAGATTCTATAACTTCCGGGCTGGTTCTAACCAGTTCATCCCGCATAGATTGACCTCTACTATAAGTTATAGAGGGCCTTTTGGGTAATCTAGGGCCTATTACAGGATCACTTAAAATCAAAGGCCAGTTCCGAGTTATAATGGATTCGACCCTTCTATGCTGTTGACTATACTGGACAATGATTCTAAATTTATTTTCAGCATTCTCAGTGCTTGTTCCTGTCTTAGCTACAACGGTGTTGGTCATAATTTCTGTCTCTCTTAATAGCTCAGCCCTATTCTTGCGCATGGATTTTTTAACAGCGTTATCTATGATATTGTCAGAGTAGCCTCTTTCTTTGAATCTTTGTTTACATTCCAAATTGGGCCATCTGCAGATCACTATCTTTGCTGTGAATTCACCTAAGTCTGAGCATCTCACCGTAAGGAATGCTGTTCAACAAATGTTTTACGTGGGAGCTTCTAGCGTGAAGCATTGAATTCCCAGCAGTTTCCTTACGATGGTGTTTGGTTTCAATTCTGTCATTCTCAACATAAACCTCCGTATCCAGAAAGCTCACTGAGGTAGCGCTAATGTTGGCAGTGAATTGTAGGTTTAGATCATTTATGCTAATAGCCTGCACACATTCTTGAGCTCTATTTAGACTGCCATCCCATACAATGAATAGGTCGTCTATAAAGCGCAACCGTAACTTGACATTAGTTGTCGTGACCTCCTTGTGTTCCGTCATGAGGACCAGCTCCTCCCACCAGCCCATGTGAAGAAATGCATAGCCTGGAGAGAAGCTGACCCCCGTCGCAACACCTCTTAACTGTCTGTAAAGAAGGTTATTGAACATGAAAATGTTCTTTGTTAAGCAGAACTCAACCATTTCAATCAACATCTTTTTATGACTCGTCAGGTTGCCCATTGATTTTTCCCAAAAATAGTCGAGTGCCCTCAAGCCATCTACATGTTGAATACTAGTATACAGTGAGCTGACATCAAGGGCAATTAATAGGAAACTAGGTTTTCAAGTTACATTTTTTATCTACATATATATAATAAATTAAAATATTAAAATAATTATTTAATTTTAAAACAACATTTTACACTACATTAACTAAAACAGTAGGGAAAATGTTGGATAGCATAGAGGATAAAATTACTATTCCCACTCCAGGGGATGCAAAATTAGGGAAAGTGTTGGAAAGCGGAGGGGATAAAATTACTATTCCTACTCCAGCAAGTGCAACAGTAGGGAACGTGTTGGATAGCGGAGTGGAATAACTTACTATTCCCACTCCAGGGAGTGCAACAGTAGGGAAAGTGTTGGATAGCGGAGGGGGATAAAATTACTATTCCCACTCCAGAAAGTGAAACAATAGGAAAGTGTTGGCTAGCAGAGGGGAATAATTTAATATTCCCACTCCAGCAAATGCAACAGTAGGGAAAGTGTTGGATAGCAGAGGGGATAAAATTACTATTCCCATTCCAGGGAGTGCAACAGTAGAGAAAGTGTTGGATAGCGGAGGGGATATAATTACTAATCCCATTCCAGAGAGTGCAACAGTAGGGAAAAATGTTGGATAGCGGGGTGGAATAATTTACTATTCCCACTCCATTAAGTGCAACAATAGGGAAAGTGTTGAATAGCGTAGGGGATAAAATTACTATTCCCACTCCAACAATTGCAACAAGAGGGAAAGTGTTGGATAGCGCAGTAGAATAAGTTACTATACCCACTCCAGCACAATAATAAACATTAATTAACAAATACTCAAATAATAAAAAATAATATACCTCCACCAAATCCCCCTATAAATTACAGCACCAATATTGTAAAACATGACACAATTAACATAATTGCTTAACAATTAATTAATGAACTAATAACAATGAAAAAGCAAATTAAAAACAATCAGTAATAAATTAATTCACACTAGAGCCAACATGGCGGATGCAAGTCTGTAGAGCAGCGACCGATATCCCCTATTTATCCGCCACAACGATCTTGAAGTGCTGCCTTCTATGCCGGCAACCAGTGGGACAGACGAGGCACTGAGTGGAGGCGCCTGTGAATCCTAAAGACGCGCCAGTTCATCGACCGGGCCTGCAGCTGTGGACCTGGGTGAATGAACGCGCAGAGGAAACGCGCGGAGAGGGGCTGCGGCCATGGCTGAGGTCCCCGGCGGCACCCACAGCGGTAGACACAGACCGTGGACACCCACACCAGTGCGGGCGTGCTGAACGGGGCGGCCCCCGTTATAACTCGGGAGTGGCAGGCAGACTCCTGAAGCTGGCGGACGGTAAGCGGAAATCGCCCGAGGGACGCAGCGAGCATTCTGAGGCCAGTGACCGCGGAGAGTTGTGCGGGCTCCCGCAATAGATGTCCGGACGGGGAGACCTGGACCCAAGCTGGTGCTGGTAGCTAACGAAGTGCCCTGTCGCCTGAAGGGAAAAGCAGGGCCCCGACGGAGGGCATGTCTCGACGGGAGCTGTGTGCCAGGCGCTACGAAGACGTCTTCAGGAATTAATGGTGGTGAGAGGCACCAAAGCGCTGTGACACCCTGGAAGCCTCGAGACGGATCGCGCCGGCGGCCACACATGGGGCCTAGGGGTTGCTGAGCGGTGTGGGAGCCTAGCAGTAACGAACATTCCCGGTGGGGGCGCCATTTTGTACGCATGTTGTGTGACTGTACTGTGGAACGAAAGCGGCGCGGGAGTTGAGGAGCCTGGTGGTGCGGCCCCCAGACCGGAAGGGAGGCTGAGTGCGACGCGTTGGGGTACCCAAGCACACGTAGAAATAAAGTTTACATAGATTATTACATCAAGTAGAAATTGTAACACAATAAGTGAATCTCCGTTTCTTTCTTGTAGCTTTCTCCAATTTAATATTCTTGATTCATAGTAATTTCACAGTCTTCACAGTGGTTTCCAAGCCAACACGTGTTTCGTCGCCTCTAGTAATATTGTACATGCGACTTGTTCACGGCTAGGTACAAATTGATATGGTAACTTACATTAGTCCAACTGATTATTTAGAAAATTGCATACATTTGTTAACACTGTAAACAAATGTGCTCCCAGGGTAAGTGTCAAAAGTTATGGGTTCTTTTCGTGGGAGGTGGTATCCCAAGGCTATAGTGTACTTAGCATGCACCGTGAGGTCAGGTGAGTACTAGCCTTATAATATCAGTTTGTGACCAATCAGATACATGAAGCTTTAGCGTGAGTGTGGTGTATAGTGAAAATACACATATGTGATAGGAATCCATTTTTTGTGATGTCTACTGATTAAAGCATGCGGTATGCAGAGCCAAAGACCCAGGTAGGTGGTTTATGGGCAGATGCAAATGATATAACATCAATGTAGGGTATGTTTAGCTGGAAAGTTATTTAGTCGAAAGTATGAGCAAACTGACCTGCACACTGTCTAATTATCAGTATCTGCAATGAGTAAAAAGGAAAAAAGAAAATGCACATGTGGCCATGAGTACCCACGTAAAAGGGGACACTGAAGTAATAAGAATCGTCACAGGCATATGCCAGAGAGAGATACATACTTAGGGTATGACGATAATTCCGGGACATACAGTCATGCGACGGGGGGGGCCCGGTCCTTATAAGGTAAACAATTTCGATTGGTGGCTGTGCTCAGTATATCAGCAAAGATCCCATCTACGATCAACGAGACAAAATAATAGGATCCGTATAAGGAAACACTATTTAGATTAATAGGTATTCAAAAGAACCCAGTATGCGCGTCCCGAGTACTGCTAGTTACTATCTTACCTCCGAGTAGTGGAGAGTATGTCCGTGATATGAGACTGCCCCCATCCGCGTCTGGCTCCAATTCGAGTTGCCGGTAGAAATCACTCGGCATGTTTTTAACTCGGAATCGGAAGTCACATGACCGGAAATCGGTCATGTGTACTAACACAATGCAAGTAACCGCAAGCGCCATGTCTAGGACTGTTGTGAATAGCAAAATCCAATGTATATAGGAGATCAAAATATGATCATGTTCATCGTGTGGGTAATTCAAGACGTAAATATTTTCTTGCGTGCATGATAAGATTATAGTCCCGAAAAAGCGAAGAAAGTATGTTCGGGTGTATTGTAAAAATGATGATGTTAGTAATTGTATCCTATAATTTCCATGGATACGTAATATATCTCAAAGGCCAATATCAGAATGTCAAAACTAGGTAAATCTAAATTGTAACGTCTGGTTGGAGCAATGTGTTATAGAAAGACGGCGGCCATCTTGGGTCAGGATATGCCCCCGTTTACATTAATAAGAGAAAATAACGGCAGTGAAGCGGTGGGGTCAGTTTAACTCGGTATTTGACACGAACACAGAAACGCCAAATATAGTTAGCAAAATCTGTATTCGAGCTAACAGGCGTATATCAGTTAAAAATGTATGGATTTGATCTGATGTTATATACAGGCTCTTCTAAATGTTATTACTAACTATAAGGACAATGATTGGGCCCCGAGGGGGATGGGTATATTGCCCATAAAGTGGCAGAGCTGGTATAAAACCTTGAGGGATTGGGCATAAACTGTGTATAGTCTATATCAGCGAACCTCAGAAATTGCTGAGAATATTTATATATATGAAGGGCTAAACATACCGCTGTGTGTAATTTAGTGATAACATGTAAATTATGATTGTCAGTGGCTATGGTGCAGGGATGAGTGACATCTTAAAACGTAATATACGCATATGTTAAAACACTTAAATGGCATATGTACAAAATTTATGCAGTTATCATAGATACTTCATTACTGTGTATACATGACAGGAGATGATATATCTATATGGTTACATATGAGGCACTTCTTTTATTTGCCAAGGAAATAATGCATCTCATCATCGACATTCATCCCTATATCAGTCGTACGTAGTTTTAGGATCCAGGATGCTTCGTTCCTGCGAAGTGTAAGTTCTCTGTTACCCCCTCTGGGGTTTCTTATTGTCTGCTCTATACCATAGAACAGGAAGTCCTTATGTACACCCTGTGATTGGCATTCAAGGATATGTGTCGCGATGGGATATCTGCGGTCACCCTGCTTGACTGCCCTCATGTGTTCGCCTATCCTGACACGTAAAGGACATATTGTGCTCCCCACATATTTCCTGTTACATCTGCACTCAATGATGTATACTACATAGCTTGTGCTACAGGTGATATTTGTAAGGATCTTGTAGCGTCTTCCATTAGGACCCACGTGTTCTAATTTCTTGCTACATGCCCATTTACAGGCTGAGCAATGTCCACACCTGTGGAAACCCACCATGTATGTAGACAGCCAGTTTCTGCTGATACGGGGTGTGGGATAGCTGGGGCTAAGGAGACTTCTAAGGCAGGTCCCTGTTCTGTAAGTGATCTCTGGTTTGTTGTCAATCACCCCTGTCATGGTCTCATCTTTCTTAAGGATGTGCCAATGTCTATTCAGACTTTTCACTAGCACGTCCGAAAGGTTATTAAAATTCGTAATGAACCTGACTTTGTTTTCGTCTTTCTTTCTACTAGTGGTGTCCCTTAGGGTCGTGTCTCTTTTGATCCTCTTGATCCTAGATTCAGCCTTCTTTAGGGTGTTTGTGTTGTAACCTCTAGACTTGAAGCGTTTAGTCATTTCTTCAGTACATTTTGTGAAGTCAGAATCCACACTACAATTGCGTCTAGCTCTGACAAATTCCCCATAGGGGATGGCATTTATCTGGTGCTTAGGGTGTGCGCTGGACGCATGCAGTATTGCATTACACGCTGTCTCTTTGCGATATAATCTGCTGTTGATCTGATTATTTTCTATATACAGTTCCGTATCCAGAAATGTCACCTTCACCTTGCTGTGTACGTGTGTAAATCTGATGTTCCATGTGTTATCGTTAAGGTGTTCCACAAATTTCATAAGTTTAACATCGTCTCCTGTCCAAATCATCAGGCAGTCATCAATATATCTGCCCCAGAAGAGAATGAACTCTGTCCATTCTGATCCATGTTGGCCCCAGATCCACTCCTCCTCAAACCATCCCATGAACAGGTTGGCGTACGAAGGAGAGAATCTGGAGCCCATGGCAACTCCTTGTTTTTGACGGTACCATTTCTCCTTAAAGAGAAAAACATTGTTATCAAGGATGAGTTCTATCATGGTAATGAGCATTTCTGTATGTTCCCATGTGCTGGCAGATCTAGTGCTGAGAATTTTCCTGATGGCTTTCAATCCACTCTCTCTTTTGATGCTCGTGTACAGTGCTGTAACATCTAGTGTTACTAGTGTCATGTCAGGCCCCCACGTTATGTCTGTTAAAAGACCTAATATATGTTTGGTATCTCGTATAAATGATGGCAGGTTATATACCAATGGTTTCAAGAAGATGTCAACATATTCAGACAATCTTTCAGTAGGTCCTTCTATCCCAGAGATAATAGGCCTACCAGGAGGGAAAGGTAGATTCTTGTGTATTTTTGGGAGTGTGTATATACAAGGGAATCTTGGTTTATTAACCTCTAGGTAGCTATACTCGTCATTGTCAAGGATACCCATGCCATACCACTGTTTTAGGTGTCTATTAATGTGATCTGTAAGTTTCCAAATAGGATTAGTGGAGATATGTTCATAACATTCCAAGTCTCCCAATTGTGAGAGAATTTGGTTTTCATAGTCTAGGTTAGACATAATGACGATGTTGCCCCCTTTATCTGCCTCCTTTATGATAATGCTATCATCAGTCCTCAACTTCCTGAGTGCTTGTCTCTCACCGTGTGTCAAGTTGTCATTTCTTAGGTGTGGTGTGTGTTTCTTTAGGTCAAATTTATCAAGATCATTGATAACTAGTTTATAGAAAATATCTATACTGTTTCCACTCTGTAACGTGGGTGTCCATTTTGATTTTTCCTTTAGACCACTCTCCACTCGTGCATCACTTATCACATTCAGATCTCGCATGACAATATCTGCAGTTGTGATTTCATCCTCACAGTCTGTTAGTGACAGAAGTAGCTTAGTGTCAATAATTTCTTGAATAGTTATCTCACTCAACGGATGTAATTGTCGATCAACAGTGTTTCTTTTATTGACTACATTGTCAAACATGAAATGCTTTTTAATTTTCATTTTCCTAATAAATTTATACAAGTCTATTTTCAGATCCACCACATTTCCGTGACTTTTGGGACAGAAGTTAAGGCCTTTCTTAAGGAGAGCTTCATCATCATTTGTCAGTGTTTTGGTGGATAGATTAATTATGCTCACTGTATCTATTTCTTCCTGTTCCAGGACCTTGTTTTCATTCCTGCCTTCTCTTCTTTTTCTACCTCCTCTCTTCCCTCTCCTTGTCTTGGGCTTATTAGGGGGCGTTTGTTCTGTTCCCAAGAAAGGGAACAGGGAACTTCTGTCCCAAAAGTCACGGAAATGTGGTGGATCTGAAAATAGACTTGTATAAATTTATTAGGAAAATGAAAATTAAAAAGCATTTCATGTTTGACAATGTAGTCAATAAAAGAAACACTGTTGATCGACAATTACATCCGTTGAGTGAGATAACTATTCAAGAAATTATTGACACTAAGCTACTTCTGTCACTAACAGACTGTGAGGATGAAATCACAACTGCAGATATTGTCATGCGAGATCTGAATGTGATAAGTGATGCACGAGTGGAGAGTGGTCTAAAGGAAAAATCAAAATGGACACCCACGTTACAGAGTGGAAACAGTATAGATATTTTCTATAAACTAGTTATCAATGATCTTGATAAATTTGACCTAAAGAAACACACACCACACCTAAGAAATGACAACTTGACACACGGTGAGAGACAAGCACTCAGGAAGTTGAGGACTGATGATAGCATTATCATAAAGGAGGCAGATAAAGGGGGCAACATCGTCATTATGTCTAACCTAGACTATGAAAACCAAATTCTCTCACAATTGGGAGACTTGGAATGTTATGAACATATCTCCACTAATCCTATTTGGAAACTTACAGATCACATTAATAGACACCTAAAACAGTGGTATGGCATGGGTATCCTTGACAATGACGAGTATAGCTACCTAGAGGTTAATAAACCAAGATTCCCATGCATATACACACTCCCAAAAATACACAAGAATCTACCTTTCCCTCCTGGTAGGCCTATTATCTCTGGGATAGAAGGACCTACTGAAAGATTGTCTGAATATGTTGACATCTTCTTGAAACCATTGGTATATAACCTGCCATCATTTATACGAGATACCAAACATATATTAGGTCTTTTAACAGACATAACGTGGGGGCCTGACATGACACTAGTAACACTAGATGTTACAGCACTGTACACGAGCATCAAAAGAGAGAGTGGATTGAAAGCCATCAGGAAAATTCTCAGCACTAGATCTGCCAGCACATGGGAACATACAGAAATGCTCATTACCATGATAGAACTCATCCTTGATAACAATGTTTTTCTCTTTAAGGAGAAATGGTACCGTCAAAAACAAGGAGTTGCCATGGGCTCCAGATTCTCTCCTTCGTACGCCAATCTTTTCATGGGTTGGTTTGAGGAGGAGTGGATCTGGGGCCAACATGGATCAGAATGGACAGAGTTCATTCTCTTCTGGGGCAGATATATTGATGACTGCCTGATGATTTGGACAGGAGACGATGTTAAACTTATGAAATTTGTGGAACACCTTAACGATAACACATGGAACATCAGATTTACACACGTACACAGCAAGGTGAAGGTGACATTTCTGGATACGGAACTGTATATAGAAAATAATCAGATCAACAGCAGATTATATCGCAAAGAGACAGCGTGTAATGCAATACTGCATGCGTCCAGCGCACACCCTAAGCACCAGATAAATGCCATCCCCTATGGGGAATTTGTCAGAGCTAGACGCAATTGTAGTGTGGATTCTGACTTCACAAAATGTACTGAAGAAATGACTAAACGCTTCAAGTCTAGAGGTTACAACACAAACACCCTAAAGAAGGCTGAATCTAGGATCAAGAGGATCAAAAGAGACACGACCCTAAGGGACACCACTAGTAGAAAGAAAGACGAAAACAAAGTCAGGTTCATTACGAATTTTAATAACCTTTCGGACGTGCTAGTGAAAAGTCTGAATAGACATTGGCACATCCTTAAGAAAGATGAGACCATGACAGGGGTGATTGACAACAAACCAGAGATCACTTACAGAAAAGGGACCTGCCTTAGAAGTCTCCTTAGCCCCAGCTATCCCACACCCCGTATCAGCAGAAACTGGCTGTCTACATACATGTTGGGTTTCCACAGGTGTGGACATTGCTCAGCCTGTAAATGGGCATGTAGCAAGAAATTAGAACACGTGGGTCCTAATGGAAGACGCTACAAGATCCTTACAAATATCACCTGTAGCACAAGCTATGTAGTATACATCATTGAGTGCAGATGTAACAGGAAATATGTGGGGAGCACGATACGTCCTTTACGTGTCAGGATAGGCGAACACATGAGGGCAGTCAAGCAGGGTGACCGCAGATATCCCATCGCGACACATATCCTTGAATGCCAATCACAGGGTGTACATAAGGACTTCCTGTTCTATGGTATAGAGCAGACAATAAGAAACCCCAGAGGAGGTAACAGAGAACTTACACTTCGCAGGAACGAAGCATCCTGGATCCTAAAACTACGTACGACTGATATAGGGACGAATGTCGATGATGAGATGCATTATTTCCTTGGCATATAAAAGAAGTGCCTCATATGTAACCATATAGATATATCATCTCCTGTCATGTATACACAGTAATGAAGTATCTATGATAACTGTATAAATTTTGTACATATGCCATTTAAGTGTTTTAACATATGCGTATATTACGTTTTAAGATGTCACTCATCCCTGCACCATAGCCACTGACAATCATAATTTACATGTTATCACTAAATTACACACAGCGGTATGTTTAGCCCTTCATATATATAAATATTCTCAGCAATTTCAGAGGTTCGCTGATATAGACTATACACAGTTTATGCCCAATCCCTCAAGGTTTTATACCAGCTCTGCCACTTTATGGGCAATATACCCATCCCCCTCGGGGCCCAATCATTGTCCTTATAGTTAGTAATAACATTTAGAAGAGCCTGTATATAACATCAGATCAAATCCATACATTTTTAACTGATATACGCCTGTTATCTCGAATACAGATTTTGCTAACTATATTTGGCGTTTCTGTGTTCGTGTCAAATACCGAGTTAAACTGACCCCACCGCTTCACTGCCGTTTTTTTCTCTTATTAATGTAAACGGGGGCATATCCTGACCCAAGATGGCCGCCGTCTTTCTATAACACATTGCTCCAACCAGACGTTACAATTTAGATTTACCTAGTTTTGACATTCTGATATTGGCCTTTGAGATATATTACGTATCCATGGACATTATAGGATACAATTACTAACATCATCATTTTTACAATACACCCGAACATACTTTCTTCGCTTTTTCGGGACTATAATCTTATCATGCACGCAAGAAAATATTTACGTCTTGAATTACCCACACGATGAACATGATCATATTTTGATCTCCTATATACATTGGATTTTGCTATTCACAACAGTCCTAGACATGGCGCTTGCGGTTACTTGCATTGTGTTAGTACACATGACCTATTTCCGGTCATGTGACTTCAGATTCCGAGTTAAAAACATACCGAGTGATTTCTACCGGCAACTCGAATTGGAGCCAGACGCGGATGGGGGCAGTCTCATATCACGGACATACTCTCCACTACTCGGAGGTAAGATAGTAACTAGCAGTACTCGGGACGCGCATATTGGGTTCTTTTGAATACCTATTAATCTAAATAGTGTTTCCTTATACGGATCCTATTATTTTGTCTCGTTGATCGTAGATGGGATCTTTGCTGTTATACTGAGCACAGCCACCAATCGAAATTGTTTACCTTATAAGGACCGGGCACCCCCCGTCGCATGACTGTATGACCCGGAATTATCGTCATACCCTAAGTATGTATCTCTCTCTGGCATATGCCTGTGACGATTCTTATTACTTCAGTGTCCCCTTTTACGTGGGTACTCATGGCCACATGTACATTTTCTTTTTTCCTTTTTACTCATTGCAGATACTGATAATTAGACAGTGTGCAGGTCAGTTTGCTCATACTTTCGACTAAATAACTTTCCAGCTAAACATACCCTACATTGATGTTATATCATTTGCATCTGCCCATAAACCACCTACCTGGGTCTTTGGCTCTGCATACCGCATGCTTTAATCAGTAGACATCACAAAAAATGGATTCCTATCACATATGTGTATTTTCACTATACACCACACTCACGCTAAAGCTTCATGTATCTGATTGGTCACAAACTGATATTATAAGGCTAGTACTCACCTGACCTCACGGTGCATGCTAAGTACACTATAGCCTTGGGATACCACCTCCCACGAAAAGAACCCATAACTTTTGACACTTACCCTGGGAGCACATTTGTTTACAGTGTTAACAAATGTATGCAATTTTCTAAATAATCAGTTGGACTAATGTAAGTTACCATATCAATTTGTACCTAGCCGTGAACAAGTCGCATGTACAATATTACTAGAGGCGACGAAACACGTGTTGGCTTGGAAACCACTGTGAAGACTGTGAAATTACTATGAATCAAGAATATTAAATTGAAGAAAGCTACAAGAAAGAAACGGAGATTCACTTATTGTGTTACAATTTCTACTTGATGTAATAATCTATGTAAACTTTATTTCTACGTGTGCTTGGGTACCCCAACATTTGACTTTTGTTGCTCTGGCCACAAATCTTTTAGGGAGGCTAGTGGTTCTCCCCTGCCCTCTAGCACCGTTACTGATTTAGAACTTCACGAATACCGGGTGCACTCACCACAAGCGCCTATTGTCTATTATAAATACCACTGCCCAGCTCAAAAAAACTGAGTGCGACGCGTGGGCCGCCGCCTTGAGCGAAAAGGACATCAGGGCTATCCCAGTCGGCGGGGGTGCGGCAGGCTCCCGGAGGACGTACTGACCCACCCTGGGTGAAACACGTAGCGGGAGCGGGGCGTCTGACCCGCTGAAGAGCCGCGAGGCCTACTAAGACTGGAGCTGGCCTGGTGAGAGGCACAACGGGGACGGCGGCACTACGGAGGCAGAAGGCTGAGGTGGAAGCTGATGGGGCCAATGCGGCCTATGGGAGATGCGGCGGTGAGTCGGAGATCCCTCCCGGAAAGCGGACGTCCACGCTGCTAGACAGTCCGTAGCGAGACATACAGAGCACGGGAAGTGAGAGCTGAGGCGCGCTTCCAGTGATATCCTGCCCCGGGTGAAAGAAGTACGAAGTGGACGCCGGCGACCACCAGCAGGTGAGGGGAGTGGGCGACCCCCGGGAGGCAAGCCGACCAGTCCTGTGAGACACACGATGTAGCAGGGGGGTGCCTGACCCGCCAAAGAGCAGCACGGCCTGCCAGGATAGGCCCAGACCCAGTCGGAGGCGCCCCCAGGGACTGTGATAGCGCGGAGACGGTGGACGCAAGGGGAAAGGAGTCCCCGGGCTCAACTGAGTCCTGCGCGCTGGAGAGGACCCTGTGCACGGACCCCCTGGTGACACTAGGGGCCATAGACTGACGCTGGGGGAGTTGTGGGCCCACGCCTGCGCAGAATTGTGGTGGTAGCTTTGTTGATCAGACAGGCGGCTCGCGCAGAGGCGCAGGAGACTGGTGAGGACCCCCTTGACAAGCTCAGGTCACCGAGGGCATAGGGCCATAGCCACAGAGGACTCAGAGACCATGTGCACAGGGGAACATAACTGTGCTGCAGTGAACGGAGCCAGTTGACGTAACGCTGGGTGAGGACCGCACGGATTGATTGCGTGCATGGACCGCATACTCCTGGCAGCTGACTACGAACGAGGCTGGGCATGTAATGGGCAAGCGGAGGAGGTCGCCAGAGAAATCACAACTAATACCTTGGGACCTGCAAGGCGCGAGAGATATCCGCTGACCTACTGCAAGAAGGGACAGACGAAGGGCGTTCATCTGTGGAAGAGTGGCAAGATCTGGCTGTGTTTGTCACCTGGGGGGGCTTCCGAGGAGACTCGGCGACGGATTGGTAGACTTAAGCATGTGAGCAGTGGGAGCAGGGGTGAAACACTGGGCGCGCTAAGTGCATGCACTACCCTTAGTGCAGTGAATGTGCGCATACCCTGTGAGTTGGAGCTACCTGCCCTTCCCACGGCCTAAGCCTCACCCAACCCCTGCCAACCATGGGCCCCGCCATCAGGGAAGCAAAACTGCCCAGCGACATGATGGAGATGCGATGAACAAACTGGCACTCGCCTTTGCCCTGGCGGGTGACGGTCACATCTGTCGTAGCAAGCGGGACGCTGGGCGTATATAAGCGCTTTTGGAGCTGCCTTTGCTGGCCCGCATTGCTTTCAAGGTAGAATACACCACCCGACGCCGTGGTGGTCAGAATCACAGGAGGTCCTGGTGCGAGGAGAGAACCCCAACTGCCGCAACCCGGACGTGCGGAGTACATGGCGAACAAGGAGAGAAGGTGGCTGGGAACCTGCCAGTTGAGGCTGGGATAGGAGGCATCCAAAGGACAAGTATTATCAGTGGCAAACGCATCCACGATTGTCGGTTCCCCCACTGGAGCCCTTGACACGCTCACATTGTTCACAGCGAAGCTTGCCAAGCGGCAGCCGTAAATGCCCTCAGCGCAACAACACTTGATGGGGCGCATGAGAGCCAAAATGCAGCAGGGACCGCTGCGAGCTGGCACCCTGGACTCTCAACGTGCAAGGGAGGAGAACGAAATGGAGCCGGCGACTGCAGCACTGGCAGCCAAAATGGATTCCGTCCTTGCGGCTGTGAAGAGAATAGGGACTGCACTAGAGCAAACCAGGACGTCCTTGGAAACGCGGATCGATAAGGTCACATCTGACTTTACGCTTCTACATGCGGACCACCACAAACTAGCTGACAGGGTTGCTGCTCAGGGTCAAGTGCTTCAAGATCTCCAGCCGGTTACTCACAGTCATGCAGCTGCATTACAAGATATGATGGAGCGGATACATGCCCTAGAAGACAGGGCGGAGGATGCGGAAGGACGCTCACGGCGAAGCAACATTAGAGTGGTGGGATTGCCGGAGGGGGAAGAAGGCAGGCACCCTGAACAGTACACAGAGACCTGGCTGCGAGACCTACTTCCGCAGGGAACGCTATCGAAGCAGTTTGCAGTGGAAAGGGCCCATCGGGTGCCAGCCCAGAGGCCTCAACCGAGAGCCAGACCGAGACTGTTCCTGTTCAAACGTCTTAACTACAGGGATGGAGACGCGGTACTGCGGGAGACACGGAAATTGGACGAACTGACAGTGGGCGGTAGCCACGTCATGCCTTTCCCTGATTACACCGCCCTGGTGCAATGCCGTAGGAGCAACTATATGATGGTAAAGTGACAACTCTGGGAGCTAGAACTCCCATACTCCCTGTTCCCCGCCAGGCTGCGAGTAACAGCAAAGGGTAAAACACACTTCTTTGACACACCTGTGGAGACGTGGGACTGGCTGGACGAATCGGGTCTTTGGACGGGGAAGAGGCCTCCAGAACTGGACGATAGAGATACTGTCAGCAGGAGAAGCAGATGCCGGCCCCGCCGCAGGGCACGCCGAGGAGCGGCGGCCAGCACGGTGGCCCCTAGCCCAGAGAGGATGAGAAAGGAGCGTCAAAATGTCCTGGAAGCGGTCACGACTCTTGGCACACCAAACTCTCCAGCCTATCGGGAGCCTTCTAGGCAAACGACGGTGGTATCAAGTGGAGCATCAACGCCATTGATCGAACTCTCTGAAGAGCTGTGTATGCCGGTGGTCACCCCGCAAACGGCGGAGGATATCATATGATCCGAAGTCTGATGCAACGATCATTGTAGATAGCCGCACACGCAAGTACGATATCGAGGGCTGTGTTGGTTTGCGTGTGCTGTGGAGGGGGCGGTGGGGACTGGCGGGACACTGGGTGCGCCTTCTGGTGGGCAGCTGCTAGGGTTCTGCCTCATTTACGTCAAACTGCCTAGTGGGTCCTTGAGGGGGGGCCCTTTGCATACACGTAGCTCCTTGGCGCCGACACTTGAGGATTGCTCTCTAAGTGAGCTGGGATAGTGGGTTCCCGAATGGCGCACCGCATGCACGGGACATGAGGGGGACGGTCATGGCAGGTTGCTTATCGCGCACACACCCCGCCGGGCCACACACTGACCTAGCTCCTTTTCCCCATGCATGGTCACATAGTTTGGACGGACAGCTTCGAGATGTCTGCCCCACACGTTATGTTCTTGTTAGTTCCTAAGTTGTTATGGTTATTACAGACCGGTTCGCATGCATTTGGGCGTGCTGGGTGCTTACAAAACTACAACTCACCTCTTGTTCCCCAGCAGATAACACACCATAGCATGGAACATACGCGGTATGCACTCACCCTCGCGCAGATATTCCATATTTGCTTACCTTCAACGACACTCAGTCGGCATCGCCCTATTACAAGAGACACACCTAACACAGCTGGAGCTTGATAGATTGCGCAGGCGCTGGAGGGGCCAAGTATACGGCACCGTGTATTCTGCGCATGCTAGGGGCACACTCGTGTGGGTCAGGGCAGGTGTCCCATTTGTTAGCACAGACACAGTAGTAGACCCTGAAAGCAGATACACCCTGGTTCGTGGAATGCTTAATGGTCAGCACATATTGCTGGCATCGATATATGCTCCAAATGCTCTCCAAGAGCCATTCCTAACATGGCTGTCGCAGGTGCCCACGCCATACGCTGGTCTCCCCTGGCTACTAGGCGGCGACTTCAACTCAGTACTCGACATACATATGGACAGATCCTTCCCCTCTCTTTGGGTTACGACTGCGAGATCCAACGCACAGGCGCTCACGGACTGGCTTTCACACTGGGCATTACTGGATGTTTGGCGGGTCCTCCACCCAGCGGACCGGGTTTACTCCTACTATTCCGCGACACACGACCTACATGTCCGGCTGGATAGGGTGGTGGGGTCCCAGTCTATACTACCGTTAATCGAGGCCTCGGAATATTTAGGCCGGACACATTCCGATCATAATCCCTTGCAGATTCATATCAGTTGGGCGGCTGATCGACCCCCTATCCCCACATGGCGACTCCAACCCAGGGCATTGGAAGATCCTGAGTTCCGCTCGTCATTGGGGACGGCTATTCTGACATATTCTTAACAAAATGAGGGCACGGCCAGCATCGCGCTGGTGGAGTGGGATGCCCTCAATCAACAATTAGAGGTCACTTCTTAGGTGCCACCTGGAACGGAAGGAAACAGCTGTCGACGGGCATCGCTCGTATCGAATCTCAATTACTGCAATACGAGCGTGGGGGGGGGGAGGTAGACAGCCGTGCCGCCTTAAGGACCTACGGACGCAACTAGAACGTCTGCGGTGCCATAACTATGCAGCCCATACAGCCCGCACGCATGCTACAGCGGACCGGGCGGGCCGCTTGCTCGCTTGGCTGTTGAAGCAGGATAATACTCGTGCTCCGATTGCGGCGATACGCACAAGGGCGGGAGAACTGGTGTATACGCAAAGGGAGATCCACAAGGTGATGGTGGACCACTATGCACAGCTGTACCAGTCACAAATTCACTGTTCAGACTTCGAACTAAGGACATTCCTGGAAAGGATCCAGTTGCCCACAGCTTCGGCCGAGCATCAGGAGGCGCTTAATTGCCCCTTAACTCTGGAAGAGATAGGAGAGGCTGTTGCATCCCTGGCATCCGGGAAGACACCAGGGCCGGACGGCATACCGGCCAAATTTTATAAAGCCTATCGGGAGTCCTTGGTGTCGCAATTACACGTGCTCTATTCCAAGGCAGGTAGGTGCGAGGCCTACTTGGTGTCCCTGCTGAAGCCTGACCGAGACTCGACGGCCTTGGGATCTTATAGACCGCTGGCGCTTCTGAATGCCGACTATAAAATACTCGCCAAAGTTCTGGCGGAGCGTCTGGCACCAGTGGTCTCAGCCCTGATCCATAGCGACCAATACGGGTTTGTGCCTAAGCGGAGTACGTCCCTGAACCTGAGGAGATTCTTTAGAGTTGCGGCAGAAGGCGTGAAAGAATGGCCCAGAGCGGGCTGCCTAATGCTGGACTTAGAAAAAGCCTTTGATTATTTGGAATGGAGGTACTTGGCGACACTATTGCAGCACTATGA
This sequence comes from Triturus cristatus, assembly GCF_964204655.1. Lineage (NCBI taxonomy): Eukaryota > Metazoa > Chordata > Amphibia > Caudata > Salamandridae > Triturus > Triturus cristatus. The sequence continues at coordinate 1,852,546,220 of NC_140590.1, read as the reverse complement.
TCTAGGAGCAGAATTTTTACAAATGGTAGGCCTATTATATAGAAACCCCACAGTGCGGGTAAGGTTAGGTCCGTATACATCTGAAACAGTGCCGGTGTGCAGGGGCACTAGGCAGGGGTGCCCGCTGTTGCCACTCCTGTTTGTGTTGGCGATTGAGGCTTTAGCGGCGGCTCTTCGTGTATTAGTGGGGGAGGGTATCCCGCTGGGAGATGCAACACATCAGGTGTCACGGACGACCTGTTGGTTTACGTGAGAGACATTGAGCATATCCTGGCTCAGCTGACCCTCATTCTGCGGGATTTTGCAGCTATCTCGGGACTACAGGTAAACGCCAGCAAATCCTGTATATATGTGTTCGGAGCGGGCAGGCAGGATCCTGGATATACGCTTAACGGTACGAGAGTGGTGTGGAAGGAAGACACCTTCCGATACTTGGGAATACAAATATACCGCCAACCGCTGGACCTCTTTGACGGAAATGTGGGTAGAGCTGTTGCGGCTATTAAGTCGCAGATGCGTTTTTGGGGCACGTTGCCGCTGACAATCACGGGCAGGGTGGCATTGTCCAAAATGGTGATCCTCCCCAGACTATTGTACTACTTTGCCAACCTGCCATTATACATACCGGCGGCCTTTTTTGACACATTCTCTAAACTGATCCGGGATTTCATATGGGGGAGTAGCCGACATAGGTTGTCACTAGCAAAATTATATCTGCCCAAAGATCAGGGGGGCTTGGCGGCGCCCTGCTTGGAGCACTACTACTTAGCAGCGCAATTGCAGTGGATCGCTCGCTGGTTTGCAGATAAGGGTAGGGATGACACGGCGACTGTGCTGCCCCCGTCCTCTCTGGAACGGCTTCTTACGATTTTCCATCCAGCTGTTAAGCGCGCAACGCCAATACCGCTCCTCCTGAAGGTGGCGTATAAATGTTATCATAGAAGCCTATTCCTCACCAGAAATCTGATCCCCTATGCGCCTGTGTTGCCATTAGAGGGTTCTCCCAGTGGGGTGCAGACACTTACCCCTCTAGCTCTGGCGCATTGGAGAGAGGCTGATATACAGACGATAGGAGACCTGTACCGAGACGGCTCGTTGGCAACGTATGATTCGTTAGTGGAGGAAGAGGGACTCCCGCCAGGGCAATTTCTCATGCACCGCTCACTGGTTGCCACTCTGACTGCTAAATGGGGGGACATGTCAACGGAGCCAAAACAGCACCTTACCATACAATACCTTCACATTATGGGGCGCGGTATACACCTGGTCCACTGGTTTGCAGCGTCTTTACGCACACATGCAGCGATCACACTGGAGCCACTCCGACGCAAGTGGGAAACCGATCAGGGGAGGCCATTAGCAGACAGGGAGTGGGAGCGGGTATTGCAGGGGCCAGTGTTCATCCCCAGGAATATGAGGCTCCGACAGATTCAGCTGTTCATAGTACATAGAGCATACCTCACGCCAGAGGCTGTCAATAGGTATTTCCATCGTGCGGATGCGGTGTGCCCCAGGTGCATGGAGCCTGGGGTGGGTCTTGTCCACATGCTATGGAGCTGCCAAAGGATACGCACTTACTGGAGCACGATCAGTGAACTGCTACACATTAGTACGGGTCGTAACTTGTCCTTTGAATGGGAGGTGTATCTGCTGCACCAGTTTCGCAGAACCCCAGCTATGAAGGTGACATCTAGGTTCCTGGATCTGGGAATAGCGGTGGCCAAACGATTACTAACCAGACGATGGAAGGCGCAGGACCCACCCCATGTGCAGGCATGGGGACACTTGTTTTATGCATGGGCTGGGGCAGAGGGGACCGCCATCAGGAGGGAGAAAACGTTGGGATTACGGAAGGAGCCAATAGCAGCTCAATGGGAAGGGCTACTCCAGGCATTCCAGAGGGGTGAAGAAGAACATATGAGGGGACAACCGGAGGGGAGAGACGCAAGCCCAGGGTAGATGCCAGAGCCAAAGCGGGGTGTGAGCGCGTTGTTCCATGTTTCATGCTTCATATGCTTGTCATTTCACAGCATCATCAGGGGAGGAAAATGATAAGTGCCATTGTGGGGAGATAATAGTCTATTTGTAATACTGGGCAGGGTTGCCGGGGAAGACAAGAGGGGAGTGGAATGGGGACACGGTAACTAGCGCCAGTCTGAGTTGAGATTGTTGGGTGTTAACTGTTTTTACACTGCTATGTCTGTTAGCCAGTTCATGAGAAAATACCAGAAGGACTTATACATGGGACTCTCAAAACTATGCAGTCGTCGAGCAGGGGTACATCCCACGCACAGCAAGAACTGAATGCTCTTCCTGTATCCACCCTGGTACGATGGTTGTGTCAGGGATAGGTATGAGACTAAATATATGTGCGATAGGAACTGGTACCTATAGCGCTTTGGTGATGCCATGCATGGAGTGTAACTTGTTCATGATGCCTTGCAAGTATCTGTAACCTTTAAAATTTTAATAAAACAGATTTAAAAAAATTATGATAATACATTAATTCACACTATTAAGACTATAAAATAGCAATAACTAAATATTATATAAAAAATATATTAAATTTCAATTACTTCCCACACTACTCCCCTATAAATCCACAACCCGCTCCTAAAAAAAATGACACAATTTAAATGTTTACCAATTAATAATTAATAACCAATTATTAATTAATCAATAATAAATTATTTAACACATTTAACAATATAAAATATTAAGTACACAAATATCAATTAATAAAAATTATTTATTAGTTATTTATAATTAAATTACTTCCAACCCTACTCACTAACAAACCCACAACCCGCTCCTAACAAAATAAGACAATTACCATATTTACCAATTAACAATTAATAATCAATATCCAATTCATAACTAATTACTAACAATATAAATTATCAAATACATAAAATATTAATTAATACAATTATTTATTAATTATTTATAATTAAATTACTTCCCACCCTACTCCCCTACAAACCCACAACCTGCTCCTAAAAAAATGACACCGTTAACATATTTACCAATTAATGATTAATAATTAATAACTAACTAATTACTAACAAATTATTTAACACAAGTAACAATATAAATTATCAAATACATAAATAGTAATTAATAAAATTATGAATTAATTAATTATATTTAAATTACTTCCCACCCTACTCCCCTATAGACCCACAAGCTGCTCCTAAAAAAAGACACAATTAACATATTTACTAATTAATATTTAATAACCAATTAATAACTGATTAATAACAAGTTAATTAACACAATTAACAATATAAATTATAAAATACAAAAATATTAATTATTTACCATTATTAATTAATTAATTAGAATTAAATTACTTCCCACCCTATTCCCCTATAAACCCACAACCCGCTACGGAACTAAAACACAATATTTAATTTTTATAAAATTAATAACTTCTAAAAATTATTATTAAATATATAATAATTAAATTACTTCCCACCCTATTCCCCTATAAACCCACAACCTGGTACGGAACAAAAATACGCAAAAATGACTTTTTTTTTTGTACTTTTTTTTTACTAAGCACTGCTCCAACGATATCCGTAACAGGTGTCATACACATACATCTATATTTCAAGAATTGTGTTGTTACAGTAAAATAAGGAGATGACCCCTTTTTTCCTTCGCCCTCACTACCCGTGAGTCGACTGGGATAGAAAAGCAGTGCATTTTTAACAATCGCTCAAACATGCATACAATAATACAATAATAATAACAATAATCAAGAGGAACAAGATTCCCCCACCCCTATCCCATCCCTCCCCCTTACGCAAAAATTACTTAACATAAAATTAATTACTTCTAAAAATTTCAAACATACATTAGAAAAATAAACTATACTTTTAACACATATACTAAAATACAGAACCCTAAAATAATGTTCGATATTATTAACAACGATATTTTGACTAACGATATTACTAACTTCGATATTAACAAAAACGATATTTCTTACCTGCATGTCGATATTCTGGTCTACGATATTCTTGCAGGCCGATATTGTGTCATATCGATATTTAAACCGATATTATGGCATATTGATAATTAAACTTTGATATCATGACTCTATACCATGAAATGTGACACCCATTTCTGGTTGCTTTTCAGTTGAACCATTAAAAAGGGCTTTACTAGGTAAACTGATACCTCAGGCCCTTCATGGGTGTGTAGGAAAGTGCCCCTTCTTGCATGGGTACCCCCCCACACACATTTTTTGCCTGATATCTGATGAACTTTGACCGAGTGTGCCCTGGGTCCCTGCCAATCAGGGCCTGTGTTCTTTCCCAAAGCTGTACACTTCTGGCTCACATATAAGTCCCTTGTAAAAGGTACCAGTGGTACCAAGGGCCTTGTGACCAGAGAGGGTCTCTAAGGATGCAGATTGTATTGTGCCATCCTCAGAGACCCCGCACCAAACAAATACACACGGTAATTGCAGACTGTGGGCTGATTACTATGGTGGGCGGATCACCACTGCTTGCCCGGCGGTGGTGATCCACCTGCCATCAAAAGGGGATTTACCCATCGCCATATTAGGATGGTGGTGGGAATCACTATTGTTCCGCGGCGATCGGAAAGACTGACCGCCACGGTTCCGCAAGGCGGTCCTTTTCCGCCCGCCTTGCGGAACCCAATACCAGGCAATCATTGCGGCGGTGCTGTGCAGGCACCGCCATCGTGGTTATAATGGGCCTCTCCTCCTGTCTTTTTGTGGCGGATTCTCCGCTGGAAAAAGGCAGGCAGAGACTGGCTTTGGGGGCCCGTTGCAGGCCCCTGGGGGGGGGCAGTTGTGCACTGGGGGTGGTACTCATGGTACCCCCCTCCATTTCCCTGCACAAGATGGCAGGCACCACTCTGTGCCTGCCAAGTTGTGCAGGGAAATGCACAACATGGCCATTTCACATTGTGGCGGGCCTACAGTCAGCAGCACCCGACACAGGGGTCGATTCCGATCCTGCATTTTTTTTTCCGTATGACTCGTAACTGTAATTTTTTCCGTACGAATCGTACAAGTCCCGTCTGACCCGTGAAGTACGATTCATACGGGGAAAATACATACGGATCGGCCCGATCTGTACGAATCGTATCGGGAAAAGTTGTACTAGACGGACCCGGACACTTTTCCGTACGAATCCTAAAAATAGTGTCCGACCGTACAAGTTGATCCGGACCGGATTTCCGATTTACCAATCGTACGGAAAAACGTCCCGTACACGGGGAATGACTTTACCCGCTATGAAGCGAACTTTGTACGACTCGTATCCCGGGAAAAGTTGTTCCCGGGTGCGAGTCGTTCAGGGGTACGAGTCGTACAGGCCCCCCCATGCATATGTACGCACCTTACAACAACATCACATATGTACGGTGCGTACCCCAACATCGCGTATGTACGCACCTTACAACAACATCGCGTATGTACGGTGCGTACCCCAACATCGCGTATGTACGCACCTTACAACAACATCGCGTATGTACGCACCGTACATTCGCAATGTTGGGGTATGCACCGTACATACACAACGCATGGGGGTGTATGCCTGTACGACTCGTAGCCCTGTACGACTCACACCCCTGGGAACGTGTCGGAGCACGACTCGTACCGCAGAGAACGTCGCGTATGACCGAGTCGGACACAAAGAAACAGAAGTAAATACAACGAAACGTGTCGTACTGAACCACGGACACTGTAAAACAGCAGAAGGAGGGTCTATTCGACTCGCACAACATCACAAAACACGTCTACAGTGCACAAAACATCGAAATGACTGACCTGGCCACATCCAAACAGGCAAACAGAGGGGCAAACTCACAACCACCCCTTATAACACACCCAACAAAAATTCAAACTGAGTCCCACCCACAAATGGACCAATAAAAAGGGCCCACACACACAAACCATGAGCTTTTGCAACAGACTCACTGCAGCTAGAGAGCACACACCAACAACTGCACCCATCCACCTTAACATATACACCTTCACACAACCTCCTTCACACATACCCCCTCTTCACATTCCGACCCACACCTTCACATTCAGACCCACACACCCACAACCATCCACACCCTCACCCCACACCATGCCCACAGACAAGAATCCAAAGTTTACAAGGGAGGAGCTGGAGATCCTTGTCAATGAAGTCATCAGAGTCGAGACACAGCTGTTTGGAACATTGGTCAGACAGACCAGCATAGGCGAAAAATCACGCCTGTGGCAGAGGATCGTCGATAGGGTGAATGCTGTTGCACCCATCAGAAGGACCAGAACTGAATGCCAAGCCAGGTGGTACGATCTGCGGAGGTCAGTCAAGCGAAAAATGAATGACGACTACGCCCAGAGCAACATCACTGGAGGTGGTGGGCCGCGCAGACCAGTACATTTCCATCCCTGGGAGGAGAAGGTGATGGCCCTGCTTCCGCCGGTGGGAGTACATGGACTTCAAGGACTTCCAGAGCCTGGTGAGTACACAAACAACTTGTGTAACATGGGGGTAATGGCATCCACACCCCAACTACACAAAATGCACGCAACTACCCCCAAGCCCTCACCATCCAGAACCACAGTCAAAAACAACGCTAATGCCATTAACATGTGTATGCCCCATTGAGAAAGCAAGGCCATGCTATGTCCCATGCTACACGAAGCACTAACCCAAGAATGGATGTCTGGTATGCTGGGAGGGTGGGTGTCACAAAACGCATTGTTGAACTTCAAATCAGACACAATTGCCCTCATCCCATATGGCCCAGGTACATACCCATGCACCTTGCGCAATGCACAGGGACTCGGAAAGTACTGACAAGATAGCTGACACTTGGCCCTGGTGTAGGCAGCACAAGGCCCTCCTGTGACCAGTGCAAACACAAACACCAAGTCAACAAGGTCAGATATCTAGGACAGGAACTCACACTCACTGTCATGGCAGCATGCTCCATGGGGGGACAGCTACATCACCTGGGAGCCCCAGTGCCAAATCACACTACACCCACCAGCAGGCCCTGTCACACACACCCCTTACACAAGCAGACCCTCCCGGGACAGGCAATGGATTTACCCACTGTCACAATGGACATGTAACACAAAAAGACTAATACATAGCCAAAGAAGCATCCAAGCCAAAAATCTACATGTCAAAGACTCAGGAGAACATATCCTTCTGTCCCCCGCAACATACCCATCCACAAGTGAACATTGAGGAGAATGCTAGGCACATGCAACTACCTGGAAGAACAGTGCCAACTTGAATGTGTATGAAACATGGATGTTGCATGAAACAACATTAACATTGTCTGTCTCTCACACACAGGGCAACGTGATGAATCTCCCCCCAACAATGGGGGTGAAGAATCACAGTCCCAGGCTCGGGAGGAACCTGATCCCACCGGCAGCGACGCCTCTCAACACTCTGCGGATGACCCCGACTGACCTGGACCCTCTGCTGTCCAAGCCCCTGCAGCACCTGGTTCAGGAACATCTGTGCCAACTACCACCCCCATTCCTGCCACATCCCAGGAGACACCGAGGAACCGTGCCCGCAGTGAACAACTGAGCCAGTCTGACCAGGAGGGACAAGGTGCGCCGGGCAGACAACACCGCCACTGCCATCCCTCAGGGGTCCCGTAGACCCGATGTGCCCACAACGGCAGCCCAGGCTCGTGTGGGCAGGGGTGGTGGGAGTGTAGGCAGGCAGAGGCGAGAACCTGACCAGCCAGCTGAAGGGACCGGCATGTCACACATACACAACATCATGGGCGCATACCGGCGTGACACCAGGGAGTTCAGCCAGGTAGGGGTGACCCTCACAGAGATAAAGGGGACCATCACAGAGATGAAGAACCAGCAGGCCGAGCAACACGCCAGTCAACAAGAACACCAAGGACGGATGGAGGCAAGACTGGTTGAGCTCCTGGCGGTGCAAAGGGACATAAGCCATTCACTCCGTTGGATCGCCGACAACATGGGCAACCCTCCCTGTGCCACCAGGCGAAAACCACCACCAGCCACAGGGAGGGAGGAGGAGGAGGATTCGTCCGACGGAGCGTCCCAAGCATCGTCAAGGCCTGCATCTGCGGGTCCCCCGAGGAAGGTGGGTCGTCCACGGAAAAGACCGTGAGAGGCAGCGGCCCATCCACATCTCCCAGGTCACCTGGCCTGGCACCTGGCCTTCATGTGCGACAGCATCACCTCATTGACTGACATTATCTGCCACATGGACTTGCTGGTCACAGTCTGACCAATGATGCCAAACACTGTGGTCTGGACTCTGCTGCCTTCAAATGGCAAGGATCCCATCTCCCCCTGTGAACTTTGGATTCTATGGTCCCTGTATTGCACCTTTTCCTTAGCACAAATCACGCACCAGACCTATAATACAAAAAGAATAATTGAAATTTTATGTTGCCGTCATTTAGCATGAGTCCACAACATACGTGTGGGGATATGTCAAAGTATGCCTGAGTGTGGAACTAACTCCAGCCATCCATACACTTGGATCTGAGTCCGGTCGAGGACACACATGGGTCACAATGTATCATCAAATACAGACATAGAGCCCAATACTCACCCGTGATGGCCTCTAGCTGCTGAGGAGGGGCTGGCAATACTGCTCGGACAGACAAATTTGGAAGAGTATCATGAAGGCGTAGAGGTCATGGGTCATGTGGAGGTGCCCGGGGAGGGAGTCCCAGGTCTGTTTGGCGAGGTGGGAGAACTATCTCCTGCATGCAGTTGTTCTGTGGATGTGATGAATGGTGGCCAGGGCAAGGTAGGCTGCACAGAGTTGGGCCAACGGGGTGTAGGATGACAGACGTCCAAGGTCGGTTTTGGGACTGGGGTTGTGGACTGCCTCCTGAGTGTGGTTGAGGAGTCTGAAGGTGATCCTGCAGCAGACAGTGAGCCATTGTAGCTATCTCAGGTGGACGGTGAAGTGGCTAGGGCGGGGGATGTTGAAGATGAGTTGTGCGGATGCACCCTGGATGTGGACAACTTCTTCTGCAGTTTTGCTGTTGTTCCTCCGTAGAGGGCGGTGCTGTAGTTGACCCAGCTGGTGTCGTGGACCTGGGGGACGGTCTGTCTTGCCTTGGAGTGGATCTATCTGTGGATCATTTGCAGCATGCGGAGGGTGTTGCAGCATGAGGTACAGATGGTGTTTTATTGCATGGTAATTGTGAGCGATGAGTCCATGATGAACACCAGCTTGCGTGCGTGGCCACTGGGTGCTGGTGCGGAGCCCAGACCAGTGGGACACAAGGAGTTGACCCAGCCATAAGGGGACAATCCTCAGATGATGATCTCAGTCCTGTCCAAGTCCAGCCTCAGGTGGCTGATGTTCAGCCATTCGTCAACGGATCTCATGCCTTCTTGAAGGTTGGATCTGGCAATGGCTGGGTCTTTGGTGAGGATGAGGAGCAGCTGGGTGTCAATGGCATACGAGATGATGATGAGGTCGTGTGCGCATGTGATGGTGGAGAGGGGGGTCATGGAGACATTGAAGATCGTCACGCTGAGAGATGAGCCCTGGGGCATGGGCCAGATGACCCCAGTGTACTACATGCTGAAGGGTGGAGGCCGACTCCCTGGGCATTGCTGGTGAGCTACTTGTTGATTTAATCCTGGGCCCTCCTCTGGATACCAGTGTTGGAGATGTGTGAGCTGACAGTGTTGTAGCACATGGTGTAGAATGCCGTTGAGAGGTCAAGGGGGGTGGTCTCACCAATGTTGAGCAGGGCAAAGTTGTCGTTGGTGGTGGCAATTATGACGGTTGCAGTGGTGTGATTACTGTGGAAGATGGTCTGGTGCCGGTTGCCTGGAGCTGTTTACGTCGAGGAAGTTTGTCAGTTGCTCGTTGAGTGTCTCCCTGATGACATTCTCTGGGTAGGGAAGCAGGGTGATGTTCCAGGAGATCCTGCGGTACTGCCGTCCTTTGTTTAAGAAGGGCCTGGGTCTCTGCATGCCTCCAGCTCCTATGGAATGTGGCAAACTCAAAGGAGACATTCATGACGCCCTGGACGTGGGCTTCAAGGATGGGGAATGATGTGGTTGAGATGTTGTGTGGGAAGGGGCCTGATGGAGAGCCAGAGTGGATGGTGCACATGAGGCAGGTGGGGTATTTGCTGCTGACGGGAGTCCAGAACCTGAGGGGGGGTTGTCTGCCTCTGTGTGCCAAGGCTGTCGTGTATGTCCAAGAGCTTGCAGTGGTAGAAAGTTGCAAGGGATTTGATCTGCCTTGCAAGGGTGGGGTGTCTTTTGGATGGAGAGCTGCTGTCAGTTCACTCACAATGCTGATGAGCTCCTTGATGTCGTGTGTTTTGGTGTCTCGGCTCTATCTGAAGGATCTCCACTTGTCCTTGCTGATGATATGGTGATGGCTGTGTGTGGCGTTTTCCAGGCCTGTAAGGTAACTGATGGTTCTTTGTGTTGCAAGGTTTGCACAAGAGTCCGGCTAGATCTGTATGAGTCCAGTAGGTCTGCCTTGTCCCAGGTGGCTTAACTGTTGTTGTGCTTCACAGGAAAGTCTGTCAATGTGGCAAGATTGTTGGATCAGTAGCTGATCCAGTGTGTGAAGTTGCAGGGTGTGGCGGTGGTGTTGGTTCGAGTGTCCCACACAGCTTGTCTGTGGTGACTTACATCAAGCATCTTTGGGGAATCGGTAGCGGGGTGTGGGCCAGTGTGTTGCTTGTCGGAGACGTGGATGCAAATGTTGATGGCCCAATGATGGATGGTGGTGTGGTTCTCCTTCAGCAAGAAGTTACTGGCCCCCAGCCACATGTAGCCTGTGGCGGTGAGGGCGTGCGTGCAGATGTACGTGTTGATGGCTTTGCGGAATTGTGGATGTAGGCCTGGACATCTGTAGATGAGTGTTACTCTGAGGGTTGCCAGAGGGTTGGTGCGAAACCGGATTTGTGACTCTGAGGGTGTACTTGTGAATAAATTGCAATTTATCCTCCTGGATTGTTGGTGCAGTCCCTGCGGGTGATCTTGTATCCGTCAGAGATGGCAATGAAGAAGTTGTGTGCTGAGGATGCTTTTATCCAGGTTACTGTCATGAAGGTGATGTGTGGAGGGCCCTGTGTGCTGGCCCCTGGGCCCAGCTCTGCCACTGAAACTCTCCTCGACTTTTTGCTGTGGAGCCGTGGCTCCTAAACCTGAAGGGGGCTTTTATTTGAATTTCCCCCAGGAGGAAGGAGCGCTTCTGCTTTCCGCTGCAGTGCTGAGCTGCAGCTTGTTGGGAGGGAACCCCGACGTGGGGATACCCCCTCTATCGATGCTGATCTTTGCGAGTGCCCACCCCGCTTATTTCTTTATTTAAAAGGCGGGTGCCCACCCCGCATTCTAGTGGAGCTTTTGCGGGTGCCCACCCCGCTTTATATCATTATTTTGCAGAGCGGGAGCCCACCCCACGTTTCACCGCCGCTGCCCGAGTGAGTATTGGCCGCCGACCCGGAAGCCAGGCAAAGTTCGCCTGCTTCTGGCCGGGGCCGGCGGCAGCACCGGAAGTTGTGCCTGTGTCGATGCGGGGCTACGGTGAGTCGACGGGAGCCCCGATGTGCCAGGGGGGAGGACTGGAGCCTACCCCGCCTCCCTGAGTACTGATGACGAGTCTCGGGTCCCAGGAGGGGGCCCGGGTGAAGAGCCATGATGCAGCGACCCCAGGCGGGACTCCCGTAGAGGGAGTCCCGCAGGCAGCCACAGTGCGACCGAGAGAGGCGAGCCTCCACAAAGCCCCGATGGCGCAGAGAACAGCAGAGCTTGTCAGGATGACGGCCCGCAGCCCGGTGAGTGAAGAGGGCTGGGGGGGAAGAGGGGACCGAGGCACAAGTACAGGTGCCTACCTCCTGAGCGGCCCCACATGGCAGAGGGCCGCTCCATCATGGGCATGTTTTGTTTTAGAGCCCGTGTGGCTCCATCGGGGGCATGTTGGTTTTAAAGTGCCAGTGCGCTCCATTGGGGCAGATGTGTTTAGGATAGGAGAGCCCGTGTGCTCCAACGTGGGAGCCAATTTTCTTTAATAGCCCTAGTAAGGCCCCGAAGACCCAGATGTGCCGGGGCCCCCTTGTTCCTTTCCCAGCTGCCCTGCGTGAGCGCAGGCAGCTGCAACGTTTTGCATAACTATTTGTCCAGAAGGCACAATGGTGCCCGACCTCATTTTAATATTCCCAGCTGCCCAGCAAGTAGTGGACCGCTGCATCGTTTAGGCCTCAGTGCTTTGGGGGCATGTCTTTTTGAAGTTAGGAGTGAGATGCACTCCTTTGCACCATATCTTTGCAGCTGCCCAGCAAGTAGTGGGCAGCTGCAATGTTTAGGCCTGCGCAGAGTGCGCACCCTTGACTTCCGCTGCACTGGCAGTGCGCCCTGACATTCTAGACACAGGGCATTTGAGCCCCTTTGAGATGGCCAGTTGGCCAGGGGGACTGTGAGGTAAATAGGGCGCTAAGTCCTAATGTGAGTAATGCCTCTACTATGGTCTTTTTAGGAGACTTTGTGCTAAATGTAAGTTATGCGGTGCTAGGAAATGTGATTCCTGTAGTATGATTTACGCACCCTGTTTTAATACCTCTAAATGTAGTTTTAAGATTATGAGGTTGGTTCGCATATTATGGTTTATGCTATTGAAATTATGTTCTACTATGTGATTTATGCCCCTAATGTGAGGTATGCTTAGGAGGTTATGGTCTAATGCGTTTAGACTTATGAGATGATTGCATAATGTGTTTATGCTGGTGAGGTTGGCGCAGAATGTATTTCATGCCTAAATGTAATACTGTGCATAATGTGGTTTATGTTACAGGCTGATGCTAAGTACAGTGATTACCAGTGGTTACTGGTTGTACGTTTATGATATGTTTTACTTTTACTAAGTTCACTGTGATGGTTCTGACAGTGGTCCAGTGGGCCCTGCCAGGTGTATATGATCCCTTGTAAATATGACCTATTGCCAGGTGGCACCATGTATATTATGTGTTTACTATTCTAATGTGTTATGAGAATACAAAGGCTATTTTTGATATAACCTTGTGTGGAGTTCCTTTTGTAGTGTGCCTGGGATGTTGTTGCTGTGTGCGTGCGCAAATGCTTTACACATGGCCTCCGGGATAAGCCTGACTGCTCGTGCCAAGCTACCAAGGGGGTGAGCAGGGGTTATCTTTGGCGTGTAACTCCCTTGCCCTGACTAGAGTGGTGGTCTTTGCCTGGCTTTGGCGCAAGCCTTAGCCAACCAGAGATCCCATTTCTAAAAGGGCCTCTCCAGCTAGTGGAGATGCCCGCCCCCATGACCCGGCCCCACTTTTGGTGGCAGGGTCAGTGGGAAAATTAGTAGTCAGGAGAGGTGTATCCCCTCTCTGTCAGCACGACCCTTAAGGTGCCCTGGACCAAGGGAACAACTACATGCCCTTTAAAAATTTAACAACCGTTTCATTTGTCTTTGTTTTAAATCCATCTCGTTTTCCTTTAAGGAAAACAGGCAGCATTTTTAAAAAACTGCTTTATTTAAAAGCAGTCCCAGACATGGAGGTCTGCTGAGCCCAGCAGGCCACCATACCTGGGGGGCCCAGCCATTCTCAGTGGGGTCGCAAATTGCGAGTGCCTCATGAATATTGATGAGGCATGCAATTTGCGACCCCATTGAGAATCACAGTGTCTCTGACACTGTTGTACATGTAATTTTGCGAGTCGCTAATTGCGACTCGCAATTGAGCACAATTTGCAACTCGTAAAAAGACATGGTTGTACGTCTGGCCCCTACTGCCTTGGCCCCAGCCCTACCGACCTGTCGCCTGTTTCCCAACACCTGTCCCATGGCCAGCAACTTTCAAGGAGCCCATGAAGACTGCTACTCTTAAATAAAGACCAGATTGCCAATGGCCAGCGGCCATGTCCAGAAAACACGAAGGATTCCGGATCTCGGCAGATCCGCAACCCCTGCCCACTTTGCACCCGATGCCCTTGGTCCAAGTTTGAGTGGCTCACCTGTCCAGTGAAGTCTACCCAGTGAACCTGACCTCTCCTCCATTGGTGGTTGACACTCCCGGACCCCACGAAGTCGCCTGCAGCCTCTACATGAAGGGTCCCCCTGACCGTGACCGGCTACAATCTAGAAGATCCGACATCAAAAGGTACCCCTGCATTCTCAGCCAACTGTCCTTGGGGCTCTCAACTGATGGTGCCTCAACCCCCTCCAACTTACCTGCCCAACAGGTGGTCACCTTCAGTCAGCCTTCTGGCCCGAGCCTGCAGCCTCTTTGTGTGATCTACAACCTCCATTGATACGCATTAGTCGCCCAATGCTGATTTTGCACCCGGCACCAGGCTTCCTGTATTGCCAGTGGTGCTGCTTGGGCCTCCGCTTTGCTGATCTTATCCCCCGGTCCTGTGCCTTGAAACCATAAACCGTGCCTCTCCGAGGTTTCCCCAGCCTCCATTGATTTACACTGAGCCCAGTGACCACTGCACCCAGCCGCCTCAGTGCCGCTGCTGGTGCAGTACCAACCTGAAACCTTGCCAGTGTTGGTCAAACCCCCGGAAGACTGGGATTGTAAATTGAATACTTACCAGCTAATGCGTAACACTGATTCCTCCCTCTGGATTGCATTGCATTAAGAAAACCTATTTCATACAAAAGTCCATCCCTTCCCATTGCAAAGTTCTACGGTTCTAATCTGATCCTACAAAAGTATTTCTGAAACTGTAAAGCATTTTATATTGCCTTGCAAACCAATTCTTACTGTACTTGTCACTGCTTTTAAAATGGTTACTTACCTGCAACTGAGTTCCTCTTGATTCTAGAAATAAATAACAAGATATTAGCTTTTTATACAAAACAATAAGGGGGTGATTAGGATGGCGGGCGGACTTAAGTCTGACCGCCATCCCCGCGGTGTTGGGACCCAGCCAGACATGCGGCAGTCCCACACCGCGAATTAGGATGCAACCGCCACCCTGGCGGTCGCATTCCGCAATTTAACATTGCGGCAGGTGCTGCTTACAGCAGCACCCGCCTCAATGCAAAATTGCCATGTTGTACATTTCCATGCACAACATGGGAGGCACCGCGTGGTGCCTGCCACCTTGTGGATGGAAATGGAGGGGGTACCATGGGTACCCCCCAAGTGCACCCCCCACCCCCCGGGGGCCGGCAACGGGCCCCCAAAGCAAATCCCTGCCAGCCTTTACAACCCAGCATCCTAATATGGCTGGTGGTGCCTGCTAGGCACCACCACCATATTAGTGGCCCAAGTCCGCCCGGCCGGCAATCGGAACGCCGCGTTACCCACCGCCATTGTAATCTGGCGGTGGGTGAATCAGGTTACGATGGCCGGCGGTGGTGATCCGCTCGCCATCATAATCAGCCCCTTAGTCTGGATTCAGTCTTTAAGTGTGTGCTATCATTTCTTGCCTGAGTGTGTACAATAAATGTTTAACACTACCTTTGATCATTCTAACTGCTCCACCACACTACCACAAATGGAGCTTTTAGTATTATCTACTTAAGTCTCTGTAAGCCTCTGAGGATCCACTGGACTCTGTGCACACTATACCTACTTTGGTATAGTATATACAGAGCCAGCTTCTTACAGGGTGGAATTGGTGACCTTTGACCGAAAAGCTACTTGAGAGCATGCTGAGAGCCTGCCTTCAGTCAGGCTTGAAGGTGAGAGCATGGGCCTGCCTTCCTGTGGCATGTTGGCACAATCTTGCACCCTATAGGTAGGGCCACTGGAATTATGCAACAGAAAAAGACCACTTATACAGCAAGGTTGAGTAAATTAAGTGGCAAGAAAAGGCACATTATGCAGCATAATGCGCCACATTTTGTAATAGTATTACTTCATTATTTGGTCATTTTTAAACTTGGTAACACTGTAGGCATTGATTGCACCTCATTAGTACCAGTTTAACTACCAAGGGGTCGATTCCGATCCTGTATTTTTTCCCGTATGACTCGTATCTGTATTTTTTTCCGTACGAATCGTACAAGACACGTCCGACCCGTGAAGTACGATCCGTACGGGAAAAGGTACATACAGATCGGCCCGATCCGTACGAATCGTAGCGGGAAAATTAGTACGAGACGGACCCGGACACTTCTCCGTACAAATCGTAAAAATGACCGGCGTTACAATTCACGATTCGTACGGAAAATATCCCGTACACGGGGAATGACTTTGGCCGCTATGAAGCGAAGTTTGTATGCACCGTACCCCCGTGCAAATGTATGCTGCGTACCCCCAGCGCGTAGGTACGCACCGTACCCCCAGCACGAATGTACGGTGCATACCCCCAGCGCGTAGGTATGCACCGTACCCCCAGCGTGTAGGTACGCACCGTACCCCCAGCACGTATGTACGGTGCGTACACCAAGCGCGTATGTATGCACCATACCCCCATAGCGAATGTACGGTGCGTACCCCTAACATCGCGTATGTACGGTGGATGATGTGGGTACGCGATGTTGCAGGTACGCACCGTACATTCGCTATGAGGGTACGGTGCGTACATATGCGCTGGATGTACGCACCATACCCACGCATGTTGTTCTCACCTTCTGCGGCGTGTGCATCGGGTGCGGTGCACCAGGTCGTAGGGCAAGAGGACCGGGATGACATGTACGATGTGGTTCATGGCTGTACATCGCGTACCGGGGCTCCGTGGCGTTGCCGTTCACGTCGGACTCTGCTTTTCCGGCTGTGTTTGGCTCCCGTAAACAAAGAGCCGTACGGAGTGACGTCGGTACGAATCGTACTAGCTGGGCCAGAAAACGGTGGTGAAATACGTACGGACGTCGCGTACAAGCATTTCCGGATCGGAATCGTGGGTATGTTTTGGCTGTATGGTCTTTTGTACGATTCGTACAGAAAAAGGCTTTCTGTATGAATCGTACTTCCTAGGTTGTGAAATGAGTTTACCTGGTACAAGTCGTACTGGGAAAACGCTCCGTACGACTATTCGTAGGGCCTTTTTACAGGATCGGAATCGACCCCCAAATATAACAATAAGCAACAGAAAAGTGACCAGTGCAGCTTCCACCACATAGTAACACGTGTTGCTGCATTTTTAGTAACTTTAGAACCATTTGAGCTGGGAAAAAAATAAATCTACTAAAATCTGCAGATTATGTGGCAGGTGATGGATTATGTGGCAAATGCAGCAAATCTATAATTATGTGAGAATCGCTGCAGCCGCACTATCGCATAAATCCCGTGGCCCTGCCTATGGTTCCTATCTTCATCGATGACGTGGAAAGGCAGAAAAGAACTCTCAGGAATAAGGTTCCGGGACATATAGAATGGGCCAGATTCATTATCTGGTTCAGTTTTAAGGTTGCTTCTACCTCTGACCTGGGGGTTTATCATTTCTAATTTGAAAGTTCCCTTCCAGCAGCTCAAACAACAGGATTTCTAAGTGAAAGACAGAAGTCTGTAATGACCTCTTTGAAACCTGGGAGACCAAGGGATTTTTCCTGCTCTATTTCAAATTCCTAATAAACGTATTTGAAATCAAATATTGCGATATCCCGGTGTGATGATCCAGTTTGGCAAATACCTGGGGGTCTATTATGATGGCCTGCGGACTTTGTCCGCCCGCCATTGCCCCGGGAAATGGGACTGCCTGCTAAGGGTGCGGTGGTCCCGCATGGGCAATTAGGATGCGCCCACCACACAGGCGGGTGCATCCCGCATTTTTTGCATTGCGGCGGACGGTGCTGTCAGCATCACCCGCCACAATACAAAAAAGGCATGTGCGCATTTGCATGCACAACGTGGCAGGCACTGTGCGGTGCCAGCCACATCGTCCAAGCAAATGAAGGGGGGGACCATAGGTGCCCCCCATGTGCCCCCCCATCCCCCAACACCCTGGGGGCCTGCAACGGGCCCCCAACTGAGGAAACCGAATGCCTTTAAAGGCTGCTTCCCGCTGCCATCATAATATGGATGGCGGTGTCTAGCAGACACCGCCACCATATCAGACCCCTTTTTCACCTGGTTACCTGTGTGACCGGTGGAAAACCGACAGACGGTCTTTCCGTTCGCCGGGGTCCCTCCCACCATACTAATATGGTGGGGGGAAATGGCATGCGGGTGGAGGAGAATGATGAGCGGATCGCCACCGCCATGCGGGCGGTGGCGATCCACCCGACATTCTAATAGACCGCTTAGTCTTAGGTGTGATTGGTTCAAAGAAGGAATGCAGCTTATGTGAGTTGAAAGTTACACACAGTACAAGCTCTCTACTCTTAGACTGTTTCCTTTTTTTGTAAGAGTGAAAAAAAACATTTTCCCTTTTTTAGGTAATGTAAGTTAGGACTCGTAGGGAAGCACTGGTCACTTTACTTATAATGAAATATTGTGATCTTACCAATGCCTTGGCAAAATACATCCAACTAATTTATAAAAGAACTTTTGCTGCCTAATGTTAGAGTGTACTATGCTCACTGTATTTGTAAACGTGTTGGGTGATGTACGAATGTATCATTTAAGATTTATGCCTATCACATCAAATTATTGCAATATTTGATTTTATGGTGATTGGATTTAGAATGAAACTGTTCTTATACATTGAATAATATTTTAAATGTTTAATATTTCAATAAAACTGCTTCTTGGAAATAACAAATGTCATCACTATAATATGCTAACCTGCTGAAGGGTTCACTGACAGAATACAGACTACAAAAATATTGATAAAAAAATATTGAGGTAAAAACATAGAATGCAAAAATATTGACTCCCTACACTTAAACAGGTAATTACAAAAATATCGGAAAAAAGATTGATGCGAAAAATATAGTTTTTTAACATATCGATTTTCATATACATAAAATAAAATCATAAATATTAAATATATTAAATAATACAACTAATTACAAAAAATAAATTAGATTTAATATACATTTTAACAAATATAACAGATAAAAGTAATTTAAAAAAATGTAAACACCGATACATAATAATTAATATATATATATATACATTTACTTTTAATGTATCTCAACAATTTATAATTCTATAGAATTTACATATAAATGTATGTGTGTGTGTATATATATATTCACTGAAAAAACCAAAGGTTTCAGGGGCGTTATAGTTAGGAATTGGCATTTAAAAAACCTTAGAAATTCACTGAAAAAAACATAGGTTTCAGGGGTGTTATAGTTAGCTGGACATTTCCCTCGTACAAAACCCTAGAAATTCCCCTGTTATAGTTAGTTCAGCTAACTATAACTCGCGCCCCCGCAATGCACTGCTGATGACGTCACATATTACATCACTCATGACATGGTCAGTGACATCACTGATGACATCACTGACGACATCTCAAATGACATCACTGATGACATCACTGATGACGTCATCCATGTGATAAATTACTGCATTTTCTCACACCCTAATTTAACCGTTGATACACCAACTCAAAATTTCAGACGTCCATTCTCAAAACCATAGATACTCCAATACCAATAACTACATACCCACTTATTAACTCTTAGGTCTACATACACCCCCACTCATTCACCTGTACATTCACTCATACTTACAGTCACTCCGTACAAGACTATCATATGCATTTATACACCTACATAGACACTTACACACCACCAATCATCCATAGAGGTACTCTCACACCTAGTCAGTCAAGCAAATAATTAATTACACTCCAATTTACTCACCTATGCAGTTATACACACTCAAGTTCACTTACTCATAAAAATAGTACCACATTCTTACGCTCTTATACAATCATTGATACAAGCACACACTCATCCATACAGCCACTCTCACAATCACACACTCTCACATATACCCACTTATATACTCTTACACAAATATATACTGCCTTTCCCATATGTAGTTAGTCACAAATGTACCACTGAGATACACAACGGCCCCCACAACGCTAAGGATGCCTGGCCTCCACCTTGGTGGTGCCCAGGAGTGGGCGCCTCACAGGGAAAGCCAGGATGGGTTCCACAGCGGTATTCGTACAAGCGCCTTGAGACCCTTGCGGGTGAGTAATGCGCTATACAAGTATCAATTTACAATTTACATTCAATCCCTAACACACCCATACATACACTCACTCAACCATACAGTTCATCACAGATGCACTCTTAAAACCATGCACCCATAGAATCACCCACTCACACATCTATGCACGAAGTCACACACAGCCTACGCACACAAACACTCAGGCACCCATACAGATACTCAGACAACCAATTAATAACCCATATAGACACTCATATAGCTATTCACAAAACCATGCAGCCACTTATACACAAACACACAGACACATACAGACATTCACACAGTTTAGTCACTAGTCTGCAGTAAGATACATTTAATGACTCACTTATAGAGTCAGTTACACACCTACAAAATCATCCATTCACACACTTGTACACCCACTCATTCTTCAACAGGCCTTTCACTATAAATATATAAAACATATTTAAACTTTACAGAAACACACAGTCACTGGATGACATCATCAGTGATGTCATCAGTGATGTCATTTGAGATGTCATCAGTGATGTCATCAGTGATGTCACTGACCATGTCATGAGTGATGTAATATGTGACGTCATCAGCAGTGCATTGCGGGGGCGCGAGATATAGTTATCTGAACTAACTATAACAGGGGAATTTCTAGGGTTTTGTACGAGGGAAATGTCCAGCTAACTATAACACCCCTGAAACCTATGGTTTTTTTCAGTGAATTTCTAAAGTTTTTTAAATGCCAATTCCTAACTATAACGCCCCTGAAACCTTTGGTTTTTTCAGTGAATTTCAAAGGTTTTTTAAATGCCAATTCCTAACTATAACGTGCATGAAACCTATGGTTTTTTCAGTGAATTTTAAAGGTTTTTTAAATGCTAATTCCTATCTATAACTTATCTCTGAAGATATCATGTTTAATGATTTTGATTGGATTTGTATATTTTTCAAATTCAGTGTATCAATTTCATTAATTACATTTTTTTTAACATACTTTTTAATCACCATTTTTTAAACTTATTTTTTCAATTAATTCTTTTAAAAATTAAAAAATATTATTTGAACTTAATGGGTTTTTCAAACATATGTTTTTTATATTTTTCAAAATATTTTTTTAACTGTATGTGCAAAACTTTATTTTATATATATTTTGCAATGTTTTTGGATCCGCGCACCCTAAGCACACCGTTCCCGATCCCTACGCGGTAGCATCTGCGCATGGTATGCGTTGGGTACGTGTTCAGTGCGCGATTGCAATGCGACCGGTACGCGACTCCCAGTGTATACG
Organism: Triturus cristatus; assembly: GCF_964204655.1. NCBI lineage: Eukaryota > Metazoa > Chordata > Amphibia > Caudata > Salamandridae > Triturus > Triturus cristatus. Next base: position 1,852,524,904 of record NC_140590.1, on the reverse strand, counting down.
CGACACGTTCGATGTACGTAACGTGACATTTACGCGCTTCCGCGATGCGTCATCTGCGTCTATGACACGGTAGGTGCGCGGATCCCGCAAAATATTTAACATTTAAAAAAACATATATATCTATTTCATGTGAATATTAATTGAAGACAAACTCTAAACTAGTCTTAAAATTAATATATTTTTACATCTAATCCTATTTATTTGTTTTTTATTCAATTTCACGGATGCGCGCTGGGTGTGTGCTGCGTAAGCGCACGGTGCGCGGTTCCCATGTGACCTGCAAAAAAAGAGATTTGATTTGTTCATTACACTTTCTATTCTAACTATTGAAAGACCCCACCCATTTCAATCATTCTTAGAGCTTCTTTGGAGGAACATCTCACACCTTAGAACTAGAAGAAACTTTTTGGGGAAGATTTCCACAGCTGCAATTTTTCTGAAGACAATGGCTTCTGCACAGCAGCCACCATCAGAATCAGACCATTCGTCCGATGAGGAATTAGTTGTGGAACCTCCACGCCCAGAAAGATACACCTCTGTGGTGTGGAAATTTTTTTCCTTCCCAGAAGGACAAAATAAAACTAATTCAACTAAAGTGACATGTAAAATATGTCAAAGAGTGCTTTCCAGAGGAGATCCATCAAAAAAATACTCTTGTGGGACTGCAAGGATGTTAAAACACCTGAAGACTCTGAATCCCTTGAACCTGGCCAAGAAGGAATGTAGAAGACTCCGACAGCAGCCTCAGCCAGCAGTGGCAAGCACTTCTGCAGCATCACCATCGAGCACTCACCCGGACATACGTCCAGAATTTGGAAAACTAAAAATTAGTTGCATTAAATGCAACAAACTACTATGTTACGGCGAGCAGTCAATTGAACTAATCTGCCGAGCGCAGCAAAACCACAAGTGCTAAACTTGTGTTTATTTTGTTTTTTGCAGAAGTTGACTGTTTTGTTCCTCCTGTTGTCTTTTTTTCCTTTTGAAAAAAACAAAAAAATAACAAAATTGTTCCAAAAAGTACAAAAAAATTAAAAAACAAAAGAGAAGAAAAAAAAAGTTCTTCGAAGAACTAACTTTCTTGGTTTAAAAAAAGAGCTAAATTTCTTTGTTAGTGTGTGAAAGTTTAGAGGAATGTATGTATAACCAATAAGAATCATACCTTTAAAAAACAGAAATATACACCCTACCTTTCAGTGTACAAAGTAGTCAAACAACCAATGATTTCCTGTCTTTTTAAAAAAAAAATTCCGTGGATCCGCGCACCCAACGCGATAGGATGCGCGCACCGTGCACGCATTTCGCCGTTTTTCTTTTTTTTTTAAAAGGGGGCCCCAGGGGGTCCTTCTAGAACCCCCTAAGCACCTCTAGAGGGTCAGAGTATTTCCACTCTGCCCCCTTTATATGTTTTACACACTTATTCCCCTTGCTTCTTCAGCCTCGCTTCTACCGAGGCAGAAAATGGCCGCCAACAGTTCCTGGTTTCGAATGTAGAGAGACACTCGACAGCCAATTAGCATTATGTGCGCGATCGGGAGGGTGCGTGCTCGGTTCGGGGAGGGTTCGCATACGGTGCGGGTAGGGTCTGCGGTTCCTCCCCGGCCATAGATATTTATGTTCTTTTAACTCTAATTTTCTCAGGAACTACTGAACGGCTTCACACCATTTATGCAAAAGGCACGAGTCTTAACTGCGGACTACCTCTTTGCCAAATTTGGTGTCATTCCGTTCAGCGGTTCGGGCTGTAGCTGCGACAACAGATCCTATGGGAAATTGCATGGGGAAAACGCGTTTTGGGGGACCCCCCTTTTTCTCAGCCCCCGCTTGACGAATCACCACGAAACTTTCAGGGTAGGAGCGGAGCGGAGCTGGCCAAAAGTTCGGAAAATTTTGCGAGGATTCGTCAACCGGTGCCAGACTTATTGGGATTAGAATGTTGTGGATTTCCTATGGAAAATAGGTCCTAACTATAACTATCTACTGGCGACCGCCAGTATGTGTATATATATATATATATATATATATATATATATATATATATATATATATATATATATATATATATATATATACAGATACCAGTAAAATCTAATTTAAAATGTTTTTTATTATAAATTAAAACATTAAACTATTAAAAAGTCTTTAAACTTAAATTCCCCACTGCAGTCAGTGCAACAGTAGGGAAAGTGTTGGATAGCGGAGGAGTAAAAATTACTATTCCCACTCCAGTGAGTGTAACAGTAGGGAAAGTGTTGGATAGCGGAGGGGTAAAAACTACTATTCACACTCCAGTCAGTTCAAAATTATAATCAAACAAAATATTAACAATAAAAAAAATATATATATATATAAATATGTTAAAAATAATTCAAATACAAATATATTTAATATTACAAATTAAAAAAATAAAAACTTATTATACTGTTGAATACGTAGGACAAATGCGTACAAATATTTGATTAAATACACTAAAAAATCATTTTCAAACAAATAAATATTTTTAATGAGAAAATATTTAGAAACAAAAACATTAATTATTACATACATTTTTTTTTATTTCCCACCCTATAACACCACACAATTCACAACTCGCATCTAAATTTAAAAAAAATGTACTTCCATATTTAACATAATTAATTACCAATTAAAGAAATAATCAAAAAACAAATAAAACTCATAAAAATGTATTACCTTCCTGCACTTTAGCCCTATAATCCCCACAACCCACAGCTAAAATTAAACTGTAAAAAAATTAATTACACAATTAAAACTTATTTCCAATTACAAATCCAATAGTATTTAGCAACTAACTATAGAGTAAGTAAAATTCATTTACTCCCCACCCTTTACTCCTATAAAAGCAAAATCCACACAAAAAAATAGACAATTACCCTAATTAAATATCAATTAATTAATTAATATTAATGATCAACTAATTAAACATACAATACTTCCCATCCCTTTACCCCTATAAACCCCACAACCTGCACCTAAAATTAATCACTCAATTTCCATCTTTAATTTAAATTACTTAATTAATATTGATTAACAAATTATTATTAATTAAAAATAAATTACTTCCCACTCTTTACCCCTAAAAAAACCCCACAACCAGCACCTAAATAAATGACACAATTTCCATAATTAATTGCTAATTAATTAATATTAATTAGCAACCAATTAATAATTAATTAATAATAAATTACTTCCCACAATTAACACTGTAAAATCTCAATCTCAAATTAAAATAAAATTGATAACTAGTAAAAATTTTACGCATATATTAAAAATCATAAACAATTCTTATACACAAAAAAGACATCACATACATTTAAAATATATACTAAAATACATAACACTAACTAAAAATCGATATTTTAAACAACTATATTTTTGCAAATTATATTAATGACTTACAGATTTTTAAATTTGATATTACTTTCCTTCAAATCGATATTTTTGACAACAATATTCTTGCACTCGATAATTCCTCTACACGATATTTCCAAATCGATGTTCATGTAGTTTGAATTTTTGAGTGTCGATATTCTGTCTCATTACCCTGCTCAAGGGCTGGGGCCAAAGGTCATAGGGGAAACCTCTGAAAGTCTGCAGGACAAGTTGTCCAGCTGGGATGGACGCACAGTCCCCAGTGGGTCAAAGACGGAGCTTACGCTCGGTAACCTGCAGGATGTCGTTGATGTGTTTATTTCATTTCTGTTGTATAGCGCCACATATGTTGCCTCACAGCCAGCTCAGGGCGCTTTAGCATGGGCTTCCCTGCAAGGCTCTGGTTTTTTCACCACTAAAGGGCTCTTTTCCTCTTCAGAAACCTGCCGGCCCGAGTGCGCCAAGAGGAAGGTGTCCAACATGGAATGGGACGGCAAGAAGAAGCAGAAATCTGACGGTAACTATGGCGGCCACGATTATTAACCTGAAGAGAGCTTTGAGAATGTGCAGGAGGTGTTCTCAGTCTCTCACTGGGCAAGAAGGCGGAGTACAGCGCAGGCGTTGCAAGCGTTCCAGGGAGGTGTGGTCGATAGGTGCCTTAAGTGTATGACGTATAAGAGACAGCTGGTTTTAGATGTCCATGCACCACTCAGGGGTGATTACCAGTCAGGTGGAGCGGTATCCCTGGATGAGCTACAGACACAGCCACTGGAATTATGAGGCAGGGGAGGGACAAATCATGTGGCAGTGTTGGCTAAATTGTGTGGCAAGAAACGGCAAATTATGCAGCATGATGCGGCACATTTTGTGATAGTATTACTTCATTATTTTGCCATTTTCAAACTTGTTAACATTGTGCACCTCATTAGTTCTAGTTTAACACCTAAATATAGCAATAAGCTACAAACGTTTAACTAGGCAACCTTTGCAAAGGTCCTTTCACTGCGCGGCATCACGTTTTGCTCCATTTTTAGTAGCTTTTGAACCGTTTGAGATAGAAACAAAAAAACATTTTTTGTTCAAATCTGCAGATTATGGGGTCGATTCCGATCCTGTATTTATTTTTTCCGTACGACTCGTATCCGTATTTTTTTCCGTACGAATCGTACAAGTCACGTCCGACCCGTGAAGTACGATTCGTACGGCCTTTTTCCAGGATTGGAATCGGCCCCTATGTGTCAGATGATGGATTATGTGGGAAATGTGGCAAATCTATGATTATGCGAAAATCTCCACGGCTGAACGGTCACATAATTCCAGGGCCCTGATTACAGATGTGTCTGACCACCACTGGCCAGGTGCTCCCCGGGGCGCAGCTGTTTTTTCTGGGTGCAGGAAATCCAGACCCACTTTTAGTGGCTGATGAAGTAGAATGAGACACTGACCTGAACTGCAAGCAAGCCTCTCCCCCTCCACCCACCCCAGCTTTCTTTCCTGGTGGGGGGGCATTGAATGCAGTCCTCTGCCAGATGTGTTCTTTTCCTTCGCTCCCTTACCCCTGCACCTGCCACCCCAGCCCCACACAGAAGCTCCACTGGTGTTACCGCACCATAACGGTAATTACAGACGTCACTTCCGCACTGATCGTTTGGTGCACATAATCCTTCTGTGCTGGTCAGTCAGTGCACGTCACTTTTGCACTGGTCAGTTGGTGGAAATGTGCTTTATTCACTTGCTGGGTGATGCAGACGGCAGTGTAGGTAATGTCATGCAGAAATGACACAGCAGAGCCGCCTGACACCCTGGGACCCAGTTCTGACCTGATGGCTGTGCGTCCTGTGGTCAGGCGATACGTCCTTTCTGCATTGCCTGCGTCGAGGCTGCGTGTGTGTAAACCATGCCTGCGTCGAGGCTGCGTGTGTGTAAACACAGCATCCCACTGGGAACCTTTCAAGGAACACCTAACACTCAACAGGGGCCCTCAGAACAGACAGGCCCTGTTACACTGTGATCCGAAACAATCTTTCTATGTCACTTATGTTCTCAACACACCACAAAAGAATTCCTAGACAGTTGAAACAAAAAAGAGTCGGTGGTTAAAAAAATGGGTGAATGAGTGACTGAGTGCAAAGATGGATGGATAGACGAGGACACGGAAGGGTGACCAATTCAGGCTTCAACTCATTTAAACTGAGCCATTAGCCTCCCAGAGGGACCTTCCCACCTACAAACCAATGACTCTCCCATCTGAACCAAAGCCTCAGAACTGTCTGAGGCACTGCTTAATTTGTAAAAAAAAAAAGTGCAAGGGCCCTCTTCCGGGGATCTCTGCACCACCCGCTGCCCCTGCCAATTACAGTACCAACACAGCTACTAACCATCACACCCCTACAAAAGTGACAAATCAGACTATTCCAGGCTCCAAAGCTATGAGAATGGCATAGGCAGCAGGTATTAGTTTTCATGATTGTTGATTTAATTAATAAACAACTGTTGTGTGCTCATCTTTAACTTAGACAAACAGCGGCACCATGTGGCAGACTGTCATAAGTACTGCAGTTGACAATTAAGTACCAGTGGCAAGCACCGGAAACCACAGGCTCAAATTAAGCACTGCTCTGAGGAGACAGCCCTGTTAGCTTAAAAGTCCTAAGACCCAGTTTGCCACCTAGTATCGATAGGTGCAGTAACTTCTGATACCGTCTGTTCTGTATTATTATTATTAGTGAGATGTATATAGTGCTCAGCTCCCCACATGGGGTTTCCTGGCGCTTTGGCAACAGGTGGGGTTTGGCAGGTCCCACTGACTCAGAACATCTAGATCTTCCACTGTTTTTGGAAGGTGGTCAAAGAGGTGCAGCTTGTCAGCGATCCGGGCAGGGCATTCCACTGCTGGAGCCCGATGCCAAAAGCTGGACCTCCTCGGATGGACTCATGAATTATGAGTATTGCATCCCCAGACAAATGTCGGCAGGTAAAACCTGTCAAACTTCATCATTGGAAAAATGTCTGGTACACACCAGGGCTCACCACCCTAAAACGTGCAACTTTTGTAACAGTGTCTGGTTGTCATAAAATGCTGCATTTTGATAATATTGTTGGCAGTTTAAAAACAGGTGTGTACCCACTTATGTAGTTGAGAGTAAAGTCCCTGGCATTTGCATTTCTTGTTTCTGCTGACATCATCATAAATGTATTTTTTTTATCACCGGATGACATTCCAAAATGATCCATAGTTCCTCATCTTTTTCAGTTGGCGTGTACAATTATCGCCACCTTGCAATACCCGCATCGAACAATGTTTGTATCGAACAATGTTTGTATCCGACCCCGATATTCCTTCAGTCCTCAGACTGAGGGTCTGGGAGCTTTATAACCTGAGCCCTCATCTATGGGGTTTTGGCGTAGGGCAGCGCAGCGCTGTACTGGGTCACAGTATTTATCCCATACGGCACATTCCTGCCTTTTCCCTTGCACTGGCGCTCAGTGCAGCCTAGCGCCAACGCAGGCACGCTTGCACCATGGTGCAAGGATGCCTCAGTTGCATGCACAATTGTTTTTGTACAGGAAGGGGCACCTTTCTGCACAAAAACAATCCTGAGAGCAGCCGCGGCCCGTGCAGGTAAGAGCGGAGAGGCTGTGGGGCCGGGGGGGATTTCGAGAGACGACCAGGAGGGAAAATTAAATAAATTCCCTCGTGGTCATCTTTCGAAATCCCCCCTCACCTGGCCCCCCGCCCCACCACTATTTCCTGCAGCGACCGCGGCTGCCTGAGAGGCGCTTTCATCTTTCTGTGTGCGCTGCAGAATGCAGCACACATAGAAAGAAGAAAAAACAATGAGAGATAAAGATATTTCTCCTCGTTACGCCTCTCCTGGGGAGGTGTAATGGAGAGAAGTATCTTTATTCCTCCTTGTTTTTTCCGTGGGGAGGTGGAAGGTTTTGGCACATCCCCGGGTTTGCATCACTTTGTAAATCTGCAGGAAGCATCAAAATCCATGGGTGTTGTGCAGGAACACCCACCGCAACGCCCATGGAACACCTCCCTGACGCAGAGTAAGGCAACGCAGCGATTTGGGCTGCCTTGCCTTACTCCGTATCTATGAGGCCATGAAACGCAAAGAGGCTTTGCGTGGCCTCAAATATGATTTTGTCATTTGCGCCGAAGAGAGTCACAAAAAGTGACGCTCCGGCAGCATAAGGGGCCCCTGGATTTGGGCTTGGTCGTCAGTCTCTTCGTGCAAAGCAGGCTAACTGACTCAGAATTACAGGCATAGTCGTAGCACATACATCTCTCCAAAGTGTCCCACCTATTCGTCTGTCGTGACCAATGAGCGACTCTTCTGCGTTGGCTTAAGTCACAGATAAACTACGTGGGAGGGCTTGAGCTCCTGCTCTCTGGGTCCCCGCCTTCATGCAGCTATTCGGGCGGGGGGTCCCTTTGTGAGTGCTTTTATCATGTAATATTTTGAGTTTAATTTGGTGCATTGCTCGCTGTGCCTTCAGCATGCATTTTATGCCCTAGTGGGAGTCAGTGTTCTTTTTTTTTAATTTTCTTTTTATTAGTGACAAATTCCAATCATCACAGGTATAAATTGCAGGCAGTTCAATCTTAAGATATCAGGCATGGATTACTGAACCTAATCATACAATCATTCAGTCATGCAAAATGTGAGATGTTTCCCCTTAGCCGTTTCCAATTTTACAGTCGGAGATATACAAGAATTTCCACGGTATGCATTCCACCCATTCCATTTTCTGTCCCATTTCTTAGGGCATCCTATGGATTTGAATACTTCTTTTTCTGCTACCATACATTTGTCCAGGTCAGCCGCCCAGACATTTATGGAGGGTCGCCCTGCCACCCCCCACTTCATCGCGATGGCTCTCTTAACCAACACATAGCCCAAGGTAACTAGTTGTTCTACTTCAGTAAGGTCGGTTGGCTCCCAAATGTTGAGGAGCCCCAGTGGTGGAGTAAGGCTGATTGTTTTGCCCAGTGCGTCTTGCATGTGTGTGGTTGCCCCCTCCCACATGGGACGCAGGAATGGGCAATCCCAAATAGTATGGTAAAAGGTCACAACAAAATGCATCCTGTTGCGTCCCAATTTTAGCCAATGTCACCCCGGTGTGGTACGTTCTATGCAGGACTTTTCATTGGATCAACCGAAAGCAAAGTGAAATGGCTGCCTCCCTCGGCGACATTAGTGCAGTTCGCCAATCGTCATCGTCAATGTCCCAATGTCGGCTTGCTACCGGCTGCGAAGAGCTAGGAAAGGGTCAGGTAGGTTATCACACAACTTGCGGTACGTAAGGGAGATTGCCTTGACAGGGAGTGATTCAGAAAGTAGACAGTCCTCAAGTGGAGACGATTCCGGAAGATTGGTCAAGTCTGGGAGAGCAGTCGTTAGAGCATGACGAACTTGCAGGTAGCGAAACACCTCCGCCTGGGCCATTACGTATTTCTCCTGCAGTTCCGGAAACAAGAGAACCTTGCCCTTTTTCACAAGATGCCCTATATTGGAGAGGCCAATCGCGTCCCATTTATCAAACCCCGGTTGATGGCACAGGAGTCCTAATTTCTGGGTGTGCCACAACGGAGTGGACAGCGTTAGTACATCTGTTCAGCCCAATCATGTGGTCGCTTGGTTCCAGAGTTGTACCGTGCATGCTGTGGGACCCACAAACCTCCCCCTCCTAACCTTCGAGAAGAGGGCACCCAGATACCCTTCCCACCCCACTTGGTACCTGTCCAGCATATAGGCGGGGTCTAGCGGAGAGCGGTACAACCAGTGGTTCACCACTACAAGCTGCGAAGCCCAATAGTAGAGCCGCATGTGCGGGAGGACGATCCCTCCATCATACCACCCCTTGGACAGTTTATGTAGTGCAATACGCGGCGTCCCTCCACTCCATAACAGTGACCTCAACTCGCCATCAATGTTTTTAAAATACGAATCAGAGATTGAGTATGAGCAGTTCTGGAGGACATATAGGAACCGGGGGAGGGCCAGCATCTTGAAGAGGGCCGCTCGGCCCAATAGAGACAGCGGTAGGGATTTCCAGTGGGTAACATCTTTTCTGAGCCTATCTAATGGTGCAGCAAAGTTCCTTTCATAGGAGAGGCGAGGGTCGGGGGTTATAAAAATACCTTGATAACGAAAGCCGTCAAGGGCCACCTCCAAGTCACAGCCCCGGGGGAGTCTGGCTATGGAGAACATATAGTACTGATTTCGTCCAATTAATGGCGTAGCCTGAGTATTTGCCAAAGTTGGTAAATATATTGAGGAGCCTGTGTAGGGATACACGGGGGGACGCTAAGTACACCAGTATATCATCGGCATACAACAATATTCTGTCTTCATGTCCGACATCCCATTTCAGGCCCCTGAGAAGCACGTCTCCTCGCACCCAGGTAGCCAACGGTTCCAGGATCAAAGAGAAGATAGGAGGGTGCCCCTGTGTTGTGATTGGCTGGGACATCGACCGCACAGGCGTCTATGGGGAGGCCGTTTTCTCCATGCAGAGCAAACACAAGGAGATGATGGATGGAGTGCTGAAACTTTTCAAACACTCACCCCCAGTCACAGATCTGGGTTGAATCCATCATCGTTCTTTAGCTCAGTTCGCCACCTCAGTTCAGACCCAGCTAAATGCAAATCAGTGTTGACCCTGTGCCTCATGGAAACAGTCCATCCAGAACTGCCAAGCCATATCTTCTCTGGACCGCAAACAAGTATCCTGGGATCGGTTTTGAGCTAACTGCCCTCATCAGCCAGGCTAGCTTGTATCCAGTGGCATAGTGAGCAAGGGGCACACATCTGGGCATACCCTGCCATCTTAGGGTGAACAAACCAAACACAAGGAGATGATGGACGGAGCGCTGAAACTTTTCGGACACACTTCCATTGCCTCTTAGAGAGACCAGCTTTACACCCAGCTTGCTAAGCCTGGCTATGTGCATCCATTGCCTCTTAGAGAGGCCAGCTTTTCGCCTATGCCTGCTGACCCTGGCTGTGCACATCCATTGCCTCTTATAGAGGCCAGCTTTACACCCAGCTTGCTAAGCCTGGTTGTGCGTCTCCATTGCCTCTTAGAGAAGCCAGCTTACACCCACGCTTGCTACGCCTGGCTGTGTGCATCCATTACTTCTTAGAGAGGCCAGCTTTACACCTACGCTTGATTAGGCTGGCTCTGCACATCCATTTCCTCTTATAGAGGTCGGCCTTACACCGACGCTTGCTAGGCATGGCTGTGAGCATCCCCTGCCTCTCAGAGAGGTCAGCTTTACACCCACGCTTGCTAAGCCTGGCTGTGCAAACCCATTGCCTCTTAGGGAGGCCAGCTTTATACCCACACTTGCTAAGCCTGGCTGTGCGCATCCATTGCATCTTAGAGAGGTCGGCCTTACACCCACGCTTGCCAGGCCTAGCTGTGCGCATCCCCTGCCTCTCAGGGAGGCCAGCTTTGCACCCTGCTTGCTAAGCCTGGCTGTGCACATCCATTGCCTCTTAGAGAGGCCAGCTTTACACCCACATCTGTTTTCACCTGTCTGTGTTTGAAATTAAATACAAGCTTGGCAGTGAATGTTATGGTTGTAAATGTGTGCCTATCAGTGGCAAGTTATGAGTAAATACTGTGTGGGGATCAGGTCAAAATATGGCAGAGTGAAAGCAGGGGAATGTATTTGGCTGAAATACCTCAAATTAGAACGTTTTAATGTTGGAAACTCCATTGAAAACAATGGAGTAGCTCCGGGCTTATAATGGCTGGTATAAGCCCGGAGCTCCAACATTCCAATGTTTCTGTGTTCACAGCTCTGGCTGTGAACAATGGCTTCAGGGAGCCTGAGGGGATTTGAATCCCCTCGTGCTGCCTGAAGGCTTTGTTTTATTTGTTAGAGCATTCTGCCCTCTAGTGGCAGAATGTTCTAATAGCCTTATAGCCCTTCATAGCTGGGCTATTCCGGCTATTAAAGTCCCGCTCCCTTGTTAAAGTCCCTCGCCTTTGGCTCAGGTCTTTAATGCTGGAGCGGCCTTTAATAGCCGGCATAGCCCACTACGGCGGGCTATAAGGCTATAATATGGATTGGAGGATTGAGTTTTTGTCTGCTGCAACATGTGAAAAGGGGGCGGAGGTATTGCCCCGCCAACACGCGCTGAAAATAAATAAATAAGAAGATGTTAAAAGGACATGTGCTTTGAGCCACCACAAGAGGCCGATGGAGATTTCCTGGCCTCAGGTACACAAAGGGCTCTATTCCCCATAAGCAGAAATTGCATTTGTATAGCGCTTACTACCCCTGACGAGGCGCTGAATTATAACATCAAAAGATGCACCCTACACATTGAAACTCAGCATCCTTTGATGTGCATTACCAGGTGACAGTGCAAGTTTGTTGACCACCTCAGGCATCCGAGCCTTAGATGCATCGGCCTGACTGCAGGGAACCAGCACTCCAGGATGTGCTGTTGGAAGTAAAAAACAAAGGGCTTTATTTAGAGATTGGCAGGCAGGATATCCCGTCCGCTGTATTAAAAGAACCATCATACTCTATTTCAACGCCTCAGCATGGGTCGGAAGTGATATATAAATGAAATAATGTACTTATAATACGGGTAATGAACACCTGCCATGTTTGTGACAGACTTTCCCATGCATCAAACTGTAAATAAGGCCCTTAGTATTAAACCTATAGACCAGTGGTTCTTAACCTTTCGATTTCTGTGGACCCTGCTTAATCATTACTGGACTTCGGGGACCCTCACTGAGGCTTTATTGGAAGGCGGGGATCCTGGCCTTAGCATTTACGACGATATGAAACAGAAAACAATACACTAAAATACACAAATGATTAAATATTTATTTGATTGACAAACAAATACAAACATTTAAAAAAAATGTTTAATGGGAAGGTTGGTGCGTTTCTAAATTAATTCAGGCCGCCCGTAGTCCGCACTATATTCTCTTTGATGCACTTGCACAGTTTCCACGAATCAGTCTAAGGATACTGACTTAATTTTTAGCCTCCAATTTCAATTACTTCAAATTTACAGAAAGCTTTAATTTTGCCTGTTTCATGTCCCTTATTTATTTATATGCACTTTATAAGTCTGTTAATATTATTTAATTTTCTAAGCAGTTGCACACCCCCCTGAGCGGGCTTTGCAGACCCCAGGATTAAGAACCACTGATATAGACTATTTGCACATGAAAGAACTTGGGCTGAAACTTTACTTGGTGCACGTGCTGCAGACAATCTATTGAACGGAGACTTCACTGTCATCCTGATTCTGGCATTTCAAGGTGGTTAGTAATGTCTTAAAGAGGAGCTGCTAAAGAATATTATCATTTGTGACCTACATCCTGGCCAGCCACCCACTCCTAGGGTACAGGACATCCTGCACCTTGGCCACTCATTCGCCAGTCCAGGTGAAACGCTCTTTCTTCCAAGAAGAAACAGTAACTTTTTAGGTCGAACATGTCAAGACCTGTTGTAAATTCTCTTGTGGGCTTAAAGCCACCCCCCTTCTATTGATTTGTTTCTTTCAGTGTCCTTTAAAAATCCTTGCTTTCTAGTGGTCAGCCTCGTCTCTTTGTCCCTCCTTTTTCCCTTTTGTTCCTCCCACGCAGCAGGGACTAAGTACTGTCTTATTCCGCTATGGTTCTTTATATGTTCTTTGGGGGGCTATTTTTTTCTTGGTCTGTTACTGTTTGCCTGTGTTCAGCTTTGGTGCCATAGCTGCTTACATGTAAATATAGTATTCCTCTCTCCCACCTCCTCTTAATTCAATAGTTGTGTTAGTGCTGCCTCCCTCACCGTGCTTCCACTCTGTTGCTTGAATTTATTTAGCCTTTTTACACTTTTCATGTCCACCATCAGTTGGGCTTCTTTTTGGAGGGATATTCATTTTGTTTTGGGCTTTTCTTTAAAGGGGATTGGGCTTGTTAAAATCTTGTCTCCCACTCCTCCTTTTGCCTGTTGCTCCCGTCCAATCCCTCACCCCTCTCGCCATTTTGCTACAGCTGCAGCCTCGTAGGAGCCACAGTTGTATCGCACTTTCAGTTAACTGAAGTGAAAGCACAAAGTGGTGCTTTTACTTTAAAATGTTTGTATCCCGTGTCGCTGTTTGTTTTTTAAAAGGGCACGCTCCCAAAAAGTTGAGTACAAAGTAGAAGACAAGGAAACCCTAGAAGTTGGGCGGGACCAAGGGTAGACATATATTTTAAGGAACAATGGTCCCAGTCACAAAAATGGATAAAGTATCACAATTAATACAATGAGAAATTGGATTTGTACACCTTAGTCAATGCAAAGAGTAATAATTAATGCAATTTAATTATGTTTCACGAACAACTTAATAAGCAAAAACAGTGAGTGCGCTAACGTGACAGGGTAAAAAGGGAAATCAGCCGATTTCCTAAACCCAGGCAGATGACTTAAAAAGGTGACTTTTGGTGCATAAAAATGAGCAATAACAGAAAAAGTCACAACGGTATCTCATACTCAAACATTTGGATAACAGATAATATAGAGTTTAGAGATGGAAGTCGACGACGTTTCGATCCCCTTGAAAATAGTGGGATCTCTTCAGGATAAAGCAATAACAGAAATGCCTGGGAAGTTAGCAATGTAAATTGCGGAAGCGACCGATGGTCGTAAGCGGCGAAGGCACGGTGGCGCGATGACCTAAAAAGGTCTGGGGAAATCCAGGAAAAGATGCGGAGGTAGCCGTGCGGCCGTCACTGCTGGCCGAGCGTTGAGGAATAAGGGGAATTTCGCGCCGGTCCCAGCTGGGACCGGAATTCACAATAGGAGTGCGCTGCGAGGCCGTGGCGTACCTGTGGCTCTGAGCCTTCGTCTATTGATCTGCGACTCTGCCGGCTCACTTGATCGCCCGGTGCTGCTTCATTCCGTTCTGACCATCTTCACAGGTACGCCGCGCCCTCCCAGCTCACTCCTATTGTGAATTCCGGTCTCGGCTAACCCGAGCGCGCGACAGCTTTTTCATTCCGTCCTTACCATCCCCACAGGTACGCCGCGCCCTCGCAGCGCACTCCTATTGTGAATTCCGGTCCCGGCTGGGACCGGCGCGAAATTCCCCTTATTCCTCAACGCTCGGCCAACAGTGACGACCGCACGGCTACCTCCGCATCTTTTCCTGGATTTCCCCAGACCTTTTTAGGTCATCGCGCCACCGTGCCTTTCCCGCTTACGACCATCGGTCGCTTCCGCAATTTACATTGCTAACTTCCCAGGCATTTCTGTTATCTCTTTGTCCTGAAGAGATCCCACTATTTTCAAGGGGATCGAAACGTCGTCGACTTCCATCTCTAAACTCTATATTATCTGTTATCCAAATGTTTGAGTATGAGATGCCGATCTGACTTTTTCTGATATTGCCCATTTTTATGCACCAAAAGTCACCTTTTTAAGTCATCTGCCTGGGTTTAGGAAATCGGCTGATTTCCCTTTTTAACCTGTCACGTTAGCTCACTCACTGTTGTTGCTTATTAAGTTCTTCGTGAAACATAATTAAATTGCATTAATTATTACTCTTTGCATTGACTAAGGTGTACAAATCCAATTTCTCATTGTAATAATTGTGATACTTTATCCATTTTTGTGAATGGGACCATTGTTCCTTAAAACCCAAAAAGTTGAGTGTCATAATTGGCAGTCATATTAGGGTCAAGCAAATGGATGCTGTCACTTGTTTATTTTCAAGAGACTTTAACATATTTTTATTCAGCACTGCACCCTTTCACCAGCGCCACGCTTTATCTACTTGTTCAATGGGTACAATAAAATGGTACAATTAGATGGTACGTGTTAAGCTGTATCAATATTTTAAATCCATATCGGTTTACATACTTACGTATTACGCTCTCCCTTCTAGAATCTTTCCTTTTTCCCATCAACACAGTAACGTCTTTCTTGTTACCCTCGTCACCTGGGATGTAGTTTAGCTGAATTTCTAAAAGCTTCGTCACCCTTGTTAGCTCTCCACAGAGTCATTAGTGCCCGTGAAAGAACCATGAGATTGCATCGTACCCTGAAAACGTAATGTGATACCGATGAGATGGGTGATGTAATTGCCACAAAGCCCCTCTCCCTTGAAGGGCTGCTCCTTCCCGTTACTGCTGCATCTCGTACAAAACAGTGCCTCGCAACAGGCTTGGACACTTGCAGCTGCAGGTGTTTGCGGTTGTGCTACCGCATATATTAGCCCCGGGTATGGCGACATATATATATATATGTATGCAGCTCTTCGACGGGAAGAATTAGATTTCTTCCATCCCGGATCCAATCAACAGCTTGTGAGCCTAGTGTGCTAAAGTGCCAAGCAGGTCACGTTGGCGCTGTGCTCTTCCATCGCGGTCTCTCCAGGCACCTGACATTTATGATTAGGAAAAAGATGAGCTGTTGTCTTCAGCACATCTAAACATCTAAACTTCACAATCCCATTAGGGGGTCGATTCCGATACCGGGTCGGACAGCTCTCCGAGTGCTGTCCATAGCCTTACCGTGCGACTGTCACGTACCCGTAGCCGGTCAGTCCTGCAGAGGAAGTATGATGCGCATAACTGCCAAACATCCGACCGACACGTAGGCTCTGATTCAAGCTCCATTCTCCGTCCGAGCCGTAACTCCTAACACTGAACCGAGTCGTCCGGAAGCAGTATCCATAGCAGTTTCCGGCCTGACAAGTACGATGCGTACTTCCTACGCGCCGGACGGGTCGCCACGTACAGAACGTCACAGCATCTGGAAAACAAGCATATCAGCTACGATTAACGTCACCAATCAATACACGGCTACGAGACGGACCAGCTTGCAGCGGGTACGAGACGGAGCAACAAGCAGCGTGTACGACACGAACACATCATGAATCCCATCGCGCAGGTCATACCAGTACTCTACATCTATGACCGGCTCAGAAACCGACGCCGACGGCGCAGGCGGTAAGTCAGACACCTACCACATAAACAAACGACATGTACCTGCAAAATGGTACACACACACAGGGGATCCACATCCTGGCCACTAACAACAAGCCACCACAGCGGTTGCATGGCCAGCACCACTACCACCCCCACCCATAGGGCTTATGTTCCCCAGCACCCCTGCCACCCCCAGCCATAGGGGACCTGTTGCCCATCACCCCTGCCACCCCCACTCATAGGGGACCTGGTGCTTATCACTCCTGCCACCCCCATTCATAGGGGACCTGTGGCCCATCACCCCTGCCACCCCCAGCCCTAGGGGACCTGTTGCCCAGCACCCCTGCCACCCCCAGCCATAAGGCTAATGTTGCCCAGCACCCCCACCACCCCCAACCATAGGGGACCTGTTGTCTATCACCCCTGCCACCCCCACTCATAGGGGACCTGGTGCCCATCACTCCTACCACCCAAACTCATAGGGCTTATGTTGCCCATCACCCCTGCCACCCCCACTCATACGGGACCTGTTGCCCATCACTACTGCCTCCCCCACTCATAGGGGACCTGTTGCCCAGCACTACTGCCACCCCAACTCATAGGGGACCTGTTGCCCAGCACTACTGCCACCCCCACCCCTAGGGGACCTGTTGCCCATCACCCCTGCCACCCCCACTCACAGGGCTTATGTTGCCCATCACTCCTGCCACCCTCACCCCTAGGGGACCTGTTGTCCATCACCCCTGCCACCCCCAGCCATAGGGCTAATGTTGCCCAGCACCCCTGCCACCCCCAGCCATAGGGGACCTGTTGCCCATCACCCCTGCCACCCCCACTCATAGGGGTCCTGGTGCCCATCACTCCTGCCACCCACACTCATAGGGCTTATGTTGCCCATCACCCCTGCCACCCCCACTCATAGGGGACCTGTTGCACATCACTACTGCCACCCGCACTCATAGGGGACCTGTTGCCCAGCACTACTGCCACCCCCACTCATAGAGGACCTGTTGCCCAGCACTACTGCCACCCCCACCCCTTGGGGACCTGTTGCCCATCACCCCTGCCACCCCCAGCCATAGTGCTAATGCTGCCCATCACCCCTGCCACCCCCACCCATAGGGGACCTGTTGCCCATCACCCCTGCCACCCCCACTCATAGGGAACCTGTTGCCCAGCACTACTGCCACCCCCACTCATAGGGGACCTGTTGCCCAGCACTACTGCCACCCCCACCCCTAGAGGACCTGTTGCCCATCACCCCTGCCACACCCACTCATAGGACTTATGTTGCCCATCACCCCTGCCAACCCCACTCATAGGGGACCTGTTGCCCATCACTACTGCCACCCCCACTCATAGGGGACCTGTTTCCCATCACTACTGCCACTCCCACCCCTAGGGGACCTGTTGCCCATCACCCCTGCCACCCCCACTCATAGGGCTTATGTTGCCCATCACCCCTGCCACCCCCACTCATAGGGGACCTGTTGCCCATCACTACTGCCACCCTCACTCATAGGGGATCTGTTGTCCATCACTACTGCCACCCCCACTCATAGGGGACCTGTTTCCCATCACCCCTGTCACCCCCAGCCATAGGGCTAATGTTGCCCATCACCCCTGCCACCACCACCCATAGGGGACCTGTTGCCCATCACCCCTGCCATCCCCACTCATAGGGGACCTGTTGCCCAGCACTACTGCCACCCCCACTCGTAGGGGACCTGTTGCCCAGCACTACTGCCACCCCCACCCCCAGGGGACCTGTTGCCCATCACCCCTGCCACCCCCACTCATAGGGCTTATGTTGCCCATCACCCCTCCCAACCCCACTCATAGGGGACCTGTTACCCATCACTACTGCCACCCCCACTCATAGGGGACCTGTTGCCCATCACTACTGCCACCCCCACTCATAGGGGAGCTGTTGCCCATCATCCCTGCCACCCCCAGCCATAGGGCTAATGTTGCCCATCACCCCTGCCACCCCCACCCATAGGGGACCTGTTGCCCATCACCCCTGCCACCCCCACTCATAGGGGACCTGTTGCCCATCACTACTGCCACCCCCACTCATAGGGGACCTGTTGCCCATCACTACTGCCACCCCCACTCATAGGGGACCTGTTGCCCATTACCCCTGCCACCCCCAGCCATAGGGCACCTGTTGCCCATCACTCCTGCCACCCCCACTCATAGGGGACCTGTTGCCCATCACTACTGTTACCCCCACTCATAGGGGACCTGTTGCCCATCACCCTTGCCACCCTCACCCATAGGGGACCTGTTGCCCATCACCCCTGCCACCCCCACTCATAGGGCTTATGTTGCCCATCACCCCTGCCAACCCCACTCATAGGGGACCTGTTACCCATCACTACTGCCACCCCCACTCATAGGGGACCTGTTGCCCATCACTACTGCCACTCCCACCCCTAGGGGACCTGTTTCCCATCACCCCTGCCACCCCCACTCATAGGGCTTATGTTGCTCATCACCCCTGCCACCCCCACTCATAGGGGACCTGTTGCCCATCACTACTGCCACCCTCCCTCATAGGGGACCTGTTGTCCATCACTACTGCCACCCCCACTCATAGGGGACCTGTTTCCCATCACCCCTGCCACCCCCAGCCATAGGGCTAATATTGCCCATCACCCCTGCCACCCCCACCCATAGGGGACCTGTTGCCCATCACCCCTGCCACCCCCCCACTCATAGGGGACCTGTTGCCCAGCACTACTGCCACCCCCACTCATAGGGGACCTGTTGCACAGCACTACTGCCACCCCCACCCCCAGGGGACCTGTTGTTCATCACCCCTGCCACCCCCACTCATAGGGCTTATGTTGCCCATCACCCCTGCCTACCCCACTCATAGGGGACCTGTTGCCCATCACTACTGCCATCCCCACTCATAGGGGACCTATTGCCCATCACCATTGCCACCCCCACTCATAGGGGAGCTGTTACCCATCACCCCTGCCACCCCCAGTCATAGGGCTAATGTTGCCCATCACCCCTACCACCCCCACTCATAGGGGACCTGTTGCCCATCACCCCTGCCACCCCCACTCATAGGGGACCTGTTGCCTATCACCCCTGCCACCCCCACTCATAGGGCTAATGTTGCCCATCACCCCTGCCACCCCCACTCATAGGGGACGTGTTGCCCATCACTACTGCCACCCCCACTCATAGGGGACCTGTTGCCCATCACTACTGCCACCCCCACTCATAGGGGAGCTGTTACCCATCACCCCTGCCACCCCCAGTCATAGGGCTAATGTTGCCCATCACCCCTACCACCCCCACTCATAGGGGACCTGTTGCCCATCACCCCTGCCACCCCCACTCATAGGGGACCTGTTGCCCATCACTACTGCCACCCCCACTCATAGGGGACCTGTTGCCTATCACCCCTGCCACCCCCACTCATAGGGCTAATGTTGCCCATCACCCCTGCCACCCCCACTCATAGGGGACGTGTTGCCCATCACTACTGCCACCCCCACTCATAGGGGACCTGTTGCCCATCACTACTGCCACCCCCACTCATAGGGGACCTGTTGCCCAGCACTACTGCCACCCCCACCCCTAGAGGACCTGTTGCCCATCACCCCTGCCACACCCACTCATAGGACTTATGTTGCCCATCACCCCTGCCAATCCCACTCATAGGGGACCTGTTGCCCATCACTACTGCCACCCCCACTCATAGGGGACCTGTTGCCCATCACTACTGCCACTCCCACCCCTAGGGGACCTGTTGCCCATCACCCCTGCCACCCCCACTCATAGGGCTTATGTTGCCCATCACCCCTGCCACCCCCACTCATAGGGGACCTGTTGCCCATCACTACTGCCACCCTCACTCATAGGGGATCTGTTGTCCATCACTACTGCCACCCCCACTCATAGGGGACCTGTTTCCCATCACCCCTGTCACCCCCAGCCATAGGGCTAATTTTGCCCATCACCCCTGCCACCACCACCCATAGGGGACCTGTTGCCCATCACCCCTGCCATCCCCACTCATAGGGGACCTGTTGCCCAGGACTTCTGCCACCCCCACTCGTAGGGGACCTGTTGCCCAGCACTACTGCCACCCCCACCCCCAGGGGACCTGTTGCCCATCACCCCTGCCACCCCCACTCATAGGGCTTATGTTGCCCATCACCCCTGCCAACCCCACTCATAGGGGACCTGTTACCCATCACTACTGCCACCCCCACTCATAGGGGACCTGTTGCCCATCACTACTGCCACCCCCACTCATAGGGGAGCTGTTGCCCATCATCCCTGCCACCCCCAGCCATAGGGCTAATGTTGCCCATCACTACTGCCACCCCCACTCATAGGGGACCTGTTGCCCATCACTACTGCCACCCCCACTCATAGGGGACCTGTTGCCCATTACCCCTGCCACCCCCAGCCATAGGGCACCTGTTGCCCATCACTCCTGCCACCCCCACTCATAGGGGACCTGTTGCCCATCACTACTGTTACCCCCACTCATAGGGGACCTGTTGCCCATCACCCCTGCCACCCTCACCCATAGGGGACCTGTTGCCCATCACCCCTGCCACCCCCACTCATAGGGCTTATGTTGCCCATCACCCCTGCCAACCCCACTCATAGGGGACCTGTTACCCATCACTACTGCCACCCCCACTCATAGGGGACCTGTTGCCCATCACTACTGCCACTCCCACCCCTAGGGGACCTGTTTCCCATCACCCCTGCCACCCCCACTCATAGGGCTTATGTTGCTCATCACCCCTGCCACCCCCACTCATAGGGGACCTGTTGCCCATCACTACTGCCACCCTCCCTCATAGGGGACCTGTTGTCCATCACTACTGCCACCCCCACTCATAGGGGACCTGTTTCCCATCACCCCTGCCACCCCCAGCCTTAGGGCTAATATTGCCCATCACCCCTGCCACCCCCACCCATAGGGGACCTGTTGCCCATCACCCCTGCCACCCCCCCACTCATAGGGGACCTGTTGCCCAGCACTACTGCCACCCCCACTCATAGGGGACCTGTTGCACAGCACTACTGCCACCCCCACCCCCAGGGGACCTGTTGTTCATCACCCCTGCCACCCCCACTCATAGGGCTTATGTTGCCCATCACCCCTGCCTACCCCACTCATAGGGGACCTGTTGCCCATCACTACTGCCATCCCCACTCATAGGGGACCTATTGCCCATCACCATTGCCACCCCCACTCATAGGGGAGCTGTTACCCATCACCCCTGCCACCCCCAGTCATAGGGCTAATGTTGCCCATCACCCCTACCACCCCCGCTCATAGGGGACCTGTTGCCCATCACCCCTGCCACCCCCACTCATAGGGGACCTGTTGCCTATCACCCCTGCCACCCCCACTCATAGGGCTAATGTTGCCCATCCCCCCTGCCACCCCCACTCATAGGGGACGTGTTGCCCATCACTACTGCCACCCCCACTCATAGGGGACCTGTTGCCCATCACTACTGCCACCCCCACTCATAGGGGAGCTGTTACCCATCACCCCTGCCACCCCCACTCATAGGGCTAATGTTGCCCATCACCCCTACCACCCCCACTCATAGGGGACGTGTTGCCCATCACTACTGCCACCCCCACTCATAGGGGACCTGTTGCCCATCACTACTGCCACCCCCACTCATAGGGGACCTGTTGCCCACCACTACTGCCACCCCCACCCCTAGAGGACCTGTTGCCCATCACCCCTGCCACACCCACTCATAGGACTTTTGTTGCCCATCACCCCTGCCAACCCCACTCATAGGGGACCTGTTGCCCATCACTACTGCCACCCCCACTCATAGGGGACCTGTTGCCCATCACTACTGCCACTCCCACCCCTAGGGGACCTGTTGCCCATCACCCCTGCCACCCCCACTCATAGGGCTTATGTTGCCCATCACCCCTGCCACCCCCACTCATAGGGGACCTGTTGCCCATCACTACTGCCACCCTCACTCATAGGGGATCTGTTGTCCATCACTACTGCCACCCCCACTCATAGGGGACCTGTTTCCTGTCACCCCCAGCCATAGTGCTAATGTTGCCCATCACCCCTGCCACCACCACCCATAGGGGACCTGTTGCCCATCACCCCTGCCATCCCCACTCATAGGGGACCTGTTGCCCAGCACTTCTGCCACCCCCACTCGTAGGGGACCTGTTGCCCAGCACTACTGCCACCCCCACCCCCAGGGGACCTGTTGCCCATCACCCCTGCCACCCCCACTCATAGGGCTTATGTTGCCCATCACCCCTGCCAACCCCACTCATAGGGGACCTGTTACCCATCACTACTGCCACCCCCACTCATAGGGGACCTGTTGCCCATCACTACTGCCACCCCCACTCATAGGGGAGCTGTTGCCCATCATCCCTGCCACCCCCAGCCATAGGGCTAATGTTGCCCATCACCCCTGCCACCCCCACTCATAGGGGACCTGTTGCCCATCACCCCTGCCACCCCCACTCATAGGGGACCTGTTGCCCATCACTACTGCCACCCCCACTCATAGGGGACCTGTTGCCCATCACTACTGCCACCCCCACTCATAGGGGACCTGTTGCCCATTACCCCTGCCACCCCCAGCCATAGGGCACCTGTTGCCCATCACTCCTGCCACCCCCACTCATAGGGGACCTGTTGCCCATCACTACTGTTACCCCCACTCATAGGGGACCTGTTGCCCATCACCCCTGCCACCCTCACCCATAGGGGACCTGTTGCCCATCACCCCTGCCACCCCCACTCATAGGGCTTATGTTGCCCATCACCCCTGCCAACCCCACTCATAGGGGACCTGTTACCCATCACTACTGCCACCCCCACTCATAGGGGACCTGTTGCCCATCACTACTGCCACTCCCACCCCTAGGGGACCTGTTTCCCATCACCCCTGCCACCCCCACTCATAGGGCTTATGTTGCTCATCACCCCTGCCACCCCCACTCATAGGGGACCTGTTGCCCATCACTACTGCCACCCTCCCTCATAGGGGACCTGTTGTCCATCACTACTGCCACCCCCACTCATAGGGGACCTGTTTCCCATCACCCCTGCCACCCCCAGCCTTAGGGCTAATATTGCCCATCACCCCTGCCACCCCCACCCATAGGGGACCTGTTGCCTATCACCCCTGCCACCCCCCCACTCATAGGGGACCTGTTGCCCAGCACTACTGCCACCCCCACTCATAGGGGACCTGTTGCACAGCACTACTGCCACCCCCACCCCCAGGGGACCTGTTGTTCATCACCCCTGCCACCCCCACTCATAGGGCTTATGTTGCCCATCACCCCTGCCTACCCCACTCATAGAGGACCTGTTGCCCATCACTACTGCCATCCCCACTCATAGGGGACCTATTGCCCATCACCATTGCCACCCCCACTCATAGGGGAGCTGTTACCCATCACCCCTGCCACCCCCAGTCATAGGGCTAATGTTGCCCATCACCCCTACCACCCCCACTCATAGGGGACCTGTTGCCCATCACCCCTGCCACCCCCACTCATAGGGGACCTGTTGCCCATCACTACTGCCAGCCCCACTCATAGGGGACCTGTTGCCTATCACCCCTGCCACCCCCACTCATAGGGCTAATGTTGCCCATCACCCCTGCCACCCCCACTCATAGGGGACGTGTTGCCCATCACTACTGCCACCCCCACTCATAGGGGACCTGTTGCCCATCACTACTGCCACCCCCACTCATAGGGGACCTGTTGCCCATCACCCCTGCCACCCCCAGCCATAGGGCTAATGTTGCCCATCACCCCTGCCACCCCCACTCATAGGGGACCTGTTGCCCATCACTACTGCCACCCCCACTCATAGGGGACCTGTTGCCCATCACCCCTGCCACCCCCAGCCATAGGGCTAATGTTGCCAATCACCCCTGCCACCCCCACTCATAGGGGACCTGTTGCCCATCATTACTGCCACCCCCACTCATAGGGGACCTGTTGCCCATCACTACTGCCACCCCCACTCATAGGGGACCTGTTGCCCATTACCCCTGCCACCCCCAGCCATAGGGCACCTGTTGCCCATCACTCCTGCCACCCCCACTCATAGGGGACCTGTTGCCCATCACTACTGTTACCCCCACTCATAGGGGACCTGTTGCCCATCACCCCTGCCACCCTCACCCATAGGGGACCTGTTGCCCATCACCCCTGCCACCCCCACTCATAGGGCTTATGTTGCCCATCACCCCTGCCAACCCCACTCATAGGGGACCTGTTACCCATCACTACTGCCACCCCCACTCATAGGGGACCTGTTGCCCATCACTACTGCCACTCCCACCCCTAGGGGACCTGTTTCCCATCACCCCTGCCACCCCCACTCATAGGGCTTATGTTGCTCATCACCCCTGCCACCCCCACTCATAGGGGACCTGTTGCCCATCACTACTGCCACCCTCCCTCATAGGGGACCTGTTGTCCATCACTACTGCCACCCCCACTCATAGGGGACCTGTTTCCCATCACCCCTGCCACCCCCAGCCTTAGGGCTAATATTGCCCATCACCCCTGCCACCCCCACCCATAGGGGACCTGTTGCCTATCACCCCTGCCACCCCCCCACTCATAGGGGACCTGTTGCCCAGCACTACTGCCACCCCACTCATAGGGGACCTGTTGCACAGCACTACTGCCACCCCCACCCCCAGGGGACCTGTTGTTCATCACCCCTGCCACCCCCACTCATAGGGCTTATGTTGTCCATCACCCCTGCCTACCCCACTCATAGGGGACCTGTTGCCCATCACTACTGCCATCCCCACTCATAGGGGACCTATTGCCCATCACCATTGCCACCCCCACTCATAGGGGAGCTGTTACCCATCACCCCTGCCACCCCCAGTCATAGGGCTAATGTTGCCCATCACCCCTACCACCCCCACTCATAGGGGACATGTTGCCCATCACCCCTGCCACCCCCACTCATAGGGGACCTGTTGCCCATCACTACTGCCACCCCCACTCATAGGGGACCTGTTGCCTATCACCCCTGCCACCCCCACTCATAGGGCTAATGTTGCCCATCACCCCTGCCACCCCCACTCATAGGGGACGTGTTGCCCATCACTACTGCCACCCCCACTCATAGGGGACCTGTTGCCCATCACTACTGCCACCCCCACTCATAGGGGAGCTGTTACCCATCACCCCTGCCACCCCCACTCATAGGGCTAATGTTGCCCATCACCCCTACCACCCCCACTCATAGGGGACGTGTTGCCCATCACTACTGCCACCCCCACTCATAGGGGACCTGTTGCCCATCACTACTGCCACCCCCACTCATAGGGGACCTGTTGCCCAGCACTACTGCCACCCCCACCCCTAGAGGACCTGTTGCCCATCACCCCTGCCACACCCACTCATAGGACTTATGTTGCCCATAACCCCTGCCAACCCCACTCATAGGGGACCTGTTGCCCATCACTACTGCCACCCCCACTCATAGGGGACCTGTTGCCCATCACCCCTGCCACCCCCAGCCATAGGGCTAATGTTGCCCATCACCCCTGCCACCCCCACTCATAGGGGACCTGTTGCCCATCACTACTGCCACCCCCACTCATAGGGGACCTGTTGCCCATCACCCCTGCCACCCCCAGCCATAGGGCTAATGTTGCCAATCACCCCTGCCACCCCCACTCATAGGGGACCTGTTGCCCATCATTACTGCCACCCCCACTCATAGGGGACCTGTTGCCCATCACCCCTGTCACCCCCACTCATAGGATGGGTGCCACACATCCATCATACTCCAACATTAGGTATGTCAGCAAAATACATCCCCCCTAACATCATGATAACAGTGTGTAGTCTGTGACAAATGCCCACAACAGTGATTATGACTTCGAACATACAATGTAACTAACAGCACATGTGTGACCAACAAATGAGTGTGCCCTACACAAGGCAAGCATCACCATAGCACTGTGGCAATGTAAAAAGAACCCCCCCTCACTGTGTAGAACAAAAGTTAAGTGTGGTCTTCCAAACTGCAGCAGATGTTGAGCATTGTGGTGATGGGGTCTAAACCCCACCTCATCTCAGTGACCAAAAGGTAAGTGTCATCATGGTCAAAGCTGCAAATAACAAACAGCATGTATGATCCCTGCTCCCAACACATTAAACACTTCTGTGGCAAACTAGTGGTTGTGTCCCATTCCCACAGAGATGTGGTGAGGCTAACAGTGCTGTGAAAACCTAACACACTCTCGGCCATGTGCAGACAAGCACCACACATGGGGGCTGACAATGCATACAGTGTACAATTACACAAGAGCAGAAGTGACCATCACCAAGCATACACACATCTCGAAAATAGACACACTAATCAAAACAACCTGTGTAGACTGTAGGTGTCAGCTCACAAACTCCCATTCCATGCCAGCAATGGCACCTAACAAGCAGGATGCATGTGCACAATGACGTGATATGACTCACAGGGACAGCAGGGAAAATCACAGAAACAGCATCCAGACAAAGGCCCACAACAGCAATACCAATGCACTGATGCAGATGCACAAACACAAACAGGCAACCTCACACTGCACATCTGACACAGCATGTGTGTGTGTGTGTCACAGTATCCCCAGGCAACTACACAACACATGAGGGGGGCTGAACCACAGTGACACAGATGTGGACATAGTGCCATTCAAAAGTAAACCATCATTGGGACACCCTTAGTGGGCAATCAGGCATGGTGAGATGAGAGGGAGCACAAAAGACACATGTGACACAAGCTGGAATGAACACCAACTAACACAGAAAGAGACTGACACACAACAGCACTACCGCCAGGGACCAGACATTGGGGTGACACAAGCATGCATGACACCTCCACTGTGATGACAAAGGCAGATGTCGTACAAACTGGGAAACCCAGACATGTGTCCTGTTCCACAAACGTACATCACACATACACAAACTAAATCACTCAGCATGGCCCCTCATCCATGGACAAATGGGAGCTAGGGGACCATCCATACAAACATTCACATCAGTCCACTCTCAACACCACACACCCTGAACTGCAACAATGTGCACCTGTGAAGCCTACATGGACAGGAGACATTGCACATGCACCAATGACAAACACAGGAATGTTGGGAGGAACTAAGGTGCACAGACACATCTCACATGGACAGTTTACAACCCTGGGGAATGACAGACATACTGCACAGTATGCAGTACATGGCCATGACTTCAAAGCTCACGTAACCTTCAGAATCCCTGCCACAGTCCCAGGACAATGCAGAAGCCAAGGAGAACCACAAGGCACACATTCTGACACCTGCCAACATTGCAGCCATGAACCCGACAAGTGGGAGCAGTCACACACACATACAAATGTGTCAATCCCTGAAAGGTACCACCTAGGGACAACTACATGATTTTGCAAATAAACAAGTGCCTTGGGGACCCCTGACTGTGCCCGTCTGCGTCTGACCACATCATCACCACTCAGAACTGACAAATCCCAATGATGATACAACAATTAACAGTAGTGTGTCATGCACCCACACATCTGGTAGCCCATGGCAAAGTAGTGGGATGAACCCAGTACCACTCAGCAAGCATCAACAACAGGAACATATCAAGGGAACACTGCCTGTGTATGAACAGGGATGTGGACACACACACATGCTCATACAACACACATCATGGGCCCAGGCTATGTCACGGGACAACACACTTACTTGAGGGGACCCAACTCCTGTGGAAGCCCAGCTGTGCCAAACATATTCACAGCACCTCTCACTCATGTCTGCAGAACACTTGGTCAGTCAGCCATCAGTTACCACACAATGAAGGCTCTGGTCACAACAGCCTGGGTACGTGAGTCTCCCCTAAGTCATCTGCACATACTCAAAACATATGTCTAGCAAGTTGCACAGAGGACCCAGTTGCTCCTATACCAATGATGCCCACACCTGTAGGTCCAGAGGTGATGCGCACAAAGTTTGTGGAATTGACAAATTGGACAATGGGAAGCACATCATATGTGCATGGGTGCAAGCCAGAGATGTGACCATGCAAATGAAATGTTCACAGAGATGTCCACAAATAGTTGATCATGACACACCCAGGTAGCTGCAAAGGATGACATGGATACCCACCAGAATAGGATACATATCTCATGGACCACATGGAGTACCTCACAGCAACACATCAGTATTCAACATTGGAAACCAAGCATTACAGGTGCAAGGGCATGTTAAACATCATCAACATAATGTACAGCTAAATCAAGTTCACAGGGATAAAGAAAAAAGCTTTATTCAGCATATTAAAAGTTAAACGTCCGTTCAAACAAAAGGCCAATGGCCAGTCCATGTCCAAATGCCAAGGAGTGAACTAGAGTGACAACTGTCACATGTTGCTTGCCTGCACTGCTAAGGACCGGGGTCATCCCCTCGGAGGGGCATACATGGGGGCAGGCCTTGCAACTGCAGTGGAGCTGACTGAAGTGGTGGGTGCAGTCACAACTGTGGGGCACAAGTCAGAAGTGGTGGGTGCCGGCACAACTCCAGTGAGCAGGTCAGATGTAGTGGATTGGGTCCCCACTGCAGTGCCCAAGTCAGATGGGGTGGTCGTGGACTCCACTGCAGTGCCTACATCCATGGGAGCGGAATGGGGGGCAAGTGAGGTCGGCAGGACGGGGGGGACACGGTCCCCACATCAGTAGCACTAACCGTCTGACCAGGTTTGGAGGAGCAAGTGGTAGGGGGGATGGCCTTAGCATTTTGGGGATGGTGTATCTGTGGGTGGGGGAACCCGGGGCAGGGAGTGGCGGGGAACCTCTGGAGTGGTGGCCTGGGGGATGGAGGATGCAGACTTTGCCTTGGAGCTGCGTGGTGGCGGGGGGGGTCTTGCTCTTCCGGCTCCGGGGGGACTTGCAGGTGGGGGTCTCAGTCTGACTGTGCCTGGGGGAGGGTGTCCGGGTGTGAGGGGCACTTCCCTCTGTATGTGGGTGTTAAATGGTAGCGGCACCTTCAGTTGATAACCTTCAAGTATTGCCCGGCGGTAATCGCCTCTTATACCATTCGATAATTAACCAACAAAAGAGGCAGGCGCCGGAGACTGGAAGGCAGGAAACAAAGTTTTATTCCGTCGGAGCAGAACACATCAGATCAGACAGCAAGGTATCGTCACGAGGTGCTCTAACCACATCTCTGAGGCCTGGCCTCTTATACACAGGTTTATTGCTTTATTACATGTTACACATTTTTGTTGAGCCTTTGGTGTACGGAAAGACATCCTTGGAATCCCCACTTCAAGCTCGTTCCCACACATACCTACAGTGGAAGTCCCCACCCCACCCACAGTAGGAGATGGCTATCACACAGCTGGACATTCCGCCAATTCCCGGGGGTGTGTGCGACTGGCAGGGTCTCAGGGGGTGGGGGGGCCTTGATCTACTGTAATCCCTTTGATGTGGGGTGTTTCCCTTACAGTAGGGGCAATAAACTGCATCCGCAGGGCTAGGTGATGGCCTGGGATCGGTTCGGACAATCGGGCGCAGAGGAAGGGGGTTATCAAAGGGATGTATGACCATGTATGGGATGAAAAGAAGTTGTCGGTCAGGCGTGGGATGTGGTTCCATGGCAGGGTCGCGCAGAAGGAGAGGGTTTATGGCCCATGTATGAGAGAGCGGGGGTGGCCGGCGCGCGGGGGGATGTTCGCAGCGCCAGAGGGACGCGCTGGCAGTCGGCAATGAGCGGGGAGAGAGACCAGGGTGCCTAAAATGGCTGCCGTGCGTTTTTCTGTGTGTGGCGCTGGGGAGAGACAAGATGGCGCAGATAATGTTCAGTTACGAGCTACATTTCCACAGTCCTCCCTTTTAACATATCTCGCCAGCTTGTTTAGTTCGGATCTATCTCCATAATGCCACGTACCTCTACCTCGTACAGAGCTTTCATTCTTTCTGCTTCGAAGTTCAGAGTCTTAGGGCAGATGCAGTTTATGAAAAGTGAACATAAGGGTGGCAAACACTGAATCCCCAGGCAACATCCACATAGGATCACAATCGGTATTAGGATAAACGTAAACAACCTCCACCCCCAGTTCTTTATCGAGTCCCAGAACCAATTCCCAAGCGACCACCCTTCTTGTTCCTGATGCACCTCTGAGGAAAGTCTGTGGAGGTGTTCGATCGCCTTGTAGACTGAGGGTGAGTTGTCCGGTACATAGGTACAACAGCTGGACCCAATGATGCGGCATGCTCCTCCACGATCAGCCAGAACCACATCTAGAACGAGGCGGTTCTGAAGAGCCACCAGGCGGACGGCCTGAAGCTCGGCGGTGTTGTTGGTGAGGATGCCAGCTGTAATGTTCATTGTTGTTTCGACTGCCTGGGTTAAGTGCCGGATGGCACGGCTGTTTGCCATCGGACCCCAAAGTGGAACAAGTCCTTTTACTGCGTCCATGAACTGTGCTCCGGTGGAGTCGGCTTGCACAATGTCCTTGGCACGTTTCTGCCGGTGATGGTTTGCTGGAGCCACATATGTTGGAGGAAGGATAAAAGCAATGTAACAGGTGCCTCTCCAGCCTTTCGGAAGCCAGGTGTAGGCCTTAGTACCACAGACGAAGTACATATTTGGGGAGGTAACAAAGGAGGGTGGGTCAACTGAGTCCAATGTTCGGGTGATGAGACAGGAACTGTGGCCCACCAGCTGCGTTCCCAGACCTTCGAGGCACACAAGACCTGTGATGTTGATGACGGATAGGGCTACTGTTAGGGTGTTCGTTTCCGGAGGTAAGAGAAGGTGGGTCTGGCTGGGTTGTTGAACACCTGCATTTCGACTCGCTCTTTGGCAGGGATGTCCATATGAAAGGAAGTGTTTGATCTCAGAGGACAGAAGGGAGCAGAAGTTTTTCCAGTTTTGTTCAGCCAGAACCCATGGTAGAAGTGTGACACAGTTTTGCCGGAAGTGGCATTGTCCTTGTAGCTTTCTTGCAGGAGGATTAGCCAAGCGAGGCAGGAGCCATGGACAGAGAAGGGCGAAGGGATGAAAGGGATAGAATGTCCAGTGGCATGTGGCAGCAATCCACAGATCCAGCAGTTAGTGGCATTGGCGGCAAGATTGTGTTGGTGGAGCAACTGCACAAAAGAGTTATTCCAGAACTCCTTACGCCTTTCTCGGAGTTGGGGTGAAAGTGAGATCAGATGGTGTTCTTTCATGGTGGTAGGTTGGACAGTGGTCAACAATGTCTCATGAGCGGGTGCACTCTCTTCCACGATCCAGAAGGTGATCATGAGGAGAAGGCAAAAGAGAAGGGTAATAAAAAGTGCGATAGTCTTTGAGCTGTGCATCTTGTCAGTCTTTGGGTTTTGATAGTGGATCTTCGGACGTCCGGTTGCTTCCATCACCTTCAAGGGACTCGGTAGCGGGCAGAACCACAGACTTTGTTTAGTTTCTCTCCTGGAGGCCTTGAGGTGATTAGGCTACCGATCTGAGATTTCAACTCAGTTCGTGGTCTGCTTAGCCGAAGTTCCCTCCTTTCGTCGCAGATTATACCCTTCTTTGGATGGCACAGTGGGATCGGGATATTTCGTTAACTCAAGTGTCTCTGTATTCGGGTAGCAGTTCAGGGGTGGTCGGCTTTTGTCCGGGAGTTCTTCTTGGCCGGTGATGTTGTCGGTTGTCGTCAGGGTCGGTGATACCTTTTTGCAGTGATGTGCATGCAGCCAGTTGCGCTTCCCCTCCACTCGAAGAGCTGTTCGGGTGGTGATCAGGACTTGCAGGGGGCCCGTCCACCGGGGCTCCAGACTCCTTGCACGCTGGAAATTGCGCACTAGGACGTAATCTCCGGGTTGGATATCGTGTGCGGGGCCCCTGGAAGCATTGGGAATGGCTTGCAGCACCTGCTGATGGATAACAGACAACGTTTTAGTTAGGTTGTACAAATAATCAGACATGAGGACGTCCGGGACGTCGTGGATGGATGTCGGTTTCGGTGCAGTCCAGAGGTTCATGGGTCGTCCGAAGACGACCTCGTAGGGGGTTAAGTGGTGTTTGGTGGGAGTGGAACGCATTGATAGCAATGCTAGCGGGAGGGCGTCTGGCCATTTTAGTCCTGTGGTGGCAACTATTTTGGCTATTTTGAGCTTCAATGTGGCATTATGTCGCTCAACCAAGCCTGCGGATTGGGGGTGGAAGACTGCATGGAATTTTTGTTTTACACCCAACCCCTTCAAGATGAGTTGGATAACTTCGGCTACGAAGTGGGGGCCGTTGTCGCTCCACAGAATTCGACAAAGGCCGTAACGGGGGAAGAATTCCTTTAGTAGTACCTTGGTGGTAGTCATAGCAGTGTTGTCGCGGGTTGGGTAGGCTTCCACCCACTTGCTGAAGGCACACACGACGACAAGTACGTATTTCAGGCCTTGGCACCTTTCTAATTGGATGTAGTCCATTTGTAGGACCTCAAAGGGATGATTAGGAACCCCAAATCCTCCCCGGGGTACAGCAGTTCCTTTCCCAGGGTTGTGTTGAAGGCATACCAGGCATTGTTGGACTAGGCGTCTAGCCGAGTCTGGGATCTTGTCGTTGTGCCAGACTTTGGAGATGAGCTCGATCATGGGGGCGGACCCTATGTGTGCGGGGGAGTGTGTCGTGGTCAGCATGGGGATCAGGTATGAGTCAGGTAGCAACCATTTGTTCGTGTCTTTAGTTCGCCAGCAGCCTTCATCGTCTTTCAATCCCACCCGTGCCCATTCAGTCAATTCGTGTGGTGAGCTGGCTAACTGGATGTCCCTAATCGTTTCCCTAGCATCCCTCCATTTCTCGGTTTGTGACCTGGTCACGTACATGCGTGTCGTGGACCTATTTTCGGCCGTGGTTCGGGCAGTGATGTCAGCCAGTGCATTTCCCTGTCCTATAATGTCTGTCACCTTCTTGTGTGCCTGGCATTTGATCACAGCCAGCCGTGTGGGGAGGAGGACTGCTTCGGTCAGAGCGGAGACTAGATCTCCATGTAGGATGGGTGTGCCATGGGAAGTCAGAAATCCCCTCTCCTTCCATAGGAGTCCAAAGTGGTGGACTACCCCGAAGGCGTACTGGCTGTCTGTGTAAATGTTTGCGGTTGTCCCTGCTGCTAGGATGCATGCTCGTGTAAGGGCGATCAGCTCAGCCGCCTGTGCGGATCGCTGTGTGATGCGGGCTGTTTCAACAACTGTTCGGGCCGTGGTGACTGCATAGGCAGCTGAAGTGGTGCCATCGGGAAGCTTGATGCATGAGCCATCTACCCACAGTTCTCTGTCAGGGTCAGGAAGGCAGTATCTCAGAGGTTGACCCTACTCTTGGTTTGTTCGTCAGTGAGGGTCACACAGTCATGTATAGGGGACGCATTTGGGTCTGTGTCAGGGAGAGGTAGCAGTGTGGCTGGATTCAGAGTGGTGCATCGTTTCAACGTGATATGGGGCGCAAGCAGAGTCAGTTCATAACCCGTCAGTCGTGCACTAGTCAGGTGTTGAGTCTTGGTCTGGTTCAGGAGAGTGTCAACGGAATGGGGCACTAGCACAGTGAGGGGGTTCGAGAGCCCGATCCCCTCGCTTTGTTGGATAGAGATAGCAGCGGCAGCTACTGCTCGAAGGCAGGCGGGCAAAGCTCTGGCTACAGGGTCAAGAGTGGCAGAGAAGTAGGCACAAGGGCGTTGTTTGGGACCTATGGGCTGGGTTAGAACAGACAACGCACATCCCTCCCTTTCGTGGGTGAAGAGGGAGAAAGGTTTGGTGTAGTCTGGGGTTCCTAGAACTGGTGCTGAGCAAAGGGCATCTCGCAATTCTTTGAAGGAGGACTGGCATTCGGGGGTCCAGGGGAGGGGGATGGTGACGTCTTTAGCTAGCAGGGAAAGTAGAGGTTTTATAATAAGACTGAAGTTTGGCAACCACTGTCGACAGAAGGAGGTGAGGCCTACCAGAGACCGCACTTGCTTCTGAGTTTTGGGAACAGGGGTTTCTAGGATGGTCTGAATTCGGTCAGGTGTAAGCTTCCTCCCATCTTTGGATAGGAGGTGGCCTAGATATGTCACTTGGGGTTGGCAGAATTGCAACTTCTTCCTGGAGACCTTGTGACCGTTCTCCGTGAGGAAGTGGAGGAGGTGGATGGTGGCCGTGACTGCAAGTGGAGTGGTGTTGGCCGCCAAAAGAATGTCGTCGACGTACTGTATTAACACCACTCCATATGGCAGTTGGACCGCATCCAGTTGTCTTTTGAGGGCTTGGCTATAAATGCTGGGGCTCTCAGTGTAGCCTTGGGGTGCCCTGCAAAATCTATACGAACGGGCTTTTAAGGTGAAGCCAAAGAGGTAGCGGCTGTCTGGGTGGATGGGGATAGAAAAGAATGCGTTCTTGAGATCAATAACAGTGAAGGTAGTGGCAGTGGACGGAATCAGGGTGAGGATGGTGGTGATGTCTGAGACCACGGGGTACTGAGGTACGACTACCTTGTTAACCTCTCGTAAGTCAACAATGAAGCGGTATGCTTTCTCATCTCCCTCGCCTTGCTTCTTTACAATGGGTAGGATAGGGCTGTTGCAAACATTACTAACTACTTCTTCTACCACTCCTGCATCGACTAGGGACTGGATGATTTCCACCAATGCCTTCTCGCCTTCGGGCGATATCCGATACTGTGGAAGCTTTGGGAGCACCGCGTACGGTCGGACAGTTATGTGTACAGGGTCGATCACCATGCGTCCTACGTCTGAGTCGGTTTTAGCCTATAGGTGTGAGGGCAACGTGTCGAGTAGAGACAAGTCAGCATCGGTTATAGAGAACATACGTCGTGTGAGACAAGGCTTGAACAGATCTGGATTATCGTGCAATATGACTCGAACACCGTTTGGGGAACATCTGATGGTGGCTCGGAAATGTTTTAGCAAATCGAGACCCATAATGGCATCAGGGGTGTTGGAGGAGAGCAAAAAGGTCGTGTCAGTGGTGTTATTTTCTAGGTCAAAGGAGATTGGTGCGGACAAGGGGTTAGTGGAGGGCATTCCATCAAACCCTATTGAGGTTACGTGTGAGCCAGACAAGGGTGCCCTTGGAATCAGTCGTTTAGATAGCGCACTACGTGTCGCCCCAGTATCTACCAAAAATGGAGACTTTGTGCCCAAGACCTTAGCCGTGACGTAAGGACCTTGCTGGTCAACACGGAGTTCGACTGGATCCATCCCTTGCCCCTGGCGGTCCTATGCAAAGTTATGGGTATCTTCATAGTCGGACTGCTGGCACTGGTTCTGTCGGGGGCGGTCAAAGGCGTTTGGTCTGCTTGGCCTGTCGTTGGTGGCGTCGTTCGTGTACCCTCGTCCCTGTCCTCTACTTCTGGGGCCATATGCTACGTCCCTGGTGTCTCTATTTTTGTTCATTTCCAGAAGGACCGGGCACTGGGATTTCCAGTGTCCGAACCCTCTACAGAACGCACACTGATTCTCGTCTAAGTCCCTGCGTCCAGCGTAGGGTGAGGGTGCATGGTCTCTAGGGGGTGGTTTTCTAGGGACAGCCGGTTGATGATTTCCCTTGGGAGGTTCCCTTCCTATGGTCACCCCCTGCAACTGTGCGATCATTACCCTTTCCTTCAGTTCCTTTTTCTTTCTCTCGGACGCCCTATCATTCTCATTCTTTTGGTGTTCATAGTATTGGGCCATCTGGAGGATAGCCGCGGGTTTGGAGGCTGCCCAACTACTCTCGCTGGTCTGCAGCTTCTGGGAGACTTCCTGGGACAGACCCTTCACATAATTCTGGACAAAGAGGGGATGTCCGGTTGCAGTGGTCATGTCCTGGCCACTATAATCGGAAAACACTGTCTCGAATCGGGAGAAGTATTCGGACACATCCTCCTGGGGCTTCTGGCGGCAAGCCGTCACTATTGACCAGTCTACCTTTCTTTCTGGGATTAGAGTCTTCAATTTCTGTACAATTTTGTCTGGGAGTTCCAATATGGCTTTTAGGGGTTTTTGTCCAGGCTCTCGCTGCTTATCTATGGTATCGAGTTGTACCCAGGTATATCCGAACGGCTCAGCGTGGTCGACTTTCCGGATTTGCTTCCACACATCAGCCGGCAGACATAGCCCGAAGAACAAGTCGATATCCGCCAAGGTCATTATAGTTGAACCCAAGGCCATACCTAGTTCGGTGTAGAAGGCAGTCGGGTTCTTTCGTAAGTCGGGAAGGGTTTTTCTAAAGGTCAAGATGTCTTGTCGGTCCCATGGCTGATAGACCCAGTTATATACAACCCTTCCCTTCGCATCTTGGTGGTTGATGTCATCGTGTGTTCCCTGACCTCGTGGGGGGACCCAGTAGGGGGCGGCCTCCTTGATGGGCATCATGGTATCAGCCTTTCCTGCCTGGGGTTCAGTCGCTATGGGGGTCTCTGTCTTGGTTGTCTGTCGGTGTTCTTTAAGATGCCGGAAGACTTCGAGTGTACGAGTGAAGAGGTTCGTCACATCGCCCTCTCCTCCCTCCCCAATGTCTACCTTCCTATACAAGGTCGCTAAGCCTTCGGGACCTCTATCTTGGTACCTATCCTCATAGGCATTCAGGGTGTGGTAACAAAGTCGTACGATAAAGTGTCGTCTGTGGTTGTCGGCATGCGAGTTATACAGGTCTGTTACGTATTCCTCACTTTCTTTTCGTTCTACTAGTGTCCTTACTACCTTATCGATTCCGGCTCGTTCATCCTTTGTTAGTCGATTCATTCTGGCGGAATCTTTCTTTCTCATCTCAGGGTCATCTAACGTTATTGCTAACATTGTGTTCAGTACAAGAGGCTCGGCCGGCGCGGAGGCCATGAGGACCGAGGCCCTGGTACTGCTTTCACTTGCGTTTGGGGGTTGTGGGTGCTGTACTATAGGTTGGGAGGGAGCATATGGAGGGGGCATGTAGATGTTCGGGGGACCTAATAGCAATTCGTCATTTGCTCGTTGCTTGGAAGGTAACTCAGGGTAGAGCGTAGAGGGGGTCCTAACAGGGCACTGGCCTGATGTTTCAGACTCTGGTTTTAGTTTAGCTTCCTTTCTCTCCTTTATCTCTTCCTCTAACTTTCTAGCGGCAAGGTGAGCTGCCTTTCGTAACTCCTTTTCTGCTTTTACTTCTTCTCTCTGTTTTCGTTGTGTTGTTTCTTTGCGCCACATGCCGAAACTGTCGAGCATAGTAGGCGTCGTTTTATTACTACGTAGAGCTATTTCTAGCGTTTCTATTTTATGATCATCAAAGGATCCCATCAGTGGCCACTGACTCTCGGGGTCCTTCTTTGTATATTTATGCCATAGCTTGCTATAAGCTACCGCGACTAGTCCATATTTAGTGAACATGTCCTTATTAGGGGTGCCTTCCAGTGGAGCCGGATGGTTCACCTCTAATAAGCGGTCCGGGCAGAACCAACTACCAATCAATGGGGAGAAGATAGGCATGACGGGTTACAACGGGGACAAAAGTCTGCACTACCTATCTTTTCACTGCTTGCAAAGACTAGACAGAATATCTCTATTCCACGTTATTTGCAAGCAGAGAATACCTCAAAAGAACCAATATCGAACAACTAGTGTTCAGAAAATCAATCAATCAATGGTGAGAAAGAGATAGGCACGACGGGTTACAACGGGGGACAAAAGTCCGCGTTACCTATCCTTCACTATCTGCAAAGATTAGACAGAATATCTCTATTCTACGTTATTTGCAAACAGAGAATATCTCAAGAAGTACTATTCTTCAAAACAATCAATATTCGGACAATCAATCAGTGGGGAGGAAAATAGGCACGACAGATTACAATGGGGGACAAAAGTCCGCGTTACCTACCCTTCACTATCTGCAAAGGGAGAGAGAGTATTTCTACTCTTCCCCATTTGTAGGCAGCGAATACCTCAAAAAGAACAACCAATAAGCAATACTAGTATTTTCAATCAATCAATCAATCGTTTCGCAATTTGTCGTGTTACACGACCTTACCCGGACCGCATGGACAGTTTCTCGTCTTCCGCCTCCAGCGCCCGATCGTCCTCTACTCTCCGTATTTGCCGCGGCACTCCTGATGGTTCCCAGTCAGGACCGTAGATCACTCGAGAGAGGTCTGCTCGGAACCAGTGAAGTTCGGATGATCGGCTGCCAGACGAGGCTCTATCGGGCAGGAGCTCTTCCCGATCGTTGCAGTCGTTCACTCTGTCGTTGGGACCTCTCTCATTGGATCCACGTGTCGCTGATGGGCCCCACGTTTGGGACGCCAATTGTTAAATGGTAGCGGCACCTTCAGTTGATAACCTTCAAGTATTGCCCGGCGGTAATCGCCTCTTATACCATTCGATAATTAACCAACAAAAGAGGCAGGCGCCGGAGACTGGAAGGCAGGAAACAAAGTTTTATTCCGTCGGAGCAGAACACATCAGATCAGACAGCAAGGTATCGTCACGAGGTGCTCTAACCACATCTCTGAGGCCTGGCCTCTTATACACAGGTTTATTGCTTTATTACATGTTACACATTCTTGTTGAGCCTTTGGTGTACGGAAAGACATCCTTGGAATCCCCACTTCAAGCTCGTTCCCACACATATCTACAGTGGAAGTCCCCACCCCACCCACAGTAGGAGATGGCTATCACACAGCTGGACATTCCGCCAATTCCCGGGGGTGTGTGCGACTGGCAGGGTCTCAGGGGGTGGGGGGGCCTTGATCTACTGTAATCCCTTTGATGTGGGGTGTTTCCCTTACAGTAGGGGCAATAAACTGCATCCGCAGGGCTAGGTGATGGCCTGGGATCGGTTCGGACAATCGGGCGCAGAGGAAGGGGGTTATCAAAGGGATGTATGACCATGTATGGGATGAAAAGAAGGTGTCGGTCAGGCGTGGGATGTGGTTCCATGGCAGGGTCGCGCAGAAGGAGAGGGTTTATGGCCCATGTATGAGAGAGCGGGGGTGGCCGGCGCGCAGGGGGATGTTCGCAGCGCCAGAGGGACGCGCTGGCAGTCGGCAATGAGCGGGGAGAGAGACCAGGGTGCCTAAAATGGCTGCCGTGCGTTTTTCTGTGTGTGGCGCTGGGGAGAGACAAGATGGCGCAGATAATGTTCAGTTACGAGCTACATTTCCACATGGGGACTTCCTCTTCCCCTTGTAATCGGGATCTGCTGGGTCGGTGAGGAAGAGGCCAAGGTCACAGAGGAAGAGCTTCTGGGGAGCTGGGGTTGCAGGTGATGCAAGGGAAGGGGGCTGGGAGGGAGAGGTCTCGGAGTACTGCAGAGTGGTTGTGGATGACTGTGTGTGTGTCTGCAAACCAGCCCCTGTGAGTGTGGTATCAGTCCCCTGCGCTTGCTTGTGTGCACGTCTAGACCTTGGTTTGGGTGTTTGTGTGCTTGGGACAGGTAGGCTGCTAGGAATCGTGGGTGGTGCGGGGGTAGGAGGGGTGCGGGACTGTTGGAGGAGGGACCCTGCTGCCGACAGGGAGGAGGCCATGGACTGATTGGTCCCCTGTGGGCAGACATGCCCGAGGAAATGCCCTCCATGAATGACACCAGTTGTGTCATCAGACTTGTGTGTGCATGGAGGACCTTCAGCATCGATGTCTGCCCTATATGGATCTGTCTAAGTAAGTCCACAGACTCCTCACTCAGGGCAGCAGGGGACACAGGGGCAGGGGGTGCGGTGCCTGGCACAAAGGAGACATGCTCACAAACACGGGAGCCCACAGGGACCTCTGGGATGGGAGCCAATGGGAGGGTGGTGGTGGTGGTGGCGGGGACAGCCTCACTAGCTGGGGTTTGGTGGCTGCTGACACCCGCCTCCACAAGGGAGTCATTCTCAGAGCTGCTGTGGCCCTCAGCTGGGGGTGATGTTGCTGACGACTCCTCTGTGTGGCTCCACTCGCCCTCCGTGCCACTGGGTCCCCCCGACTCCTCTCCTTCTGTCCCTGTCAGGCTCTGTGGCTCCTCCTGGTCCGTGGAGCTGTCCCCTCCTGTGGCCGTGGATGTTTCTGGATAGAAATAGGAAGTAAGAGAACAACATCAGTCACCTGCACCGACTGCACACACCACAGTGAGTTCATCACATCACAGGGCAAGCCCTGGCATCATCAGCTGAACACAGCTCAAAGTACCAACACTGTTTAGAATAAGCCAATTGTCATTCTCAACCTCAACCATGGCACACATATCCCTCCTTGACTTTCACACATATGTCTGTTGTATGTTGGATGGTAACACCCCAATGTGCCGACATGCACCACCCACACCGCATTTGGAC
Source organism: Triturus cristatus (assembly GCF_964204655.1). Taxonomy (NCBI): domain Eukaryota; kingdom Metazoa; phylum Chordata; class Amphibia; order Caudata; family Salamandridae; genus Triturus; species Triturus cristatus. Next base: position 1,852,484,261 of record NC_140590.1, on the reverse strand, counting down.
ATGCAAGTGAACATGTAGGAGTACGTCACTATACACACAGCACATCTCTTGCTACTACAACACACACTATGATGTTCTCATGACCTGATGGGCAATGCCACAATGGGGTGCATGGTGCACACTTGAACACAATGCAGGATCACTCATAGCAAGTTAAATGCCATGGCACTGGGATGCCCAGAAAGTCAGTCAACACTGTCTCCTGTCACAGGGGCAGGGCATCCAGACAACAACAATATGCACTGACTCACAATCCTAGCTCAGGGGTAAAGCTAACTCTGCAGATGACCCGCGCACTTGCCCATCCCCTGCAAACAACATATACAGGACCCAGAAGACACCACATCATGCAAATCAGACATATGAGTCTCTGCAAACACAACTCCCTGTACATTAACACATCACAGTCTGCCATGCATATAACCCAGCTGCATGAAGGACACAGTTGCATACACCATTGTGTGCTGTCAGATGATCACACACCTATATGTCACACAGGTCTTGTCTCTCACAGTCACATCTCAGATGTCATGCTGACCCTCTGAATCATGGACACCCCAGTTGTACGTAATAACAAGCCACACCCTAATGACACAGAGGCAGACACCTGAAGGCACATGTCACTAAGCACAACCTGTTATTTGATACACAGGAGTGGGATTACAGAGTGTTTCTAAATGCCCTTGAGGAGCCATAACTGGCCAGGTCTACATGAAACAGTGTTTGGCCCTGGACAGTAGTCAGGTGGCTAAGCAAGTGTGACATACTTGATATACATACTCCTGAGGCCCCAAAATTGGAGTCCCCTGCTGCATGGGTTTGTTTGGAATACCCCAGCCACATGTGGCGAGTCAGACCAGCAACTGGAACACATCTCAAGGGCACACACAGATCACATGTCAGATCTCAGGCATTGGGTAAACAATTGACCCACCCATGAAACACACACCAGAGTCACGGGAACACATGCTGTCCGGTAGATGAAGCATAGCTGACTGCAGGGACACAGTGCCCTAGTGACACGAGCAACAGACTGTAGGGGCCACACCTGTGGAACAGATGAGGAGGGTGCATCACACAATTGAGGGACCTGAGTATGGACTACAAGACCTACGTAATGTGGAAGTGTGACCAGGCCAAAAAACTGCAATTGGCATGTCAGATATAGTACACAGATTAGGCATGGACTTACCCCCTTCCTGCTACTGTCTGGCCTTAGCTGCCTATCCAGGTCCGGGAAGACCACCACCAGTATCCGGAGCATGTGGGGGGGTCAGGGTCCGGTGTCCGCCCCTTCTGCGTGGAGGTGACAGCTTCAGCTGGACTCTAGCTATCTTCCGGGTCCAGCCCCGAAGGTCCTGCCACCTCTTCTGGCAGTTGCGGATCCGGCGCTTGTAGACCCCCACCGAACGAACAGCCCGGGCAATGGTCAGCCATATCTCCTGCTTCTGGTGGGCATCAACCTGTGAGGATGACAAAGTGAATTAACACACATGCCCCAGATTTGTGAAGCACACATTTGGATATACATGTCATCATCACAAAGGGAAATGAGTTACACAGGTAGTGCAACCATGTGGAAGGAAAAATCACCTGCATGTCTGACATGTTAACAATGCCTGGATAGTTTAAACTTGCACTAATGCACTTTAGCAGCAGGACACCTGTTCATTACAAGTACCTACACACTTTGAGTCATGAAAGTAGTCAGTGAGAATGCTTGCCACTGGTGAACACACTGCTAGTCCTGCTAGTCAGACAACATGCATAACTAGGAAGGCAGTGGACTGCACACTCACCTGCTCCCCTGGTTTCCCATAGAGCTTGCTGTACTGTGGAAGGAGCCCGTCCAGCAGGGCCTGGTTCTCCTCCTCAGTGAAGGCTGGGGCCCTCTCCAGAGTACGTGCCATAGCAGGAGCCAGAGGATGCAGAGACAGCAGCAGTGGTAGCAGGAATGTGGTCCAGTAGCATGTAGTGCAGGCATGTGAGCTCCCTGGGGGCCAGCCAGCCTTATATCTGTGCTGCAGAGGCAGAATCTGTGCCATGTGTCTAAAGTGATAGGTCCAACACGGTTGCATTCTATGAATCTGGCCAATCCATTTAAATGCAAGACTCGTACACGCCTTCCGCATCGTTCAAATCTTCACCTTCATGAAACACTTGAAATTGCAACATTGTTGTAGGCATCCAACTGAATTTCCAGTGCACAACTCGTACAAGTTTTGAATCCGCATCCGTCTGCATGACAGTCAGGAGCCAATGGGTGCGCCCGGCTCGTTCAACTGACTGTACAACGCATATTTTGGAAATACACATGCACCCGTCCCCATACGATTCAATGGCCAAGGCGTACATCTGTCTCGGACCATGCCTGCCCGACGCGTATGCATGATAGTCACCCGCGTCGGACCTCATTGCATTCAATGACAAAGCGTACGCACGGCTCGGTCATGAACCGTGCAAGGCGTACGCATTGTCACCGCGTCGGACCTCATTGGTGTGACTATTCTACAGATGCAACACACATTTACTGGCCAGGGACACCTGTGCACACCTACCACACTACAGCATTGGCCACACAGTGTCCCATGGCATGTAAGGCTGCATTCCCTGGGTGTTTGGGGGGGCCACATAGGGTTTGTTGGGTGGCACTTTTGTGCAGCCACTCCCAGGCTGTGCACGTGTACATGGGGGCAGAATCCTTTGTGTGTTGTGCACATTACCACTGTGATGTGCAATTGTACAGTAATGGGCATGAGTCACGGACACAGTTTCATGTTGGATATGTTTGGGGCATGTCACATACACCCTGAGTCCAGGGGGTGATGGCATGTACGTCACAGTCAGACCTGTAGCCACAATACTGATGTGCACCCACAGTCTGTGTGCATGTTGTGTCTCAGATCTGTCTGATTAAATGTGCCCAATGGGTGCCAGTCTCCACATCCATGTGGTATATGCATCAACCTTGATGGTGTGTGTGTGTCTAAGAGACGTACATGTAGGGCCGGCAGGAACAACAGTGTCCACTACCTGTGGGACTTACGCTTGCCTTGTGGTGTGTACGTGATACTCTATGTCCATGCCAGTGTCGATGTGGCAATACAGGGACCCTAGGTTTCTGCATAGCAAAGATCTGTGATGCCTGGGAGACTTCAGGCCTCACTAGTCACTGTGGTGTGTTTGTTTGGAACGTTGCAGCAGTACATAGGTTGGGTGACACAGCCAGATGATTGGCCATTGCACTACATGGGACTCATGTGGACATGTGGAATTTAGATGTGAGGTGGTGGTCATGTAGGTGACATATGTGTCCATGCCCAACATCACACACCTCAGTACATTGTGTAATGTCATGATCTATCATGTGATATTGAGCCTGGTCATGGCCACATGGGTGGATAAACCGACATTCTTCCTTTGTTCATCTCTGTTCTGCAGGGCTCCAGCTGTCCATCAACCGTTCCCAGACCTTGCAACCATGGAGGAACGCGACAGCATCAGACGGTACCGCTTCACCAGGCCACTGATTGAGGAGTTGGCGGAGCAGTTGGCGCCACATCTGCTACCTGGCCGGACATACCCTACAGCACTGACCCCAGAGGTGAAGGTGATGGCAGCCCTGCACTTCTTTGCTACTGGTACCTTCCAGTACACTGGGGCTACTGCTGGTGGTATGTCGCAAACGATGTTTAGTCGGGTGCTACGCGATGTCTTGGAGGGGATGTTGCATTTCCTAGACTTTTACATCAAGTTCCCTAGCCCAGCTTAACTCCCTGAGATAAAGGATGCCTTTTATACACTGGGGAGGATGCTGAACGTCATCGGATCTATTGATGGGACACATGTGGCCCTGATACCACCACAGGCACATGAGCAGGCATACCGGAACAGGAAGCACTACCACTCCATCAATGCTCTGGTGGTATGTCTTGCTGACATGTCTATCACACATGTGTGTGCACGGTTCTCTGGTTCTGCGCACGATGCCTACATTATGAGGAGTAGTCACATTGCAACGCTGATTTCACAGATGCCAGCTCAGCATGCCTGGCTTGTCGGTGTGAACTGACTGTTTCTCATTGTGTGTGTTTGTCAATGTTGTATTCCGCACTCCTACAAAACTCAGCTACTTGTTCATTTTTGTTTGTGTAGGTGACTCCGGATACCCCAACATGCAGTGGTTGCTGACACCCCTCAGGAACCCTGTGACACCAGCCGAGCTGCGCAACAATGAGGCACATGGTCGGAGCAGGAGTGTGATTGAGCAGACATTTGGCCTACTTAAAAGCCGCTTTCGCTGCCTGGACAAGACCAGAGGGGCCCTCCCATAAGAGCCTGCAAAGGTGTGCAAAATAATCCTTGTATGCTGCATGCTACACAACATGGCAGTGCGGAAGGAGGTGCCTCTCATCCAGGATGACGATGACCAACCAACGGCACCTGTGGAGGATCCCGGGCTGGGCCAAGATGCCAGTGATGATGAGGATGAGGGTGACGTCCGCTCACAGCTCATCAACAACTTCTTCAGCTGAATGTGAGTTTCAAGTGTTGTTATGTGAATTTATGGAGGTAGCCTGGAATGTGTTGTGGCAGCTCTGTTGCTGTCTGAGTGTGTCTGTGTGCCACTTGACTGGATGCGTGCAGTGATGTGTCCATTCAGGTGGTGTGTACTCCACAATAGGGTAGTACTGCTAACTTGTTTTTGTGTAGGTTTCTTGCGACATGTTTTGTGTATGTGTATTGCATTTCTCTCCTGTTCTGCTGTGCTTTTGACTGTGTCTTGTGTCTGTCCTTCCCAGGGTACTTTGCCTGTTGTTTGGTCAACACTGACCCCCAACACCCAGAAGCCAACACCAGTGTGGAAGTTGTCAATTCCCATCAACTGATGTACCACACATCCCTGGACTTCAATTCTCCAACACTTTGTGAGCATGTGTCCACTGTTACGTAGTATTACCGTGCAACTATTGTGGAATAAACGTGTTGCTGATGTGTAATGAACCTGTGCTACGTTTTGTTATGTGCGCTGTCTGTCTTCCCACATCTGAGAGACATCTGCTTACCTCACCTGTGGACTTGTTACCACTGACTGGGGTTGGTGTTGTGTCTGTGCATGCCAATGTGTTTCAGGTCAACATCATTGTGTGGGATGAGTAACATGGCCATGGTGAGTATGGGTTGTGGTGCCATAGTGGTGTGTCTCCCTCACATGTGTCACATTACCATGACTCACCTTAGGTTGGTCACATTGTTGCAGTATTTGGCATGCACTGTGTTGTGTAGGAGATCGACATCTCCCTGAACATGACAAGTTGGAATCACAACAGAGGCAAGTATGGTGTACTGGTGAGTTTATTTTCAAACATGTGTGAGGGAAGTGCACAGGATGGTGGGTGTTGTACATTGTTTTTGGAATCCAAAGTTCACATTAGAGTTGGAAGTGCTGGTAGATGAAATGTCCAGAGTAAAGTCCACAGTCATCTGCTACATTGGCCCAACATGAACCCTCCATGTCCTGTGGGCGAGTTGTGTGCGACTGGACAAGGTGAACGGGTTGCGCACAAAGTACATTGTCCAGAACAGGTTTAGAGGCCCTGGGCGATGTGCTGGGACATCTGCCTCTCACATGTCCTTCTTCGGACGACCCCTCTTCTTCCGGGGGGGGGGGGGGATCCTCAGGTGCAGGCCTCTGCGGTGCAGGGGACTCTCCACTAGAGTCCTCCTCCCTCCCTGTGGCGCTTGCAGATGGTGTTGCGAAAGATGTTGTGGCCACACAGGGAGGTGTGGACAGGTTGGTGTTGATCTGGCGGAGGCATTGGAGTATGTCCCGATGCACTGCAGTAAGGGCATCCCACTTGGCCTCTATGCGGGCATGGTGGGCGTCCTGCTCGTATTGATTGTCCTTGAGGATCCCCACTACCTGGCCAAATCCTCCGGTGCTATCCTGGTACGCATCTATGATGCGTGCCAGGTGGGGGTCATCATGCAGTCCAGACCCCTCTGCAAGGCGTGCCCTCTGCCTCTCACCCCTCCCAGCACCCCTATCCACACGGGCAGGACCAGCGGCGGGATGCACAGGTGACACTGTGACCCCTTGGGTGGTGTTGCTGGTGGTGTTTGCTGTAGCTTCCTGGGGGTCCTGTGTCCCTGTGCTGTGGGTGTTCATTGGCCTTGGTCTGTCCGTGTTGGCGGGGGTGCCCTGTCGGTGTCCAGATGCTGGAGGTGTGGGTACAGGGGGTGCAGATGTTGATGCTGCTGGTGCTGCATGATGGCTCACATCAGAGGTGCCAGGTTGGTCGTCGTCATCCGAAGAGGACAGAGAGAGAGTCAGACCGGAGAGCTCAGTGTCCTCCAGAGTCTGGGCCGGGGAATCCTCATCATTTGGTGCTGGTTGCCCAGCACCACCTGTGTTTGGAAGAGACACACGATGTGAGTTATGTTTCTACATGCATTGATGGTTCACAAACATGACATTTTCTACTTTTCGAACAGATGCCTGCCTGTACACTGCTTTTTCCCAGCTTGTCACGGACAGAGTTTGATATTGTTGTTGGCCATTTCCCAGCATGACCTTGTGCTCCCCACAACAGAGCCCAGTGTCAGACATCTTGTCAGTCCCTTCCCACTCCCTGTGAGGCGAGTATGGTTCAGTGTGAGCTTGCTGGGCCATGTGGGTGGGTGTAGATTGTCTGTGACTGCGACTCCCATCATACTCTTAGCTACACCCCCCTTCCCAGCATGCACATACTTCCTTCCTCTTGACTCTGCTTCCCTGTGAGGGGGTGTGACAGCAATGGCAAGATGGCTGACTGTGCAGTCGTGGTGTTTGTGGTTGGCCATTTCCCAGCATGGCCTTGTGCTCCCCACAACAGAGCCCAGTGTCAGACATCTTGTCAGTCCCTTCCCACTCCCTGTGAGGCGAGTATGGTTCAGTGTGAGCTTGCTGGGCCATGTGGGTGGGTGTAGATTGTCTGTGACTGCGACTCCCATCATACTCTTGGCTACACCCCCCTCCCCAGCATGCACATACTTCCTTCCTCTTGACTCTGCTTCCCTGTGAGGGGGTGTGACAGCAATGGCAAGATGGCTGACTGTGAAATCCTGGTGTTTGTTTGGCTACAAGTCCAAAGAGAGCCCCTGTGCTTCACACAGCAGCACCCAGTATGGGGTATCTTTTGCTGATATTTCAATGAGGTGTGTGTCAATGCATTGTACCCGGTGAGTTGTGTGGAGTTTGTGTTGGGGGGGGTGTCTCCACATGCTGATAAGTATGGTCAGGGCAGTCAGTCCTCTTTCCCATCATGAAACGTGCTTCCATTGTAGGACGTGCAAGTTGTCTTTCAGGATGTCAGTCAGTGGTGTCCTGCTTCTGATTTGCACACTACCCCTAGCAGGGCCTTGTGATACCCACAGCAGGACCCAGTGTCAGCCATCTTGTCAGTCATTTTCCACTCCCTGTGTTGTGGGCATGTTTCAGTGAGGTCTTGATGGGCCAATCTGGAGGGGGAGCATTCTCTGTGACTACAGGCCCCATCATGCTTTTGCATACACTCACTTCACCTGCATTCCCACAATTCCTTCCTGTCAGTCAGCTGCACTGTGAGGTAGTGTGTTTGTGGTGGCAAACTGTCTGGCAGTGTCTATTTAGCTTTGTGCCACTGACTTGCTCTATTTGTTTGTAGGTTGGTGCATGTCATGACACAGTTCCAAGTCACTATGAGATGGCAGGTATTGTGTGTGTCTGACTGGCATACACATCTTGGGATGATTATCTATTGGTTACTGTAGCTTTGCTTGCGGTGCATGGTTTCACTGTCCCCTTGCCACACAATCTTGGGTATGTTGTTTGTGTAGTCACCAGGCTCTGGGATGTGTGTTAGGCCATGGACGCTCTCTGGTGGTAGGATGTCCCGCACCTTCTCCTCCCAGGTCCTGAAGAAGACTGGTTTGGCAGGAGGGCCACCGCCGGTGCACTGACTCAGGGCGTGATCTTTTGCGATGAGTTTCTTAACCCTCCTGCGCACGTCATACCACCTGTTCTGGATATCGTCCTTTGTGCGCCTTGCTGGTGCTTGAGCGTTCACCTTGTCCACAATCCTCGCCCACATCTTTGTTTTCTGTGACATGGGGGTCCTTTGGACCAATGTAGCAAACAAATGTGGCTCTACTCTGATGATCTCGTCTACCAGTACTTCTAACTCACTATCTGTGAACTTTGGATTCTTCTTTGGGGGCATGGTGATGGGTGGTGGTGGTGAGGGATGTGTGTGTGAGGGTGCAAGTAAGGGTGGGTTGGTGTTGGTTTTGCTGGCTGTATGTGTGTGTGCTTTTGGATGAGGTGCTGATGGTGTGTGGGTTGTGTGATGTGTGAGTTGTGAGTGTGTCTGTGGTTGCTGTGTAATGGTGTTTGCTGCTGGCTGTGTCTCCTGTTTGCAAGGGATGATGGTAGTGATTGTAGTCCTTTATATAGTTGGAGTTGTGGGTGTGTCTTTGTCCCATGTTTATTTATTTGGTATTTATTGGCTTTCTCATTGCTTGTTTGGTCCTTTTTTTGTCTTTTTTCCTTTGGGTTTTGTAGGCATGAAGGAGACGTTCATGTGACGGAAATGGACGCTGCTGTTGTCTCGTGCGGTCTTCTCCGCCTCGTTCACGCTGCCTATCTTCTGTGTTTGAAATGCGTCGGTCCGAAGGTCTCTATTGCTTGTGTGCCTGTTTTTGTGTGCGTGTCGGTCGTGCGGCTTGGTCTCCGTGCGAGTCAGTCTGGTTTTACACGCATTGCATCGTACTGCGCGGATCGAACATTGTAGGTACAGGTCGGTCGGGTTCATTCCGGGTTCGTGTCGGTCGGTGAAAATCGCGTCGGTTTTCCGTCCGGATCACTATTTTCCCTACGGCTCGGTCGTACGGCTTGTATTCCGTACATGTCGGTTGTAATTCACTCGCGTTGCATCATACTGCACGGGTCGTACGGCGCCGGTCAATGTCGTCGGTATTCGGTCCGGGTCCGTGTCGGTCGGGTCGTTTTGCGGCCGGTATCGGAATCTGCCCCTAGGTGTCCCTTCCTGCACATGAGCAATCATTTAATAATGACGATTTGCAACTTCAATGTGTGCTGCAAAATGCAGCACACATAGAAGTTGCAACTCGTCATTTTTAAAATGATTGTTTATTTGCAGGAAGGGACACCTTCCTGCACATAAACAATCATACATGGCGTTTTGCTGTTCCTGTGTGCTGGACAATGCCACACACATAGAAACAGCAAAAACAAGGCAAAGTAAAGCATTTCTCCTTGTTTCGCCTGTTTAAGACCAATGGTCTTAATGGTCTTAATTTTGGCGCTTCCTCCTATTTACGCCTCCCTTGTAAAGAGGAGGCAGCATCAAAATCAATGGGTTTTGTGGCAGAACACCCACTGCAACACCCATTGCCCAAACCTTTCACACTAAGGGGTCGATTCCAATCTCGGTCGGAAGGGCACCGAATCGGGTTCGGCCGTAGCGGATCGAATTCCGATGCTTCTTTTCCGACCGATCCGTACACAGGTCCGGACGACGAAGTACGATGCGAAGATGCGCGAATTCTCTGACCGACTCGTTCCCGGCTCCGACCCGTTCCGCCCGACTCGGTCGCACGCAAACCGACGCGTGCAATGGAGACGATTCTCGACCAAACAAGTACAATGCTCAAATCGAACAGCTCGAACGAGTCGAAGCGTCCAGCTCGTAAAGGTTCCCGGAGTTGGGACTTCGGGGGTCCGCGTCGGACCCACGACACCCACAGCCGTACAACTCGCACACAGGGGGAGACACATGGGTCTCCCCCACACAGGCATGTACGGCGCGGATGGCACCGATGCGTACCCACTGTAGGGGGTGCACTTGTTCGAGACGTACCCATTCAGTCAATGGGAGCGCATGTACGCGTCGTACAACTGGCTCCCATTGACTTCTATGGGAGTCTGACCGAACCAAGTCCGACAGCATACGTGCGCATCATAGTCGCTCGTTCGGACTGTAGGGGTCCGGCTCGATCGGAAAACACTCCGGATCCGACTCGATCGGAGTGCTTTCCGACCCGGATCGGAATCAGCACCTAAGTATAGCGTGAAAGGCTGCCTTATTCACAAGGTGGCGTTAAGCCACCTTGTTAATATGTACTGCTAGGGCAATGCGTGTATTTTCAGACCAAATAAATATTTTGAATATTACGCTTGTAGCCATTTGTTTTTTTATTGGCGCGGTTCTAGTAGTTGTCCCATCAATAAAGATTACAAAAAACCATGATAAAACACAACGAGCAGTGACAAAGTCAAAAGGCTGAGCACCAATCCAAGAGCTATTGGCTTTGTCAACGTGTGCTTCATCACCACTCTACATATATATTATTGATGTGTTTGTACCACTACTTCTGTTGCTGGTTGCAATTGACACCCTTTTCCGGTCCACGGCATGCTAAACACAACAGAAGGAACAGGCTTCAGTGTGAGGAGCATTAGCACTTCATACGAGTGCCCCTTTCATAACGTGCACAAAATCTGCTCCTTAGACATGGTGTAGTCACTCTGCACGTCTGCACACTTAGGGGCCCATTAGGATGGCGGGCGGACTTCACTATAGCGGTGCTGGGACCGGCCGCCAGTGGTGCGGCGTTCCCGCACTGGCAATTACGATGCCACCACCACGGTGGCATCCCACATATATTAAATTGTGGCGGTTGGTGCTGTAAGCAGCACCCGCCACAATGCAATATATGCATGTTGTGCAGTGGCATGCACAACGTGACAGGCACCGCGGTGAGGTGCCTGCCACCTTGTGCATGCCAATGTTGGGGGGTACCATAGGTACCCCCCAAGTGTAGCCCTCCACCCCCCCAGCCCTCTTCAGTCACTTTTGCATTCTTTGCAGCTAGATGTCGTAGGTGTGCACCTGCATAACTCCTGCCAGATTCCTTATCTACAGCTTCCATTGCTAGCTCAAAGGCAATTTCCGAGAAAAGCAATGATAACATCCCCAAACAAACCTTGTGTTTTTTGTGCAGACATAATTCAACAACAAACTACATAATTGCAGTCAACAACACAATTACATAATACACCGGATACATTCTATCCACATCACATAATTCGACATCATACCACAAAATTCAATAGTACACCACATAATTGAACTCCACTACATAACACTCCACAACAGAAAATACCATTCCACATATTTACACACCATGATACACAATCCCACTCCACATAATTACAATACAGTCAATACCACATAATTACTATCCACATAATTCCACAGAACACCATGCCACATAATTCCACTACACAAATCCACTCCACACCACACAAAGCCATGCCACACAATGCCACAACTAACCATTCCAAACCAACACACATTATTCCACTACACGCCACGTTTATCCACTCAACTCCATTACATATCGGTAAAACACATTTACAGCACTGATAGCTCTAACTCTTGTTTTACTTTATTCTGTAAAGCACATGCTTTTGCCTCGTGGGGGCACTTTGTAGGCCTTATCTGCTAATTTTTCTAAAAGTAGTATATTTTGTTATTTGTAAAACATGTAAAAGGTTTAAATAAACAGGGCACACAAAAAACAAAATTTGTAAATGTATAGCTTCTACTGGTGCGTGGGAGGGTGGTTACAAACATCCATTTTTTACACACACAATTGCCAGTTCCACATCACACAAATAAACTCAACACATTTCCATTACACACCACATATTTCAACAAGAAACCACATAACACAAATCAACAAAACAATTACATAACACACTACATACATGCAATCCACACCACAAAATTACAACAGCACACCACATAATAAAACTCCAATACATAATACTCCACAACACAAAATACCATACCACAGAATTACTCTTCATAACACACAATCCCACTGCACATAACTCCTATACACTAAATGCCACAATTCTATCCACATAATTCAACTGCACAACACACCACATAATTCCATTACACACCACATACATCCACTTCAAAACACATTAAAAAAACAATTACATTTACAATGCCAAAAGCTCTTACTCTAGCAAATGCAAGACCTATTGCATTGCAAATGCTTGTTTTGTAAGCTTTTTTCACATATATTATCACATGCACAAAAGTGTTGCATAGGCTGTAAATGCCTAAGCAATATTGGTTCAGTCAAGTAGCTAATAACACTTTGGCAGGGAGAGCCACACTCTTGGAAGCAAGGGGAGATTGGTGGGAAATAACAGGCATTTGCAAAGCCAGTAGTTCTGGCTTTTAACTTCCAGTGTTTCAGTTTTGTCAATGCTTGTTTGTTTTTGTAAAACTTTGGGGCCGATTACGATGGCAGAAGGCCCGCCACTGCCAGCCGTGCCATGGCGGGCCATCCGACAACGATTTTCCCCACACCAAAGTATGATGGCAGGGGGAATCGTCCTAGAACCGTGGTGGGCGCAAAGACCGCATTCCACGGGTCCCCCACAGGCAATCGTTCCGATTGCCTGGCGGACCGGCCAGATTGTGTAAAATGGTGGCGGTGCCTAGCAGGCACCATCTGCCAAATTACAATGCTGGAGCCAGCCTAGTGGGGATGGGATTCGGGAACCCCATGTGTTTGGGGGTGGTGGTGCACCGGGCATTTCACTGCAAAAAGAGGCAGGCATCGCGTGGTGCCTGCCACGTAGTGCAGTGAAATGCACAACATGGCTATTTAGCAGTGCAGCGGGTGCTGCAGCCGTCAGCACCCGCCGCAATGTTAAATTGCTGGATGCGACACCCATGGTGGGGGTCGCATCGTAATATGGGGTGCGAGACCTCCGCTTTACAGGCGGGCGCTCCCAATCCCCGCTACGATGGCTGGCGGACTCAAGTCTGCCCACTATCGTAATTGACCCCTTTCTTGTTCCGGGAGCGGCTGGACCCTTGATCATATAAGCAAGCATTGGCAAGACCAGATAGTCTGTCCTTTGAAGAGTGAATGCTTTTCCAAAGGTTGTGCATGTGTGAATGGCCGCCATATGCCATTGCAAAATGGCGGACGCATAGCTTCTATTGGCCAACACATTTAGAAGCAACCCTCCAGCCATACTGGAAAAGTAAAGCATTAATAGAGTATGTGAAAAACATTTGAAGGTTGTGGCCTAAGTGTGTGTGTAAGGACTAGCGGTTAATATTGAATGGTTGCCAACACTCTTATTCTTAGATTACCATTTCAATATAGCCGGCATATTTAGAAGCAACGTATCAACCTTGTTGGAAAAGCAATCTAATAATAAAGTACAGAAGGTATCGGTAAACCACTCGGAGATGAGCACCACTGAAAGTAGTTGCTGCTTAAAATACCCAGAATGCGGCTAAAGCCATTTCGATAGGCTCATGGGAAGGGTGGTAAATACTCACACATAGATTATTATACAGTGTGGACCATGGGCACTTGTGTCCACTGCTGGACGTAGAGGCAAAATACTTTGCCTCACTACTACTCGAGAATTTACAAGACTGGGCAATGACAAACAACCTCCTTTCCTTCAACCAAACCGGGTTTAGAACACAGGCCGGCACTATAGACAACCTGGTGGCCATAAGGATGCTTGTAACCAAACAAATGGTGTGCAGACAGAATATTGAGTAAAAAATATCGAGTGGCACAAATATGGAGTAATAAATATTGTGGTTCAGAAATATCGACAGCAAGAATATTATGGTCAAGAATATCGACTTAAGGTAAGTAATATCGGTTTTAAAAGTATTGAAGCATTTAATATCGTCTGCAAAAATATAGTTGTTAAAATATCGTTTTTTAATTAATGTTATGTTTTTTAGTATATATTTTATATGTATGTACTGTATGTTTTTTTGTATAAGAATTGCTTTTTTAATATATGTGTTACATTTTTAGTAGTTATTAATTTTATTTATTTGAATTTGGGGTTTTTAGTTCTGTAGTGGGTTGTGAGTTTATAGGGGAATAGGGTGGGAAGTAATTTAATTATATTAAATTAATTGAATATTTATTATTCATTAATATTTCATTGGTAAAGAAATGATGTTAATTGTGTAATTAATTTTAGGTGTGTGTTGTGGTGTTTATAGGAGCAAAGGGTGGGAAGTAATTTGTGTTTAATTAATTAATATTCAGGTGCCGATTCCGATCCTGTAAAACCCGGGTACGAATGGTCGTACGGAGCGTATTCTCCGTACGACTCGTACCCGGGAATTCCACCTTACAAACCAGCAAGTACGATTCGTACAGAAATACCATTTCCATACGAATCGTAAAAAACACTGTACGGCTAAAAAATACCTACTATTCTGATCCTGGACAGCGCATACGCGACGTCCGCACGGAGTCAGGCAGCGTTTTACGGACCAGCAAGTAGGATTCGTACCTACAGCACTCCGCACGGCTATATTTTTACGGGAGCCAAAAAGTGCCGGAAAATCTAAGTACGCTGCGATGCATGGCGAAAAGGGGGCGGGGTACGTGACGTACACGTCATCACCCACATCGTATGTGTCATCATGTACGGTGCGTACCCCAACATTGCATATGTGCGGTGCATACATACCGTTGGGGTACGCACCGTGCATAGGCCAACAGTGCGAATGACCGGTGCGTATGTCCGCACCATACCCCCCCACCCGCGTATGTCCGCACCGTACCCCAGGCGTACCCCAATCCTCGCGTATGTACGGACCGTACATACGCGAGGATTGGGGTATGCCTGGGGTACGGTGCGGACATACATGGGTGGGGGGTACGGTGCAGACATACGCAGGTGGGGGGGTACGGTGCGGACATACGCGGGTGGGGGGAGACTGGGTGAGCCGTACGACTCGTACCCCGGGCACAAATGTACTCGGGGTAGGGGTCGTACAAAGTTTGCTCCGTACGGGATGTTTTCCATACGCTTGTGGATTCGGAACGCCGGTACGGATCGGACTTGTGCGCTCGGACTTCAGTTTTATGACTCATACATAAAACTGTCCGGGGACGTCTCGTAGACTTTTCCCGAAGCGATTCATATGTATTTTTCACGTACGAATCGTACTTCACCGGTTGTACGGGACTTGTACGATTCGTACGTAAAAAAATACGGATACGAGTCGTACGGTAATTTTTTTTTACGGATCGGAATCGGCACCATAGTTGTTAAGGTTAATTATTTGATATTTATTTTGGGTAATTGTTTTTTTTTGTGTGTTCTTACTTTTAAAGGGGTAAAGGGTGGGCACTAAATACATTTTAATTACTTTATTATTAATTGTTAATAGTAATAGTTTTTAATTTAAAAATAAGTTTTCATTGTGTTTTATTACTTTATAGTTCAATTTAGGTATGTTTTATGGATATTATTGTGTTAAAGTGTGTGTAGTCAATTAATGTTAATCATTTTTTTTTTTTTTTTTGTAAAATCTTTTTTATTGGTTTTATGACAGAACACAACAAAAGCAGGTCACAAAAGACAGGTCTTAAAAGTGCATTCACATCTGGGGTGTCACAGCACCGGGAACCTACAGAGACAGCAGGAGGACTAAACCAATATGCTTGAAGTCGGGCACCAGCCATTGATTATACCGGAATCTCGAGGCCAGACAGCCGGGCCTGCGGAGGCTCAACTATGTCCCCTCGGAAGGTGTTCCACAGTGACCACACCTCCCCCCACTTCCGCGGGCATCCTCGCGCCGTATATACCGCTTTTTCCTGTAGCATGCACCAGTCCATATCGTTTTGCCAGTCCACCAGTTTAGGCGGTGTCGATGCTCCCCACAGACGAGCAATGTTCCGCTTTGCAACCATTTGCCCCAGCGTAACCCAGAGTCTCCCCCGCTGGGGCAAATCCGTAGGCTCCCAAATGTTAAGCAAGCACCTCTTGGCCTCAGTGCGAATAGGAGTCTCCCATACCTCACCCATGCAGGACACCACTTGCCTCCAATACCGCTGCACCCTAGGGCATTCCCACAAAACATGGAAGAAGGAGCCCCTCTCTCTGCACCCCCGCCGACACAGTCCCTCCCCTCCCCGCTCCATCGCCTGTAGCCTGGTGCAGGAGACGTATACCCTGTGCAGTATTTTAAGCTGCACCAAACGGAGTCTAGCCAAGATTGCGACTTCCCTAGGGGATGCCAAAGCGATGGTCCACTCCTCGTCATCAATCTCCAGGCCATCCGCCACCCACTTCTCTTTCAGGGATTCCAGAGGATCAGGGGGGTTGTTAATCAATTTCTTATATGTGAGCGAGATGGCATGCTCTGGCATGTGGCCATCCAGCAACCTGTCCCCCAACGGGGAGGCCTGCGGGGGCCTGGTGCCCGAAGGGATATTAGCTCGGAGGGAGTGACGGATCTGTAGATACCGAAAATATTCCGTGCGCGCCAGGTCGTAAGTGTCCTGGAGATAGGCGAAGGATCTGACCCCCTCCGGCCCCCAAAGGTCCCCCACCCGGGAGATCCCAATAAGATCCCAGCTACGAAACCCCTTTGTGTGACGCAGGCTACCCAGCCTCTCCGATGCCCACAGTGGTGTGGCCAAGGTCAGCGTGTTAGACCAGCCCAGCGCCCTGTGCGCGGCGTGCCATATGTGAACCGAATGCTTCGTAGGCCCCGTGAGGTGGAGTCTGCCCGAACCGGAGTACAGCGCAACCTCGAAGTTCCCCCCCGGGAGCAGCCATCTGTCCATCGCGTACCCCGGGTCGTTCCCGTCGCAATACGTCCCCTGATTTATCGCCGAGAGGTGAGCGTCCCATAGTACTTGCGAATATCCGGGAGGGCTATCCCCCTGTCATACCACCCCAGCGTAAGTTTCCGTAACGCTATTCTGGGCGTACCCGACCACAGGAGGGTCCGCTGCGCCGCCTCCACCGCCGCAAAGTACGAGGCTGGCACCGGGTCTGGGTGGTTTTGGAGAGCGTACAAAAATCTGGGGAGCGCCATCATTTTAAAAAGGGCCGCGTGACCCAGCAGCGACAACGGCAGCTGCCGCCATGAGGTCGAATCGCGCTGGAACCGCTGGAGCGGTGGCATGAGGTTCCTCTCAAACCGGAGAGGCCCATCCCGCGTGATAAACACTCCGAGGTATCGAAAGCCCTACTCCGCCACTACAAGCGGGCAACCGTCAGGGAGCCGGGGAGGACCGCCGTGGAGAACATAGAGGACCGATTTAGCCCAGTTGATGCGGAATCCGGAGTTCTTCCCAAAGCTGACAAAGATATCTATTGCCGCCAGAATAGATTTCCGTGGGTGGGAGAGATAGAGAAGGATATCGTCTGCATAGAGCGAAATCTTGTCCTCCCAGCCCTCCGCCCACCGCAGCCCCGTTATGCAGCTGGCCTGCCGGATCCATGACGCCAACGGTTCAAGTGAGAGCGCGAATAGGAGGGGGGAGAGCGGGCATCCCTGTCTGGTGCCCCGTTCAAGGCCAAACACCTCAGACACCCTACCATTAATTACCACTTGAGCCAGCGGCTCCGAGTAGAGAAGGCGGACCCAAGCAACGAAATACGGACCAAATCCCAGTTTTCGGAGTACGGCCATCATGTATGGCCACTCGAGGGTGTCGAATGCCATGGTGGCGTCAAGCGACACCACCACCGCGTCTTCCTGAATCGTGTGACACCGTCCCAGCACCCCGTGCAGGCGGCGGATGTTAAGCGCCGTGTTACGGAGGGGCATGAAGCCGGACTGGTCCGGGTGGACCAGCTTGGGGAGTACCGAGTGGAGCCTGTTTGTGAGGGCCTTAGCAAGGATTTTCGGCTCCGCGTTCAGCAGAGAGATCGGCCTGTACGAGGAGCAGGCATCTCTTGGCTTCCCTTCTTTTGGGATGGCCACTATAGTCGCCAGGCGCTGGTCGCGTGGCAATATTCCCGCCGCTGCGCTCTCCTCGAACATGTGGAGGAGATGCACGCTAAGGACATCCGGCTTTAACTTGTAAAGCTCGATAGGCAAACCGTTGGGGCCTAGCGCTTTCCCCGGTTTAAGGTCCACAATAGCCCGTTCCAATTCGGACGCGGCGAGGGGGGCCTCCAGGACATACCGGTCGGCCTCCGACTGACAGGGCATACGAATGTCCGCGAGCAAGGCATCGGAGTCTTCCCCCGGCCGGTCCGACCCCCTGCTGTAAACCTGCCGGAAGTGTCCCGCAAATTCCTCAACAATTTCTGTAGGCTCCGTGAGCGTCGCGCCCGACACTGTCATGATCACCGGCACCACCGTCGGGGCCCGCTGCTTTTTGTCCAGCCACGCAATAAGTTTGCCTGCCTTATCTCCCTGGTCATACAGCTTGCCCACCTTGTGCTGAATGGCTGTCTGAGCAGCGAGCGTGACCAGCTCTTTGTACTCTGCGGTTTTGAGCCGTAGCCGAAGGTGCACCCCCGGCTCCGTCTCCGCGCATGCTGCCCCTTCCAACACTCGCAGGTCCGTCTCGACTGAGGCGATCTGCGCCTCTCGTTCTTTACGGCCGCCGGCAATGGCCGAGAGGGCCTCCCCCCGCCACACCGCCTTGAAAGCTTCCCACAGGGTTACCGCGGAGCCCGTCGACCCAATGTTGAGCTCGAAATAGCGCTCAATGGCGCTGGTTAGTTTTTTCCGCAGGTCCTCATTCGTGAGACGCCAAGCGAGTATTGGGGAGACGCATCACTCCCGGCCACCCCCCAGCGCGATCTGTATGTATACTGGGGAATGGTCAGAAATACCCCGCGCCAGGAGAGAGGCCTCTCGGATGAGCATGTCCGGCCGCATGGAGGTCAGGACGTAGTCCAGGCGGGAGAAAGAGCGGTGCGGGCCGGAGTGGAATGTGAAGTGCCTACTCGCAGGGTGCAGCAGCCGCCAGGTGTCTGTGAGCCCAAAGGCGTCGATGAAATCCGCCAACCACCTTTGCCCCGTGGGCGTGTCCCTGGGTGGGTGCCTGTCGAGGGTGCCGGAGGCAACGGCATTGAAGTCCCCCCCTATGATCAACTGCCCGTCAGGGAGGGAGAGCAGGAGTTTCCCCAGGTCCACGTATGCCTGTGCCTGCAGGCCGGGAGGGATATATATGGAGACAAAGTTAACCCGTCGACCCGCCCACCTCCCCGACAGACCCGCAAAACGGCCGAGGGGGTCTAGCTCAGTGTGGTCAATGTGCAGGGGCAGGGAACGGCGAACCAGTATCCCCACTCCCCGCGATCCAGAGGTGAAGCCGGAGTGAACCGCAAGGGTATATCCCCATCTATTGAGAGCCTGGCACATATTCCCCATCAAGTGTGTTTCCTGCAGAAATACTATATCAGGGAGGTGTCGTTTAAGGAACTGCAGGACAATAGTACGTTTAAGCCCATTCCCCAGCCCATTGACATTCCAGCTAAGGATCTTAAGGCTGTACCCCCCTCCACTAGCCATAGTCCCTGCTCCTGGCCGCCTCCAAGCACCGGCGCTGCCAGCCACCCCTTGTCGCCCATCAGTGTGTGACCAAAACAAACAAACAACCTCCCCACCTTCCCCCCACCCCCCCAACACCCCACTGCTATACATAGCCGAAGTCGGACCGAGTCCAATGAATCAACACCTGACAATCGCAGCAACATGAGTGCATCAGCTGTAACATTTCCCCAAACAAGCCCCCCCACCCCCCGCCCTGCCCCCTGCTCCGTAGGTCTGAAACTACACACTTCCCCAACTAGCAGAGCGCCTGTCGCCCGTCCCAACCCGGAGAGAGTATCCACCCTCCCCGGAAAAACTATGTGGGGGAGAACGGAGGCCAGCACCCACTCCAGCCGCCGCCACCACTGTGCCGCCCAAACTGTTACACCAGCAAGCATGCAAGGCAATCAAGGGACCCCCTCAATGTCAATGTGCGGGAGAGTAACCATGCCCTCACCAGAGTCCGCCACAGTCTTTGGAACCCCAGCACATAACAGATACATTACTGTTCGTGGCGGCCGGAGGCCGTTGGCGCAAGGCTCAGCGCTTCGCCGTGTCCGGGGGAGAGTCCCAGCGGGGGCTGTTCGATCTGGACCGCCACGACCCTTGACTCTGCTCTGCTCTCCCCAGTCCGTCCGCCGCCAATCCAGGGGAAGCCTCCACCACCCGCAGCGGGCGGCCACGTTCGCGCCTACTGCGGTCCTCCGTCTGCGCCACGTCGAGCCACTCCTGGACCGCAGCCGGCGAAGTGAAGAAGTACGACTTGCCCTCCGCGATGATTTTCAACTTGGCGGGAAAAAACATCATGTATTTAATACCGCGATCCCTGAGCGCCGCCTTGACGCCCAGGAACGAGCGGCGCTCCTGCTGCACTCGGAGCGTGAAATCTGGGAAGAATCTGATAGTGGCCCCTTCGCGCTGAAGATCCCCCCGCAGCCTGGCCTCCTGAAGGATAGCGTCCCGGTCCCGGTAGTTGAGGATCTTGGCGATAATTGTCCTGGGCGGGGCTCCTGGTCTGGGCCTGGGGATCGGGGCTCGGTGAGCGCGCTCAACCGTGAAGAGCTTCGAAAGTCTCCCGGGCTGCAGGTGGTGGAGAATGAGGTCTTCGAGAAAGAGCTCAACGCTGTCCCCCTCCATTCCCTCCGGCATGCCTACGACGCGGATGTTGCTGCGCTGCACCCTCCCTTCTTGATCCTCGAGCCGCAGCGCCATTTGGCGGTGTTGGAGGACGAGCTCGTTGATGCGGCCCTCCAGTCACTTCTCCGAGGCCTGCAGGGCGGTAATGTTCGTCTCGTTTGTTTTGGACCTCTCCGTGGTTTTGCCGAGGTCCGCACGCAGAAGGTTGACCTCAATCGCGATCTTGTCTACTTTGGTCTCGAGATTAGTGCCCAGGGTCTGTATGGCGGCCATAATGGAGGGCTCCGTCTTCTCCGCGTTAGCGTCCATCGGTACCCCAGAGAGCGGCGGGCCAGTGGGCACCGCATACTTGTCCAGCTTGTTAGTCTGCGTGTGCTTCCCCACCTTTGGGCGCATGGCGACCGCCGTCTGCCGCCTCGCCAAGGACGTCACTCAGCGCAGTCGCCGGTAAGGACTCCCGGCCCACGTTGTCGTCTCCTCGCCTCTCGGGACAGCACCTCGTCGCCGACCCTCCGGCTGTAAACCTGCGCTCTGGAGGATCAGCAGCGGCAGCACCACTCCCGGCGCCGATCCCTCACACCCTCCGCTCACACCATCCGCTGGGCGGGGGCCACACTCGGGGTCCCGCGAGCCACTGGGCGATTGAGTGCTGGTCTGGGCTCGTTACACCCCCGGGCAGGCCGCACCCGCCAAACTGCGTCGTCGCCGGCGATCACTGCCTGTCCCGCAGCCGGGCCTCTCGGTAATCCACTGATAGGGCCGCCGCACTCTCCCCACCGTTCCAACAGGCCACGATGTCTCCGCGGGCATGCAGCCCCTTCTTTGGCCACGGATTCCCCCGTTTGCCAGGATGTAGGCCCGGGGGCTCAGCCACCCATACACAGTCCGCTCCTCCCGGCCATCAGCGGCACTGGTCACCTCGTCAGTAAAGCGCCAGAGAGCCTCCGCTATTCACAGCAGCTAGGCCGCTGCCCTCCGCGATCCGCACCTCACCAGCTCCTCACACGGGGTAGGCCACACGCCAGGGCCTCGAGTGGCAGCGAGCCCGCGCCCTCGGCTCCAGCCGCACGCCAACGCCGTCGGTACAGCAGCAGCCACCGCCGCCGCGCGACCCTTCGCTTTTCGAGCGCCGCTCCCGGGCACCAGCGGTCGAGCCACCCTTCGGGAGTGTGGCGCGGGGTTCCCGATGTCTGCAGCCCGGATGATGGTCGGATGGTCGCCGGCAGCACAGTTAGCTTGGCGGAGCTCGGGACCTAAGCAGCCATCTTCGTTGGCGCCTCTCATTTTGTTTTTATTAATATTATTGTTTAATTGTTTATTAATTATGTTAATTGTGGAAGTGAATTTAATTTAAAATGTTGAAGTGTTTTGTTTTTGGTGTGGTGTTATAGGGTAGGAAATCAAATAAATACATTTATGTATTAATTAATTTTTTTGTTTGTAAATATTTTCTAGTTTAAATGTTTTTTTAAATGTATTTATTATTATTTTATTTTATATAATTGTAGGTTTTTGTTATATGTAATTAATATTATAATATGTTTTATTTATATATATTTAAAATATTTGATTTTTTCTGTTAATTTATTTTTAATATTTTTTTAATTGTAATAGATATATATTTTTTAACTGATTGTGAATAGTCATTTTTGTCTCTCCGCTTTCCAACACTTTCCCTAATGTTGCACTTACTGGAGTGGGAATAGTTATTTTTACCTCTCCGCCATCCAGCACTTTCCCTACTGTTGCACTCTCTGGAGTGGGAATAGTAATTTTCACCCCTCCACTATCTAACACTTTCCCTACTGTTGTTCTCACTGGAGTGGGAATAGTAATTTTTACCCCTCCGCTATCCAACACTTTCCCTATTGTTGCACTCACTGGAGTTGGAATAGTACATTTAATTCCTCTGCTATCCAACACTTACCCTACTGTTACACTCACTGGAGTGGGAATAGTAATTTTTACCCCTTCGCTATCCAGCACTTTCCATAGTGTTGCACTCAGTGGAGTGGGAATAGTAAATGTTACCCCTCCGCTATCCAACACCTATCCTACTGTTGCACTCAGTGGAGTGGGAATAGTAATTTTTACCCCTCCGCAATCCAACAGTTTCCCTACTGTTGAACTTTTTGGAGTGGGCATAGTAATTTTTACCCCTCCACTATCTAAAACTTTCCCTACTGTTGCTCTCACTGGAGTGGGAATAGTTATTTGTACCCCTTTGCTATCCAACACTTTCTCTACTGTGGCATTGATTTTATTGTCAAATTTAAGTTTAAATATTTTTAATAGTTGAATGTTTTAATTTGTTATACATTTTTGTTTTTTTATGTTTTCAATCATTAATATATGTTCTTATTTTTATATTGTTTTAAACTTTTAACATAACTTAAAAATAATAGTTTATTAATTGTGTTTAAAGTAAATATATATGTATAAATTATTATGTTTGTGTGTTTATTTTTTTATTAAGTTTATTTGTTACATTTTATCAAAATGTATATGAAATTTATTTTATTTTGTTAAAATTATATTTAATATTTAATATAAATGATTTTATCTTATATTTATATAAATGTCGATATTTTATACATCTATATTTTTTACATCAATATTTTGTAGTCGATATTTTTGTACTTACCCGTTTTAGTATAGGAGTCGATATTTTTGTTGTCTCTATTTTCTACTCAATATTTTTAACATCGATAATTTTTTACAACAATGTTGTGTCAGTGAGCCTAAACAAATACAGAAAAAAGAAGAGCTGTACTGTTGTTTCGTAGACGACAGTAAAGCCTTTGACAGAGTCAACGGTCGCTTACTGTGGGCTATACTTACAGCCTAGAAAATCCCAGAGCCACTATCACAAGGCATCATGCTGCTCTACTCTAAGACGTGGGCCAGAGTAAAATTAGGACAACACACCGCGGTCTTAGAAAAAAACAGCATGTAACACGGTGTCAAACAGGAGTGCTTATTAGTACCCACCCTTTTTTAACTTGTACATGAGCAACTTGGTTCCTGCATTAAATCTAAATTAGCCAACCAACACATCTCTTCTCTGCTTTATGCCGACAATTTCGTCCTGCTCAGCCAAACGCCGGTAGGGCTTCAAAGACTGCTAGATGTCTTAAATACGCAGTGCCTTGCAATCAAGATGAATATTATTCACGAAAAACTAATATCGTCATCTTTGGCCGAAAAAAGAAAAACACCACCACTGGCATCTTGACTACCATCGCCTGACTATCGCGATTAAATTGAAATATTTGGGATGCTGGCTAGACGACAAAGTAGGTCACTTATTGCATCTAAACTCATTAAAACCAAAACTAGCTCCATTGCAATGTGCCTTTTGAACAATTTTTAAGAGCACTAAAAAGTTTTCTTTTGAGGCACTGCTGGAAATAGTCTCTGCCAAATTAGCGCCAACATTGTCATATGGGTCAGAGGCTTACCCGGGGAAACTGGGGGCCTTTTTATATGTGGCACAGAGCGCAGTGTTCATGTGTCTATTTCAATTACCATGTAATACCTCGCCGGCCCGGATCAGGATGGAATTTTCATGAAAGGACCAGTTGTTCGTACAGAAGACCAGCATAATAAAATACCCGCACTCCTCAAGGTAAGCTGAGCAATGATCATTGAAAAACCTCATCTGGCTCAAAGTTGCGTGCCCCTATAGCGCAAGCCACTGAAATGTCTGGTCACACGCCCTTTCTGAAGCACTAGTGCAAACAGGCTCAACGGAGCTATGGAATTTAAAACTACCACACCTTCGGTTTAAAATAGCTCTGACTAGAAAAGTGAAAATTAAATCTCTTGAATTTGACCAAAGAGCATTTCCAAAGGAGAACAGGCCCACTTGGTCCTTAGCAGTTACAATAGAGAAGGTCCACAAAAATATATCATGGAACCCTTCTCCTCCTATTACAAAACAAAACACCTGCAGCTTCGGATGGGCTCTTTTTCATCATTAGATTTATCTCCTCCATCGGCAGTTAAACCCGAGTCGAAAACATGTTGACTATGCGGTCTATTCCAGGAATCAATAACCCACTTGCTCTGCATATGCCTATATTCCTGGAAGACCGCAGAAGTAGGACTATATAGACAAGCAACTAAGAAATAACCCAAAAGTACAAAACAAAGGAGAGGAACCTTGAATTTCAGCCGATCCAAAGTCTACCTTCAAATAGAAATATATCATTGCTTCCTAAAGTACTGTTTTTTATCCAAGCAGACCCGACAGTAATAGTAAGCTTTCACATGGCGAAATTTTAGTCAAAGATATTTTTTTCAAGTTATTAGTTGCTTATTGAATTGCATTTTAAATTATTAACAGTGCCACCATTGATGGAACCTGCTCAAAGATCCTATGGTTTATCTGTCAAATTGTCGACATTTCTGTAAAAATTTGGCACAGACTATTATTTTAATTCTATTTGGCACTACTGCACTTTGATAGACTTGATTGTCTAAATAAAGTATCTTGAATTGTATTTTTTTTTATTTGTCCACTGCTGATGGCCATTTCTGTGTTAGAATGTTACTGCTGTACTACAGTTTGTAGCAGAGGACAATCCCCAATGTTGTGCACTCTTCACGAGCCATACATAGACATCAACCTTATTTTGGGTTTAAAAAGTTGATCTGTACCCTGGGAGTGCTGGCAAAGAAAGCTCCTCGTGCTGCTGGACCCAGATAGGAAAGGGAGTTGTGCAGGCCTAGGAACACTGTGAAAAGAATGGCCGTACAGCATTCTGAAATTCAGCATTTGTTTTAGGTTGAGCGTCAGCACTCATGCGCTGTCTGCAAGACCTGCTGTAATCAAACACCGAGTGTAATCCCACCTGCTGCTTACCATACACTGACTCCAGCGTCCCTCATCTTTCCTGCCTTCTAATCGGTTCACAAACCTGATAGAGCACTTCTTTTTGTACCTGAGGAGCACCTACAGATTTATTCCCGTTGATAAGTGGCCGTCCGCATTGATACAGGTACTGTTTCTTTTTCCCCATCCTATTTCCCTGCCCTCTTTGCCAAGGCGTGTATTTTCACATAATAGTAATTAATTTTGCCATACTATTTTGTTGATTGTTACGTGTGGCTCCCTGGCTTTAACAATACTTGTCTCTTTTTCCTAGTTTGGTGTGCGGGGTTAAACACGCTCAGAAAACTTATTTTATTCCGTTGGCAAAGGTTTTCAGGAGGAGGCGTGGGGAAGCAGCTAAATGTGAATTAGTGTGTTGAGTAATTCTTAAAACCATCTGGCAAAGAGCATTATATGTCTGTTAAAACACAGAGCCTTACAGAGAGTGCTCAGCTGGAATGCGTATATAAGAATGTCATTACCACATATAAATAAGCTGCAACCTTGAGAGGCACTGCCAGCGCATCCTGCGAACGAGGCACTTCCAGGCGCTTGGCTCCCTCAAGGAGCCGCGTCTGATGTGGAGATGCCAGCACATCCTGCGAACAAGGCACTTCCAGGCACTTGGCTCCTTCAAGGAGAAGTGTGTGAGCTGGCAGGAGAACCGTGAAAGCTCAAATGTGACACTCCTTGCCAGCACCCTTCTCCACACACAAGACACCTTCCTTCTTTTACTTGCGTGTGTTGGTGCTTGTGCTCAGTTAAGAAGTTTGGGGTGACTGCGGGACAGGATCCGTTATTCAGAGATCCGAAGTCAGACCCCAGAAAAGCAGCAGATGTAAATGGTTTTGGAGAGTAAAATGCCATGGACTCCGACAGAGCATGAGAGAAGGATTTAGCAGATGTAAAGACAGGGAGCCAGTAGTCCTCGAGGTGCTAGATTAGGAGTGGAAATGTGCAGTCTGGTGGGGGTTTCGAGTCGCCCCTGCACAGACTGCTTTGCCAAAGGATGCTTTTGTGTTGGAGAGGCGAATTACGCACACATTGATAGCTCTAGGACAGCCTTCGGGAATGGAAAGCCAGTAGGTAGGCAATGTGTTTTTTAACACAGCAACATTTAAATAGATGTAAAACAACTACAAATCTTGCAAACTATATCATCAGCTAGGAAAGACAAGTGAATTGCAGTGGAAACAAAGATTATAATAGGATGAAAATAAATCAAGACACCTTACTTGGTGATGTGTAAATGGTAAATATTTGCTGAAACCAATTTCCACAGATACCTTTTTGTGTGCTATATGGTTTTATCAGTAACACTGCAGGGCAGCATGAATTTTGTGGCTTTCTTAATGGAAAATGAGCTGTTTGTAAATGACTGTGTGCTTGCACACCACGCTTTAGCAATATATTTAAAACATTGTGCTGCAAAATGCACCACGAGCTAAGTACCGCAACTGTACAGCTCTCCTTCTGAATGGGCGTGGTACACTTGCGCACTTGTTCTTTGTGTGAGGCTTGGATTGTTTTCATTCCGTATGAATTCATTGATGTAACACTGATGCCAGCACCCACACTCTAGGAAGTGTCCCGACGGCCCCTGGGGCTTTTCCTGACACTGAGCACCGTCTGTCAGTACCTGTCGCTGGCAAGCGCTGTCTGCTGCTTGCGCGCGCAGGCACATGACACAACATGTGCCACTATATTTAGCATACATGCAGTCAAAGTATAGTGTGCACACCGGGTGAATTGCGTGCCTGCTGCGCGTGCGTCTGCTCAATAACACACCTCACTACTGCAAACAAGTTCAGCTTGTAAGCTGTTAGAAGCAACGTAAAGCCACCATCATGTGACTCTGCCCAAACGCAGAGTCAGTACTTTGGTCAGTAAATGAAACATAAAACAAAATAAAGTAATAAGCAATGTATGAAGAGGGACCCTCTAACCTCAGAACTGAAATGCACTATTTTTTATGCACATGTGCTGAGACAAAACTGCGTCCTTCACACAGAGTGGAAAAAAACTTTGGCTAAAAGCAAATATACTTTTTAGTCTCAAAAAGCACAGATTGCTATAGTAGTCCCTGGCACTTAAGGAAACTACTGTGTGGTGGGTGTACTTTTTATGCAAGGCCTTAATGTCATCATAGTGAATGTAGCCAATGGTTACAGCAGGTTGACCCGTTGCGCCATGCTTGATAATGTAGAGGAAGAAAAAAAGAACGAGCAACATAAAACCTGAAGAGAAAATGTATGCAAGTGCAATTTTTATATTCAATAAAAAATAGCCAGTAGATGGCAGTGTTGTCCGGTTCTTCCAATATGGGGAGAGAGTGACGCGAGATCTTCACACGGACTCGTGCAGGCACACTAAACAAGCATTGGCATAGCCAATAGGTCTCGCATTTGTGACCTTATAAGTGTTTAGCCATGCAACAGTTGCATAACTAAATACTTATAAGGTCCCAAAAGCGAGACCTATTGGCTATGCAAAGCGGCCCTGCGGCCGCGAAAGTGAAAGTTATCGCGGTAAAGCGCGGCGCGCGCGCCCGTGCACATGCACTGTAGCTCTAGGCTGGCCTGGTAGCACTTTTTGGAGCCCTCACAAAAAGTCTCGCCAGAACAGCGCATGCGCTGGGTCAGGTGAGACCTAAAAACTGCATAAAACAAAGTCATAAAATTGAGTTCAAGAACTTAAGCCCACTTAAAGTGTAAAGTGAGATGAAATGAATACTCTCCAGTGGCGTTACGATGACAAGATCAGGAATGTAACACAGCTGTTTCAATGCTGCAGCCAGGGAAAGTAAACAACAACAAAGTTCCACACAACAAGCGGGTGGACACAGTAATTCGGCCTGGGAGCTGAGAGGAGTCCATTTTTAGGATATATTAAATACACGAGATTTCACCGCTGTGCAGGCACAATCTTAAAATGTGAATGGCGCAATACCAGAGTCCATGGGTTGAGAGGACTGGCTGAAAACCACCATT
The DNA here is from genome assembly GCF_964204655.1 of Triturus cristatus. Classification (NCBI taxonomy): domain Eukaryota; kingdom Metazoa; phylum Chordata; class Amphibia; order Caudata; family Salamandridae; genus Triturus; species Triturus cristatus. The sequence goes on along the minus strand of NC_140590.1, from coordinate 1,852,455,843 downwards.
TCTAAGACTTTTACAAGTATTTCAGTCAATAATAGTTGTATTTCATCAGCAGGAAGACCCTTAGATGTATCTGCGCACACTGGTCCCATGTGGGATGAAGGCTGCCAAGGTGAGCATCTTACAGAGGGCAGAGGTCATCACTGACGGGGACCTCTGTGTTTAAGAACGTTGCATTGAGTAATAAAGAAAAAGAATGCATGAAAAGGTAATCCACAGCGAGAGGCTTTGGGTCAGCCTCCTCTAGGCATTGACAGAAAACATCTATACAAAACAGGAAGAGGGGGGGGGGACCAGGAGCTTGTTGTAGTCCAGTGTCTGTGCTCCGTGTAACATCTGTATTAATCAAAAGGGGGAGACACTGTTCCAAAAAAAGGAGGGAATAAAGAAAAACCCAAAAGGGTGTTGGGGAGATAAAGTCCTAGTCTATTATTGAGCCCAATTACGAGAAAGGGGGAAGCAGAGCTTAATTTCTCTTGTTGCCCTCACACACCCCGAAGGATGTCATGCTTCATCATTGGGCGTTTTGCTCCTCGTCGGGCCGGCGCTGCAATGCCCTACGGGTCCCCCGTAGGGTCACTTTACCGGAGATCTTTTAAGAGAAAAACGCCGTTTGGTGCATGCGGGTGTGTGAATTGGGGCCTAATAAAAGGCAAAAAGTGATGCAATATGTGACGTGGTGAGTTAAAAATGTCTAAGGGTTGCTTGTAGAATGAGCTTTAATAAGACAAAAAGGGGGATGGCACCCTTGACACACTAAAAAACCCGTAGGTTAGGTGTTACCTTAACGGTAATAATGTTCCATCAGATAACATGAAAAGTGGTCAAAATGGACATGTTTCACGCCCTGGCGGTCCAGAACGGATCTGTGGCGCTTCCTCAGGACCAACTGAAGGTTAAGTGAATTGTGAAAATGAACTAGGGGATAGTACCCACAGTATATATCCGGGCGTCCAGGGTATAAGTGGCCCTGCTCTCTGTAATGTCAGAGTGAGGTTCGCTCCTGGATATAAGCCTAAGTATGGGAGAACGATGCTCCATAGACTAGGGGACGAGCGTACACACCTTCTTGTGGGTTTTGCTCCGGTGTGGTCTCTCACACACCTACCCCAGCCGTCCTCCTGTCTGGAAAGGACAGGAGGACTTTATCTCCCTAAAACCCTTTTGGGTTTTTCTTTATTCCCTCCTGTTTTTTGGAACAGTGTCTCCCCCTTTTGATTAATATTGACAGAAAACAGACAGAGATATTGTTTGGTAGGCGGTGCTACGATCTGAACACTGGCCAGCCATTCGGTGGTCATAGTGCCAGTCAGCTTAAGTGACTGCATGTAGCCCATTTACATCTGAGACAACGTCACAATGGGAAGGGAGAGCCGGAAGTCAAAGGAAGCCCCTTCCGCCACTGAGAGCACCGACTCATAAGCTAGTGTGGTTCATTGGCTGTACCAGGCCACAAACACCCCTTGATTGTGAGGGCCATCCCTTCTTGTAAGATGGCTACAGTGTCGCGATGCTGATACAGCAGCCGTCTCAGGAAAGGAGAGCGCCTCGGGATTCAGTCAGGTTCACCAGCTGGGCCTTTTCAGTTATATGGCCCCAGCATGCTTGTGGCAGCCTTGGTGGTCAAATAGAGGCTGCTTTGAGACATGGTTTACGGGATTCTGTTTACTTCAGTGCTTAATTTGAGCCGCCGGGTTCTGGTGCTGGTCACCGGCATTTAATTGTCAACACCGGCACTTATGACAGTCTCAGTCTACCACTTGCTAATGCTGTTTGTCTTATTTCGGCATGAGCACAATCAAAGTTGTTTGTTTATTCAATATCCATTGAAATCGACTAATGCCTGTTGCCCAGGCCATTCCTATAGCTTTGGGGCCTGCACTGGTCTCAGTTGTCACTCTTGTAGGAGTGTGATGATTAGGCGTTGTGTTGGCACTGATATTGGCAGCTGAAGGAAGGAGCAATGGGTAGTGGAAGCTGCTGTGGCCCCTTGACAAGGGCCCTGGCACTTATCCTTTTACAGATTAGGCACTGGTTTACTCTTGCAGCAGTTGCATTATCAAATTTCACCCAACCTGTAAACCCTTCAGGGACATTGAGCATTTTAATGAAGTTCGCATGGAGAGGGCAAAATGGCTTTGGAAACGCTGTAGGTACTGGCTCCGGGGCTAGATCGGATCAGCGATGAAGGCTGCTGGCAGTCCATCAATGAGGGAGACGATCCACCCTTCTTCCTTCCTCTCACAGCATAGGACTCGGGCACAACCAAGCACGGACCTTAAATCTCACTCATTGCGAGTGAGACTCACACTTTTGAAGATCAGGTTGAGCTCTCGCTTACAGATGGCTAAATGTCACACACAGGTAGAAAGGCTAGAACCTGAACTTCATTCCGTGCTCTGCTGTGCGCAGACCTGCCCTTTGGAACTGTGGGGGCTTCATGAAGCCACTTAGCTACAAGTGAGGTCCTCCTAAGGACCCCTTCAGTTGATAGGAGAAGCTGTCTTGGGCACCACAAAGTGTTGCTCCACTACTTGTGTGTGCATGAGAATACGGTACTGAGGTCCTGTGTTAGTTTACATTACTTTTAATTTAATACTGCTTAATTTAAAACTGCTTTACTTAACTTTGTTAAAGGTTGTTAGGAATTTCACATGTTGAGAGCTCTTGCAGTGGTGGGTGACAGCAGGGCCAGACTGGGACAGAAAATAGTTAGTGGCACCAAAATATATGTGCCCCCTTTGGTAAATTTGATAGCTTAAAATGGTGGCTCATGTTTGCAAATTGGGGCAGGTTTAAACTTTCAAAGGCACAGTGGGTAAATGTTTGCAAAGTATGGAGGACTCCATGGATCTGAGCTTATTGCAGGCAATGTTTGTTATAATATCAGGGGAAAACAAATGACCCAGCAGACCATTACACAGGCCCAGAAACAGTCAAGCCCGTCCACACACTAACCTGGTAGAGCAGCCCCTCGGGCACTGCCCCATCGCCTTATAGGCAGGGCCACTGGAAATATGCTGCAGGAGAGGGACAAACTAAATGGCAGGGTTGAATAAATTATGTGTCGAGAAACAACATATTATGAGGAGTAATGCGGCACATTTTTTAATAGTATTACTTCATTATTATTTACGTTGTACACCTGTTAGCGCTGTTTGGGCATTGGGTGCACCTCTTACGTACCAGTTTAATACCCAAATATAGCGATAAGCTACAGAAAGGTGACCATTCAACATTTGCAAAGGGCCTTCCACTGTGCAGTAACACGTGCTGCTGCGTGGGACGCAGCATGAGTGTGAATAAATCATAGTGTGCGCACTGATCCCAGCGCGCATAATGTGGAGCTATACAACTTGACATGTGCAGCCATAGGAAGGTAGAGGCTTTCACTGGTGGGATGTGCGTAAGATGCCTGTGGTGGAAACGACGAGGGCGCCAAGGCTCCTGTCGGCAAAAAATCCTTTAATCAGTGCAAATCATTTAATCACCACATCTGCATCAAAAGGGAGCACAAACAGGTTTGTTGCATAGGCAAGGCTAGTTCAGCTGGGAGAGTGATGTGCTATAAGAAAAGCACAAGTCAGTCTCTACTTACATACACTGCGAGTCTACTCTTATAATACACATTTTGGCCTAGATCCATGTTTAACACAATGTTCACAATAGAAGAAGCTTCCTGCTTTTCCGTTATGTTGAATATAAAAATTGCACTTGCATACATTTTCTCTTCAGGTTTTATGTTGCTCGTTCTTTTTTTCTTCCTCTACATTATCAAGCATGGCGCAACGGGTCAACCTGCTGTAACCATTGGCTACATTCACTATGATGACATTAAGGCCTTGCATAAAAAGGACACCCACCACACAGTAGTTTCCTTAAGTGCCAGATTACATACATTTCCTGCAGCTTTCCACTGTGTTCGTGACTCTTCACGCCACACTTACAGACTACAATGGGAGCATTCTTGCTGCTCCGAATTTCCTGTTGCATATTCCAAGACAGGACGTTTCTCAGCCAGAATACAATAGTAAGGAAGACACACTTAAGCCAGACCGCATTGAGACCTTTTTTTGAAAGCAGGCTGTAGGTTATTTCCAGATACAAATGTGCGACATCATCCACGTTTAACCACACATTTAAACCACATTATACTCTTTTTCTTTTTTTACATGAAAAAGAGTCTTAGTTTGTGGGCAAGTGACGGGTAAAACAGAATAATTACGGCCTAAATCTAAATTAGGATTTTGATTCCTTTCACTGCCTTTCCTCGGACTCTGTGGGTGCTTGCTCTCTCGTTAGGAAGAGAGCAAGCTTCAGAAACAGTACCTGCAGAACCAGCACTTGCAGAACCAGGAGCTGCAGGAGCTGGAGAACCAGGAGCTGCAGAACCAGCACATACAGAACCAGCACCTGCAGAACCAGGAGCTGCAGAACCAGGAGCTGCAGAACCAGCACATGCAGAACCAGCACCTGCAGAACCAGGAGCTGGAGAACCAGCACCTGCAAAACCAGCACCTGCAGAACCAGGAGCTGGAGAACCAGGAGCTGGAGAACCAGGAGCTGCAGAACCAGGAGCTACAGAACCAGCACTTGCAGAACCAGCACTTGCAGAACCAGGAGCTGCAGAACCAGGAGCTGGAGAACCAGGAGCTGCAGAACCAGCACATACAGAACCAGCACCTGCAAAACCAGGAGCTGCAGAACCAGCACATGCAGAACCAGCACCTGCAGAACCAGGAGCTGGAGAACCAGGAGCTGCAGAACCAGGAGCTGCAGAACCAGGAGCTACAGAACCAGCACTTGCAGAACCACCACTTGCAGAACCAGGAGCTGCAGAACCAGGAGCTGGAGAACCAGGAGCTGCAGAACCAGCACATACAGAACCAGCACCTGCAAAACCAGGAGCTGCAGAACCAGCACATGCAGAACCAGCACCTGCAGAACCAGGAGCTGGAGAACCAGGAGCTGGAGAACCAGCACCTGCAAAACCAGCACCTGCAGAACCAGGAGCTGCAGAACCAGGAGCTGGAGAACCAGCACCAGCAGAACCAGGAGCTGCAGAACCAGGAGCTGGAGAACCAGGTGCTGCAGAACCAGGAGCTGCAGAACCAGCAACTGCAGAACCAGCACCTGCAGAACCAGGAGCCTAAACCTGTCTGTGCTGGCATCCCTGGTGAACGAGCTTCGGCAGCTCTGGTTCAGCACCATAGATAGCCCGGTACACCACTACAGCCGAGACGCCCGAGCTGGGTAGAGCTGCGCTGCCTGGTGATTCCTGGTCCAGGGCCCCTCCAAGCTTTCCCTCCAAGGGCCTCCTCTGAATTCTTACAAGGAATGTGTTTGAATATGAAGGAACGTTCTACCTACAGAACTATGGAACTTGCATGGGGAGCACTTGTGCTCACAGTCTTGCGTGTCTGCACGTACATATCTCTGAAGTGCTGTACATCTATGACGATGCCAATCCATACCTGAATCATATTAGGCTATGGAAGACGTAAATATTGATGATATCCTGGGAGTATAAAGGGGTACCAGAGAAGAAGCCAACGATTGTAATGCTTGGATTAATGACTTGAATCCCCACCTAAGGTTTACAATGGAATATAGCGCCACGGAGATGCCCTTTTTAGATCTAAGGATTTAAACAGATGGAGGAGTCCTGAAGGCAGAGATTTACTAAAAACCCAGCAATAGGTACAGCTTCCTGTGCTTTGAAAGTTTTCATCCTCGATCACTAAGGGAATTGCTCTCTATTGGACAGTTCCTTAGGCTAACAGGAACTGCACTGTAACAGCAAAATACAAGGAACGCGCTGAGATTATGCGTAATAAACATAAAGAAAAAACTGCTCAATAAAAACCACCATGAAGGCACAGAAACAATGACAGATAAGCCCTGCTGGGCACTTATAAAAAACCATGGCCACCTGGACCTATATGTGTGACTATATTTCGACCGAACTCTAACCAAGTGATGAATCTGGTGAAGAGACACTGGGGTATTCTGACCTCGGGGGGCCTCAATATTGAAAAGCCCACGTTCTCGTTCATAAGGAGCCATAGCCTGAGGGACGCCTTGGTACACACAAGTCCAAAGAAAGCTCCTACAACGGACACTGTGGAACAATCCCATCCCGACACGACGATGACAACTAGGAAAGTAAGAACACACATCACGGAGCACAGGAGCACGATAAGATACATGAAAGACAACACCAAACCTACAAGACACTGAAGAACAAAAACACACTGCAGACAGTATAGAATGGCTTGTCATAGAAAAACTAGAACATGGACATATGGACATGAGGGAGGAGCCCTTCTGAGATATGAACAACGATGGGTGTTCCGCTTGAAGACAGACACACAGGGCCTGAATGACGACATTCCCTGGACCTTCATAAGTCAATAATATCCAGAGTAATAGCTTTCTTTCCCTAACAACATACACGGTCTGATTTCTTCAGAATGATTGGCCCTTCGTAGCACTCCCACCTAGTGATGGTGATATTACATAGAGTGAGCTGTAGTGATATCTCTTCGTCATCATGGAATGGATATCATGGGTTGACCGCATGTCCCAATATAACTCACCTCAACCTCTCAGCCTCCAAACCTCCTACTACCATCATTTTGGGGATCATCTGGACATTCCAATATGGAAGGCATATATTGAAGAAAAGCCTACAGACTGTTCTAAAGATAAATTAAAGCGCGTTTTAATAAAGAGTATGCGTACATTTATTCAAAACAACTCTTGTCAGAGATGGTTTTTTTCTCTGGACCTGGCCTTTTTATCTGCCTCAGTTCTCTAAAAAGCATAATATACCTTTTGGAATTCATCAAGGTGATGGAATAAAACTACCTCACAATGTCTGCTGTGTCATTTATTTAAGAATATATATATCTTCATGAGCTTTTCAATGAAAAGGGAATTGAATAGCCCAACTACGTAATTTGGGTCTGTTCCCATTTCTGTAGGACCTGCGCCCCTCAAGACCTAGCACTAGGGAAAAAATACAGCCCCCAGGGTAAACTGTAACAGGTAAGGGCCCTTAAAACAGGTGATTATGACTGCTCGGCTCTTTAAATAGACGAGCTCAGACCATACACGCCATCCTACCAATCGGCTGTTGGTAAGTCAATGGTTACGATTGAAGAGGGCATTACTCCTTGATGAAGTACGTTTAGAAATTTCCGTGCTTTTTTTAAAACAAACTCCCCTCCGGCAGAAGACGCTGGTCTCTGCAGCATATGGTAATGGGATACCTTTCTTTTTACAAGGAAGTGAAAGGATGCAATAAGACATGCATGCAAATAATGACTAACTGGTGTAAAAATATTCTTTCAGTGTGTGACTACAGGAGGTGCCCCCCTCAATAGCTTCAAAATTAGAGGTAAAGATGCACAGGGTCCCTTTGTCTTAAGCATGTGCTTATTATTTCACGTGTGTCTTTTGTCACCTCCGTGAGCCTGTCTTTTTATCTCCCACGTGTGCCACAATGGTTATATGATTATGCAAATGAATGTATTTGTATTTTATGTGTTCTTAATCAGACAGTAAAAAGATTTTTAGCAGACTATATATTAGGTATTTTTGAAAACTCATCAGAATACACCCCCTTGACATTTGCCTTATATTTTCTAGATGGTCACAATAAATTGCCTGTTTCTGTCTCCTTAATTCAAAGGTGTCTAAGTCAGATGTCTTAATTTCAGAGAGGTAGGCCCTCTTTGGTTGGATTTTTTTGTTCCTTACTTACATCCCTGGTGAATGCCCAAGACCTTTTAGGCTCTTGAGAAGGGTAGAAACATGTTGGTGAAAACTATGGGAAGGCAAGGATCAAAATATCCATGGCCATACCCCTACATTACCGTATGGTAATTTATTTTATCTATACCCAAGGTACCGCACCAATAAAAGGATACTTAGTGATATGCCCTGAGGTATATTTAGTTAGTAACTGGACCATTGTTATCCAGAAAAGAGAAGAATATCTAAGAACTCCCTCGGAACAGCCCAGCCTGGGGTCGAGTCTGCCCTGGTGGTATCGTCCTACCAGGGTGGGATGAGGTGGCCTTTGATGAAGCATGTCACATCACATGAGTGAGCCCACCTCGTCCAATTTTTGGAATTGTCATTTTCAATAGAAGACACACAAACATAATATTGTTTTGTGCATGTGAAGTAATAAATAACGGACCCACACATCCAGACCTGGGGTATCTCTTGTGTGGTTGTCTCTCAGCCTCATTTTTCTCCCTTTGTTTTCTATATACTTCCTATGAACTCAACCTGCTAGTGACGTTTTGTCACAAGTACTGCTTTTTGGCAGCAACCGTGGCTCCCATTTTTAGCACCAAGGAGGGCCAAGTCACCTCTGCACCCGGACTCCCTGTCCGATTGTCGACATGACTCGCAAGACCTTAACTCCAAGTGGGTTCCATTGAACTGACCCCGCAAGTGTCAGAAAGCCACCTAGGGATTTCTCTATTGACTGCAATGGTAATGTTTGACACTCTGCAAAGTACTGATATAATTTTCACAGAAAAACCTATAACTTAGGTTTCGTGTCTAAATTTATATAAAAATAACTTCCATTTTTATAAATTGGTATCGGATTTATTTTGAGTCATGTAGATTACTTATCTTCCATATTGGTGCTCTGAAATGCTTAACACATGTTCCTCTAAGCAAGCCTGACTGCTCTTTGCCACTCTACCAGGGCTGAGCAAAGGATTACTAGTCTGAATCCGAGGTCCACTTTTGGGTATTGTGTTAATATTACGTGGTAAGGCCACCCAGCCATACCACATAATATGTCCACCTTGCTACAGAGGGCCAAAGTCAACCTAGTCAAAAGTGTGCCATGGTAGGGGCATTGATCCGGTGGCCAGCTGCATGTCTTGTACACAGCTGTGCCTAGACTGGACTGGCACTACCCTTAATGCTTGTCTCCTGGCGTGTGTTGGCTGTGTAGCAGCACCAGGCAGACATGGCTGAGTGGCTTACGGCACTACCAGCCCGAGTGAGCTAGAACAACTCCCGGCTCAGCCTGAACCCTTTATACACAAACGCCTCAGAGGTTCATCCTATATCGGCAACAGAGATCACAGGGGAAGCCTGAGTGGCTGGAAGATGTCTTCAGAGCCTTATTTCTTTCTGTGTTGATTTGTTGCAAAGAGCAGCTGGACGAGAGTGCCGATTGAAGCCAGGAAACAGAAGGACAAGGGCGGGTTGTGGTTACATCCACTATAGGAGCTGTGATTGGGAAGCTGGATGGGGGACACTTCAGACGTCCCAGAGCCTGTTCTGTTTCACCATGCCATGCACCCCCTCTTCCTCTCACTTCTGCTGATATTCTCTGCTTCCTGCCTCCTGCACGTGCTGCAGGGTGACCCCCGGAAGTAAACAAATCACCTTTCACCATGACTCTGATGAGCTCCCAGCCATCCCTTGAGGCCTGGACTCTGGTGCTGTTGACCCACTTCACACTTCTTGTGGTTTCCAGATGTGTCTGTGTCAGAACCAGCTTGTTCCGTTAGTGCCTGACGACATTTCAGAATGTTTCTACGAGTTATTTTACACATCACACAGTACCTTTGCTTTAAAAACATGACAAAGGCCGACCCTCTGATTGAAGGTACCTTGGTTGTCCAGAAAGTTACTGATCCATCAATCATTGGTCTATAGAGCAGGCTACTCACCCATGAGGGTCTCAAGGTGCTGGGAGTGGGGGGGAGCAGCTCTGGGTCAGTTGAAGAGCCAGGTCTTGAGGTCCTTCCTGAACGTGTGGAGGGTAGGGGAGCGTGTGATGTTGACCGGGAGCTCGTTCCAGGATTTGGCCGCCATGTAGGAGAAAGTTCTCCCGCAGGTTCTGCTTCTGCGTATGTGGGGGACCTCTGCCAGGGGGATGAGGTTGACTTTCCTAAACCAGGCATTAATTGTTCCTTTCTTCTTTTGCAGAAACTTCCGAGGACGTCTGTCATCTTTAGATAAAGATGGATGTTGCAGCTCCCAATGCATGAGTCCCACCTCAGTGTCTTTCTTTTACGCGGCAGGCGACAGTGGGACCCTCACCAGATCACAGCAACATGGGACCTTCCTGTTCACTTGTAAAGAACCACAGTAAACTTCTCCTTCCCCCCATCACCGCGTTGTGGAACTTTCAAGCACTGTGGTCAAAACTGTGAAAAATGTCCAATGATGTGTAAGGTAACAAGGGCCACCCTAGTCACTTGGAACCAGGGTGTTTAGTATGTAAACAGAAAAAGTGGTTCCTGTGCCCAGGAGTCCACAGGAAGCACTGTTTCTGTTTACACAATGAACAAGTGAGGCAGCATGGGCAAGGTGAACCATGGTGATGGGTAATGGACAACCTCGTAGCTGGCACCTCGCTGCTGCGGGCACTAACAGGTGACGAGCGGGTGCGCAAGGGTCCCGTCACAGGGATGAGCTTCAGAAGGGGCACTATTTTAACCATGGTTCATTGCTCAGTCTTGTGAAAGAACTGTGAAGAAAAAACACATTCCCCTTTACTACCTAGATTTTTATTTGACAATTGGTTGCAATGTTGTATTGTAGTGATAGCGTCTCTCGCTCCCGGAGGGATCTGCGGTGATGTATCCACTGGTCAAAGACATTCAGGTCAACGGGTGACCATGTATGGACTGTGGATATTATGAAATGTCATGGGCGAGACCAGACTCTCTTCTCTGGTGACACCATATTAGTAAGGGTGATTGCGCAATGCCTCCAGGCAACTCCTTCAGTCAGAGGCCTTTATTCATATTTTCATTTGAGCTGGAAAATTAAATGTGCCAGGAAGCGCCCTGCGCAGAGCATCTGCCCAGAGCGTGCTCCACCATCACCATGCAGAGCAGCAGAGGCTTGTGTCAGCAGGAAAGGATGTGTGAGTTGCAGGTAGCCTGGTGCATGGACATCATTTTTGTCCTTCTCAGGCTAGCATGTTATGTTATGTGTGCGCACTAACACTCCGGGCGCTGTTCATTGAAGAGAAGCGTCTGATCACTGAACATGTGAGGAGACGGCAGAGCACCTCCAGGAAGCAGCCCCGAAGGAAGTGGTGTCCACACTTACACCCAAAGAGGTCAACTCTGCTGCAGCTTCATACAGCACATCGAGAGCAAGGCATCAGTGCAAGATTCATAACAATAGAGTTATTCCCCAGCCTCAGGCTGGACCTTGGAAGGAGGTCAAAAAAACTTCCAAACCTCTTTTCCACTCTTGCATAAAAAAGAGCAGAGCTGAAAACAGCTAAGGAGCACAGCACTGAAACAGTGCCTGCCACTTTAAGGTGCCAATTCCGATCCGGTAAAAAAATTCCCCGTCCGACTCGTATCCGGATTTTTTTCCGTCCGAATCGTCAAAGTAGCGTACAAACTGCCAAGTACGATTCGAACGGAAAAAAGTCCATACGAATCGCATTGGGAAGATTTCCCCACACGTCCTCGGGTCGGGAAAAGTCACCGACACGTCCCCGGGCGAGAAACCCACCGTGCGGAAAAATAAAGTCCGACTGCGCAAGTACGATCCCTCCCGTCCTCCCCATTTCACAACCGTACGCAAAAAACACCGTCCGAACCGAACTCCCATAGCAACCATGGAGACATGTGCCCGCATACGCGCCGAACACCCCACCACCCCCCGCCCGCGTATGTACGCCCCGAACCCCCACCCGTGTATGTACGCACCAAACACCCACCCGTGTATGTACGCCCCCGAACCCCCCCCCCAGCCGTGTATGTACGCACCGAACCACCAGCCGTGTATGTACGCCCCCGAACCCCCCCCAGCCGTGTATGTACGCACCGAACCACCAGCCGTGTATGTACGCACCAAACACCCACCCGTGTATGTACGCCCCCGAACCCCCCCCAGCCGTGTATGTACGCACCGAACCACCAGCCGTGTATGTACGCCCCCGAACCCCCCCCAGCCGTGTATGTACGCACCGAACCACCAGCCGTGTATGTACGCACCAAACACCCACCCGTGTATGTACGCCCCCGAACCCCCCCCCAGCCGTGTATGTACGCACCGAACCACCAGCCGTGTATGTACGCCCCCGAACCCCCCCCAGCCGTGTATGTACGCACCGAACCACCAGCCGTGTATGTACGCACCAAACACCCACCCGTGTATGTACGCCCCCGAACCCCCCCCCCAGCCGTGTATGTACGCACCGAACCACCAGCCGTGTATGTACGCCCCCGAACCCCCCCCAGCCGTGTATGTACGCACCGAACCACCAGCCGTGTATGTACGCACCAAACACCCACCCGTGTATGTACGCCCCCGAACCCCCCCCAGCCGTGTATGTACGCACCGAACCACCAGCCGTGTATGTACGCACCAAACACCCACCCGTGTATGTACGCCCCCGAACCCCCCCCAGCCGTGTATGTACGCACCGAACCACCAGCCGTGTATGTACGCACCAAACACCCACCCGTGTATGTACGCCCCCGAACCCCCCCCAGCCGTGTATGTACGCACCGAACCACCAGCCGTGTATGTACGCCCCCGAACCCCCCCCAGCCGTGTATGTACGCACCGAACCACCAGCCGTGTATGTACGCACCAAACACCCACCCGTGTATGTACGCCCCCGAACCCCCCCAGCCGTGTATGTACGCACCGAACCACCAGCCGTGTATGTACGCCCCCGAACCCCCCCCAGCCGTGTATGTACGCACCGAACCACCAGCCGTGTATGTACGCACCAAACACCCACCCGTGTATGTACGCCCCCGAACCCCCCCCAGCCGTGTATGTACGCACCGAACCACCAGCCGTGTATGTACGCACCAAACACCCACCCGTGTATGTACGCCCCCGAACCCCCCCCCAGCCGTGTATGTACGCACCGAACCACCAGCCGTGTATGTACGCACCAAACCCCCACCCCAGCCGTGTATGTACGCACCGAACCACCAGCCGTGTATGTACGCACCAAACACCCACCCGTGTATGTACGCCCCCGAACCCCCCCCCAGCCGTGTATGTACGCACCGAACCACCAGCCGTGTATGTACGCCCCCGAACCCCCCCCAGCCGTGTATGTACGCACCGAACCACCAGCCGTGTATGTACGCACCAAACACCCACCCGTGTATGTACGCCCCCGAACCCCCCCCAGCCGTGTATGTACGCACCGAACCACCAGCCGTGTATGTACGCACCAAACACCCACCCGTGTATGTACGCCCCCGAACCCCCCCCAGCCGTGTATGTACGCACCGAACCACCACCCGTGTATGTACGCCCCCGAACCCCCCCCCAGCCGTGTATGTACGCACCGAACCACCACCCGTGTATGTACGCACCAAACACCCACCCCAGCCGTGTATGTACGCACCGAACCACCACCCCACCAGGGAATGTACGGACCGCACCCCCACCAGTGCATGTACGGACCGTACTGACGCCAAAAAAACACGTACTGAACCCGGACAAACCATATTTACACAAGGAGAGTCAAGTAGAGTTTCCCCACACCACCAAACAGGCCCAACAACCCCACAAACATCACATACACTCACCTGCAACTGCCAAACTGCCAAACAGAGGCCCAAAACTCAATCACTCCTCATAACACACCCACACAAATTTCAAACACAGCCACACCCACAAATGGACCAATAAAAATGGACCACACACACAAACCATGAGCCTTTGCAACAGACCCACTGCTGCCAGAGCCCACAGACGACCCACACCACCATACTTGAACCTCACACTTGCATACCTTCACACAAACACCTACACAAACACCCCCTCATCACATTCACACACACACCTCCACTACCACACCCACACACCCACAGCCATCCACACCCACACCCCCACAACCACACCCCACGCCATGTCCACCACCAAGAATCCAAAGTTCACAAAGGAGGAGCTGGAGATCCTTGTCGACGAAATCCTCAGAGTCGAGCCACAGCTCTTTGGGACATTGGTCAGACAGACCAGCATATCCGAAAAAACCGCCATGTGGCAGAGGATCGTCGATTCTGTGAATGCTGTTGGGACAACCAGAAGGACCAGGCACGAGTGCCAATCCAGGTGGTACGATCTGCGGAGGACGGTCAAGAGGAAGATGACTGACAATCACAACCAGGGGAACATCACTGGAGGAGGGCCGCCCCCCAGACCGGTACAATACCATCCCTGGGAGGAGAAGGTGATGTCCACGCTGGCGGTGGAGGGACTACACGGACTGCCAGGACTCCCAGACCCTGGTGAGTACACAAACAACTCACCTCACATGGGGGGGATGCCATACACAATCAATCATGCATGCCACCCCCCCCAAGCCACCACCGGACACAACAACACTCCACAAACACACACATGCCACTGGCGCCTCCATGCCCCATGCATCAATCAGGGCCATGCCAAGTCACAGGCCACACAAAACACCAACACAACACAGGATGTGGTCGATGCTGGGAGTGGGGGCAGCAAAACTAACATTGAGCAACTCACAAGCACACAACAATGCCCTCAGCCCATATGGCCCAGGGCACAGCCATACAAACTGTGTGTACCCACACAGTACTGTCTTGCCTGCAAATGATGGCTGCCATGCAGGATGCCATGGGTCTGAAGGCACAATTTGCACATAACAGCAGACAATGAAGATGCATCGCTCTGATAGAGTCTCAGCACACACCGCCACAGCAGCAGCCTACACTCAGACACACTGCCCAATGGGTGCCCGGAGAACAGGGACTAACTCACATGAACAAGCCAATGGCCATTCAAAGACCGGCTAACTGTGTGTGCCCAGGAAGCTGGCCTGAGGTGACAGAGAGTGACAAAGAGAGGGAGGGAGAGGGGGAATGAGAGGGAAGGAGACAGAGGGGGGACACAGGGAGACAGACAGAGGAAGGGAGTAGGGTGACAGAGGGAGACCGACAGAGGGAGGGAGGAGGGTGACAGAGGGAGGGAGGAAGGGAGACACAGGGAGACTAAATCACCCTTGGGTGGTGTGGCCATGTCCACTCGTCAGCCGGTGGACTGTGTGCATGCAGACCAGGTCTGGCAGTGCCTCAACCCCCCCTTCCGTAGATGAAGACCGGTCCATGTGTCAATCTGTGCACGAGTCCATCCGTGCTGCAGGCACAGACCTAACCACACACCCAGTATACCCACCCACCGTGTCGGTAAGAACCCTGTCACAAATGCTTCAGTCCCCTACCTGCAACATCAAATTGCCTTGCCAAAACACCATTTGGCCACGTACAGTGCAACACGTAAGGCGCCTCTGCATGGCTCGCTACGCCCGCACACCACACTGCTGACTGTGTACCCAAATAGATGCATCAACTAAGATTGTGTCTCACACATGCGTAAAGCCCTGACAGCTGTGGCCAAGGGACATAGCCATGCACAAGTGCACTGTGAGAGGAATGCAGGACAGATCCAACTACCCAGAGGAAGAGTGCCAAATCAGAAATGCATGCAACATGCATGCCACATGTGACACTGTTAACATTGTCTCTCTCACACACAGGTCAACGTCGACGAACACCCCCCAACACTGGGGGGGAAGTCACACAGGACCAGGCTCCGCGGGATGATGACCCCACCGCCAGCGATGACTCTCACCACTCCGTGGATGACCCAGACCAACCTGGCCCCTCTGGTGTCCAACCACCTGCAGCACCTGCGTCAGGTACAACTGTGCCAACCACCACCCCCATTCCTGCCACATCCCAGGAGACGTCCAGGAGCCCTGCCCGCACACGACCACCCAGCCAGTCTGCCCAGGAGGGACACGGTCCTCCGGGCACCCAGGAGGAGGCAGGCGGCAACGCAGATGCCATCCCTCAGGGGTCCCGGAGACCCGATGCACCCACAACGGCAGGCCAGGTGCACGTGGGCAGGGGTGGCGGGAGTGGAGGACGGCGGAGGCGCGAACCTGACCAGGCAGCTCAGGACCCGGTAGTGTCCCAGGTCAGCAACATCCTGGATACATACCGGCGTGACACCAGGGGCATGGACCAGATTGCGTCCACCCTCAATGACATCAAGGGGACCCTCCAGGAGATGAAGACCCTGCAGTCCCAGCAACATGCCTGTCAACTGCAACACCAAGGAAGGATGGAGGATAGACAGGCTGAGCTCGTGGCGGTGCAAACCCAAATGACCGGTGTACTCCGTCGGATTGCCGACAACATGGGCAACCCTCCCTGTGGCACCAGGCGAAGGCCATTACCAGACACAGGGAGGGATCAGGAGGAGGAGGATTCATCCGACGGAGCGTCACAGACATCGTCACGGACTGCTTCCGAGGGTCCCCGCAGGAAGGTGGGTCGTCCACGAAAAAGACTGTGAGAGTCAGCAGAACATCACCATCTCCCAGGTCACCTGGCCTGGCACCTGGCCCTCTGGCCCAATAGCAGCACATGACATTCTCTGCCACATGGACTTGCTGGTCACTGTCTGACCTATGTTGACGAAGACTGTGGCATGGACTCTGACATTTTGCTACGACAAGGATACCAACTCCCCCAGTGAACTTTGGATTCTACACTCCCGCTGTGCACCTCTTGTCATCCCCACAAACCCGTACCCCACCACAAATAAATTAATCACACTTACAAGATGATGCCGTGATTCTACATTATTACAATACATGTGTGTGTCGTACAGTCAAAGCATGCCTGATCTCAGAATTAACTCCAACCATCCAAACCGTGGGGTCGCAGTCTTGCCCAGGACACACATGGGTCCCAATGTCTCATCTGATACAGACATGGAGTACCAAACTCACCTGTGCTGGGCCCAACCAGCTGAGTGGTTCCCGCACAACTGTGGCTACAGACACATTCAGGGGAGCAACAGTCATGCGCAGAGGTCAGGGATCATGTGGAGTGACCTGGCTTGCCGCTCCCAGGTATGTCTAGACATGTGTCCCTACAATGTGCAGCATGCTTGCGTCAGGCGGATGTTGAGAATGGTGGCTAGGCCAAGGTTGGATGCATGGAGATGCCAGAATGCAGTTTAGGATCACTGTGCCACATGGTTGTGTTGGGGTTGTGGGCTGCATCATGAGTGTGGGCGTGGATCTAGAAGGTCATCCTGCAGCTGGCTGTGAAACATTCCCCCCATCCCGTTAGGACGTTGATGTGGCCTGGTTGCCCGACGCAGTAGCAGAGCTGTGCAGATGCACTCCGGATATGGACAAGTACCATGGGAGTCGTCAGGCACATGTCCGTAGACTGCAGGGTAGGATTCGACACGGATGTTGTAGTTGCCCTGGGGGATGGTCTCTCTTGCCTTGAGGTGGATGGAACTGTGCATCTTGTGCATAATACAGTTCCCACTCCCTGACAAACCCCTAGCATCTTGTCACTCTACACATAGACACATATGCACCACCTATGAAAACTATGCCAGACCTGCGGCACGCACAGTGGCAACAGGGCACCATTGACAGGGAAGAGGCACCTTGGAGACAGAGGGACAAATTTATTAGTCATGTGTGTTGGAATGACAATGATACTCTGTCAACACATACACAGGTCATGTGGATGTACATGTGGGAGCAACACTGGCACCCCCCATTGCAACACAGATGCTGGCATCCCATTGACCTGGCACACAAGTGACGGATAACAGCTAAACACCCCCTGCTGCCACGGAGAGGCCGCTATACACCATTGAGGCCCTGATGGGGCAATCACACACCATGTCAACCCGGTGCAACCTGTATGTTTCCGAGGCCAGTGTTACACACAATGATGGCCTCATCACAATCCCCAATCCCCTGCCACATGACAGTCACCAAGTCTGAGCATGGCTCCAGGTGAAGCCTGCCCCATGTCATGTTCCCCATGTAGGATCACCATGTATGCAAATGGAACACACATGAACCGGAGAAGTGCACACAGACTACAAACAATTCACACACCCAAAACGACGTGAGGCATCCCTTACCCTGAGGAGATTTCAACACTTGCCCGTGCATGTGACGCTGAATCAGCACATGTCGCTGTGTTCATGAGGAGTAGCAGGAGCACAACAATGCCACCAGCAGACAGCATGCACATGGACCTGTGGAAGAGAGACACACAAGGATTCAGCACAAAGGAGCACATCCGCAAGCATGTACTTAACACGTATCATGTTGTTAACATGACAGGTGACAATGATGACCCTCAGACAACATCCTTCCATTGCGCCATCACTTGAGTGACACTTCAATACACACCACTGACTCACTTGGCAGACATGCAGATGGACACACACATTGCAACACATGCCACACACGGCCCAATGCGTGCACACTCAGACACTGGAACTCACCACTAAGCAAAGAAGTTGCGTATGAGCCGACTCCGCATGTCCTCCACAGCCTCCTCCTCCTCCACATCACTTGCCCCGTCACCAAGCCCTTCATCCTCCACGGGTGGATGGTCCTGGTCATCTTGATCCAGTATGAGTGGAACAGCTTCCTCCACTGCCATGTTGTGCAGCATGCAGCAGACGATGATGATCTTGCACACCTTCACCGGGGCATATGGGAGTGCTCCGCCGGTCTTGTGGAGGCACCGGAATCGGCTCTTCAGAAGTCCAAACGTCCTCTCAATGACTCTCCTGGTCCGCCCATGTGCGTTGTTGTAGCGGTGCTCGGCAGCCGTGCTGGGGTTGCGGACAGGCGTCATCAGCCATGGCATGTTGGGATAGCCAGCGTCCCCTACAAGGAAACATCATGGACAGAAGTGTGTCAGCACAGGCAGTGAGATTGGAAGATGACGCCAAACACTGAACTGCCAGAGTCTACCCACCAACAATACATGCTCGCTCGTTCCGCAGCTGCAGCATCATTTCTGGCACCCTGCTACGCCTCATGATGAAGGCATCGTGTGCTGATCCTGGAAAGCGAACACAGACATGTGAAATCACCATGTTGGACAGACACACCACAAGGGCATTAATGGAGTGATAATGTTTGCGATTCCTATACACCACCTCCTGTGCCTGTGGTGGTACCAACGCAACATGTGTCCCATCTATGGACCCAATGACATGGGGCATCCCTCCCAGGGCATAGAACTCACGCTTGACATCTGTCAACTGCTCACGATTTGGGAATTTAATGTACTCATCCAGGTGAACCAACATGGCCTCTAAGAAATCATGCAGAACACGGCTGAACATCGTCTGGGACATGCCCCCGACATCAGCAATGGTATGTTGGAACGTACCCGTGGCAAGGAAATGTAGGGCTGCCATCACCTTCAACTTGGGTGTCAGTGCACTTGGATACCTGTGGCGCGGGAGGAGTTGTGCTTCCAGCCGGCCAGTCAACTCATCAATCAACCGTTGGCTGAATCTGTAGCGGCGTATACAGTCCCGTTCATGCAGTGCAGCAATGTCTGGCATACGTCGAGGGAGAGGCGGAGCCCTGCAGTGAAATGGAAGGAACACCTAAGAGTGAGCACTGTACAACAACATCGTCAATGCACTGAGCACATGTTACACAGCCAATACACATATGCCACGTTGTGAGTCAGGTCTGTGCCACAGTTCCTGGACACGTACGCCAGTCAGGTTACACTCCTACCAAGGGACAGCCACTAACGGAGGGGTCAAGATCACGATGACATGGCATGAGACTAGCTGTGGGCCAGTGTAAGTGAACATGCACACGCATCACAGGATTCACAGACATCCACACATGTGCAGAAGTAGTATGCGTATGGTACAGACAGGTAGTTGGATGCGATATGCACTGGTCACATGTCATAGGAATAGGACAGGCCACACACATTGCCTTTGAGGAGTACATGTCGAGACAGAACATACATAGGGAGCATGTGGATATGTACTTGTGTTGATACTCCGTGTAGTTGGATACATACACACCTCATGGCAAATCACATATGTGGGCTGGTGTGCGGAACAGTGTGCCATGCCCATCGACACACAGACACATGTTGGCAGCAGCAACTGCTGACGCATTGAACCACACACCTACAGCAAAATCATGGAAAGACATGCCACACACATGACATGGTTGCAGCATGCAACGCAGCCATACACGTGTCATATGTAATATTCCGTGTACCTGGCATCAGGGGACAGGTGCGGGTGTCCGTGACTGGGACATGCAAGTGACTCATGGCTCCACTAGTGTGTACGACATGCACACATGTCAAAGGAGTGCAGGGGATGTGTGGTACAATGCGCACCATCACACACGACATGTGTACACAGCTCATCGTACATGTGCTTTGCCCACACCTCAGGGGTAAAGTGCCACATCACATCCTGACACACCTGTGTCACACACAGGTGGTATTGCACAGACAATGCATTGGTGTCCACCCTTGGCAATACCTGTCCGCTCCATTCCTGTCTGTGTGCCGCCTGTCACCACTGACAGTTGTTATACGCACCGTACATACGCTCGGAGCGCGTGTATAGGGTCCCTGGGCCAATATTGCCGCTGGCGTATGCGTACGCCACAGTAGTACGGACTGTACACGCGCTTGTGCGGTCCGGATCACAATATGGGCGCTGGCGTATGCGTACGCCACAGTAGTACGGACTGTACACGCGCTTGTACGGTCCGGATCACAATATGGGCGCTGGCGTATGCGTACGCCACAGTAGTACGGACTGTACACGCGCTTGTACGGTCCGTACTACTGTGGCGTACGCATACGCCAGCGCCCATATTGTGATCCGGACCGCACAAGCGCGTGTACAGTCCGTACTACTGTGGCGTACGCATACGCCAGCGCCCATATTGTGATCCGGACCGCACAAGCGCGTGTACAGTCCGTACTACTGTGGCGTACGCATACGCCAGCGCCAATATTGTGATCCGGACCGTACAAGCGCATGTACGGTCGGTATCACTGCTTGTGGGGTGCCCTAGGGCGTGGAACGCACCGTACCTGTGTGTAAATGTATGAAAACACATAGGGGACACATGAGGGACAAGTATAAGGGCCTAAATGCCTGATGGTTGCCATGGAGACTGAGTTAAATTTTTGAATTTGAGCACCAGGTGCACAGCAGAAGTCAGTTTGAAAGAATCTACATTGTTGCAATGTGGATGTTGACTTGACATCATTATCAAAACTGAAACCATGCAAAGCCACACACTGGGGTAGGTTTGAAGGGATTGGATGAAACGTAGGATGCTAATGTGACTGACCAATCAATCTGTACTCCTATACATGAACAGGCCAGCCAGGCATATATAAGGCAGCCAGGTCCCATGAGAGAGCACTTGCCTGCACATCCATTCATCCATGACCACTGCTGCTGATAGTGATTCCTCTGGCACCATGTCCAGGACTGTGGAGAGGTCACAGCCATTCACCCAGGAGGAGAACCTTGCCCTGATAGATGTGATCCTCCCACAGTTCCAGAGCCTGTATGGTCGACCAGGGGTTCAGGTGAGTGCAGACTCCACTAGCTTAGACTGTGCCCCTTT
This sequence comes from Triturus cristatus, assembly GCF_964204655.1. Classification (NCBI taxonomy): domain Eukaryota; kingdom Metazoa; phylum Chordata; class Amphibia; order Caudata; family Salamandridae; genus Triturus; species Triturus cristatus. The sequence goes on along the minus strand of NC_140590.1, from coordinate 1,852,434,353 downwards.
TGTGTGACAGTGACTTCTGGCATTGTGTCCATGTGTGACAGACATGCACTGTTGTTTGGAGTGGGTCCCAGGGTGTGGAAGGCCTCATGTCACCCATGCAGAGCATGCTGTGTTTCCTGTGTGCACTCCTCACTTGCATAGTGCCTACTGTGACAATGAATGCAAGGTGCATGCCACATTCTGCCTGCATACTCCTCCTGGGGATGTTGTTTCCACAGTCCTGATGTGATCCTGTGTTCCCCCCAGTGTGACAGGTGTCAGTACCCATGTATGTGTGTTTGTTCAGTGTACCTGTGCTGTGAGTGTCCAAAGGCCGTGTTCGTCCCCTGCACATTGGTGTGTGTGTTAGTCCCCTGTCATGTGGGTGAGTGCATATGGGGAGTGTTGCACACAAGCAGCATGAGGGATGGATATGGCCTGGCCATCGGATGTGAGCAGGGAGCAGTGCTGTGTGCATGCCGTGCTGAGCCAGCCCCACACCTGTGACACCCCCGTCTACTGGCACATGGGCAGAGTGAGGTGTGTACCCGCAGTTGGCAATGCCATGTGATTGTCCTGTACCTGTGTGTGTCTGTGTACTCTGCTGAGGTAGCATCAGTGTGCTGGGGCAGGTGACTGCTGTGAGGTGCTGTACATAATCCTGGTGTAGCCTGTGAGGCACAGTGTGATCCCTGGTCAGTGAGTGTGTGGTACCCCTCATGCCACCCGTGTGCTTCCACTGGCACGTAGTGCATTTGGCCTTCCACAGTGGATAATGTCCCTATGACAAAGGTGCAATTAGTTGCATGCATACCATGGCCTGTTCATAATGAGGATTGTTCTATATGTGTGTCTCTGTGTCTTTGCTCATGTGGATTAATGTATTCTCTCTTTTGCATCCTCACAGGTAGGCGCCATTGCCAAGGGGGAGATCTGGAGGGAAGCCGTCAGTGCCGTGAGGGGTACAGAGGGTCGGAGGCGGAGCCTGTCTCAGGTGAGGAAACGCTGGCAGGACATCCGGTGCTGGACGAGGAGGATTGCACGGCTCCTGCTGGGGGACTCACCTGAGAGCCGTAAGAACCGTGGCCGCCGTCGTCTGACCCACATCCAGAAGCGTGTGCTGGCGGTGGTCTTCCCCGATATGGACAGGCGCCTACAGGAGAGGCAGCAGCAGGAAGGGGGTAGGTACATGTGTGTCAGTTGTGTGTCCCCAGCCAATGTAAGTGTGCAGTTGCATGGATACACTGCCAGGGTTTGATTGTGCAGTGCGTCAACTTCTCCACAAAGTAGCACAGTGCTGTTCTCACTCCCTCCCTTCCCCTCCTTGCAATGTGTTCCCTGGTCTGTCGCCACTCTTGCACAAGGTTATTTAGGCAGGCAGTTCATGCAGGTGCCCTATGCTATCAGCATCATGTGTGGGGGTGATGTGCCACAGGTATGGGGACCTTGCGTGTGCCATGGCCAATTTCAGTCATTGTGGTGTCCATGTCACTTGGCACTGATTGTGAATCACGACATAGGGGTGTGTCTCCAAAATGTACAGCCTTCCAGCATGCATGTCCAATTGTGTGCCCTCTGACATGATGTGCCTGAGTGGGAGGCCTGCTAAGTGCAGGGACGGTTGCTTAATTTGCAGTCATGTCCATCCTGGACCATGGAGGAGTGTGGGCACTACTGTGCCCTGGGGCACCTCTTCCTAGGTATCATGTGCGTCATCCAACAATATGGCCATTCACTGTGTCTTTGCCATGGGTTGCGTAGGGTGGCATTGTACCCTGGGCTCAACTGTTAGGACCTACAGGTTGCTACATGTGTCCACTGTACAGGGGGACCCATTTTGCTTGTGCATACTCACAGTGGGCATTACCTGTGTGTGTTGTTGAGACAATCTGATGATGTTTGCCTGTCAATGATGTGTGGACATGGCCACCAGGGGCTGTGTGTGTACAGTCATGAATTAGTGGAGGCCATGTGTTTCCATCCCAGAGTAAGAGGTGTACATACTTTCTCCGTCTCAATGAGATTGTCTCAGGTGTGGGTGGTTTGTGCGTACAAGGCATACATGTCAGAAGCTTCATCCTCCTTGCTGGGTTTAGCCTGTGTGTGATGTTTGACTGGACATACGCTCAAGGTGCAGTGACCCTGTCATGTGTGGCCTGGTTTCATGTATTGCCTTTGCAGCATGCGGCAAGAGTAAATGGATTGATTCATGCTCATCCCTTTTTGACGACGCAGTGTGGTGCAGGTGCTGTGCACATTTGTCCCCAGAGGCTGACTCCTCTCTAAAATTTCAGGTGCAGTGATTTGCTGTTGTGTCATGATCTCCATTGTGTCTCAGTGGCATGGTGGGTAGAAAAACTGTGTGTTCCATGGCCTACATGTGTACATTGTTTTGTAGGTGTTACTCCTGTTGCTTTTCAGGCTATGCAATGTGACCTATGTATATTTGACTCATGTGACATAAGTGTACAGGTGTCTGATTTTCTCCTGTCTCTTCACCTTGCCCACAGCATCGCCGGGGGACACGGAAGGAGACACTAGCACGGACCGGGAGGAGAGATTGAGCACCAGTACCAGCAGTGCTGTCCTGTCTGGCACATGGAGTGGCACGGAGGCCGAAGGGAGTGAGGCGGAGGACCTGTTGACTGCCAACACAGACTATGACGCAGACGGGTCCGAGGCTGAGCTCCCAGAGGTGGCGGAGTCTGCCCCCCCAGCTGATGGCAGCCCTCCACATCCCCCCGCCACCTCAGGTTCCATCACCGGCCTCCCACATGCTCGTGGCCCTTCCCTCCGTGCTCGGTCCCCACATGTCTCCTTCCTGCCAGGCACCGCACCCCCTGCCCCTGTCACCACTGCTGCGGTGAGTGCGGAGTCTGTGGACATCCTGAGGCAGTTGCAGGTTGGTCAGACTGCGATGCTAAATGTCCTCCATGCCCACACCCAGGTGCTGACCCAGATGGAGGCATACATGGAGGGCATGTCGGCTGCGCAGTCTGACCAACGGCAGTTGCTGAGGTCCATAGACTCCACACTGACTGCAGCACTGGATCTCCTGCAGCGCTGCGTAACACCCCCTACCCCTGCCCCATCCACAATTCCCACTCCCGTGCCTGTCCCACGCACATCCAGACGTCAGCGTGCACGCACCCCAACAGACACAGGCACCACACCACCAGGGAAGTCGAAGCGCACACCTCCTGTCACGCACACACAGGGTGAGGAAGGCACACCCACTGGGTCGGGGGGGAAACGTAGAACACGCAGCCACAGTGGGAGTCCGCATTCCACACAACCCACTCCCTCCAAATCCACTCCCCTTAGCTCTCCTGGCCAACAGTCAGTGACAGCATCATCCACTGCGAGTGTGCCCCCCAGCCCCAGGATGACACCACCCCGCAAGCGGTGGAGGCGGGACCCGGCCAGGGGAGTTGAGTCCCCCACCCTGTCCACACCCTCCCCCAGTGGCGCTGCGACCCATCCCTTTGCCCCCCCCCCCTCCTTGGGGCCTGTGGTTGGATTGGGTACGGGGGAGTCGCTGGGGGAACTTGCCGACGTGTGCAGCGCCATTCTGTCCTCCACCTTTGGCGCTGGCACCCCCCCTGTGGCAGATTCATCCCTCCCTGCACCCACAACACCTACCCTTTCCCCTCCTGTCCCTGCGGTGCCTGTTTCCACCCTCCCCCCTGATGCCCCCTCTTCTGTGGATGAAATGGACTTGTGAACTGTGCAGGCAAGCTAGGGGACACACGTCCCGATGTGTACCCCCCCCCCGGACATTGCTGTTGGGCTGGCCCATGGCCCTTGTACATAGTGGACATTTTCTCAGATATATTTTCCTGCTGAATAAAGCCTTTTCTTTTTGTTTTGCACACTGATGCTTTCCTGGACTTGCTGTTGGTGCTGGTGCTCCCTGCGTTGGGGTGGTGATAATGTGTTAGGGGTCTGTGAAATGTTGGAGTGTGCTGCTCATGGGGTGTACCCTGCCATCTGCGTGCCATCACAAAGGTCTCTGCAAATGGTATTTGGTCATGTTTGCTCTCACTGTATGGTGACATTGTCCCAAGGTGTGTTCCGTCCTCTGTGGCCCAGGCCATTTTTCCTGCAGGGTGTCTCCCAAATGCTGTGCTGTGCTGTGCCTACATTTCCTGGATGTGTGAGGGTTGCCTTTCAATATAGCCATGCTGGCTCAGCGATGGCTCCGCCTGCATCTGGGGTATCACCCTTGTAGGTCACTGAACTTGTTGATGGGGTATATTGTCCGATGTCTGGGCACTGCTGGGAGTGATAGGTACACACCCCTCCTGTGTCTGGGCACTGCTGGGAGTGATAGGCACACACCCCTCCTGTGTCTGGGCACTGCTGGGAGGACCCTGCACCCACCCCTCCTGTGTCTGGGCACTGCTGGGGGTGTTTTGCACACCCCATTCTTATAGCAGGTTCGGTGCGTACATGCACGGGTGGGGGTTGGGTGCGTACATACACGGGTGGGGGTTCGGTCCGTACATACACGGGTGGGGGTTCGGGGCGTACATACTCTGCTGGGGTGGGGGTTCGGTGCGTACATACACGGGTGGTGGTTCGGTGCGTACATACACGGCTGGGGTGGGGGTTTGGTGCGTACATACACGGCTGGTGTGGTGGTTTGGTGCGTACATACACGGGTGGGGGTTTGGTGCGTACATACACGGGTGGTGGTTTGGTGCGTACATACACGGCTGGGGTGGTGGTTTGGTGCGTACATACACGGGTGGGGGTTTGGTGCGTACATACACGGCTGGGGTGGTGGTTTGGTGCGTACATACACGGGTGGGGGTTTGGTGCGTACATACACGGGTGGTGGTTTGGTGCGTACATACACGGCTGGGGTGGGGGTTCGGTCCGTACATACACGGGTGGGGGTTCGGGGCGTACATACTCTGCTGGGGTGGGGGTTCGGTCCGTACATACACGGGTGGTGGTTCGGTGCGTACATACACGGCTGGGGTGGGTGTTAGGTGCGTACATACACGGGTGGGGGTTTGGTGCGTACATACACGGCTGGTGGTTCGGGGCGTACATACTCTGCTGGGGTGGGGGTTCGGTCCGTACATACACGGGTGGTGGTTTGGTGCGTACATACACGGCTGGGGTGGTGGTTTGGTGCGTACATACACGGGTGGGGGTTTGGTGCGTACATACACGGGTGGTGGTTTGGTGCGTACATACACGGCTGGGGTGGGGGTTCGGTCCGTACATACACGGGTGGGGGTTCGGGGCGTACATACTCTGCTGGGGTGGGGGTTCGGTCCGTACATACACGGGTGGTGGTTCGGTGCGTACATACACGGCTGGGGTGGGTGTTAGGTGCGTACATACATGGGTGGGGGTTCGGTCCGTACATACACGGGTGGGGGTTCGGGGCGTACATACTCTGCTGGGGTGGGGGTTCGGTCCGTACATACACGGGTGGGGGTTCGGGGCGTACATACTCTGCTGGGGTGGGTGTTAGGTGCGTACATACACGGGTGGGGGTTTGGTGCGTACATACACGGCTGGTGGTTCGGTGCGTACATACACGGCTGGGGGGGTTCGGGGGCGTACATACACGGGTGGTGGTTTGGTGCGTACATACACGGCTGGGGTGGGGGTTCGGTCCGTACATACACGGGTGGGGGTTCGGGGCGTACATACTCTGCTGGGGTGGGGGTTCGGTCCGTACATCCACGGGTGGTGGTTCGGTGCGTACATACACGGCTGGGGTGGGTGTTAGGTGCGTACATACACGGGTGGGGGTTTGGTGCGTACATACACGGCTGGTGGTTCGGTGCGTACATACACGGCTGGGGGGGGTTCGGGGGCGTACATACACGGGTGGTGGTTCGGTGCGTACATACACGGGTGGTGGTTCGGTGCGTACATACACGGCTGGGGTGGGGGTTTGGTGCGTACATACACGGCTGGTGTGGTGGTTTGGTGCGTACATACATGGGTGGGGGTTTGGTGCGTACATACACGGGTGGGGGTTCGGGGCGTACATACGAGGGTGGGGTGGGGGTTCGGGGCATACATGCACGGGTGGCGCTTGGGTGCGTACATACACGGGTGGGGGTTCGGGGCGTACATACCAGGGTGGGGTGGGGGTTCGGGGCGTACATACACGGGTGGCGCTTGGGTGCGTACATACACGGGTGGCGGTTCGGGGCGTACATACACGGGTGGGGGTTCGGGGCGTACATACACGAGTGGGGGTTCGGGGCGTACATGCACGGGTGGGGGTACGGGCCGTACTTCCACGGGTGGGGGTACGGTCCGTACATACCCCTGCCCACGCTCTGCGTGCCTGGGTACGGGCCGTACCCATGCCTTTGGTGTGTGGGTACGGTGCGTCCCACCATTGTTGCGGGGCCGTGGGGTCCGCACCGTACACAGGCCTTGGGGGCGTGGCTACGGGTCGTACCACGCGTACCCCTACATGACCCCAGCAATGCTGGTACGAGCTGTACCAAGGCCTTTCTGACGTGGGTACGGGCCGTACCGCTATTGTTGGAGTGACGTAGGGGGAAGCGTGGTACGTTCCGTACCCACGCTCTTGCGGCCTGGGTAGGGTACGTACCGGTTCGCGTGACCATCCACTTCCGTTGTGGCGGACGCTTGCGTTGCTGGCCTCGCCCCCACCCCCTGGAAGTGACCAGGCCCTGATGGTCAGGTATGTCCAGGCCATGTGTGATTTGGTACCATGTGTTGGTGTTGTGTGTCCTGCCCCTGCCCCCCCCTTTGCCCCTGGTTGTTGTGCTGACCTTCTGCGGCGTCTGCGTCGGTTCCTGTACGCCAGGTGGACTGCTAGGAGGGCAGGGATGGCACGTAGGTTCGGGTCCATGTCTGTTCGTCGCGTCCAGCTGCTCCTTGCGTGTGTCGTCCTGATTTCCCGGCAGTTTTTGGCAGCCGGTAAATATTTTCCGTGCGGGATGACGTCGGTTCGAATCGTACTTCCTGGTTCGTGAAACGTAGGCTGGATGCGTACCGACGTCACGTCGGCTCCTTTCAGGATCGGAATTGTGTTTAGTTTCTGTTCGGTCGGTGTTTTGTTCGAATCGTACGGAAATGGTGTTTCCGTATGAATCGTACTTGCATTTTCGGATGGATTTCGCACCGGGTACGAGTCGGACGGAGAAAAGGCTCCGTCCGACGGTTCGTACCCGGTTTTTACCGGATCGGAATTGGCACCTAAGGCTTTTATCTACAGTCAGTAGGGCTTACTTAAGGGCAGGGGATTAGACTCACTCTGCCACTTAACCTCAGGTCCCTTTTCCAACCCAACAAAGCTTTACAACGTCATCCTTTTTGCGAATCACTGACAGAATATCGAAGGTCAGAATAGCGACCTACAAAAATATCGCAGCAAGAATATCGAAGTCAAGAATATCGACATCCTATCTACTTTATGGTAAGTACAAAATGTCGAGAAAAAAAATATCGATGTCAAAAATATCGTTGTTAAAAATATCGTTTGTTATTTAAGTTAAAAAAATACATAATACATATAATTAAAATAAACATAGTTAAAATTATTTCAAAATGTTTAAAAATTATAAGTAATATACATATATATAATGTAAAAGTAAATTAAACATATACATATATTATATAATATATATATATATATAGCCTGATTTGGAGAAAGTCGGATTTGGTTGCAAATATATATATATATATATATATATACTTATTAATATGTTTTAAACATTATTTTAATAACTTATAAATTGTTTTTTTTTTTTTATAAATTATAAATACATCTATCCACACCAAACAATAATATAAATAAAAATGTAATAAATATATGTAACAAATTAAAAAAAGTAAAATTATTTTTAATCTTTTTTAAATTCATTATATACTACATTAGCTAAAATAATACAAAAAATATTAGGTAGCGGAGGGAATAAAATTACTATTCCAACTCCAAACAGCGCAACAGTAGGGAAAGTGCTGGATAGCATAGGGGTTACAATTACTGTTCCAAATCCATTGAGTGTAACAGTGTGGAAAATGTAGGATAGCGTAGGGGTTAAATTAACATACATATTAATTAAATAATTTTTTGTAAAATGAATAACATTAATAATTAATTTTCAAAAATAATAAATACCAATAAAATTAAAGTAATATTTACTTAATTATAATAAATTACTTCCCACCCTATTCCCCTATAACCCCACAACCCGCTACACATAACAAATGTAATTATCAATTAATCAATTAATAAAAATGAATAATAAATTAACAGTAAATTAATTAACAATAACAATCAATAAAAAATAATACATTAATTATAATTAATATAATTGTAAATTAACCAATTAATACAAATTAATTACCAATCAATAATTAATTAACAATACATTAATAATCAACAACAATGAATAAAAACATATTAATTAATTAGTTATAATTAAATTACTTCCCACCCTATGCCCCTATAAACCCACAACCCGTTACACATAAAAATAACATAATTAATTTAATTATCAATGAATAAAAAGTAATTACCAATTAATAATTAATTAACAATAACAATAAATACAAATTAATAATACATTAATTATAATTAATATAATGATACATTAATCAATTAATAAAAATTAATTACCAATTAATAATTATTTGACAATAAATTAATAATAAAAACAATAAATAAAAACATGTTAATTAATTAATTATAATTAAATTACTTCCCACCCTATTCCCCTATAAACCCACAACCCACTCTAATACTAAAATGCAAAATTACTATTTTCTAAACATTTAATACATTTATTTAAAAATAATAAAAATACATTACAAAAAATGTTAAACATACATATAAAACACATACTAAAATACATAACACTAATATAAATATCGATATTATTAACTATATTTTTGCTAACGATATTACTTACTTCGATATTACTTACTTCGATATTAAAAAAACACAATATTACTTACCTTAAGGGCGATATTCTCGTCACCAATATTCTACACATCGATATTCTGTCCCTACGATATTAAAAACTCGATACTATTGTAGGTCGATATGAAAAATTCTATATTTTGACTGTGCACCCCTTTTTGCCTCCTTTGGGTTTTTATATCTTTTGTCAGTTCCTCTCATTTTTTGAGCCTGGGTTGATTTTCTGTTATCTTCTCTGGTGAATTATGGGGTCTTTTAAGTTTCACATCCAGTGTGATGTGAAGATGTCTGGTGACAACACTTCGGTTGCCTTTGCCGTCAGCCACCTCAACATGACTTTTTGACTTGTATCAGTGCCTTCAAATGAAGCCTAAACTATCAAAATAAGGCAATTGAAGTGTCTCGTCTTCCAATTGTAAGGGTCCTGTGCAGTCAAAATCAACCATCAATAAGCGTTCAAGGTCTAGCCTGAGGCCTAGGTGAGATCCCTTCCTAAGAAATCTCCCTGGAGGACACATGCTCCTTCCTTGGGCATGTTGAGTGTGGCCTACACGCCGTTTACGATGTGTCTCTTGAGCTTTCCTCCCGGTCCGTTCTCTTCACCTTGTGGTCTCTTTCGGTGACAAGGCTCCCATCGGTACTGGGTTTGGCACCATCTTCGGCACCTACTCCAGCTTACCTCGGTAACTGTCAGTACCAGTACATGCGTTGACAATGAATAATGAGTATTCCCCTCAGCACCACAAGTGTCCGTAAAGAGTGGCTTGGCACTCCAACCTTCAGTCACTCACCTCAGGAGAGAGAACCTACACAGTCCACCTCCGTTGGGCACCAGAGTTTGGATCAGTTAGGTACTCGCCCACTGGCTTCTACAGGAAGTACTCGGAAGAGGATGATGGTGATCAGGGTGATGATGGTGAGATGCTGAAGATGAGCGGCATTCCATAGGTACCTAGCAGGAGCATCCTTTGCATCTACCTTTCTGTGACTTGACGTACACTGCACTGCACTGAAACCCGCACAGGCAGCTGCTCAATGTGAGAAACAGTGGCTTGAGACCTAGAGAAAGGGGTGAGGAGTTGCCTTGTTCCCTCCTCTCCAGAGAGCACTGATCAATTCGAATTATGAATGAACCACAACCTTCAGCCCGGTGGAGTCCAAGATGTCATTATTTCTTGCTTGCTGGGAGACACCACAACAGATTCTTGATCTTGGAGGCTGCAGCCTTTGGACAGAGCCTCCTGTTTCTGCAGCTTCCTCGTGATATACCACCCCACTGCAAGAAATCTATTTTGCCTTCAGCAGGAGGTGGCCTCTCTTCTCCAGAAAAATAGAATGGTGTTTGTACTCCAATTCTTGACTATGGTGGTAGCTAGTTGGCTGTCAGTGAAGTGGCACCCCAACCATCTATGGTTGTCCTTTGCACCTCCAATCAGATTTCTATGCAGTGAGGATGGATTTACCACCACAACCAGATCTTGCTCATGGTGAGTCTGACGCCCAGGGTCCTGCAAAATGGGAATTTACATTTTCCTAAGGATTGTAAGAATATCCTAAAAGAAGCCCCTTGACTACCATGTTGTGTTATTCCAAGAAGTCAGGAAGGCTTTGCACGTGCTGCACCTCTCACTGGGATGATGCTTTGTGGAGACTTGTGGGAGCTGTAGCCCCATTGTAGCATCTTTCACCATGCCACTGAGGTTCTATGTTACGTTATTAAAGTTTAGTGAGATAGAGGTCCTATTTGTCGTTGAATCTTTCAGTGTTTTTCATCACAACATGGTATGTCATTGGACTCATCCTGAAGTACTTTTCGATTTCTATTTAAACCAGACGATTTCTTTACCTACTTTCTTTCTGACTCCGGATAGGCCGGTGGATCATGCTCATTACACTTTGAATGTTGGAAGGATTTTGGAATCCTTCATCAAAAGAGCAATGTCATTTAGAGTAATCGGACAGGTTCTGGCCTCATGACCAGAGTCATTTGGTAAACCGATAACTAAACAATGCATAAGGTTGGTAGAGTGTATTCAGCTGGGTTACGCTACAGTGGACTGATCACTTCCAGGCTGTCCCAGGGTGTGCTAGGCTAGACGTAAAGCAGCCACAGTGGCGCTTTTGAAAATGTGGAAGGCAGCCACATGGAGGTCAGTGCATTCTTTTTTGTTTTCATTACTAAGGTGCTGATTCCGATCCGGGTCGGAAAGCGGTCCGACCGAGCCGGTTCCGGAGTGTTTTCCGACCGAGCCGGAGTCCTGCAGTCCGACCGAGCGAGTACGATGCGGCCGTATGCTGTCGGACTCGGTTCGGTCGGACTCCCATAGAAGTCAATGGGAGCCGGTCGTACGACGCGAACATGGGCTCCCATTGACTGAATGGGTACGTCGTGGACAAGTGCGCCCCCTACAGTGAGTACGCATCGGTACCATCTGCACCGTACATGCCTGTGTTGGGGGAACCCTTGGGTCTCCCCCTGTGTCAGAGTCGTAGGGCTGCGGGTGACAGGGGGTCCGACGCGGACCCCCAAAGGCAACCACCCAGACGATTTGCAAGCCGGACACTCTGGCTCGCACAGGCTGTCTGACTCGGTCGTGAATCGCATCCATTGCACGCCACGGTTAGCTTACGACCGAGATGTACGGAGCGGTTCGGACCCGGAAACGACTCGGTCGGTGAATTTCATGTAGCTTGCATCGTACTTGCTCGCTCGTACAGCTGTACGAGTCGGGCAGAAAACAAGCGTACGGCTCGTCGTTTTTCCGGCCGGGTCGCGTTCGGTGCCCTTCCGACCCGGATCGGAATCAGCCCCTAAGTGTCATGGTTGATGCCCAGGGGAAGATCCCATGCTTGATAATGAAAAGTTACTTACCTGTAACAATTGTCCTCCAGAGAGGGATCATCCCCAGATTCTTAAACACCCTCTGTTACTCCCCTATTGAATGTTCTTGTGCTGCCAGTTCCTCTAGGAAAAGAATTGAGGTGAAATGGCTGACTGAGGGCTGATCTCCTGTTTTGAGGTAAGTCTTCCTGACTGTGGATAGAAGTGTTAAAGTGACAGACCAGTGGCAATAGCAAACCCTGAGGTGCCCCCACACAAGCTATGATGAAGGGGCCCCCTCCACATCTGGCTTCCTTATGGTCTCCCAATCCCTGCCTTCGTGAGACCTCAATGGTCCGAGCTATCCCATACAAGACACAGTCCCTCCAGTCTGGATTCAGACTCCAGGGCTAATCTTCATGTGCATTGCATCAAACACACAAGAGGTGATGGGAGGCTGCTTGCAATAGGTCTAACCGCTGCCAGTCGCCCGGAGTAGCATTCCAGCCCAGGGTTCTTTTATCCATCATTACACCTCAGTTTGGACCCAGCCTTATGCAATTTAGTCATGACCCTGCTCCGTGTGGGAACAGTACAGACAGAACTACCAGGCCCAGTCCTCCCTGAAACGTAACACAAGCAACCCAGGACCATTTACGCACCCAAATGGCAAGTCCCAAACAGGGCGCAGCCGGTCCTGGGTTGCTTGTGTTCCGGTTCGGAGAGGACCTGGCTTGGCAGTTCGAGCTGGACTGTTCCCACGGAGCCTTAATGCCGTTTCAGTCAACCCTCAGGAACCTCTTTTATTCCTTATCCCTTTCTTCTCATCCCTTTCTTAAAACAGCCTGACTCTTTTCCACTGCTCTTCATGCAGCACACTTTTTTTATATAGTGAAAGCATGAATAATGGTGGATGTTGCTACATCCCCAGCATAGGCTGATTTTTTTAATTTTAATTATTTGATGTATTTCTAAAGCATGGGGTTCCCCGAAGGTCTTGTGGCGCTGACAAAGATTTAGAAAACAACATGGTTGCGATTAAACTGTAAATAGCCAATCTTGAGGAGTTTCTGAGTCTATATAGATTGGTTTGTCACTGTGAATGTAACGAATGAGAGTTCCAAAGTGTGGCTGCCTGAAAAGCAAGGGATCTGCCACCTCAGTGGACAGGAATAGACTGGCAAAAAGAACAAGCATTGGCAAAGCCAATTGGTCTTGGTGAATGTTAATGTCTTTTAGCCATGTGGAATAGCAGCACGTCTGCTCTTCAGCATGGCAGAAAGTGAAGTACACATCCATGACGTATGAGCCTGTAGACATGCAGAATGGCTTTAGATGTGAGCGTGTTAATTAACTGGGTGCGTAATAACTTTTATTGCAAAATTGTTACAACAAATAAAAAGATCATGCCTATTTTAAAAAGCATTCCAGAGAATTCCGCTTGAAACCAACTTTTTTGGTAGTTTTATATAGCACAAGCTCGACCCGGAGGTATTAGGGTGCTTTACATGAGCACCAGTTGCATTCTTTCATTTTTAGGAACAGAGAAAATGATGAGCCCCGATTCACAGGATGTTGAGCTGATGCTGAGACGGTCTCCCAGCTTCAAAGTCAGTTGCTCAAGTAGTTACGCCATATCCTCTCCCGGTGTCTATAAAAGGATGCCTAGGGGAACAATAAGGAAGAAAACCTCTAACAAAGTAAGAGGCAAGCTTTTCCACTGCACCCGTCTGGTGAAAATAAACACTGGCAGCGGCAAGCACCAAACATTGCAACTATAAAGCATCCAGGATGTGTCAGAATCACAGAATGAAAGGAAGCAGTGGGGAACAGTAAAAAGGAAAGATTTTAACAAACTAGTAGGCAAGATATTCCACTACTCACACTTATAAACAAGATTTATAGGCCTGTTTACAGAAATTGAGCTCTCGGAAGAATACTGGAAGAGGCAACAGCAAATGGAGAATGGTGCAAGAGAAAACATGAGCACTTGTGTGAAGTGTTGGAAAACGAAGAGCAAAGTAGGTCCTAAAATGGTCAGACATTGGGAGCAGTGGAAGGATACTAGTACTTGGTCCCTGCTCTTGGGGAGGGCTAAACACAAGAAGAGACATAACACATGCATGCCATGGACCAATGGGGAGAAAGAATATGAGAGCGACGATGGAGCCGGCAAATGGGAAGCCTATGGGCGGGTTGGAGCCCACAAATTAAATACAACATTCTCTTCAAGACGGCTCATGCACTCTCTAGCCAAGACCTAAAAAGGGCAGTGGCATCACCAGCATGAGCTCCTGACATACATGCCAACATTTAAAAACAAGAAAGAAGGAGATAGTGATAAAATAATTACGGAAATGCGTTTGCCCCTTTGGCTAACATTGAAATGGAGGCAATTTCAGGCAGGAGACAACTAAAATATTCCCATTTTTGGTCTTTAAAATCCGGAGTGTCTCGCCTGCATTGGGTCTTTTGCCATGTATGTCTTAATAGCATTTGGTTGATAGCAAAGTGGGCAGATTGTGGAATAAACAGTAGGATTTCCCTTAACATTCTTAATTAACGAAAGCAGGTAACAGATACTTTATCAAAGTGAGGGGAAAAGGAAAGATTGTCGTCAAAGCTTTGACCTTCCAGTCTGAGAACGATTCTAGTTTCTTCTGAATAGCACATGTAGGAGAGCGGAAAAACTTGGATTTTGGAAAGTGTAGAGTGCAAAGAAGATCCTTGTGGCACCCCGAGAGAGATGGTTTTGTTAGTAGCCCTTAATGAGGGCATGATGACTACGCGGCTCCTACCTCTCAGAAAAGATCCATCCGAACAGAGTGGCCGACAATGGGCCTGATTTAGATGTTGGTGGACGGGTTACTCTGTCACAACGGTGACGTATATCCCGTCTGCTGAAATATAAATCCCAACGGTGACGTATATCCCGTCTGCTGAAATATAAATCCCAACGGTGCGTATATCCCGTCTGCTGAAATATAAATCCCAACGGTGACGTATATCCCGTCTGCTGAAATATAAATCCCAACGGTGACGTATATCCCGTCTGCTGAAATATAAATCCCAACGGTGACGTATATCCCGTCTTCTGAAATATAATCCCCTAGAATATAATTGGATTTATATTGCGGCAGATAGAATATCCGTCAACCTTGTGGCGGAGTAACCCATCCGCCGAGATGTAGATCAGACACAATGTGAAAGGTACCGCAGAAGGCAAGGAGGGTAATGAGGGGATAGTCGCTTGGAATTCCAGGACCAGTGCAGTTTTTTTTATTACAGAACTGCCCTTGAATGTTTCCAGTCTTTCTGCAGCTGATTGGACCCATAGGACGAGTTTGTTAGCTGAGCTAGAGAAGCATAAATAAATAGTGCCACCAGAAGAAAATACGAGGGGTCGCCTGGTGACCAAGAGTAAATAGTTTGCATAATTTGAAAAACAGCCCCAGGGCAGATGGAGTCAGAATGCATGGACAATCTGCTCGAGTCGTTTTGGGCTGCAGGCTGCACGCATGAGACACAATACTGCCCGATGTATCTCTGACTTGCATGTTTGGTTCCTGATTTGTGTTCAGAACTCAACCTGTAGCACATATTATCTTCATTTTGGACTTTGAAACAAGCTGAACCATATAGACGAGGAAGGTGCAAGAATTAGAGGTGCTGTGAGATTTTTCCTCCAACACCCACCCTGATTCTGCAATCTGGGGTCCATATTTATGAGCCCCATGTGCCGCTGCAGCATCACTTTTTTGTGATGCTCCGGCTGGGCAGCCGACCTAATGATATCTATGAGGCCACACAAAGCCACTTTGCGAGGCTTTGAATGGCCTCATAGATATGAAGTAAGGCTAGGCAGTGCAAATAACTGCGTTGGCTTACACTGTGCTAGGAGGTATTCCATGGGCATTGTGTTGGGTGTACCATATAACCTGTGATTGCGCCAAAACCTTACTCCTCCCTAGAGGAGGGGCAACGAGGAGAAATAACTTTATTTTTCTAATTAAGGGGCCAATAACGATGCCCGCCCGCCATCGCAGCTGCAAAAGGGACCGACCACCATAGGTGCGGAGGTCCTGCAATACGAATTGTGATGCGCCCGCCACACTGGCGGGCGCATCCCGTATAGTTTACATTGCGGCGGGCGTTGCTGCAAGCAGTACCCGCCGCACAGTAAAATATATATGTTGTGCTTTTACATGCACAACGTGACAGACACCGCACGGTGCCTGCCACAGTGTACATGCAAATGCAGGGGGGTACCATAGGTACCCCCCATGTGCACCCCCCAACACCCTGGGTGCCCGCAACGGGCCCCCAACAGCAGGAACCACCAGCCTTTCCATGGAGGCAATGCAGCCATGGAAAGGCTGATCTCAGCCTGCATTGTAATATGGATGGCGGTGTCCATATTAAACACGTTTTACGCCGGTCGACAAGTTGACCGGCGGAAAAGCAGCGGACGGCATATTAAAATCTGATTTAAAATCCTCGAAGGATCGAAGGCTCTCCGTATCAAAGAAATGCTCTATAGACCTGTGTCCCGCTTTGTCCCAATGACTGAACGCCTCCCATTCAAGGCCTGGTGAGAAGTTTGGATTTTCAGTAATAGGAGTGGGAGGTGATGAAAAGGTTGTCAAATTATTGCGTATGGCTGTGGCATCAATGTAGCTCGTGCCACCAGTGAGCCATAAAGCCCAGAGGGCCTAGAGGCCTTGCAAAGGAAGGGAACCTGAAGGACTGGGTTATTCTAAGACCCAGCGGTGCCAGGGGACAACACCTGAAACCTTCGTGGGTTACCTGTTCTGGCGTACAAAACACAGAGACACGGGACACTTCCAGCGACGTCAGAGATCAGCGTTTATTTACTGCAGGGATACAGAGATCACAAGAAGTACACAACGTGTAGGTTCTCGGAGACTGCTTCAAATTGCAAAAGTGGATCGCTCCTTTTATACACGTTTTTGCCATTGCACAGTATGGCGAACAAAGGTTACAACTCAGTTCCCACAATAAACTTCAAAAGAGTCGTGTTCATGTTTCAGGAGGCCGGAACATAATTACAGCAGCATTGCCGGTTCCCAACTGTAAAAACATATCTACCCCGTAATAAAACACATTCCATTCTGACCGTAAACACATTAGGAGAAAGGACAAGAACAGATGCAAAGAAAGGACAAGGATGCACAACAGGTTAAAGAAGAGTGTCGGGAGTAATAAAGGAAACTTGATGACAGGATCAAAGACCTCGTGTCCAATGCATGCATGACTGAAACAATAGGCTAGCACGGCGAGATGAGTCCCGAGCGGGGCCATCTGCCTTCGCCGTGTCATTTCCCTTATCGTAAAAGTCACCCTCAAGGAAACACGTGTCCCTCATGTAAGCTTGGGAGTCCCAGGGTCACGAAGCGGGCAACGTCCGTTCGCTGGCTACTTGAGGGCAAGAAACAAAATGGATGTCGTATCTAAAATGGAACCCGAGGGTTCGGATGAACAAACCCAAAAATGAGATGAACCATACGTGGTTGCGTAGCGAAACTGCGTACACCCACTATACTCGTCATTTGCGGTTCGTAGACACCAAACTCATCCATATTCGTCACCACTCAAAAAGTGTCGTTCCGTCTCACATGGAACCTCAAACCTTCCAGAGAGACTTTCCTGCCAATGCATGCTCCATAAAGAGTCAGTTCTTCTCGGACTCCGGTTGGGCCCATTCTAATAGGATTCGCAACTGCATTGCTTTGTAATAGCGGTCGAGGCCGGGAATACCCAGACCCCCACTCTTCATGCAGTCTGACGCTCAGGTCCCTATTTATTCGCGGCCTTTTATCTGCCCAAATGAAAGTGCCAAATTGAAGTTGCTTCAAGAAGCCTGATGGCGGTTCTACCCAAAGGGTTTGAAACAGATACAAGACTTTGGGTGGTATTCTTATCTTGAGAGCTGCAACCCTGCCTAGCCAGGAGAGATTGAATGGCTGTCATCTTTAAGCTCTTGTCTGGTCTGTCGCAGCAACTTAGTGTAGTTCAGGGAGAATGTCTCGGCTGTGGAGACTGACAGTGATATGCCCAGGTATGGGATGACCATCTGATCCCAGGGAATGGGGCTCGCTAGTGCCAGGGTATCGACAGTTGACGGCTGCAAAGAGAAGCCCAATGCTTGGGACTTAGTCACATTGACTTTAAAGCTGGAGGCTGTGGAAAATTCCTCTAGCTCGGCCCAAAAAGCTGGGACAGAAACTGGGGGGACTCCAACGTAGCGATGACATCATCTGCATAAAGGCTGATGTTATGCCGCTCTCCCCCAAAAAGGATCCCCTTGATCCGCTGGTTTTCCTGAACCCTCTGAGCGAACAACTCCATATAGAAAGCAAATAAGAGGGGGAGAGTGGACAGCCCTGTCGTGTGCCCCTGGTGATATGGAAGGGGTCGGAGGTGAAGCCATTCACCTGAACAGTGGCTGAGGGGCGACCATAACCGCTGAACACCCATTGGCGGAATCGGCGCCCAATTCCAAATTCCTCCAAAACGGTCTCTAAAAAGGGCCAATGGACCCCGTCAAATGCCTTTTCGGCGTCTATCGACAGGAAGACGTGTTCCTCAAACTGATGGTGGGACTTATCCAAAAGAGGCAGTAGCCTTCTGGTATTATCACTACATTGTCTAGTCGTTACAAATCCGGCCTGATCTGGTTCTATCAATCCGGGGCATCATGGGTCCCAGTCTGGACGCTAAAATACCAGTGAAAATTTTTAAATCTATGTTTAATAGGGATATCGGCCTGTAAGAGGCGCAATATCTATTGTCCTTCCCTGGTTTGGGCAATACTGCTATCGATGCCAGGAGCATTGTGGGCGGCAGCTCAGTGGTGCCGTCAAAAGCATTAAAAAGTCAAGTCAGCATTGGGGCTAGAATAGAACAGAAAGTTTTATAAAAGATGACGGTGAAGCCGTCTGGGCCGGGAGATTTAAGGAATTTAAGAGGAGATATGGCCGAGATGACCTCTTCGGTCCTAATGGGGCTATCTAGGGCAGCTGCCTGGTCAGGTGTCAACCTAGAATGTGTTATGCCCTGACAGTACCTGGCAATGACTGAGCAGTGTATAGAGTTGTGTTGAAGTCCCTAAATGCATTAGCTGTATCCTTTTCCCGTGTGATCTCCGCACCCCCTTCAGCCAGGGGGAGCGGGTCTGTTGCCGCCTGCCGCTGTGCACGCAACTTATGTTGTTTCCAAGAAATAGGGGGACTCAGGGCCAATTTAAACTAGGTCCAGCATACAGGCCCAAAAGCAATACAAACAGTGGCATGCCGTACCTATTGTGTGGTACAGGTAGATGTGTATATAGAGGGCACCAATGTGCTCGCTTCAGGCAGGAGAAAGATATACTCCTTTCGGGAAAAGACCCTCGCACACCCAATCAGCTAGGTGTCTTGCTTCATCATTGGGTCTGCTCCTCGTCGGGTCGGCGCTGCAATACCCGATCGGCACCCATGATGGGGCCTTTTGGCGGAGATCTTTTTTCCTGGCCGTTGGGTGCAGTGCGTGTGAGGGCCCTAGTGTATGTAGATGTGAGGTTAGTGAGGCTAAAACAGGAGTTAGAGGTCCACTCAGAACAATTTTTAATGAACGTGGCCACTATCGTGATTAAAAACAAAACTGCGCGCACTCCTGCTCTAAGGTTGCAGGGTATTGCGCTTTGAAATCAGGCCAACATGTTTCTTGCCCTAGGTCAAGTGGACGGCAATTCTTCAGGGCCGGTGTGAGATCTATCTACACTTTTTGGACCAGGAAATCTGGGGATTCTCCAAGAATGGAGCAGAAGAGGCCACCAGTGCCTCGATGTCACCAACGCCTTCTTAATGCGCCATGCCTTGGATGCGAATATTGTTCCGCCGAGGCCTAGTTTCTAGATCCTCGCTGTGAGCCTGTAGGCCCAAGTTCTGTTCTTTGCTGCTGAAGGACTTCTTTTTTCTTTTCTTTTTTTTATTGAGAGTTCATAGGAATTACAAACCTACAATACTATCAAAAATAAAAACATGTTCCAGAATATTGCAGAGTAAAATCAAAGCAATCATATAGGATAGTGAGGGATCACCCTAAGTTAAAGTGCAATGTGCTAAATACTATCTGATATAGATACATATTCCAAAATATTACAGAGTAAAATCAGAGCATTCATATGAGGCAGTAAAGAAATCATCTTAAATTAAAGTGCAAAGTGCTAAATATCACAGAGGTAAGTACACATATGCTCTATCACCCTATACCAGGTGTAACATAAATTGAAATACGTAGATAAAGCAGTTAGCAATCACACTAGATTAATATGCTACATACATTATGTTAAATCTATAAATAATGAACAGAATAACAACGTTTTCCCTACCTATCGGATGCGATATAAATTCGTAGCAATTTTAATCAATCGGTTGAAAATCGTGATAGAGAAAAGTGCAAAGTGCGTGTTGGCAGATAAGCAAAATCCCCATCCTTCTATTAAAAATCCAGTTTCAACATATTTCAGTCTAGTCTTCCCATTCATAATATTAAATAGCCGATAGGTCCAGATCGCTGTCCTATATCTCAAGTAGACTCCAATATTTCTCACACTTTCTTATTGCGTCTGATCTTATTGCATATTTCTTTTCTAATTCTTGGATTTCACGCAATTTCGTTCTCCAGGCCTGGAAGGTCGGTACCTTCTCCGTTCTCCAGAATTGTAAGATTAAAGATCTTGCTATTAATTCTACAATACATAGGCATTTTTCATGTGTAGAGATAACAGGCGAACAACCCAAAACTGCAATAGATGTATCAATTGATTAAGGGGTGTTCCAATGTGGATCTAAGATATATCTCGATTTCTTCCCACAAACTGCAAATTTTTGGACACTCCCAAATAATATGCATCCAGGTGCCTCCACCCTCCTTTGCACAGCGGAAACACCTGTTTTCAATTTGTGGGTATATCTTATGGAGAAAAGAGGGTGTCCTGTAGATCAAACCATTTTGAGTAGTATTGCATGCGTTTAAAATTCGAGCCTCTAAATATAACTGCATTAAATGTATTTATTCTATTCCAGGTCGATTTAGAGACCTGTATATCTTCCCTTTTCCTCCATCTATCCCTGGCTTTTTCATATAATGAAAGAGGTTTGCTCACATCAAAGATCTTAAACCAAGTGCTGATCTTCCGTTGTATCAGGGAATCCAGCGCTTCATATATACTTGTTCTAAAGGTCATATTTTCCATCTCTAATTTCTCCAACGCAGGTTTTAATCTAATAAATGACCATTTCAAAATTGTATTAGAGTGTTGAAGCCCCATTTCAATCACTAGCCAAGATTAACAGCAGTTACCTATGATAAAATCCCGGATCTGAACATACCCGTTTTCTTCCCACAGCCTTAAAATGCTGGTCTCTAAAATACATCTTTCCCCCGTATATATATGGGAAAGCCTAGTCGAATTATTAACTCTTGGAATGCTGTAATATGTTAGAAGTTGAGATTTTTGCTTAAGTACCCATTGAAGGATCTTATAACGTACTTTCTTAGGGTTCTTGGTTATTCTTGTAGGATCGGTGATATTATATTCCCTTAAGATCTTTTTCATGAAAAAATGATCTGCTTCTTGAGGATCTGAAAAAAATAATCGAAAGCTGTAGTGTGCAAATGTCGCATAATAATAATTTCTAATATTTGGAAGAGACAGTCCTCCTCCTGCAGCAGGATAACTTAAAGTGCTGAGTGCAAGTCACGGTGTCTTATTTAACCATAAAAAGGAGGAGAACATACTGTCCATCTCTTTAAAAAAAGAGGTCTGTAATACACATGGAGCGGCGCTAAAAAGAAAATTGAACAATGGTAGGATAGACATGCGAATTAGTGCAACTCGACCTATTATTGAGAGTGGGAGCTGGCTCCAACGTGCTAACAGAGGTTTCACCTTTTTCAGCAACTGGATGTAATTTAAGTGAAATAGATCTTCTGCTCTCTCCGTCGCATGGATCCCTAAGTATCTCCTTGGGCAAGTATTATATACCTTTCTAAATTCTGTCAATAAGGAATTGGCACCGCAATTGCACAATATGATTTCTGTTTTGGTCTTATCCATTTTATAGCCTCCTATCTCTTGAAAATCGGAGAATATCCTTATGATTCCGTCTGGGTGTCTGTTTTCGAATCCAGAAAAAGAACAATGTCGTCGGCATAGAGCTTTATACTTGTCATCCCTTGGACAGGGACCGGATGAGCTGCTGAAGGACTACTTGTTGGAGGTACTCTATTTCCTCATCGCGGCCTGTTTCATGCTCCTCTAGTGTATGGACTCGCTCGCCCAGGGAGTCCACACCTCGGCGGACGTCTCGTAAGTCGGCCAGCAGCTCGTGTTTCATGGCAGACAGATCATCTCGAAGAGAGGAAAAAAGCGACTCCAGGAAGTATCGGCTGATTGGGGCCTCCGAGCTTTCAATCCCCTCTGTCTTGTCCGCTCGCCCCACTCCCGGCTGAGTCTCTGACTGTTGTGTTGATGTAAGCAAGAGGTCCTTCACTGACCTGTCCTTCCTGCCCTTAGGGGCAGCCATGATCCTGTACGTGTGGGATTCATTGCTGAGTGGAGAGCTGAGCACCCAGGGATTAGCAGATGCAGGAAGCCAGGAGGGAGAGCTGAAGGGAAATATCACAGCTGGGGGGTCACTGTAGCGCGCCCCTCCCACACCGGACCCCCACTCTCACCTCGGGCCCAGCCCCGTGGGGTATGAGCTCTGTTGATACTGGAGGCCTACCGCCGGAGCCCCACTGCCCCAGTGCTGGTGCAGTGTTGTCTTCCTCTTGGCAGGGCTGCCCAATGATGTGCTGGTTTATCCCGGGGGCCCTCTGCATGCAAGGGATGTAAGCATAAGGTGCAGTGGCCCTAGGTGTCCTCTTGACCAAGGCCGGTGGATGGAAGGTGCCACCAAGACTCCCCACCTGGGCGCCCCCGCCTGCAAACGTCCCTCTCACCAGCTGCAGTGCATGTGCCACTGCTCACCATCCAATGAGGCCTCCCTGAGCTGCAATGTGCTTATTTAGGCACTCTGCCTGGGTAAAGAATGCTGGTGTCCGCAACAGTGATCCCGGGGGGGGCCCCAAGCCGGGCTGGCAGATGGATAGGTCCAGCTCCGTGCCCCTACCAGGATCTCCCAATGTCATGGCCGCACTCGTAGCCCAGTTGGCCTCCAGACTCCTCCGGCCTCACACGCAGCCAAGCATATCTCTCCCTGAGGCCAGCCCCAGAGGCCGCTGCCTTGGCACGGGCTCAGCAGGGTTGTTGGGCTGACCAATGTGTGCTACTCTTCAAGCTCTCAAGTGAGGGGACGCTGTAAGGTGCGAAACGATATGAGCGCACCCTGGGAGCTGCAAGCGTGGCAGCCCCTCCCCCACTCAGCTTCCGAAGTTGTGGCCTACTCGCAGCAGCGGAGCCGGGACCTCGCGTATTGGATGCGGTCCTCTTTATAACCTCTCTCTCTAAAGGAGACTTCCCGTACCATTTCATGTTATCCTTCTGACACCACCTGGTCCCCTCTTCACTTCTTTCTCAACTCATGGCCTCTCTTTCAGCGAAACATTTGGGCCATTTCCACCTGGGCCTCTCTGCATCAACAACACAAAGTACAATTTGCATCTCTGCTTCTTTTTCCAGGGAACTGCTCATTTCTCGAACTGTAGGCCGCAGCCAGACAGCAACCACTGTTCTGTATTTGGACTTGCTTTCACAATCTCACAGTGGCACTCCAGTTACAGAGGAGCTTGAGGGGCCCTGTCTAGGATGGGGAAACTTGAGGGCCACCCCGCAACACAGGAGTGCACCTCTGTCCTATCAGCCCTATCACTTCCTGTGATGTCTCCTGGCCCCTTTGACCACCGACCTCTTTCAGAATCAAAGAGCCCCTTTTGAAGTGTACTGACAGCCTGGCTCTTCCTTCCTCCAGTGTTTGTCTCACCCAGCTCTCAGGAAGGCGCCAGTCATCTGTCTGGGGGATCTTCTTTCTCCACATTCCCATTTCAGCCAGCCCTGGGGTTCCCAGTCTGGACCCACAGGCTTTCTTGCAGTGCACCACTCACAGACACTCGTGCATCCTTAGTACTGGTCATGAACCAGAGTGTAGCTTACCATGAACGGCTGCCACGGAATGCCTATATAACAGAGTGCTCTGTAAAGGCACATGCACGGGCCTCCATGCACTGCTGTCATGGGCACACTTACATACTAGTGTGCCACCGCGTAATTACATGTACGTCGGATTCCCTATACAACTGCTAAGGGGACCACTTACATAAAAGGGTGATGTGTAACAACATTGTCACGATGTGTCCATCCGGGACCGAGAGGAAGAAGACTATACTGACCAGTTACCACCTTATGTTTCTTCTGTCCTTTGTTTTCAGTCGCCGTGGGAATCGTCCATGCAGGACTGTCACATCCCCTTTAATTATGCTCACTTCCCGAAATACCCGACCCATGTGATGGAGTCACATGTTCCTATGTGGAGTTCGTATCTTGAGGAGGCCGCCCATTTAAGCGACGTACAGGAGGGGAGGAGCGTCGTCACATCGGACCACGGAAGTGAAGACTCCGGAAGAAACCTCACAGCGTCCCATGAGATTCCCTGACCGGCAGGACAAGCGGCCATCATCCCTTCGGGATCAGAGGGGGAGAGAATGTCGGGGGCCACAGCGGAGAAGCCGTGACGAACCTCGTGAACAAGAGCCGGACCCCATCCGGTACTGCGGACAAGCCAGTCACGCTTCTGGAGGAGCGTGGCTCCCAGAAATATGTGCCGCTTACGGGGCTGGTTTTCAAAAGGGGATTCGACTACCAGGAAACCTCTTTGTAAGCCTGGGGAGGAAGGAGGGAACTAAAGGGCTGACCCGCTCATAGTGAAAGTCCCGTGTGGCGCTCGCGATCACTTGGTGACGATCAAGGTGCTCTTCCCCCACACCTTTCCCTTGCACGGTGCGTGCCCAAAGAGCCTCTGGTGAAATCCGTTTCTTTCTTCTTTCCTTTGTTTCCTATGATTTCATCGCCTTACCTGTCCCAGAGCGCTAAAGAGAACAGGAGGATCCAGTAATGGACTGTACCCTACCTCTGAAGTCAAGAAGGAAAAGGGGATCTCATCTGCTGGCCGGCAATACTGGGGCCCAAAAAACCAGCCAGAACATTCTGGAACATTTCTATTGTCCTGGTATACATGCACACATTGATAAATACTGCCAAGAATGTGAAATATGCCAAAAGAGAAATCCATACAGACCCTCGGCTGTATCCTTGCAACCCCTATCAATTATAGGGAAGCCGTTTGAGCATGTAGGTATGGACCTCATAGGACCCTTTCCCAGATCTCGAAAAGGCAATCAGTACGCTCTTGTCCTTATCGATTATGCCACTAGATACCCGGATGCTTTTCCCTTTGCGGACCCCAAATACCCTTACCATCTGTGAGAAACTGATAGAATTCTTCTCACGTTTGGGGTTCCCCGAGGAGATCCTCACGGATCAGGGCACACCATTCATTTCTCGTCTAATGGGTCAGGTGTGTAAATCCCTAGACATTACACAAATAAGAACATCAGTATACCACCCCCAAACGGACGGGTTGTGCGAACGGTATAACGGCACGATCAAGCTGACCTTCAAAAAGATGATGACAGCAGAGGGCGCGGACTGGGATGCGTTACTACCCTTGGCCTTGTTTGTCATCCGCTGTCAAAAACAGAGCAGTCTGGTTGTTCACCATTCAAACTCCTGTACGGGAGACAACCACGTACTCTCTTGGAGATGACCAAGGAGGCTTGGTAAAGAGAGAAACCTGAGGAGAACCAAAGCTTCCTCGACTATTCAGAGAAACTAAAAACCCGGTTGTCCAAGTTACGAGAGTTTGCCTGTGACAACCTTGAGAAGGCTCAGCGGCGACAGCAGGTGTTTTACGACAAGGGTAAGAGGTGGCAACATCTCCAGGTGCATGACTGGGTTCTAGTCCTTTTACCATCCTCCCTTCCCAAAACCAGGGCAAAGTGGAAAGGCCTCTATGAGGTGATTGACAAAATAGGTCTAACAACCTACCGTCTCCGCCTTAGTAAAAACAAAACACAGATATTTCACATTAACTTACTAAAAAAATGGTTAGGACCAGCCCCTAAATCCCCCCTGATGTTAGATACAGAACCCGACAAGACATCATCTACTATTCCCCAACTGGACATAAACAATGCCCTTCACGAGACACAAAGGGAGTCCTTAGAGGCCCTGCTCTCTTCTTTTTCCTCTATATTTTCTGATAATCCAGGACGGACCAGCCTGATAGAGCACACCATCCCTTCTATACCAGGAAATACCAAAAGACAACGGCTTTATCGCATTCCAACAGCCCATCGAAAAGCCATTGAGGACGAAATACAGAGTATGCTCTCCTCGGGGATCATACGACCCTCCAAAAGTGACTGGTCCTCACCTGTGGTCCTCGACCCAAGGCCAGACGGGTCTGTGAGATTTTGCATAGACTTCAGAGCCGTGAATTCTATCACCCGATTCGATTCCTATCCCCTACCTCGGGTAGACGAGTTAATAGAACAACTAAGGGAAGCCCAGTACATAACCACCTTAGATCTTACCAAGGGGTATTGGCAGGTCCCCCTTACCCCACAAGATCAACCTAAAACAGCCTTTTCCAGTCCCTCTGGCCTATATGAATTCACCGTTCTCCCTTTTGGCCTTCATGGCGCACTAGCTACTTTTCCACGCCTCATGGACGTGGTAATGCAACACCATCAGAGATACTCTTCTGCATACCTCGATGACATCGTAATATACAGTCCAGACTGGGAACAACACCTCTCCCATTGTCAGACGGTATTCCAAGCCCTACAGGAAGCAGGTTTGCATATAAATTCCAAGAAATCTAGGGTAGCCTACCATAAAGTCTGCTATTTGGGTTACCTCTTGGGGAATGGCGTAGTAGAACCCCAACATGACAAGGGCCATCACCAACACTCCGTTCCCCACGACCAAAAAGGGAGTTAGGGCATTCTTGGGGTTACTTGGGTACTACCGCCGGTTCATTTCCCATTACTCCCAGATAGCCTCCCCTCTGACCGATCTCCTACAGAAAGTCGTTAGGGAAAAATACCTCCTATCACCTCCCTTGCCAGCCCTCCAGGCTTTCCAGAATCTGAAACAGACTATTACAACCAGTCCTGTTTTAATATCACCTGACTTCAAAAAGCCTTTCATCCTCCAGATCGACGCATCTGACATGGGTCTGGGTGCAGTCCTATTCCAACTGACTGTGGGCGGCGTTGAAAGGCCTATTGCCTTTATCATTCGCAAACTATTCCTCGGCGAGAGGAACTACCTGTCATCGAAAAGGAGTGTCTGGCGGTCAAATGGGGTGTGGAAAAGATGCGATATTACCTTGAGGGCTCCCCTTTTCTCCTGTATACTGATCATGCTCCCATTCAGTGGTTGAGTCGCAACAAGGGGAACAACGCCAGGGTCCTGAGATGGTTCCTGTCCCATCAGCCCTTTACCTTTGAGGTCCGGCACCGGAAGGGCAGGCTCAATGCGAACGCTGACTTCCTATCCCTTGTCAGTCAGTTCCCCGATCGTGAACTGCCTAGGTGGAAGATGTGTCACGATGTGTCCATCCGGGACCGGAAGCAAGAAGACTATACTGACCAGTTACCTCCTTATGTTACTCCTGTCCTTTCTTTTCAGTCACCTTGGGAATCGTCCATGCAGGACTGTCACGTCCCCTTTAATTATGCTCACTTCCCGGAATACCCGACCCATGTGATGAAGTCACATGTTCCTATGTGGAGTTCGTACCCTGAGGAGGCCGCCCATTTAAGCGGTGTACAGGAGGGGAGGAGCGTCGTCACATCGGACCACGGAAGTGAAGACTCCGGAAGAAACCTCACAGCGTCCCGTGAGATTCCCCGACCGGCAGGACAAGTGGCCATCATCCCTTCGGGATCAGAGAGGGAGAGAACGCTGGAGCCACAGCGGAGAAGCCGTGACGAACCTCGTGAACGGGAGCCGGACCCCATCCGGTACTGCGGACAAGCCAGCCATGCACCTGGAGAAACGTGGCTCCCAGAGGTACGTGCCCGCGTACGGGGCTGGTTTTCAATAGGGGATTCGACTACCAGGAAATCTCTTTTTAAGCCTAGGGAGGAAGGAGGGAACTAAAGGGCTGACCCGCTCATAGTGAAAGTCCCGTGTGGCGCTCGCGATCGCTTGGTGGCGGTCAAGGTGCTCTTCCCCCCACACCTTTCCCTTGCACTGTGCGTGCCCAAAGAGCCTCTGGTGAAACCAGTTTCTTTCTTCTTTCCTTTGTTTCCTATGGTTTCATTGCCTCACCTGTCCCAGAGCGAGAAAGAGAACAGGAGGTTCCAGTAAAGGAGTGTACCCTACCTCTGAAATCAAGAAGGAAAAGGGGATCTCGTTGTGTTGCAATTGACTTAATAGTGGAGTCTCTCAAAATAAAACTCCTTGTTTCACCATCCTAGTATCCTGGCCCCTTACTGGTTATCCACAAACATGTATGCAGGTCTCCAAGCACTGCTGTCAGGGCACGCATAAATAACAGCATGCCGTGTAATGACTTTATATTTGGTACTACATCCATCCTGAGGTAGGCAAAGAGGGAGCTAAGCACACAGAAGCAGAACTTCAATGAAGTGGACTGGCAGCCCTGCTCCCATGGCAGACACAGACCAGCATGGCCGAGATACGGATCACCAGTCACAGGATGGTATTCTGCCACCACTGTGCTCGGGCATCTTAGCTCTTGGTAATTACAGTAGCCCTTCACCACTAGGGCGGTAGTGCATGGTGAGCACCTACCGGTCTAACCAGACCGCAATCCATAAGACAGGCCTAGGTCATGGTGCACACGTATGATCTGTGTTTGCCTATGACCAAAAATTGTTACCATGGATCTAGATATCACCGCAGCTGGGGCACTTAGGGCAGGTTTACACGTTTGTTACATGTGAAGGGCTTTTCGGTCCCAACAAACACCACTCCCAGATCCAGCTACCCAAGTCAACCACTAACCTGGAGCAGTTAGATTGTCAGATTGGTAAAAGCATCAGTATTTCCGTGGCTCAATCTGGCTCTGTGCGCCTCTACAAAATCTAACCCTTGCAAAGAGATAGACCATTTCAACATCTTGGGATTCTCTCCCTTTATAGCGTTCAACCACTTTAGTAGCTATTGACCTGTTTGCACTGCAGACACAGTGCCAAAGAGGTAAGCACTCTTTCTCAATAGCCGGACAGTTCTGTTCTCTAGGTAGTAACCTACTAATAAAGGCTATCTGATGTTCTCTACCTGTGCTATCCAGTTGAGCTAACCCCGCTCCAAGTCCTTTGCCCAAAGCATTTGTCTGTACATTGAAAGGATGACCACAGTCAGGTGCTGTCAGTGCCAGTGTATTGCATAATGGCTCAGTCGAGTTCACATTTTTAGGCTGCTTCTTGGATATCAAAGTATTTACTGAGGCATCTATACTCCTGTAGTTGCCACAAAGTTCCTGTAGTATCGATAAGTCCTAGAAAGACCCTCACTTCAGTCTGTGTAGTAGGCACTTCCCAGTCCAACACTGACTGAGTTTTGTCATCCAATGGGTGAATCTTGCCGGTCCTGACCTCATGACCTAGGTGGATTACAGAGGACTGCCCCACCTGACACTTGGTTGCCTCGATGGTCCGTATCCTTGCCAACACCTGTCCCCTGTGTCTCACCACAATATCATCCAGGTAAGCCACACAAAACTCTCCCAGGCTTGCAAGACCACGGTTCCCTAGGCGCTGAAAAGTAGTAGAAGCATTCTTCACCCCAAAGGGCATTACCTTCATTACCTTCAACTGCTACAATCCCTCTGGTGCACAAAATGCAGCCTTCTCCTTGGTCGTTTGTGCTAAGGTGATCTGCCAGTAGTCACTGGTCAAATCAAAGGTGCTCAAATACCTTGCAGCGCCGAACCGACCGCAAGCTCAGCCGCTCTTGGGATTGGATGGGCATCGGACTTTGTCACCTCATTGAGGGTTCATTAGTCCACACAGACCCGCAAGTCAGTAGACCTTTGCTTTCGTACTAGAACTACAGGAGTAGACCACAGACTAAGAGGTCTGTCAATGCCCTCCAGGGCCAACATTTGGGCAATTTCCCCTTTAATGCTCTGAATCCTCTCAGGCGTTCCGTACATTCCACCCCTCGATGGCAAACTCTCTCCTGTGTGTAGTGTTTGGGCACAAGGACCCCGCAGAGGGGTCTCACCTAAATCATGAAGGGAGAGACAACACCGTTGGGTGTGGCCAGTGGGGAGGAATGGGAAGTGACGTGGCAGGGTTATTCGTACTGGGAAGTAGTTGTGTTTGAGGGCGAAGTAAACAAATAAACTGCACGTCTGCCCACAACCTCCTGTTTGTGCCTATTGCTATGAGCTAGCGCCCTATGAGACACGACAGCTTGCGACGAGGTTGAACAATACCCGCCTGCATCACACTTGCTCGCACGTCAGAGCTTCCATCACCGTCTGCTGGTTTCGCTCCCGCCAGATGCCCGCGGCGTGTTTTCCAAAGCCCTGCCCACTGCTGTGTTGATTTCTTGGGTGAGAGATGGAGACAAACCAAGGGCTAACTGGAGAAGTGCAACTGCTGCTTCTGAGCACCCCTTTCACCGGCATCACCACGATGTACATGGCGCTGCCTGGTGTGCGTTACGGGTGAGTAGTCGCGCTTAACAAACACTCGATGGATTGATTGAA
This sequence comes from Triturus cristatus, assembly GCF_964204655.1. Taxonomy (NCBI): domain Eukaryota; kingdom Metazoa; phylum Chordata; class Amphibia; order Caudata; family Salamandridae; genus Triturus; species Triturus cristatus. The sequence goes on along the minus strand of NC_140590.1, from coordinate 1,852,403,800 downwards.
TAGTAAAGCTGGGATGGAGGTTGGGGGATATGTTTTCAGCCAGAGGTCAGAGGTCACCGAAACAGTTTAGATCAGGCCAGCCTTGGTATTCTAGGGGAGGAATACATGTAAATAGACTGAATAAGGACAGCCATCTGTTTATTTGTTCCCAGTGTAACCTCTTGAAAGCCTTGGTCTGACCACTGATGTAGCAGAGTCTTTGCTGGAAGGAGAGACTGTCCTAGGTCGCAGGAGGAGGGAATTAGAGTAAGGCACCGCCCCCCCCCCCCCACCTCTGCAAGGTGCTGTGTGTTAATCTGTTTGAGATCAAAGCATTGGATGTGAGACAGCCGTGCTACTGCTGCCTGCTGCTTGCTTGTGAGGCTCGGACACAGACCCTTTGAGGTGGCAGGAGGTTTTGCACGGCCTTTCAGCCATTAAGACCTGACTCGATAAGTACGGGGGGCAAAGGTGAGCTGGAAGTCTGAGACAACAGACAGAGAGACCCACGCAGGCATGCGTAGTGCAGGATTTGGAGGTGGACAATGACTACTGTGTGATGTTTGGGAGCGTGACCCAACCCAACCACGCCTTGTGTTGTTGGTACTACAAAAGGGTCAGTGTTGCCGACCCCTGGTTTGCTCTTCTCGCCAGCCCCTGGCTTGCTCATCTGGGCCATCCAAGAGCATTCAAGGTCTCTTCTTGTGCGGGATCACTAGAAGCCAGAAGTAGGTTTAAATGCGGGAGGCTCTCCTTGATGAATGTTTGACTACAGGCGCTCCCTGCCTCAGGGATCCGTTTGATCTTACCTTGGTAACGAACAATATTGTTACCAGCCAATAAATCTGTAAGTAAGATTCTCACACCACACACACAGCACACCTTAGCGTGTGTGCTGATAATCACCCACTCACTCACGTGGCACCAAAAGAATCTTTCTTGCCATATCTTTCTCATGGTCCTGAAGAAATCCTCGTTTAAACTATTAAGAGGCTGAAACATGTCAGCCTTTTTTTAAACGGAGATATTGAAGATCATTGCTACTTTCACAATATCTCACTTTGGAACCGATGTAGGTGGCTAAATACCGGTGGGTCACCCCGAAATTCGGTAAATTTCAGGGTTACCAACCGGTATTTAGCCATTCCTAATGTAGGTGATGATTCGGTAAAAATCGGAGTGCTTATGTGCTTTAAGAATTCGTTAATTACCATGGTGGTAATTAACAAATTCCTTTAAAAATTCACTTCTGCATTTTTTTTTAAGTGCCATGTGGCACACATCTATGCCCTTAGGGCATGTATGTGCGCCACATGTGCACACAGGCTCATTTCAGGGGTGCAACAGGGTGTCCTTTGGACACCCCGGCACCCTTGAAATACCTCCTGGTATTACCGATTCGGTATTACAGAATGGCCTTACATTCATTCCTATTGGCCTCCGAGCCCATAGGAATGAATGGCTAAGGTATTCCTTATTACCGAATCGGAATTACCGATTCCGTAATAAAGAATATTAAGGAATCGGTATCTTTTACCGATTCATTAGCTACATATGAAATACCGATTTCTTAATACCGAATCGGTAAAATTCAGTATTAAGAATTCGGTATTTATAGATTATCTACATCTGGCCCTTTGTTTTTAATGTGTCCTAAAGCCCCATAAAATACACTACTAGTCGTCAGGGCAATTTAGAGACATTTTTAACCATGCCACTTCTTCAAAAGACACTTTTTCACACGCACACTGTCACCAAAATAAACCCGCTCCACTGTAATCAGGTGTTGCAGCACAGCTAGGTTCCATTCGGGTACCTAGCTGGGAACCCTATGATGAAGCATGCCCCCAGCTAGGTTGTTGGGTGAGGGGCAAAGCTAACTTACACTCACTTCGACCTGGTTTCTGGGAAGGGGACTCTCCAGAGGAAGGCGAGGAATTTCGCGTCTACACCTAAGACTACAATGGCTCCTGAGAAAGAACAAGGTCTACACCAAGGACTGCACTGGCCCCTGAGAAGGAACGGGGTCTACAGCAAGTACTGCACCGGTCCCTGAGAAGGTACGGGGTCTACACCAAGGACTGCACTGGCCCCTGAGAAAGAACGGGCTCTACACCAAGGACGACACTGATTCCTGAGAAGGAACGGGGTCTACACCAAGGACTGCACTGGTACCTGAGAAGGAAAGGGGTCTACACTAAGGACTTCGCTGGTCCCTGAGAAGGAACGTGGTCCACACCAAAGACTGCACTGGCCCCTGAGAAGGAACGGGGTCTACACCAAGGACTTCCCTGGTCCCTGAGAAGGAACGGGGTCTACACCAAGGACGTCCCTGGCCCCTGAGAAGGAACGGGGTCTACACCAAGTACTTCGCCGGTCCCTGAGAAGGAACGGGGTCTACACCAAGGACTACACCGTTCCCTGAGAAGGAACCGGGTCTACACCAAGGACGACACTGATCCCTGAGAAGGAACAGGGTCTACACCAAGGATTTCCCTGGTCCCTGAGAAGGAACGGGGTCTACACCAAGGACTGCACTGGTCCCTGAGAAGGAATGGGGCCTACTCCAAGGACTTCCCTGGTCCCTGAGAAGGAACAAGGTCCACACCAAGGACTGCACTGGTCCCTGAGAGGGAACGAGGTCTACACCAAGGACTGCACTGGTCCCTGAGAAGGAACGGGGTCTACATCAAGGAATGCACTGGTCCCTGAGAAGGAACGGGGTCTACACCAAGGACTGCACTGGACCCTTAGAAGGAATGGGGTCTATACCAAGGACTGCACTGCTCCCTGAGAAGGAATTAGTTCTACACCAAGGACTGCACTGGCCCCTTAGAAAGAATGGGGTCTACCCCAAGGACTGCACTGGTCCCTAAGAAGAAGAGGGTTCTACACCAAGAACTGCACTGGACCCTTAGAAGGAATGGGGTCTACACCAAGGACGACACTGATCCCTGAGAAGGAACGGGGTCTACACCAAGGACTGCACTGGCCCCTGAGAAGGAACGGGGTCTACTCCTAGGACTGCACTGGCCTCTGAGAAGAAATGGGGTCTACACCAAGGACTGCACTGATCCCTGAGAAGGAACGGGGTCTACACCAAGGACTGCACTGGTCCCTGAGAGGGAACGGGGTCTATACCAAGGACTTCACTGGTCCCTGAGAAGGGATGGGGTCTACACCAAGGACTGCACTCGTCCCTGAGAAGGAATGGGGTCCACACCAAGAGCAGCACTGGTCCCTGAGAAGGAACGGGGTCCACACCAAGGACTGCTCTGGTCCTTGAGAAGGAACGGGGTCAACACCAAGGACTGAACTGGTCCCTGAGAAGGAATGAGTTCTACACCAAAGACTGCACTGGCCCCTGAGAAAGAACGGGCTCTAAACCAAGGACTGCACTGGTCCCTGAGAGGAAGACAGTTCTACAACAAGGACTGCACTGGTCCCTGAGAGCGAACAGGGTCTACACCAAGGACTGCACTGGACCCTTAGAAGGAATGGGGTCTACACCAAGGACGACACTGATCCCTGAGAAGGAATAGGATCTACACCAAGGACTGCACTGGACCCTTAGAATGAACGGGGTCTACACCAAGGACTGCACTGGCCCCTGAGAAGGAACAGGGTCTACACCAAGGACTGCACTGGACCCTTAGAAGTAATGGGGTCTACACCAAGGACGACACTGATCCCTGAGAAGGAATAGGATCTACACCAAGGACTGCACTGGACCCTTAGAAGGAACGGGGTCTACACCAAGGACTGCACTGTCCCCTGAGAAGGAACGGGGTCTACTCCAAGGACTGCACTGGCCCCTGAGAAGAAACGGGGTCTATACCAAGGACTTCCGTGGTCCCTGAGAACAAACAGGGTCTCCACAAAGTACTGCACTGGTCCCTGAGAAGGAACGTGGTCTACACCAAGGACTGCACTGGTCCCTGTAAAGGAACGGGGTCTACACCAAGGACTGCACTGAGCCCTGAGAAGGAACGGGGTCTACACCAAGGACTGCACTTGTCCCTGAGAAGGAACGCGGTCTACACCAAGGACTGCACTGGCCCCTGAGAAGGAAGGGGGTTTACACCAAGGTCTGCTCTGGTCCCTGAGAAGGAACGGGGTCAACACCAAGGTCTTCCCTGGTCCCTGAGAAGGAATGGGGTCTACACCAAGGACTGCACTGGTCCCTAAGAAGGAGTGGGGGCAACACCAAGGACTTCCCTGGTCCCTGAGAAGGAACGGGGTCTCCACAAAGGACGGCACTGGTCCCTGAGAAGGAACGGGGTCTACACCAAGGACTGCACTGGTCCGGAGAAGGAATGGGGTCTACACCAATGACTGCACTGGTCCCTGAGAAGGAATGGGGTCTACACCAAGGACTGCACTGGACCCTTAGAAGGAACGGGGTCTATACCAAGGACTGCACTGGTCCGTAAGAAGGAATGGGGTCTACACCAAGGACTGCACTGGAACCTTAGACGGAACGGGGTCTACACCAAGGAAAGCACTGGCCCCTGAGAAGGAACGGGGTCTACACCAAGGACTGCACTGGTCCCTGAGAAGGAACGGGGTCTACACCAAGGACTGCACTGGCCCCTGATAAGGAACGAGGTTTACACCAAGGACTGCTCTGGTCCCTGAGAAGGAACGGGGTCTACACCAAGGACTGCACTGGTCCCTGAGATGGAATGGGGTCCTCACCAAGGACTGCACTGGTCCCCAAGAAGGAACGGAGTCTACACCAAGGACTTCCCTGGTCCCTGAGAAGGAGCGGGGTCTACACCAAGGACTGCACTGGTCCCTGAGAAGGAACGGGGTCTACACCAAGGACTGCACTGGTCCCTGAGAAGGAACGGGGTCTACACCAAGGACTGCAATGGACCCTTAAAAGGAACGGGGTCTACACCAAGGACTGCACTGAGCCCTGAGAAGGAATGGGGTCTACACCAAGGACAACACTGATCCCTGAGAAGGAATAGGATCTACACCAAGGACTGCACTGGACCCTTAGAAGGAACGGGGTCTACACCAAGGACTGCACTGTCCCCTGAGAAGGAACGGGGTCTACTCCAAGGACTGCACTGGCCCCTGAGAAGAAACGGGGTCTATACCAAGGACTTCCGTGGTCCCTGAGAACAAACAGGGTCTCCACAAAGTACTGCACTGGTCCCTGAGAAGGAACGTGGTCTACACCAAGGACTGCACTGGTCCCTGTAAAGGAACGGGGTCTACACCAAGGACTGCACTGAGCCCTGAGAAGGAACGGGGTCTACACCAAGGACTGCACTTGTCCCTGAGAAGGAACGCGGTCTACACCAAGGACTGCACTGGCCCCTGAGAAGGAAGGGGGTTTACACCAAGGTCTGCTCTGGTCCCTGAGAAGGAACGGGGTCTACACCAAGGTCTTCCCTGGTCCCTGAGAAGGAATGGGGTCTACACCAAGGACTGCACTGGTCCCTAAGAAGGAGTGGGGGCAACACCAAGGACTTCCCTGGTCCCTGAGAAGGAACGGGGTCTCCACAAAGGACGGCACTGGTCCCTGAGAAGGAACGGGGTCTACACCAAGGACTGCACTGGTCCGGAGAAGGAATGGGGTCTACACCAATGACTGCACTGGTCCCTGAGAAGGAATGGGGTCTACACCAAGGACTGCACTGGACCCTTAGAAGGAACGGGGTCTATACCAAGGACTGCACTGGTCCGTAAGAAGGAATGGGGTCTACACCAAGGACTGCACTGGAACCTTAGACGGAACGGGGTCTACACCAAGGAAAGCACTGGCCCCTGAGAAGGAACGGGGTCTACACCAAGGACTGCACTGGTCCCTGAGAAGGAACGGGGTCTACACCAAGGACTGCACTGGCCCCTGATAAGGAACAAGGTTTACACCAAGGACTGCTCTGGTCCCTGAGAAGGAACGGGGTCTACACCAAGGACTGCACTGGTCCCTGAGATGGAATGGGGTCCTCACCAAGGACTGCACTGGTCCCCAAGAAGGAACGGAGTCTACACCAAGGACTTCCCTGGTCCCTGAGAAGGAGCGGGGTCTACACCAAGGACTGCACTGGTCCCTGAGAAGGAACGGGGTCTACACCAAGGACTTCCCTGGTCCCTGAGAAGGAACGGGGTCTACACCAAGGACTGCAATGGACCCTTAAAAGGAACGGGGTCTACACCAAGGACTGCACTGAGCCCTGAGAAGGAACGGGGTCTACACCGAGGACTGCACTTGTCCCTGAAAAGGAACACGGTCTACACCAAGGACTGCACTGGCCCCTGAGAAGGAAGGGGGTTTACACCAAGGTCTGCTCTGGTCCCTGAGAAGGAACGGGGTCTACACCAAGGTCTTCCCTGGTCCCTGAGAAGAAATGGGGTCTACACCAAGGACTGCACTGGTCCCTAAGAAGGAGTGGGGGCAACACCAAGGACTTCCCTGGTCCCTGAGAAGGAACGGGGTATACACCAAGGACTGCACTAGTCTCTGAGAAGGAGCAGGGTCTACACCAAGGACTACACTGGTTCCTGAGAAGGAACGGGGTCTACACCAAGGACTTCCCCGGTCCCTGAGAATAAACGGTGTCTACACCAATGACTTCCCTGGTCCCTGAGAAGGAATGGGGTCTACTCCAAGGACTGCACTGGTCCCTGACAAGGAACGGGGTCTACATCAAGGGTTGCGCTGGTCCCTGAGAGGGAACTGGGTCTACACCAAGGACTGTATTGGTCCCTGAGAAGAAACGGGGTCTACACCAAGGACTGCACTGATCCCTGAGAAGGAATGGGGTCTACACCAAGGTTTGCACTGGTCTCTGAGAGGGAACAGGGTCTACACCAAGGACTGTATTTGTCCCTGAGAAGAATCGGGGTCTACACCAAGGACTGCACTGGCCCCTGAGAAGGAACGGAGTCTACACCAAGGGCTGCACTGGTCCCTGAGAAGAAACTGGGTCTACACTAAGGACTTCCCTGGACCCTGAGAAGGAACGGGATCTACTCCAAGGTCTGCACTTTGCCCTGAGAAGGAACTGGGTTTACACCAAGGATTGCACTGGTCCCTGAGAGGGAACGGGGTCTACACCAAGGACTGTATTGGTCCCTGAGAAGGAACGGGTGCCATCTCCTGATTTAGAAAGACCCAGAATGACCAGAGAGACTATGTGCTGTGGAGTTGCAAACCTGAGACACCCAAAGGAGCTCGGTAATGTTTGGAAGTGGTGAGCCGTGCCTGCCTGCACCTGGAGGCTGAATCTCACACAGTCCTCGAGGCCTCGTTGAAAGCTAGAGGCCTCCTGGACATGGGATTCCTGCTGAGTGGCTGGAGGGAGAAGATATGTTGGGCACTTGTGAGTACTGCACAGGAACCCTTCTTGTCTCTCCATACCGCATGCAGAAGCCCTGCGGGTGTTTAGGAAGCTACAGCTTTCCAGAGAGTGATCATATGTTTTTAGATTTGACCCTATTTTAATTATAGAACACTTATTGATTTAACTACATTGATCTGGGTGGTTTCTTGAGGCAGGAATTGTGCTGGTTTTATTACCCCCACCTCCTTGTAAACATTTGTTGAAGTTATCTTCCATCTCAGTCCTGTGCTACTAAGGGGTAGACAAGTCTGTATTAGGGAAACAGGGCCCGATTCACAGAACTAACTTAAGACAAAATCCTAAACTTACTACTTTTGGTATTCACAGAAGTTAGGATTTGTCTTAAGTTTGTCTTAAGACAAACTTAAGACAGACTTAAGACAGACTTGAGACAGACTTAAGACAAACTTAAGACAAAATCCTAACTTCTGTGAATACCAAAAGTAGTAAGTTTAGGATTTTGTCTTAAGTTTGTTCTGTGAATCGGCCTCACAGTGTTTGCCTGGTGAGGAGCTAGTTTTCACAATGGTGGAAGACTTCGCCTCAGTGGGTAACCCAGCTTCCTACAGCAGGAATGCCGCCAAATAGTCTAAACTACTGGAAACCGCTCTGTGTAGCATTCCAAGCTGTTGTTTTTTGCCCACAGTGCTACTCCAGACAGAGGCGCCTTGGAGAAATCAGGACTGAACATGCTACTCATGGGAACAGTCCATTCCAAACTGAGGCTAGGACCCTCCAGACGGGGCCACAAGCAGCCCCAATGGCTAACATACATCAACATGTTTCGGTAAAATTCTTCAGATGGCCACCACCTTCTTCAGGGCTATATGGTATAGTTCAACAATGAAATAGAGGGGGATCCTGAATCCTGCAAGATGGCCGAGGGGTCTGATATTTCAACAGACAAAACTATCAAGTTACTAAAAAAACTGACAGTGCTGTCAGGCTGATCATCTTCTTAATGGAGAAAATGTCATCTCAGTTCTCACAATTACAAAAGGAAGTGAATAAACACCAGCTCATCCTGAGACAGAATCAAGTATTCAAGAGAAAAAAGGAACATTGCTAGATTGGCTTCAATCCCTGCATAAAATGCCTCATGTACGCGACTGAGTGGGGTCGAGTGTACCCCACACATATTTTACACTGTGTTTCCTCTAAGGTATGCGCTAGGGCGCTCACGCAATGTTTGTCTTCTTGCTGCGCATGAAGAGACTGAGAGCGCCACAAAAGAGAAACAACAGAGGCTAATCATTACACCAAGTGTGAATTGCTAATTAACTTTATCAAGCTCTTCACTGCAGGAAAATCTTAAGGATTTTGGGGGTCTGAGCCAAATTTATTTAGGGGCCCTGTTCGGAACAGCTTTGGATTTAGGATCCAGTTTCAGGTCTTTCATTCCCTGTTGGCCAGGGTCGTGGACAGTGCAGAGGACACTCGTCCAAATTTTAAGTGTGTTTACATCTAATACTCTGAGCTAAGGACATATTTTCAATATCATAATAAAGCAGCAGCCCATGAATATTATTGCAAATAATCTGTCACCCACCTCAGTTCTCTCATATGTGCGGTCCTGTTTCGACCTAAAAGAAACTTTTTTATGGATGCAGACATAAAATTTGTCTGCAAAACGTCCCTAATAGAGTCCCACAGATCACCCATTTAAAAAATAAACTAAAGGGGAAAAGTATTTTAAAGCAATCTGTGTAAGAATCATTCATGCTCATCAGGTAAGGATTGTCTGTATGACAGAGCTGGCTCTATTAGAGGGCCCCCTGAAAGGCTTGGACCCTCGGCCAGTAGCCACGTTGCCCATGCTTTAAAACGTCCCCTGCTGGTGTTGGGCAGTCAGAGCTGGAAGAATTGCCAGATAATGTTTTTGAGGGATGCAGTAATTATCTGGAAGATGGCCATGTGTTTATGTTGGAAACATCTGGAATGCAAACACCAGAACAAACTGATGACTTCAAAAACTGTTTAGAATAGTATGGAGTGGCTTTTTGTTTTAGGGTAGATTGAGGAAGAGTGGGGTGGTGTAGATTGGAGTGGGTTAGATTGGGAGTGGAGTGGGTTAGATTTGAGTGGAGTGTGGTAGATTAGGGTGTGGTAAATTTGGGTAGATCGGGATAGATTGGGGTAGAGTGGATTGGAATGGGCTAGATTTGATTGGAGTGTGGTATATTGGAATGTGGCTGATTGGGGTGGAGTGGGGTAGATTGGGGTAGAGTGAATTGGAGTTGGGCAGATTGGGGTAGCATGGATTGGAGTGGGGTAGAGTGGAGTGGAGTAGATTGGGTGGATTGGAGTGGGGTAAATTGTAGTAGCTAGGAGTGGAGTACATTTATCAAAGTGCGCTCCTGTTCATGAACCTGCTGGCGTTAGGTCCTTCCTCCCAACGTTCATCAGCAGGTTCACAGATAGGAGCCCACCTTGATGAAAGTGACTACAAGGGTTCTTGAGCCCTTCCTCCTTGGGACCCAGATGACTCGATAGTGGGGTGCCTAGGTGCCTCAGAGTAGACTGAGGTCAACCCTACATTGTATAGTGGCATGCACATCTGCAGTGGCCACGCTTGGATCCTGTGTTTCCTTCCTGAAGAATGCCACAAACTCGCATTAGCCATCAGGCAGAAACATGTTGACGGTGTGTGTGGTGATGGGATACTAATTCCCCTTATCCCCACGGTTGGTTTTTAATACCAAGTGGTGTTCCATGTAAATATAAAGGTGACTTTGGCATATCACATTGGTTTTTAATGTTTATATTTCATGGGTCCATTCTTAGGAAGCAGTGCCTCCCTGATTCCAGGTGTAGGCCCACTCTTCATCAGACTGGGTTTGTGAAGAGCGTGGGTAGTTCTATTATGAAGCGTGACAGGTGGTGGTGTGTGAGGACACCCCGTCACATTTTTGTGTATGCCCAGAAGTAGATTGGTATGAGGTGGAGCATTGGTTGGTACACAGGAATAAACTGAATCTTGGTGGCTTTGTTGAGTGAAAGCTGCTGTGACTAGAGGCCAGCTCGCCCTTAAGTCCCCATAGCTTCTTCTTTCCTACCATGGATGGTGTCCAGACAGTAGCGGCTCACATAGGGCGTGCTGTGGGGCAGTGAGCGAGGTGGGGGAGGGGCAGGGTGGGGGGGGTAGCAAACACAGACATACGGAGGAACGGAATAATTACTTTCCTCCCTTCCGTTCTCTGTCCGTGTTTGCTACCCCCCACCCTACCCCACCGCCCCGCAGCACACCCTATGCTAGCCGCTATTGTGTCCAGAGTGTGTCTGTTTAGGTCTGGCAGAAGGCACTCAGCCGTCACTACTCAGCTGTACTTGTGGACAATTGTTACAAGCCACTTCTGCTGTACAATTCGTACGGGTCACCTGTGATGCACATTTATTACAAGTCCCTTCTGTTGCACAATTCTTACAAGTCACTTGTGATGCACAAATAGAAGTCACTTGTGATGTTGCAGCTGGATTGTAGTATAAAAACTAGAGGCAGTTTTGGATACAGGGATTACAAGCTTACATCTGATATCAAACCTGGCTTTGCATAAAAATACACACATAGAAAGTGCCTTTACTCACCACATTTGGGATGTGACACCAGTAACATATTATCTGTCCTCAGCTTGAAGGTTCCTAGCCCCTGGAAGGTCTCCGGGCTGCACAGGGTGCTGGGGTAAAGCACCCCCTTGTAGGTGAGCAGAAGCTCTTCGGGGGCCCTGTCTCTGTCTTCAATGGACAGCTTTCCCCCTAGTTATATGACTTCTTTCACGTGTGCCATGTGTGTGTGCAGACTTTGATAGTGTGCGTGCAGGCTTTGATGGTGTGTGCGTGCAGGCTTTGATGGTGTGGGTGCAGGCTTTGATGGTGTGCGTGCAGGCTTTGATGGTGTGTGCATGCAGGCTTTGAAGGTCTGTGTGTGCAGGCTTTGATAATGTGCGTGCAGGCTTTGATGGTGTGTGCGTGCAGGCTTTGATGGTGTGGGTGCAGGCTTTGATAATGTGCGTGCAGGCTTTGATGGTGTGTGCGTGCAGGCTTTGATGGTGTGGGTGCAGGCTTTGATGGTGTGCATGCAGGCTTTGATGGTGTGTGTGCAGGCTTTGATGGTGTGTGCATGCAGGCTTTGATGGTGTGCGTGCAGGCTTTGATGGTGTGTGCGTGCAGGCTTTGATGGTGTGGGTGCATGCTTTGATGGTGTGCGTGCAGGCTTTGATGGTGTGCGTGCAGGCTTTGATGGTGTGGGTGCATGCTTTGATGGTGTGCATGCAGGCTTTGATGGTGTGTGTGCAGGCTTTAATGGTGTGTGCATGCAGGATTTGATGGTCTGTGTGTGCAGGCTTTGATAATGTGCGTGCAGGCTTTGATGGTGTGGGTGCAGGCTTTGATGGTGTGCATGCAGGCTTTGATGGTGTGGGTGCAGGCTTTGATGGTGTGGGTGCAGACTTTGATGGTGTGGGTGCAGACTTTGATGGTGTGGGTGCAGACTTTGATGGTGTGGGTGCAGGCTTTGATGGTGTCCGTACAGGCTTTGATGGTGTGTGGGCAGGCTTTGATGGTGTGGGTGCAGGCGTTGATGGTGTGCGTGCAGACTTTGATGGTGTGGGTGCAGGCTTTGATGGTGTGTGTGCAGGCTTTGATGGTGTGTGCATGCAGGATTTGATGGTCTGTGTGTGCAGGCTTTGATAATGTACGTGCAGGCTTTGATGGTGTGGGTGCAGGCTTTGATGGTGTGCATGCAGGCTTTGATGGTGTGGGTGCAGGCTTTGATGGTGTGGGTGCAGACTTTGATGGTGTGGGTGCAGACTTTGATGGTGTGGGTGCAGACTTTGATGGTGTGGGTGCAGGCTTTGATGGTGTCCGTACAGGCTTTGATGGTGTGTGGGCAGGCTTTGATGGTGTGGGTGCAGGCGTTGATGGTGTGCGTGCAGACTTTGACGGTGTGGGTGCAGGCTTTGATGGTGTCCGTACAGGCTTTGATGGTGTGTGGGCAGGCTGTGATAATGTGCGTGCAGGCTTTGATGGTGTGCGTGCAGGCCTTTATTGTGTGCGTGCAGGCTTTGATGGTGTGTGCTTGCAGGCTTTGATGGTGTGTGCATGCAGGCTTTGATGGTGTGTGCGTGCAGTCTTTGATGGTGTGTGCATGCAGGCTTTGATGGTGTGTGTCAGGAAGGCCAAACGGAAACTCTCCACGGAGGCAGAATGAAGATAAGTTCCCAATGCCCTCCTCCCAGAGCTCACTGCGTTAAATCAGCTGCTCCAGGCAGGGGGAAAGTGGAGTTGGACAGAGAAAGAGACACTCGAGCTGGCCTGGCTCCCTCCTCAATCTTCAGCGGGATTTCAGGGAGACCTAATGCACAGAAGGAGACAGAATGCCATTCAGTACCTTTTCTACCCTACTTAACAGATCTTGTTCATTCGCTCTCTCTCTCTCTCTCTATCTGAGCTTTTCTCCTACCAGATCTTTTGCTTGAGTATTGCCTCTCTTTATATTGTTCGATGTTGTTCTGGTTTACGGCTTTCTATAAACCTGTATATGCACAGAAATACACTGGGTTACTCTCCACTTACTTCCTTCAAGATTCCATCATAACATTACTCTTCTACTCTTTCTTACCAGTCTATGGTCTTAGCAGATATGTCAATTCGTAACCGCAGTTCTGAGAACCTGTAGTTCTTTCTTCTACTACAAGTCTTTGCTGCTTGGAAGGATGGCTGCAGTGAAGTCTCAAGTCTCCCTTGCTCTCAAGGTAACGCGCAAAAAGGGACAGGGAAGGATAGACAGGAGGAAGGGAAAGTTCAAGGAAAAGCGCAAGGGCGGTAAGGGGAGACAGAGCTTGAGACGAAGCAAAGTTCTGCTGAATGGAGAATGAACTGGACACCAGTCTCTCTGAATCTGCTACTTAAGATAACTGAGTGAACACTCTCACCGTAACTGCTGCCGGTCTCCAGGCGGACTCATTATTCAACGGTAAGCCTACCGGAGGACGAGAGACCCTGGATATTCTGAAGTTACTCTGGAACTCTGATATCACTTCTCCTTACTTCCGCGACTCTGGTTCAATCCTCCAACTGACTAAGATTATTTCTCTCTCAGACTTTAAATCTACAATTCTCTCGAAGATGCGTCTCCATCCGCTGACAACAGTCCTGCGGAGACAAATTAACTTCCTAGTGCCAAGAGTTCTTTTGTGAGGAGCGTGAACTAAAGCTCCCTCACACGACTATGGTTAAATTGAAGTGCGCAGCAAGACGCGCTTCGTGAGGAGACGAAATCTCGTGATCCCGCGAGACTTCAAACGCAATGGGCTAGTCAGGAAAACTCGGCGGCCATCTTTGAACGAAGTCTAAAGCTCTAAATACTTGTCCATAAATTGCAGAGGGAGGGCTTAACCCAAACTCGATGCAGTCCTAACGAACTGCGCGGCGTGATTGTAGCATTCAGCCCCATCCTGACAGTACCCCCTCTCAAAGACCGATCCATCGGTCTAGGTTTCAGGGGATGTTGAGCATGAAATCGTCTAATTAGTCTAGGAGCATGTACATTCTTTGCGGGTTCCCATGATCTCTCCTCAGGACCAAACCCCTTCCAATCCACTAAATAGTGTAGGGTTCCTTTGCTCCTCTTGGAATCTAGCACTCCCTTTACTTCATATTCTAAATGTTTGTCAAACATAACTGGGGGGGGAGGTTTGTTTAGTCTGAGGTTAGGAGCTGTTTTCTTTAGAAGGGATACATGGAACACTGGATGAATTCCTAACTGAGCAGGTAATTTTAATTTGACAGTGACCGGACCCAGAATTTGTTCGATGACAAAGGGACCTATGAAGCGAGGTTGGAACTTCCTATTTCCCTTTAACCTAAGATGCCTCGAAGACAACCATACTGAATCTCCAACTTGATACTGCTGTGTCTTCCTCCTGTGTTTGTCTGCCTGTTTCTTGTAGCCTGCCTTAGCCTGGTGTAAGTTGGATTCTGCAGATTTACGAGCCCTACTCAGATCTGTGAATAAATCACTGACTGCTGGAACTCCAAAATCTCCCTGGTTACTAAAGGGATTAGGATGCAGCCCAGAGTTTAGGTAGAAGGGAGAATAACCTGTGGAAGCGTGTTTGGCATTGTTATGCGCAAATTCAGCCATCCATAATAAATCTGGGCAGTCACCTCCCTGATCTAAGAGAAACAGACGCAAGTACTGTTCAAGCTCTTGGTTCACTCGCTCGGTCTGACCATCGGTCTCAGGGTGATAGCTAGTAGATAGTGTGACCTCCACTCCCATTCCCTTCATGAATGCTTTCCAAAAGTGTGACACAAATTGGGGTCCCCGGTCGGAAATCACTATCTTGGGAACTCCATGGACCTTTACAATGTTTTCCCTGAAAAGACGGGCTAATTCAGAAGCTGAAGGGATCCCTTTGACTGGAATGAAGTGGCTCATCTTGGTGAAGGTGTCTACTATTACTAAGATGGTGTTGTAACCCTTACTCAGTGGGAGGTCTACTATTAAGTCTAATGTGACAGTGTGCCAAGGATGTGGTGGGGTGGGCAAAGGCTGTAACAACCCCTGTGGAGCCTGCCTACTAGCTTTTCCCCGGGCACAGATCTCACAAGACTCTACATATTTCTTTATTTGAGAAGTCATATTAGGTCACCAGAAGTATCTCTGAACCAGATCAATGGTCTTCATTGCTCCCTTGTGACCAGCCAAAGGCTGATCATGGCAGTCTTTCAAAACTTGTTCTTGGATCTCCTTAGTAGGAAGGTAGAGGGCCCCGTCTTGATAAGGCAAGGAATTAATTACTTGCCGACCTTCTTCTTGACTGGCCCACTCGGCCATCTCTGCTTCTGACATTAGCTTCCGGATTGCTTCTTGATAATGGGCTTCAGAAATGGAACACACAATCTTGGATTCAGGAATTATGGGTTGCGGAGTCACTGAATGTTCGGTGTCTTCGGTTTGAATCCGGGACAAGGCATCCGCCTTCCCATTCTTGTTTCCTGGCCGATAAGTTATCACAAAGTCAAAATCTGCGAAGTATAGGGACCATCGTAGTTGACGGGGAGTTAACGTTCTTGCAGATTTTAGAAATTGAAGATTTTTGTGGTCTGTAAACACTGTAACGGTGTGTCTGGCCCCTAACAAATGATGTCTCCATTCGACAAAGGCGTCTTTCACAGCCAGCAGCTCCTTTTCAGCGATGGTGTAGTTTACTTCAGCTGAATTCAATTTCCGAGAATGATAGGCCACCGGATGTAGTTGCCCAGTTGACTTGTGTCGTTGAGACAAAATTCCACCAATTGCTTGATCAGAAGCATCAGCTTCCACAAAGAAAGGTTCTGTAGGGTCTGCATGAAGCAGGATGGGAGCAGTGGTGAAACTCGTCTTGAGAAACTCGAAAGCATGTTCTGCCTCCACTGTCCAGTGGAACTTCACTCCCTTCTTCAGCAATCTGGTGATTGGAATGATCTTCTGCGAGAATCCCTGGATGAATCGCCGATAGAAATTAGCGAATCCTAAGAATCTCTGAATCTCTCTCACATCCTTTGGTGACGGCCAGTCTACCACCGCTTGCACCTTCTTTGCTTCCATGGTGATTCCTCCTGGAGATAACACGAAACCTAGGAATTCCACAGTTCGCACATTGAAGGCGCAGTTCTCCAGTTTTACAAAAAGTTGATGCTTGCGCAATCTCTCCAAGACAGCCTTTACATGATTTGAATGTTCTTTTGGGTCAGTGGAGTATATCAAGATGTCATCCAAATAGATCACTGCGATCCGATCCACCAAATCTCCCATAATATCGTTGATGAAATGCTGGAAGGCTGCTGGAGCGTTAAACAAGCCAAAAGGCATGACTTGATACTCAAATAGTCCGTACTTCGTCCTAAAAGCAGTCTTCCATTCATGGCCTTCTTTCATGCGGACGAGATGATAGGCCCCTCGAAGATCCAATTTTGTGAAGATTTGAGCGTCCTTTATCTGATCTAGGAGGACAGAAATCAGAGGCAAAGGGTATCGGTTCTTGACCGTTACCCGATTGATAGCACGATAATCGATGCAAGTTCTCAGAGACCCCTCCTTCTTTGGAATAAAAAATAGTGGCAAAGACACTGGGGACTGAGATGGTCGGATAAATCCGTTAGCCAGGTAACGATCTAGGTATTCTTTCAGATAGCAGTTCTCCGCTTCCGTTAACGCATAAACCCTACTGCAAGGTAATGCAGCCCCAGGTTCCAGATCGATGGTGCAGTCGTAGGAACGATGTGGAGGGAGTTTCTCGGCCTCCTGTTCACTGAAGACTTCTTGGAATTCTTGATACTCTGCTGGAATTTCCAAGGTATTTATTACTCCAATAGACTCTCCACTAAAAGACAGCAAGGTGGCCAAAGATGGTTCGGGAGGTTCGCTCACTGAAGAAAAGCAATGGTCAGCACAATAGACGGAATCCATCTCGATGGTTCGATCTTCCCAATCGATGGTAGGATTATGCAGGGTCAGCCAAGGAAGTCCCAAAATTATCTGAAATTGCGGGGCATCAATCAAGTTGAACTCTAAAGCCTCGCTATGACCATTGGACTGAATCAATTCCACCATTTCGGTGTGATGAGTGATCGGACCTGACGAGAGGTTAGTACCATCAACAGCCCGGACTGATTCCTTCTGCTCCTTACGCATTGCCAGGATTCCCATCTTCTTGGCAAATTTTATATCGCAGAAATTGCCAGTGGCACCTGAATCAATCATTATTGCCACTCCTTGCCGCTCTTGCCTCCTAAATCTTAATTTCATCTGTAAAGTTAAATGTGGTGCCCGAGTCTGAAGGGTGTTCGAAATTTGGTGATCTCTTGGAGTCTGATTTTTCTCCTCCGCCATCTGAGCGACTCCGCCTACAGATGGTTTTGGGAGTTTCCCGGATTTGGGGTCTTCGGCCTCTTCGGACACTCTCTCACAAAATGCCCAGATCCCCCACAATACATGCATAGTTTCTTCAGTCTCCTTTGATCCTTCTCTTCCTTACTCAAAGGGCCTCGAACAGACCCAATCTGCATTGGCTCACTTTCTACCGTTCCACCAGTAGACTTGCTGGGTTCTGTCTTCATTCGATCAAAGCGTGGATAATTCCAGCGAAAGTCCTTCGTCTTCCTTTCTCCTCTTCTCTCTGCACTGCGGAAATCGATTTCTAGAACTAAATCCACCAGCTCCGAGAATTCGATAGGTCGCTTTGGAATCTGTGCTAAGGTATCTTTGATGTCATCACGGAGGCCTCGATAAAACAGAGCTGATCTCTTCTCCTCTGGCCAATTGGTCTCCACCAATAGTTTATTGAACTGAGTTAAGTAAGAGATAAGATCCTTATTACCTTGACGCAGTTCTAAAAGTTCATTATCTGTAGCCTGAGATACTCTACGCCTGTCAAAGATTCTGAGGAATTCTGTCTTGAACTGTTCTAAATTATATAAAAAAGGATCGTCCCGAGATACTAATGGCATGGCCCAATTTGCAGCATCCCCTCCCAAATAGGACAAAATAAAAGCCACTCGTGATTGAGCATCTGGGAATAAATTGGCACGACACATAAAATGTAAGGAACATTGGGTGAGAAAGAGCTGCGCCTTCTGAGGGTCCCCACAATATCTTTCGGGGGGGCCAAAGGAATGATGGGGGATACAGAGTGTACAACCTGAGCTACAGTGCGTGGGTCTTGTTTTGTTTGTGCATCACTAGGAAAGGTTTGAGCGGAGGTTCCCCCTGAGGATATCTCACTAACTCTCTGGGACAATAACAGTGTCTCCTGTCTAGAAGCCATAACCTCCTGCCTTAAACTCTTATTTTCATCACTTAGGGTGCCTAATTCCCTCTGAATACCCTCCAACATATCCCCTAAGGCCTTTAAACTGAAACCCTCCGCCATTCTGCCCAGGTGAAGGAAACTCGTGGGCACTTCAATCTGTCAGGAAGGCCAAACGGAAACTCTCCACGGAGGCAGAATGAAGATAAGTTCCCAATGACCTCCTCCCAGAGCTCACTGCGTTAAATCAGCTGCTCCAGGCAGGGGGAAAGGGGAGTTGGACAGAGAAAGAGACACTCGAGCTGGCCTGGCTCCCTCCTCAATCTTCAGCGGGATTTCAGGGAGACCTAATGCACAGAAGGAGACAGAATGCCATTCAGTACCTTTTCTACCCTACTTAACAGATCTTGTTCATTCGCTCTCTCTCTCTCTCTATCTGAGCTTATCTCCTACCAGATCTTTTGCTTGAGTATTGCCTCTCTTTATATTGTTCGATGTTGTTCTGGTTTACGGCTTTCTATAAACCTGTATATGCACAGAAATACACTGGGTTACTCTCCACTTACTTCCTTCAAGATTCCATCATAACATTACTCTTCTACTCTTTCTTACCAGTCTATGGTCTTAGCAGATATGTCAATTCGTAACCGCAGTTCTGAGAACCTGTAGTTCTTTCTTCTACTACAAGTCTTTGCTGCTTGGAAGGATGGCTGCAGTGAAGTCTCAAGTCTCCCTTGCTCTCAAGGTAACGCGCAAAAAGGGACAGGGAAGGATAGACAGGAGGAAGGGAAAGTTCAAGGAAAAGCGCAAGGGCGGTAAGGGGAGACAGAGCTTGAGACGAAGCAAAGTTCTGCTGAATGGAGAATGAACTGGACACCAGTCTCTCTGAATCTGCTACTTGAGATAACTGAGTGAACACTCTCACCGTAACTGCTGCCGGTCTCCAGGCGGACTCCTTATTCAACGGTAAGCCTACCGGAGGACGAGAGACCCTGGATATTCTGAAGTTACTCTGGAACTCTGATATCACTTCTCCTTACTTCCGCGACTCTGGTTCAATCCTCCAACTGACTAAGATTATTTCTCTCTCAGACTTTAAATCTACAATTCTCTCGAAGATGCGTCTCCATCCGCTGACAACAGTCCTGCGGAGACAAATTAATTTCCTAGTGCCAAGAGTTCTTTTATGAGGAGCGTGAACTAAAGCTCCCTCACACGACTATGGTTAAATTGAAGTGCGCAGCAAGACGCGCTTCGTGAGGAGACGAAATCTCGTGATCCCGCGAGACTTCAAACGCAATGGGCTAGTCAGGAAAACTCGGCGGCCATCTTTGAACGAAGTCTAAAGCTCTAAATACTTGTCCATAAATTGCAGAGGGAGGGCTTAACCCAAACTCGATGCAGTCCTAACGAACTGCGCGGCGTGATTGTAGCATTCAGCCCCATCCTGACAGTGTGTGTGCAGGCTTTGATAATGTGTGTGCAAGCTTTGATGGTGTGGCTGCAGGCTTTGATGCTGTGGGTGTGTGTGTGCAGGCTTTGATGGTGTGGGTGCAGGCTTAGATGGTGTGGGTGCAGGCTTTGATGGTGTGGGTGCAGGCTTTGATGGTGTGGGTGCAGGCTTTGATTGTGTGGGTGCAGGCTTTGATGGTGTCCGTGCAGGCTTTGATGGTGTAGGTGCAGCCTTTGATGGTGTGTGCGTGCAGGCTTTTATTGTGTGCGTGCAGGCTTTGATGGTGTGTGCGTGCAGTCTTTGATGGTGTGTGCATGCAGGCTTTGATGGTGTGTGTGCAGGCTTTGATAATGTGCGTGCAAGCTTTGATGGTGTGGCTGCAGGCTTTGATGCTGTGGGTGTGTGTGTGCAGGCTTTGATGGTGTGTGCGTGCAGGCTTTTATTGTGTGCGTGCAGGCTTTGATGGTGTGTGCATGCAGGCTTTGATGGTGTGTGCGTGCAGTCTTTGATGGTGTGTGCATGCAGGCTTTGATGGTGTGTGCGTGCAGTCTTTGATGGTGTGTGCATGCAGGCTTTGATGGTGTGTGTGCAGGCTTTGATAATGTGCGTGCAAGCTTTGATGGTGTGGGTGCAGGCTTTGATGCTGTGGGTGTGTGTGTGCAGGCTTTGATGGTGTGGGTGCAGGCTTTGATGCTGTGGGTGTGTGTGTGCAGGCTTTGATGGTGTGGGTGCAGGCTTTGATGGTATCCGTGCAGGCTTTGATGGTGTGGGTGCAGGCTTTGATGGTGTGGGTGCAGGCTTTTATTGTGTGGGTGCAGGCTTTGATGGTGTCCGTGCAGGCGTTGATGGTGTCCGTGCAGGCTTTGATGGTGTAGGTGCAGCCTTTGATGGTGTGTGCGTGCAGGCTTTTATTGTGTGGGTGCAGGCTTTGATGGTGTCCGTGCAGGCTTTGATGGTGTCCGTGCAGGCTTTGTGCGAGCAGGCTTTGATGGTGTGCATGCAGGCTTTGATAATGTGTGTGCAAGCTTTGATGGTGTGGCTGCAGGCTTTGATGCTGTGGGTGTGTGTGTGCAGGCTTTGATGGTGTGGGTGCAGGCTTAGATGGTGTGGGTGCAGGCTTTGATGGTGTGGGTGCAGGCTTTGATGGTGTGGGTGCAGGCTTTGATTGTGTGGGTGCAGGCTTTGATGGTGTCCGTGCAGGCTTTGATGGTGTAGGTGCAGCCTTTGATGGTGTGTGCGTGCAGGCTTTTATTGTGTGCGTGCAGGCTTTGATGGTGTGTGCGTGCAGTCTTTGATGGTGTGTGCATGCAGGCTTTGATGGTGTGTGTGCAGGCTTTGATAATGTGCGTGCAAGCTTTGATGGTGTGGCTGCAGGCTTTGATGCTGTGGGTGTGTGTGTGCAGGCTTTGATGGTGTGTGCGTGCAGGCTTTTATTGTGTGCGTGCAGGCTTTGATGGTGTGTGCATGCAGGCTTTGATGGTGTGTGCGTGCAGTCTTTGATGGTGTGTGCATGCAGGCTTTGATGGTGTGTGCGTGCAGTCTTTGATGGTGTGTGCATGCAGGCTTTGATGGTGTGTGTGCAGGCTTTGATAATGTGCGTGCAAGCTTTGATGGTGTGGGTGCAGGCTTTGATGCTGTGGGTGTGTGTGTGCAGGCTTTGATGGTGTGGGTGCAGGCTTTGATGCTGTGGGTGTGTGTGTGCAGGCTTTGATGGTGTGGGTGCAGGCTTTGATGGTGTGGGTGCAGGCTTTTATTGTGTGGGTGCAGGCTTTGATGGTGTCCGTGCAGGCGTTGATGGTGTCCGTGCAGGCTTTGATGGTGTAGGTGCAGCCTTTGATGGTGTGTGCGTGCAGGCTTTTATTGTGTGGGTGCAGGCTTTGATGGTGTCCGTGCAGGCTTTGATGGTGTCCGTGCAGGCTTTGTGCGAGCAGGCTTTGATGGTGTGCATGCAGGCTTTGATAATGTGTGTGCAAGCTTTGATGGTGTGGCTGCAGGCTTTGATGCTGTGGGTGTGTGTGTGCAGGCTTTGATGGTGTGGGTGCAGGCTTAGATGGTGTGGGTGCAGGCTTTGATGGTGTGGGTGCAGGCTTTGATGGTGTGGGTGCAGGCTTTGATTGTGTGGGTGCAGGCTTTGATGGTGTCCGTGCAGGCTTTGATGGTGTAGGTGCAGCCTTTGATGGTGTGTGCGTGCAGGCTTTTATTGTGTGCGTGCAGGCTTTGATGGTGTGTGCGTGCAGTCTTTGATGGTGTGTGCATGCAGGCTTTGATGGTGTGTGTGCAGGCTTTGATAATGTGCGTGCAAGCTTTGATGGTGTGGCTGCAGGCTTTGATGCTGTGGGTGTGTGTGTGCAGGCTTTGATGGTGTGTGCGTGCAGGCTTTTATTGTGTGCGTGCAGGCTTTGATGGTGTGTGCATGCAGGCTTTGATGGTGTGTGCGTGCAGTCTTTGATGGTGTGTGCATGCAGGCTTTGATGGTGTGTGCGTGCAGTCTTTGATGGTGTGTGCATGCAGGCTTTGATGGTGTGTGTGCAGGCTTTGATAATGTGCGTGCAAGCTTTGATGGTGTGGGTGCAGGCTTTGATGCTGTGGGTGTGTGTGTGCAGGCTTTGATGGTGTGGGTGCAGGCTTTGATGCTGTGGGTGTGTGTGTGCAGGCTTTGATGGTGTGGGTGCAGGCTTTGATGGTGTCCGTGCAGGCTTTGATGGTGTGGGTGCAGGCTTTGATGGTGTGGGTGCAGGCTTTTATTGTGTGGGTGCAGGCTTTGATGGTGTCCGTGCAGGCGTTGATGGTGTCCGTGCAGGCTTTGATGGTGTAGGTGCAGCCTTTGATGGTGTGTGCGTGCAGGCTTTTATTGTGTGGGTGCAGGCTTTGATGGTGTCCGTGCAGGCTTTGATGGTGTCCGTGCAGGCTTTGTGCGAGCAGGCTTTGATGGTGTGCATGCAGGCTTTGATAATGTGCGTGCAGGCTTTGATAGTGTGTGCGTGCAGGCTTTTATGGTGTGCGTGCAGGCTTTGATGGTGTGTGTGTGCAGGCTTTGATAACATGCGTGCAGGCTTTGAAAGGAAAGCGCTCTAGCGCCTAGCTGCCGATTAGCCGCAAACCATGTGTGACGCCCTCAGCCGACGCTGCCTTCCAGCCAAGAGCACGTGGACTGGCGCGTGTTATTACTTTTAACAGTAATTTTATTAACATCAACCTCACAATTGACAGTAAATTCACCAAACTTGGTAAGGGCAAGTTACATCATCAAAAGGGGTGGTTTGATCACGCGAGTACTACCGCGCTTAAGGGGCTTAAAGCGGCATTGGCAGCCAAACCAAGAGATAATAGTGTGGTTAGGGAGCTTAGATTCACCTACCAGGCTGCAGTCAAACGTAGGAAGACCGAACTAAGGCAAGAGGCCTGGGATAATTTAGACCAGGCAGCCGCAACTTCGTACTCCTCTTTATTTTGGGCCGCAGTTAACTGTCCGTTTCTTAAGGACGACAAGGTGCCCGAATTGACGGCTAACGTTAGTGTGGAAAATTGGATTACCCACTTCTCTTTGATCTTTGATTCGGATAGACTGATGGGTGTGCATGAGGACTGCTGGCCTATTGTTCCGCTGGACATTTCCACGGTTGAAGTCCTGGGAAGCATCACCTCCAGTAATGGTGGGAAGGCCCAGGGGCCCGATGGGGTGCCCATCGATGTGTACAAACTAGAACCGGAGTTGTGGGGCCCGTTGTTAACTAACGTTTTTAATGCTGCTGTATGTAAGGGTGTCCCACCTACCTGGGAGGAATCCATCATTATTCCAATCTATAAGAAGGGAGATAGGGGGGATGTGAAGAACTATCGCCCAATTTCCTTGCTCGATTCCTCAGTGAAAATAATGAGCAGGGTGCTTTTGGTTAGGCTGGAAGAATGGGCCGAATCCAAATGCATTCTGGCCAATTGCCAATATGGCTTTAGAAAGGGACGAGGGACTATTGAACAATGCCTTAACCTTGAACTCTTAATTAGGAAATATACGCAGGCTAAGAAAGGCTCTCTCTATCTCTGCTTTGCAGATCTGAGTAGTGCCTTCGACATGGTGGATCATAACATCCTTTGGGCTAAATTGTTAGAAATGGGGGCACCTGAGGGCATTGTTTATTTTTTGGCCCGACTCTATGCCAACCTAAGCACCAGTGTCCGTTATGGACCCGGCGGTGAGCGCACCCCAAAGTTTAAGATCAGGCGTGGCATAAGACAAGGGTGTGTTCTCGCCCCCTTACTCTTTACCCTCTTTATCAACGAAGTTGACTCCGTCTTAAAGACGATTGCGGCAGATGCCCCAAAAAATCAATGATCTTAACGTCCCTGTATTACTCTACGCGGACGATGCCGTGATCTTGTCCAGGACCCCCATAGGTCTACAACGCCTGATGGACAGGTTTTCGCTGTTCATCAAGGATAGAAAGTTGTTGATCAATAAATCCAAAACCTACATTATGGAAAGTGGAACAGGGCGAGGGAAACCTCATTCCTATTTTATCGATGGGCACAAGGTGCAAACGGTGGACACCTTTAGCTATCTTGGCACCACATTTTCTAAGAATTGTAGCTGGACTAGTGAGCTTACCAATGTTCGGGCCAAGATGGCGAAATGCGCCCATGGGGTGTTCAAGTTTGCTACCAAATTAGGGGACAAACGGATTAAAGACATGTTAAAAATCTATCAATTGAGATGCCTTTCCATTGCCCTCTATGGTGCTGGGGTTTGGGGACATGTCACGGCAGGGAGCCTACAAGTGGAGGAAAATCTCTTTTTAAAGAGACTCCTGTGTTTGCCCAAATCAGCCTCTAACAACCTGGTGCACAGAGAGCTTGGGATCCAACATCTTTCAGATCTGATTGCCTTAAGACCATTAATGTTATGGCGTGCTATTTAGTTGAAGGAGGAGACTTCCCTAAATAGAGCCATCATAAGAGATTGTCTCTCTACCGATAACCATTTAAAGATTCCTTGGATTAAATTTGTTATCAATAGTTTTTCAGAGATTTATGGTCTCGATATAAGAGAGGATAGCTATGTTGCTTCTAGTCTGTCCAAATCCGAGATGAAGACTGCCTTCATGAGCTATAAGCCAGAGAGGCGGGGGAGGGACTGGGGCAATCTCCCCACCTGTGTGCTCTATGGAAGATATTGCGAGAATGTGGGCTACCAACCGTATTTGAGTCATGTCACCAGAGCTTCCCACCAGTTTGTCTTAACGAGACTAAGGTTCGGGATCGTGCACCACCTGGTGGCCTTCCCCTGCAACAAAAAACATCCGACTGGTCCGTGCCCATGTGACAATACTTCAGCACAAAGCACTATGCACTTTCTATTGCTGTGTAAACTTTACGGTAACTTTCGTTCAGCCTTTTTAAAACCCATTTTCATCAAGTTTGGAGTTAGAAATGTACATGATACCATGAAGTTGCTTTTTAACATGCCCCACCCTGACGTTTGTTTTTTTACCGCTACTTTCCTTCTTCATGCTATTAAGGCAAGGACTAGTATGATTTTTTAACTGTTTTTAACCATGTATTCTCTACTGCATTTTCTACCATGGTTTTTATTGATTATTGTTTATGTAAAGTAAATGTATGTGCTTTTATGGACATTGTCTTTATGCTCCGAATAAAGCCTTATGAAATGAAATGAACAGTCTCAGTGCTCAATTGTATAAATAATAAGTGCCCAGGCTCTAGCCACAGGCCACTTCCGCTTGCACTGCCCATTGCCGATGCCAATTGCAGTAACAGTAGAACTGATAAGTCACACTCCTACCAATGTCAGGACACCAAAGTTATAGGAATGGTTTTGTCAGCAGGTATTAGTCCTTCTTAAGATCTATTGAATTAATAAACAACAGTTGTTGTGCTTTTCTCTGGTTTACCACCATGTGGCAGACTGTCATAGGTACTGGTGCTGACAATTAAGTGCCGGTGCCGAGCACCGGAAACCACAGGCTCAAATTAAGCACTGAACAGTCTAGGGGGCATATCAGCAACAACTGGCGATAATTATCACTAAGCGCACTTAGCGCTAGGATAATTATCGCCGGCTAATGTGGATTTTTATCGCTGAGATAGCGTGCTATTAGCAACGCTTATCTCCTCAGCGATAAAAATCCTAGCGCTAACTGCCTAACGTGAGATTATCGCTGGAAACCCAGCGAT
This sequence comes from Triturus cristatus, assembly GCF_964204655.1. NCBI lineage: Eukaryota > Metazoa > Chordata > Amphibia > Caudata > Salamandridae > Triturus > Triturus cristatus. The sequence continues at coordinate 1,852,378,025 of NC_140590.1, read as the reverse complement.
AATCTCACGCAATGTGGCGTTAGATTGCTGATAGGGACTCACAAACTTAGCCATGATATCCACCTTCCATAGGATATCATGGCTAAGTCAGTCCTGAAGCAGGCGTAAGTAAAGTAGCGATAACAGGGGTTATCGCTACTTTTCCTGCCGCTATGCTTCATAGCGTGGGGCTTGATGATAGGAGAAATGTCGCTTAGCGACATTTCCCCTGGCATGTTAGGTCAGGAACGCCCACTTTGCATCTCATTAGAGATGCAAAGCTGGGCGTTAGGAATCCTGACGCTAAAGCAAGGTTTCAAGCGTTAGTGTGGCCTTGCTAATTAGGCGATAAAATTATTGCCGCTTTTTGGCCAAAAACGGCCGCAAAAGCGGCGATAATTTTTTATCGCCAGCTTGTTAATATGCCCCCAAGTGTGGGTGCCGGTGCCGAGCACCGGAAACAACAGGCTCTAATTAAGCACTGAACAGTCTAAGTGGGGGTTTAAAAACCTAGCAGGGACAGCAGACAGCTAACAAGAGAGTCGACAGAAAGTAACCCCTCCCCCCACTCTGAACCACCCCTCTGATGGCCCAAACAACTGAAGCAAGTGAGCCCAGCCCTCCCTAGAAGAACTCCCTTGACTCTTCCATCCAACCATTTACCCATTCATCCTTCCACCGACTCGCTGATATCCAAAATTCCACCGTTCAATCTGTCATACTTTCATCCTTACACATCATTAAATCTTTTGCTGTTCCATTTATTCATCTATTCACCCATCCATTGTCTGTCTATGCATGCAACTGTCCATCCATACATCCATTCTTTGACTTACCCATTCATCAATAAATTATTGTATCCCTCAATTGATGATTGCACGCATCCATCCACCCGCTCTCACCTTTCTATCCACTCTGCCTTTCGTTCCGTGTTTCACCGTCTATCTATCTATCTATCTATCTATCTATCTATCTATCTATCTATCTATCTATCTATCTATCTATCTATCTATCTATCTATCTATCTATCCATCCATCCATCCATCCATCCATCCATCCATCCATCCATCCATCCATCCATCCATCCATCCATCCATCCATCCATCCATCCATCCATCCATCTATCCATCTATCCATCTATCCATCTATCTATCTATCTATCTATCTATCTATCTATCTATCTATCTATATCTGTTTATTTTAAGACCAAGAAATACGTAAAGTGCTTTATTCATGAGAGATACTTTTCACTTTCATAAGTGGACACTGGGTGCAATTTTGAAGGGGTCCCACCATCTTCAAGGTGGCAGGCCCTGAACAATGTGCTTCACTTCACCTCCTGCACCTGAGGGGCGGAGTTGGCGAAGGGTGGCAACCTCCTCTTCTTACAAAGTTTTCTCGACAGTTCTCCCGCCAAAAGTGGGGATTTGAACTGGAGGTTGCCTTCTGCTGCTAGCAGCAGAGGCTGGGGTCACATTATAAAGGCAGCGGGCCTTTGAAGCTTCCCTCTCGAGCACTGTGCTCATTCTGGGGGAGGAGGTGTGACACCTCCGCCCAGGGTGTGCTTTGTTTCTGGTCCCAGAGAGCAGAGGCTCTCGTCCGAGGGGTCCAGAAACATGCCTGGTGGCTGACTGCCTAAAGCCAGTCAAAGACCACACCAGGGTTGGTAGGTTTCAGGGGGCACCTCTGAGGTGCCCTCTGGGTACATGTTTCGATAAATCCCACACTGGCATCAGTGTGGGTTTATTGAGAGGAGTCGTTTGGCACCAGGCACGCCTGTGTTCAGTGAAGCCATCATGGTGCTGGGGAACTCGAGTTGTTGAGTTTCCAGCCTGTGTACTCTCTATGGCTTCACTGGCTCTAACGATATCTAACAATGGACTTAAATTTTGTAGGGGCCTCTCTGCTCAGGCAGATATGCACACAGAGCAGATATAGTGCACCCTGCCTTAGGGCCTATGAGGCCTGCTAGAGGGGTGACTTACCCATGCCTTAGGCAGTGCTGCTTGGCATGGCACACAAGTAGCGTGCCATGTCAACATTGTTGTTTTGTCTGCAGCAAGGCATGCAGGCTGCAGTGGCCTGGCCTTGGTGAGGGGTCCCTAGGAGACCCTCTTCAGTCCCAATGTCCTAGGTACCAGACTTACAGGGGGGCCTGAAGTGGCCATCGTGGTACAGTTGTAGAGAAGGAACTCTGCCACAGGGGACCTAGTTGACAGGGACTATATGCACTTTCAATCCAAACCACATCATTTTCCAGACAAAAAGAGGGAGGCTAACCATATCAAAAGAGGCACTTGCTCACAGTATCCATCCATCCATCCATTCATCCATCCATCCATCCATCCATCCATCCACCCACCCTTTCCCTCTTCTATCCATTCAGCCTATCACCCATCCATGCACCTAGCCATCCATGCACCTCGCCATCCCTCCATTCATTCAAGCTTCCATTCGTCCACACCCTCCTTCCTTCCTTCCTCCTTCTGTTTCTCTCTGTCCATCTTTCTTTCTTCCTCGCTCTCTCTTTCTCTGCTATTCCATCACGCCCCTTCCTATTCTCCCATTCTCTTCCTTAATCTCTCTACGTCCCCATAACTCTATATGTTCCATTTTTACGGCCCTTTGGCCAAATGCTGGCCAAATGTGAGCTTTTGTCTGCAGGGCTGCAGTCAGAAGTGGCCCATGAAGAACCCTCCCCCGCACATTAGGCGCTAAAGAGGGGGTTCATGATGCCCCTGCCTGCATATGGATGATCCGTTACAAGGGGACCTTACTGGCCTGGACTTCACCAATTCTTACCCCAGCCACCCTTCCCTGTGTGCTTCCTACAATGCCCCCGAAACGTACCTTTCTCTTCATGGTGTGATGGTGGCCTTGGGTCCCGTGCATCAGTTACCCCTTCTCCCACTCTAAGGGCCTGATTTTGATTTCGGCGGACGGGTTACTCCGTCACAGCGGTTATGGATATCCCATCTGCCAAAATATAAATCCCATTGTATCCTATGGGATTTAAATTTTGGGGACGGGATATCCGTCACCGTTGTGCCGGAATAAACCATCCGCCGAGATCTAAATCAGGCCCTTTGTATTCAGCCACTGACCCCAATGAACTCCCGCAGGTCCTTGTCGCAGCGACAACATCCGAGCCACGGAAATTGAACTATGGATTCAATAACATTAGGGTCGCTGGATGAGCACAGTCGTATTGGCGAAAAGGGATACTGCATTCCGGATCGCTGAGAGAATATTGCACACACAAATATCGCGTGGACAGAATATCGCGTCAAAAATATTAAGGAACTAAATATTGAGAAGGTAAGTGCAAATAGATAAGTATGGTTTTACTATTCTGAACTCCGGATCCCCGTACCGTGAAGATATATATATATCATCAAGGTGCTTATGTGTGGAGTTATATAGAGTAAAACTTTACTCACCTATAGAAACTTACCTTCTTAATATTCTTGACTCGATATTTTGTCTCACAATAGTTTTGCTTCCGATATTATTTCTAAACACCTGCATTCCATAAGCAGGAGAGGTTCTACCTTGGTGTAACAAAAATAGATCCTGGGGTATTTGTCAACACTTTGCAGACTTTGCAAACTGCAGCTGTACTGATAACAAATCCTGCCAAACCCACTCCGAGGCAAAGATTCTTAATTTAAAAACATTTTCACTAATGGTAATTCCCCGATATCAATAGATTCTTTGGATAAGAAGAAGGTGTGATGTTATGAGAAGTTGACAAACTTTGAAACGCAGAAGAAGAGGAGCGTTTGAAAGTTTGCAGGTGAAAAATAATGTATATTGTGCTTAGCCCTAGTTTTATGCTGCAGAATCCCACAAAGAGGTTACCATGAGAAGCCAACACTCTCTTAGAGAAGGCGCTGGACAAGCAGTGAGGCTGTGCAGACTGCATCTAAGACCACAAGCTTTGCACAAAGAGTCGCGTGAGAAGCCAACACTCTCTTAGAGAAGGCGCTGGACAAGCAGTGAGGCTGTGCAGACTGCATCTAAGACCACAAGCTTTGCACAAAGAGTCGCACGAGAAGCCAACACTCTCTTAGAGAAGGCGCTGGACAAGCAGTGAGGCTGTGCAGACTGCATCTAAGACCACAAGCTTTGCACAAAGAGTCGCATGAGAAGCCAACACTCTCTTAGAGAAGGCGCTGGACAAGCAGTGAGGCTGTGCAGACTGAATCTAAGACCACAAGCTTTGCACAAAGAGTCGCATGAGAAGCCAACACTCTCTTAGAGAAGGCGCTGGACAAGCAGTGAGGCTGTGCAGACTGAATCTAAGACCACAAGCTTTGCACAAAGAGTCGCACGAGAAGCCAACACTCTCTTAGAGAAGGCGCTGGACAAGCAGTGAGGCTGTGCAGACTGCATCTAAGACCACAAGCTTTGCACAAAGAGTCGCATGAGAAGCCAACACTCTCTTGGATAAGGCACTGAACAAGCAGTGAGGCTGTGCAGACTGCATCTAAGACCACAAGCTTTGCACAAAGAGGTTACCATGAGAAGCCAACACTCTCTTAGAGAAGGCACTGAACAAGCAGTGAGGCTGTGCAGACTGCATCTAAGACCACAAGCTTTGCACAAAGAGTCGCATGAGAAGCCAACACTCTCTAGAAGGCGCTGGACAAGCAGTGAGGCTGTGCAGACTGCATCTAAGACCACAAGCTTTGCACAAAGAGTCGCATGAGAAGCCAACACTCTCTAGAAGGCGCTGGACAAGCAGTGAGGCTGTGCAGACTGCATCTAAGACCACAAGCTTTGCACAAAGAGTCGCATGAGAAGCCAACACTCTCTTAGAGAAGGCGCTGGACAAGCAGTGAGGCTGTGCAGACTGCATCTAAGACCACAAGCTTTGCACAAAGAGTCGCACGAGAAGCCAACACTCTCTTAGAGAAGGCACTGAACAAGCAGTGAGGCTGTGCAGACTGCATCTAAGACCACAAGCTTTGCACAAAGAGTCGCATGAGAAGCCAACACTCTCTTAGAGAAGGCACTGAACAAGCAGTGAGGCTGTGCAGACTGCATCTAAGACCACAAGCTTTGCACAAAGAGTCGCATGAGAAGCCAACACTCTCTTAGAGAAGGCGCTGGACAAGCAGTGAGGCTGTGCAGACTGCATCTAAGACAACAAGCTTTGCACAAAGAGTCGCATGAGAAGCCAACACTCTCTTAGAGAAGGCACTGAACAAGCAGTGAGGCTGTGCAGACTGCATCTAAGACCACAAGCTTTGCACAAAGAGTCGCATGAGAAGCCAACACTCTCTTAGAGAAGGCGCTGGACAAGCAGTGAGGCTGTGCAGACTGCATCTAAGACCACAAGCTTTGCACAAAGAGTCGCATGAGAAGCCAACACTCTCTTAGAGAAGGCGCTGGACAAGCAGTGAGGCTGTGCAGACTGAATCTAAGACCACAAGCTTTGCACAAAGAGTCGCATGAGAAGCCAACACTCTCTTAGAGAAGGCGCTGGACAAGCAGTGAGGCTGTGCAGACTGAATCTAAGACCACAAGCTTTGCACAAAGAGTCGCACGAGAAGCCAACACTCTCTTAGAGAAGGCGCTGGACAAGCAGTGAGGCTGTGCAGACTGCATCTAAGACCACAAGCTTTGCACAAAGAGTCGCATGAGAAGCCAACACTCTCTTGGATAAGGCACTGAACAAGCAGTGAGGCTGTGCAGACTGCATCTAAGACCACAAGCTTTGCACAAAGAGGTTACCATGAGAAGCCAACACTCTCTTAGAGAAGGCACTGAACAAGCAGTGAGGCTGTGCAGACTGCATCTAAGACCACAAGCTTTGCACAAAGAGTCGCATGAGAAGCCAACACTCTCTAGAAGGCGCTGGACAAGCAGTGAGGCTGTGCAGACTGCATCTAAGACCACAAGCTTTGCACAAAGAGTCGCATGAGAAGCCAACACTCTCTTAGAGAAGGCGCTGGACAAGCAGTGAGGCTGTGCAGACTGCATCTAAGACCACAAGCTTTGCACAAAGAGTCGCACGAGAAGCCAACACTCTCTTAGAGAAGGCACTGAACAAGCAGTGAGGCTGTGCAGACTGCATCTAAGACCACAAGCTTTGCACAAAGAGTCGCATGAGAAGCCAACACTCTCTAGAAGGCGCTGGACAAGCAGTGAGGCTGTGCAGACTGCATCTAAGACCACAAGCTTTGCACAAAGAGTCGCATGAGAAGCCAACACTCTCTTAGAGAAGGCGCTGGACAAGCAGTGAGGCTGTGCAGACTGCATCTAAGACCACAAGCTTTGCACAAAGAGTCGCACGAGAAGCCAACACTCTCTTAGAGAAGGCACTGAACAAGCAGTGAGGCTGTGCAGACTGCATCTAAGACCACAAGCTTTGCACAAAGAGTCGCATGAGAAGCCAACACTCTCTTAGAGAAGGCACTGAACAAGCAGTGAGGCTGTGCAGACTGCATCTAAGACCACAAGCTTTGCACAAAGAGTCGCATGAGAAGCCAACACTCTCTTAGAGAAGGCGCTGGACAAGCAGTGAGGCTGTGCAGACTGCATCTAAGACAACAAGCTTTGCACAAAGAGTCGCATGAGAAGCCAACACTCTCTTAGAGAAGGCACTGAACAAGCAGTGAGGCTGTGCAGACTGCATCTAAGACCACAAGCTTTGCACAAAGAGTCGCATGAGAAGCCAACACTCTCTTAGAGAAGGCACTGAACAAGCAGTGAGGCTGTGCAGACTGCATCTAAGACCACAAGCTTTGCACAAAGAGTCGCACGAGAAGCCAACACTCTCTTAGAGAAGGCGCTGAACAAGCAGTGAGGCTGTGCAGACTGCATCTAAGACCACAAGCTTTGCACAAAGAGTCGCATGAGAAGCCAACACTCGCTTAGAGAAGGCGCTGAACAAGCAGTGAGGCTGTGCAGACTGCATCTAAGACCACAAGCTTTGCACAAAGAGTCGCATGAGAAGCCAACACTCTCTTAGAGAAGGCGCTGGACAAGCAGTGAGGCTGTGCAGACTGCATCTAAGACCACAAGCTTTGCACAAAGAGTCGCATGAGAAGCCAACACTCTCTTAGAGAAGGCGCTGGACAAGCAGTGAGGCTGTGCAGACTGCATCTAAGACCACAAGCTTTGCACAAAGAGTCGCATGAGAAGCCAACACTCTCTTAGAGAAGGCGCTGGACAAGCAGTGAGGCTGTGCAGACTGAATCTAAGACCACAAGCTTTGCACAAAGAGTCGCATGAGAAGCCAACACTCTCTTAGAGAAGGCGCTGGACAAGCAGTGAGGCTGTGCAGACTGAATCTAAGACCACAAGCTTTGCACAAAGAGTCGCACGAGAAGCCAACACTCTCTTAGAGAAGGCGCTGGACAAGCAGTGAGGCTGTGCAGACTGCATCTAAGACCACAAGCTTTGCACAAAGAGTCGCATGAGAAGCCAACACTCTCTTGGATAAGGCACTGAACAAGCAGTGAGGCTGTGCAGACTGCATCTAAGACCACAAGCTTTGCACAAAGAGGTTACCATGAGAAGCCAACACTCTCTTAGAGAAGGCACTGAACAAGCAGTGAGGCTGTGCAGACTGCATCTAAGACCACAAGCTTTGCACAAAGAGTCGCATGAGAAGCCAACACTCTCTAGAAGGCGCTGGACAAGCAGTGAGGCTGTGCAGACTGCATCTAAGACCACAAGCTTTGCACAAAGAGTCGCATGAGAAGCCAACACTCTCTTAGAGAAGGCGCTGGACAAGCAGTGAGGCTGTGCAGACTGCATCTAAGACCACAAGCTTTGCACAAAGAGTCGCACGAGAAGCCAACACTCTCTTAGAGAAGGCACTGAACAAGCAGTGAGGCTGTGCAGACTGCATCTAAGACCACAAGCTTTGCACAAAGAGTCGCATGAGAAGCCAACACTCTCTTAGAGAAGGCGCTGGACAAGCAGTGAGGCTGTGCAGACTGCATCTAAGACCACAAGCTTTGCACAAAGAGTCGCAGGAGAAGCCAACACTCTCTTAGAGAAGGCGCTGAACAAGCAGTGAGGCTGTGCAGACTGCATCTAAGACCACAAGCTTTGCACAAAGAGTCGCATGAGAAGCCAACACTCTCTTAGAGAAAGCGCTGGACAAGCAGTGAGGCTGTGCAGACTGCATCTAAGACCACAAGCTTTGCACAAAGAGTCGCATGAGAAGCCAACACTCTCTTAGAGAAGGCGCTGGACAAGCAGTGAGGCTGTGCAGACTGCATCTAAGACCACAAGCTTTGCACAAAGAGTCGCAGGAGAAGCCAACACTCTCTTAGAGAAGGCACTGAACAAGCAGTGAGGCTGTGCAGACTGCATCTAAGACCACAAGCTTTGCACAAAGAGTCGCATGAGAAGCCAACACTCTCTTAGAGAAGGCGCTGGACAAGCAGTGAGGCTGTGCAGACTGCATCTAAGACCACAAGCTTTGCACAAAGAGTCGCATGAGAAGCCAACACTCTCTTAGAGAAGGCGCTGAACAAGCAGTGAGGCTGTGCAGACTGCATCTAAGACCACAAGCTTTGCACAAAGAGTCGCATGAGAAGCCAACACTCTCTTAGAGAAGGCGCTGGACAAGCAGTGAGGCTGTGCAGACTGCATCTAAGACCACAAGCTTTGCACAAAGAGTCGCACGAGAAGCCAACACTCTCTTAGAGAAGGCACTGAACAAGCAGTGAGGCTGGGCAGACTGCATCTAAGACAACAAGCTTTGCACAAAGAGTCGCATGAGAAGCCAACACTCTCTTAGAGAAGGCGCTGGACAAGCAGTGAGGCTGTGCAGACTGCATCTAAGACCACAAGCTTTGCACAAAGAGGTTAGCATGAGAAGCCAACACTCTCTTAGAGAAGGCGCTGGACAAGCAGTGAGGCTGTGCAGACTGCATCTAAGACCACAAGCTTTGCACAAAGAGTCGCACGAGAAGCCAACACTCTCTTAGAGAAGGCGCTGGACAAGCAGTGAGGCTGTGCAGACTGCATCTAAGACCACAACCTTTGCACAAAGAGTCGCACGAGAAGCCAACACTCTCTTAGAGAAGGCGCTGGACAAGCAGTGAGGCTGTGCAGACTGCATCTAAGACCACAAGCTTTGCACAAAGAGTCGCATGAGAAGCCAACACTCTCTTAGAGAAGGCGCTGGACAAGCAGTGAGGCTGTGCAGACTGCATCTAAGACCACAAGCTTTGCACAAAGAGTCGCATGAGAATCCAACACTCTCTTAGAGAAGGCGCTGGACAAGCAGTGAGGCTGTGCAGACTGCATCTAAGACCACAAGCTTTGCACAAAGAGTCGCATGAGAAGCCAACACTCTCTTAGAGAAGGCGCTGACCAAGCAGTGAGGCTGTGCAGACTGCATCTAAGACCACAAGCTTTGCACAAAGAGTCGCATGAGAAGCCAACACTCTCTTAGAGAAGGGGCTGAACAAGCAGTGAGGCTGTGCAGACTGCATCTAAGACCACAACCTTTGCACAAAGAGTCGCATGAGAAGCCAACACTCTCTTAGAGAAGGCGCTGGACAAGCAGTGGGGCTGTGCAGACTGCATCTAAGACCACAAGCTTTGCACAAAGAGTCGCATGAGAAGCCAACACTCTCTTAGAGAAGGCGCTGGACAAGCAGTGAGGCTGTGCAGACTGCATCTAAGACCACAAGCTTTGCACAAAGAGTCGCATGAGAAGCCAACACTCTCTTAGAGAAGGCGCTGGACAAGCAGTGAGGCTGTGCAGACTGCATCTAAGACCACAAGCTTTGCACAAAGAGTCGCATGAGAAGCCAACACTCTCTTAGAGAAGGCGCTGGACAAGCAGTGAGGCTGTGCAGACTGCATCTAAGACCACAAGCTTTGCACAAAGAGTCGCATGAGAAGCCAACACTCTCTTAGAGAAGGCGCTGAACAAGCAGTGAGGCTGTGCAGACTGAATCTAAGACCACAAGCTTTGCACAAAGAGTCGCATGAGAAGCCAACACTCTCTTAGAGAAGGCGCTGAACAAGCAGTGAGGCTGTGCAGACTGCATCTAAGACCACAAGCTTTGCACAAAGAGTCGCAGGAGAAGCCAACACTCTCTTAGAGAAGGCACTGAACAAGCAGTGAGGCTGTGCAGACTGCATCTAAGACCACAAGCTTTGCACAAAGAGTCGCATGAGAAGCCAACACTCTCTTAGAGAAGGCGCTGAACAAGCAGTGAGGCTGTGCAGACTGCATCTAAGACCACAATCTTTGCACAAAGAGTCGCATGAGAAGCCAACACTCTCTTAGAGAAGGCGCTGGACAAGCAGTGAGGCTGTGCAGACTGAATCTAAGACCACAAGCTTAGCACAAAGAGTCGCATGAGAAGCCAACACTCTCTTAGAGAAGGCGCTGGACAAGCAGTGAGGCTGTGCAGACTGCATCTAAGACCACCAAGCTGTGTTTTCTTTTCATAATGAAATATTTTTCAAAGTAAACGTCAAAGATTTCAAATTAATAACAAAATAAGTACAGTAGAGGCATTCTGAAAAATGTATTTATTCACCAAAGCAGTGGTCTCAGAATTAAAATAACTGAATAATTTTCCACTTAGAGCTTGTAATTCCGGCTCGGCATGGGTCCTGACTCATGACGTCACGGGCAGGGTTGAAATGAATGTTTAGCTCTCGCAGTGCACTCTGTAATTCATCCTTTCTCCAAGTTTGGTTCCTTCTAAACACTCTTCAAACTTTGCATCCATCTCCCGGCTTTGAGCCTCAGAGAAATAGTTCTTCCAGTCTCCGACATCACCTGTGCAGGAAACACAATAAAGCAATGTTATCTATTGCCAAGTGTCGTCGCATCACTTGCTAACAGCAGACATGTGATACACAGAGTTTTGTTTCACCAGGGGCTAAAACTGAAATTATTACACGTTTTGTCCTTTTTCTGCTAAAACAGATAATTATTGTAAATTTCCTATTTCTTGTCAATGACGTGACAAGAACTCATTTTGAAGACGCAGAAGGCCAGTCCGCGGGCTCCAGACAGGGGAACCTCCATTTTCATTAGTTTGCAAACTGAGGAACCGCCTTTTCCTTGAAAAATGTGGAATTCGACACAAACCACAAAAGAAATGGGACACGGAGGTAAATAAATGTCACAAGAAAACAGTGAGGGGGTAAAAGGGGCATTAGAGTAGGGACAGAGAAGAGGGTATAAGTTGAGAAAGTAGCGTATAGTTAGGGGAAGAGGTTTGAGGGTTGGACGATGCACACGGTCCTCGTCCTAGGGTCTCGCTCTAGAGGTACTAGAGTACAGACACGGGTTGAGGGACTAGGGTATAGGGATTTGGGCATAAGCAGGTATTGAGGCGTTAAGGTACAGGCAGAGGTAGGGAAACCACAGTACAGACACGGGTGAGGTACCAGGATCTATGAGCAATGATGCAGTGCTAAAGTGTAGGCAGGTGTAGAAGTAGTAGGGTGTAGGAAGGGGCGGTAGTACTGGGGACGAGGTAGCCTGAGGCATTCAATGGTGCGGGTAGAGATCTTAGAGTATGGGAACAGTTAGAGAGAGGTCAAGGGGGTGTACATTTAGTAGGGTACAGGTAGAGGTACTAGAGGGTAAACAGGGTTTAAGGTACCAGGGTATAGGCAATGATAGGGGTACTAGGGTATTGTCAGGAGTTGGGCACTAGGGTAAATGGCACAGGTAAAGGTAGCTAAAGTGTAGTCATGGGTGGTAGTAGGGTACAGGCAAGGATAGATATACTATGGTATTGTGAGGGATTGAGGGACTAAGATATAGGGAAAGGTAGAGGTACTAGAATATATGGGCAGGGTAAAGGTACAAAAGTGTAGTAATGGGTAGAAGAACATAGGGTATCATAAGGGGCAGAAGTATTCGGATATAGGTAGCACAGGGCATACTTGCGAGTGGGTAGATATACTGGGATAAAGGAGCAGGGGCAGAGGTTCGAGGGTACATAGATTTATTGGGATATAGAGTGAAGTAGAAGTACGAGGGTACATGCAAAGGCTAAGGTACAAAGGTATAACCAGAGAGGGAGGTGCTGGGATATATGGGCAGAGGAAAGGGTGCAAGAGTGTAGTCAAGAGTACAAATACTAGGATATGAGCAGGGCTTTAGGTTCTCGGTATCGGCAGCGTTAGAGGTACTAGTGCATGGAACATTGGTTGGGAATTCAAGGGTAGGTAGATTTAGTAGGGTATAGTCAAAGGTAGAGCTAGGGTATCAGTAAGAGAAAAGGTACAAGGGTATCAGCAGCAACAGAGCACATGGGTAAAGAAAAAATACAGTTGAGTGAGAGGACGCAGGCCTTAGGATAGGAATAGGAGTAAAGAGAGAGAAGAGGGTGATGGTGTGTTATGTTGGTATGTGGCACGAGGTTTTGATGCCGCTGGTGTTGTCTGCTGTCCTTCTTTTACAGTTGTGCCTTTGATGTGGGGAGTTGGTTCGAGAGGCATGCTTTTGAGGTGCTCAGATGCCCTGGCTCCAAATAAACTATAGGGTGTATGCATACCTTTGTGCAGAGACAGGACACAGCCTATTCAAGTGTAAGCGGGCCTGGGCCCTGCTCCTCCCTCCCATCCTGCTAGTGATGGCTCATCGAGTCATACCTAAGCTCCCAATGGTGTGTGGCTGTCTAGGAGGAATACACAAACCCCAACTGTGACCGAGAGACAGGCTGCAGGCACCAAATGGCTAAAGCAAGAAAATGCCAGCTTTCTAAAAGGCGAAATAATAACAGCTGGCGTTCACTCTACTTAACTGTTGCTCCAACTAAACTTGTTATACGGCAACTATTCTAACTTGGTGTGCAATGCCTGTGGTGGTTCCACCCTACCACCAATTTCTGAAAGGGACATTTTCAGAATTGCAATTCAGGAACTGCCTTCACCATAAGTTAGGATTTTAAATTGTGATTCCAGAGCCACCAAAAATGAAGGAGATACCTGTTCCCATTTGTAAATTACCCTTATAAAATGTAATAAGGTAATTTCAATGTTATCCTATGGAAGAGGTACGCCTTGCAGTAGTGAAAAAAAACAAGAGTTTTTCTTCTACCAATGTAAAACTTAAAAGTGCATGTCCAACTTAGTAAACACATTGGGCTGTCATGATCCTACCCTAGAAGTGACTTATATGCATGAAAAAAGGATGGTTTGGGCCAGGCAAAAGGTGTATTTTGCCAGGTTGACAAAGCAGTTTAAAACTGCACACACAGTCTCTGCAATGGCAGGCCTGATGCATGTTTAAAGGGCTACGTCAGTGGGTAGCACAATCCGTGCTTTCAGGTGCACTAGTAGCATTTAGTTTACAAGCCCTGGGCACAGGTAGTGGCACTTCACTAGGTAAAGTAAACATGCCAGTTAGGTATGAGCCAATCAACCATGTTTTAGGGAAAGCACATAAGAACCTTAGCACTAGTTAGCAGTGGTAAAGTGGACTGAGTCCTAAGGCTAGCAAAAATGAAGTGAACTAAAGCAGGAGGTATGAAGACAAAAAGTTAGGGGAAGCCCACGCCAAGGATGCCAGATCAAACACTTGTCAAACTCTTCATTCTGTCACTTTCTTTCTCCATCTTTTTCCCATAGTGTCCTCGTTTACTATCAGTCTTTCTCCACTTCCTCTCAACTTGTCTTCTCTATGAGTTTTTCATCCTCTTTCTCGCTACTTCTGTCTACTGTTCCCTCATCCATATTATTTCTTCTGCAATCCTGATTCGTCTGTGCTTCCATCGTTTTCCTTTCTCTTCCATCTTTTTTCTCTCCTCTCACTCCCCTCACTAATTTCTTATCCTCTGTACCCCATTATCTCATCTCTCTCACTCATCCTTGTTTCTCCTCCCTCCTTTTCCTTACTATCCTCTTTCTTCAGCCTCCAATTTCCTCTCTTCAAAGCTAGAATGTCAGGCTTGCAAAGGAACCGTGTGTCGTAGATAGCCAAATATATTCTTTGGCTACTGATTCAGCCATAGTTTACCTTCTACAACAGAGACCACAGGACAAACAAATAAATAACCCAATGTTAAATTTATGCAAACTTCATGGGTGTCATCAGCCTCACACACTCAGGGGCATCTGCATGCACATGCACCGGGGTCAAGGAGGGTTCACTGGCCACAGCCAGGTGTCCCAGCAGCTGAATAATCGTACTAAACCAGTGGAGAAGCTAGCGATCCAGCATGGTGGACGCGAGTTAGGTGAGCTCTGCTCACCCCAGCGACAATATCCTGCATTTACCCTGTTTTGCCGGTCGAATTCCCCACTGAAGTTCCCTGTGGGGGTTGAGACTTGAGTGGCCGCACTCGTACCCGGAGAAGTGTGGAAATCGAGATGCTTGCGGCAGCAGTCGGGAGGTGCGCCGGAGAGGCCTTGTAGGCGGATCAGCAGCGGCGACATCAGAGCGGCTGCGAGGGCAGGCGCGAGCGGCAGTGCAGATTCGACCTGAGACCGGTGGGGTCTGGCGGAGAATGCACCTAAATTCCTGGGGGCCGCCCGGCTGTGATGACGGCGGTTGTGTGGAGGGCAGCTCCACGTAGGAGACCCGGTGAGTGCCCCGGCTCGGCCCTCCTTTCCCCCCTTCCTCCTCCTGCCTCCATTACAGTGCTTGGCAGCCAGGTCAGGCCATGAGGGGAAGGCGTCTAGTTGGCTGGCTGCCCGGGGGTTGGGACTCCCTCACGGGGCCGGTTGGGGCCCTTGCGGCACACTGTAGGGCAGTGATTGAGGCGCTCAGGCCTCATTGGAGATCGGCGAGCCGGCTAACAGGGCCGCGTCTCCCGGTCGACGGCCGCTTGGAGTGCACAGGCCCTGCGCAATCGCTCTAGGGGCAGGAGGGCAGAGACGCCACTGTGGGAAAGTGTGCCACGGCCTGCACCCCACTATAAACTGACCCGGTCAGTGATTGTGTGCGCTGTAACACAGGTCAGGAGGCAGCACTGAGTGTGGGCCTTGAGTGGAGGTGCGCCCCAGAGCAGTTTGGAACCTTGTGCAGCAGCGAGAGGCCCTGCCGAGTCATCTGCAGTGTGTTGGGGGCTATTAACCAGTGGATCAACACTTGGGGAGCTGACCTGAGACAGCCAGATAATTCCAAAGCGTCCTTCGCTGCGAAGAGCTGGGCCAGACCATTGCCTTGAAGGAGGAGACTGGTGTGGGGGTCAGAGGACCTTCCTGGTACCTGGAGGTGGCACCTGAAGAGACAGTGGGACACCTATTGGGGGGGCACGACCGTCCAAGGAAGCGGCCTGAATAGCGCCTGGTGCGGTTTGTGGGCAGGAGATCTCCACCCGTGTCCTGTATGATCAGAGGCTTGAAGCTGCAACAGATATAATTACTCGCGCTTCTAGCACAGTTTTGTGCTAGAAGTCTGGCAGGGGGGCAGCTGAACCGCCGTTCTAGAAGACAGGCATCTGAACGCCACCATGACTAAGGACAAACCGGTGGGAGGATCCGCCAAGCAGAGCGCGCTAGACTGCTTTACTGGGTCGGGCGCCTCTGCTGCAGACCAGGGAGGGACACAAGGGGGCATCCCAGACAATGCCGTGCTCATGGCGGCCATCACACAGTCAAGGGTTGCATTGGAAACAAAGATTGGAGAGGTGGGCTCTGACGTCGCGCTCCTGCGCCAAGATCTTCGAAATGCAGTAGAACGCATTACTGAGGTCGAAACCAGAGTCCTCAAAGTGGAGTATTCAGTCGTCACACTGCAGAAACAGGTCGCATCGCTGGAGTCAGTCACCAGAGGTCTGGCCTCGCGGGTGGAGGAGGCGGAAGGCAGGGCTAGAAGAAACAACTTCTGCTTTGTGGGTTTCCCGGAGGGATGTGAAGGGTGGACATGGAACAGTTCCTTACTCGGTGGCTAGTGAGCTGGCTCCCTTCAGAGTCACTGCCCGGTTGTTTATTAATTGAAAGGGCGCACAGGGCCCTGATGCAGAAACCACCCCTGGTGCCAGACCAAGACCTGTCATTGCTAAGATCCTGAATTACCATGACAGAGATGTGATCTTAAAACAGGCTGGACTTAAGGAACCTCTGCTGTACGAGAACACTCGCGTCCTCATATTTCTGGACTACACTAGACTAGTCCAGCAGAAACGACAATCATTCATGGCAGCTAAGGCCCACCTCTGTGAGCTGAAACTTACCTATGCATTGCTGTATCCAGCCAAGCTGCGGGTGGTCCCGCACTCTCTTCTTCGAATTGCCAGAGGATGTCTTCAATTGGCCGGATGAAACTGTGAAGCTCCGGCGCCGCACGCTGCCCAGGTTGAAGTCTGATTCGTCGTCTAGTGAGGTCATCTGCAAGCCACCCAAACTTAAGATCAAAGGCTTCATGAGGTCGAGATCGAGATGCCGCTCCAAATCCTGCAATGATCCTGGTAGATCTACATCAGTGCCTCGGCAGGGATCTTCGGTATCATAGCAGTGCCATGATGTTTTTGAATGGGGGACTGTTGCTGCCCTGTGTCCAGACTGATGAAACATGAGCAGGGGCTAGTACCTCTGTTCCTATTACAACAGTTGAAGGGAACATCCGTTGACTATGGGCAGGTTATTGGGGATCCATTGGGGGAGGAGGGCGGGGGGTGCCCATTGGAGCCTGCAAGCCACCTCCGCTGCAAGAGATACTTCAGCTGTTTTGAGGTATGGGGGCGTTGGGGGATGTTGGGGAATTTTAGTTTTATGTTTGCACTGCGTTTTTGTCACAAATGGCTTGCATTTGTACTCCGGATCAAGGCTGTCCCAAATTTTGAGGTTCAGAGACCCTTAGATGGCGAGTCTTATGGATAGGGCGTGACTCCACGCGGGAGAACTCCGAATAGTGAGTTGGAATGTCAGAGGGGCTCTGGATAAGGTCAAGAGAGGGGCCATACTCCCAACAGGCTAAACAGCACCGAGCTGATTTTCTGATGCTTCAGGAGACGCACGTAATGGGTACTAAAGCACTGTGTCTCCTCTGATATGGCTATGGCCAAGTGTTTCATTCTGGCTTCACCAGGGGGTCGCATTGAGTCGCAATTTTGTTGCATCGTAGAGTCCCGTACAAACATGTTAAGACATGGATGGATCCACAGTGGAGATAAGTTTTCATTGAAGGCACCATATACGAGGAGCAGGTGGTTTTGGGTTGTGTGTATGCTCCCCTGCCTTTACAATGGGCTCTGGTCGACTCTGTAAGCGGCCATGCCGGAGGGGTTGGCAATAACAGGGGGAGATTGGAACGATGTATTGGACCTGGCGGTGGACAGATGGAGATCAGGGGGACACCGCACCGTCCAACACAGTACTAAATTGAGCTCCTTAGCGACGGGACTGGGGTGGGTAGATGTTTGGCAGCGGTTGCATGGAACGGAACGCAGCTACACATATTTCTCGACTTCTCACGACTCGTACTCCCGCCTCAACTATCTCTTTGTGCCCTTAAGAGCAGTCGGGAGGGTGAGGGCTGGGTAGATGCTCCCACGGGGCTTAGCCGACCATTCTCCAGTGGTTCTGACGGTGCAGTTGGGTCCTGAGAAACCGCCCTTTTCTGGCATCTCGCCTCATGGCATCTCCAAGATGGGAAATATCTGGATCACATTGGGCAGGCACTTGAACAATATCTAAATCCGAACGTGGGGATGGTGGCTGAGGCCGCAACGTTGTGGGAGACCATGAAACCTACTCTGCTGGGAGTGGATATTTCCTTCTGTGTGGCAGCACGTCGTACCCGGCGGGAGGCTCTGCTGCGGTCAGAGGCCCACCTAATGGAACTAGAGCAGAGTAGTAGGGAAGAGGGAGGTAATTCGGTGTGCCGACATCTAGCGCTGGCGCGTCAAACCTATGCCGATACCCTGATGGAGGAGGCCTGCCTTGCGTGGCTCGCGTCCCGTAGCAGGATCTACCAATGGGGCGACAAGTCCAGTAAATTGCTGCATAGGCTTTGCCTGGGGACCTTGCAGCCCCAGGTTCTCCCAAGTATACCGGGCCCTGATGGGCGGGTCCTGAGTGACCCCTCCCTCATCGCCGAGAGTTTGCACAATACTTTGCAGAGCTTTATACCCCCAGGGAATGTCTGCAGGAAGATGCTATTCATCGTTTCCTAAACGACCAACCATCCCGCACCCTTTCTGACGACGAGCGAGCGGACTTCTATTTACTGAGGAGGAGATTTGCACTGCATTGGGGGAATTGAATTTGGGTAAGGCGCCGGGTCCAAATGGGTTCCTCAGCAAATTCTTTAAGAAACACTTTTCCCAGATGGGGGCAAACTATCACCAAGTCATCGAAGAAGTGAGAGACCGGGGATACCTGTGGCGAGATTGGAGGCATGTGGAAGTAGTCGTATTCAATGAAGCAGGTCAGCCCCCGGATGAACACGCCTCTTATCGCCCCATTTCGCTTTTAAATGTTGAGGCCAAATCTCATATAATTACATTGATCCATACAGATCAGGCGGGCTTTATGCCGCAGCAGGCAACGCGCCACAACATCCAGCAGGCGCATAATGCCATAGCTGCCATCCAGGGAAGAGGCGTGTCGGCTGCTCTTTTGCTGACTGACATGGATAGGGCGTTTGACTCCCTCAGCTGGGTATACCTATTCGCGCTCCTTGATCGGCTTAACATAGGCCCACGCATTTTGGCATAGCTAAAACTATTATACAGATCTTACGGCATCAATGAGGGTGGCGGGATCCGTTTCCTCTAAATTTTCAGTAGGCAGAGGCACTCGACAGGGATGTCGCCTGAGGCCATATCTATTTGCGCGAGCGATGGAGCCGTTGGCGGCATGGGTACGGATCGACGCGCAGGTGGTGGGGTTTGAGTGCGATCATGGGCTCTCGGACCGTATAGCCTTATATGCGGACGATGTCCTATTTTTCTTGATAGACAGAAATAGGATGGGCCACGGCTCCTTCGTATCATGCAAATTTTTGGTGAATTATCGGGACTGCATATGAACCCGAGTAAATCCACACTGTGGGCACTGGGGGACATGGCGGACTTGGGGTCCTATGCTACGGCAGTACAGGCATCAACTGAGGGCGTGAAATATCTGGGGGTTTTCCTCTCAGACCTGCCTAGAGTAGCGTGGGACAGAAATATAGTTCCAATCTGGATGTGGACTAGGGAGGAAATGAAAACTTGGTCACGCACGCCCCTCTCTATAAATGGCAGATTGGCTATTTTTAAAATGGTTTGACACTGCCGTGCCTGCTCTATAAATTACAGAATTATCCATATCCGGTGCCCCTTTCATGGTTTTGCCAGGTTAACTTGGCGCTGGGACATTTTCTGTGGGCGGGGTGAGCTTCCAGGGTGGCGCTGCGGACCTGCTTTCAGTCAACATATAGCGGGGGGTTGGCCACATCAGATATTCAGTCGTACTACATGGCCTCACATCTCCTGGTGCTAAATGAATGGTGAATGGAAACCGAGCCGATCCCGCCTATGCAGTGGAGCAGAGGTGTATGGGGGAGTCCACCTTGCATACTATTCTGTACTTTGCATCGATACATAATTCCCTACCATAGGCCACTCAGGTGGTGTTTTGTGTGTGGAATCATTCCCTCCGTACGATGGGGTAGTGGAACAGGCTGACTAGGGAGACCCCATTATGGCATAATGGCCGTCTAGCGCAGCTGGTGGCACTCGCTGGATTTCATGGATGGGACAATATAGGAATTTCCACATTGAGAGATGTAATGAGAGGCTCGGTGCTCAAATCTTTTCAAGATCTTCCGCGAGAGTACCACATGCCAAGAACTCAGGGGCAGATCATCAACGAGGCGATAAAAAATTTTCGCCGCTTTTGCGTCCGTTTTCCGACGAAAAGCGGTGATAATTTTAACGCCCTATTAGCAAGGACATGCGTGAATCCATGCTTCTTCACCCTTTCCCTTAACGCCCAGCTTTGCATCTCTAATGAGATGCAAAGTGGGCGTTCCTCCCCAGAATACCGGGAGAAATGTCGCTAAGCGAAATTTCTTAGCGGCATTTCTCCTATTATCAAGCCTCACGCTAAGAAGCATAGCGGCAAGAAAAGTAGAGATAACCTCTGTTATCGCTACTTTCCTTTCGCCTGCTTTTAAACTGACTTAGCCATGATATCCTATGGAAGATGGATATCATGGCTAAGTCTGCCTTACCCTATCAGCAAGCTATCGCCAAACCCTGTGCGATTATCGCTGTATTTCCAGTGATAATCACACAGTTGGCAGCTTGCGCTCTGAATCTTATCGCTTTGGAGATAAGCGTTGGTGATAGCATGCTATCTCCGCGATAAAATTCAGAGTTGGCCAGCGATAATTATCCTTGCGTTAAGAGCGCTGAGTGATAATTATCGCCTGGCCTTGATAATATGCCCCTCAGTTCTGTAAATACCTCCAATTTCGTCATGCTATCTATTGAGTATCTCGGGGCTGGAGGCTCTCCCTTAATTCAGTCCAACTGAGGCCAAGATTTTCATGGGCGACCTGCAAGGTCAGAAGATATCAAAGATTTATCAAGGATTGATAATCTTTGATATTTTATGATCTTGCGGGTTTCCCACGAAAATCTTTGCCTCAATTGGACTGAATTCAGGGAGAGCCTCCAGCCCCATAGTCCCACCACACTAGATAACCTCAGAGGGGTGTGGGTTGGGGATGCGGGTTAACTGGATGGAGATGACTGGATGAACGCGCTGGCCTCCCCTAGAGGAGCAGCGACATCGATGAGATTGCGTCTCATTCAATTTAAATACCTTCATCGAGTTTATTATACTAGGCTCAGGCTCCGGAGGGCACATCTGGTAGCATCTCCGATGTGCCTGCGCTGTGGACGCGAAGAGGGGTCCCTAATGCATACTATTTGGCACTGCACAGCGCTCACGAAATTCTGGAGAGGAGTTTTGGCCTGTTCGGCGGAGGTATTGGGGTGGGAGCTCCCCTCCTCACCGAGGTTGACAATTCTGCATATCATGGAGGGTATAGGAGGTAACATATATAAGAGGCATTTACTATTACTGGGGCTGACCTTGGCCAAAAGAGATACAGCAAGGCTGTGGAAGGTGACAGCCCCTCCACCTCTCTCGGCATGGAAAAATGGGTTAGATTTTAATATGGGATTAGAGATTCCGATATTTAAGGCTAGGGGCTGCCCGCAAAAACATCCCATAATCTGGAAACGATTGGCAGATTACCGAGACCTGGAATTGGACCCGGTGCCCCCGGTGGACACATTTATATCTGCCTTGATCTGTGGGCCACTGGGGTAAGGGACTGGATATATAATATGGGACTCGATTCCCCGGGATGGGTGATGTAGTGACGATCGAATCGCAGCAGTGTGTTAGTATGACGGGGGGGGTGTTTAGGGTGTTTATGTTATATTGTGTTTTATGATTTTACTGCCAATAATGTATACACTTACTGTCAAAGACATTGACTTACAATGCTGGTGTGGCAGTTGTTTCCTGGGTCAAGGAACACTGCACTGTATATGTCTTTTTGACACAATAAAATGTGTTTTAAAAAAACCCAGGGGAGAAGCACCTACCCAACCTGGTCGCCATGATACAACTGGCAAAGGCAGAACAACGTAAACTCAGTGTGGCGTTGCACAACATGTGGGGACCAGGCAAGAAGTGCTCCGGTCTTGCTGAATGCACGCTACAGTGGATATGATGCAAAGCCAAGTAACAAAGTCAGAGCCACAGTGCCTGGCTCTGAACCTCAGCACTATGAAAATCCCATTGACCACGGTACCATTCATGATTAAAAAGATATTTGCAAACGTACCTTTTCGAAAAACATGGGGGCCCAAGATTCCGTGCGTCTCTGTGGACCTTCCTTTCATGGCTTGGAAGTGGCCTCTTTCGGTGATTAATTGCATTTGCTCTTCAGTCAGAATAATCTCAAAAAAGTCTGCTATCTTCTTAACTGCCGCAGCCAGATCCTGGAATGAGAAGACTCAGCCTTAAAACGTATGTTCCTCACCGGTCGCTCTAGAAGACACAAGGCCTCTTCGAAGTACCATTAGGCGTCACCCAAAGACAGATTTTAGCTGTCTGTTGTCAAACACCTCTTATGTACAATTCCAATACTTTGAGTGCACTTTCTATCTTCCCATTGCTTATTATTTGTTTATTTTCTTGTCAATCTCATGTTCTTGCTTCTTATTCAGCGTCTTTCCATACTTTTCTTGTGTTGCGTTTTCCCTAGAGGGTAGCTTCTTTACCAACCTTTTGATTGGAAGATGTAAATCCTTCCACGGCAAGCATCGGTGAACTAGTTTTTTCTTTTTCTTTGAGCCTTGCATGGGAGTGCACATGTTTTTTTGCTCTCTTTCCCAAGTGCTGCTTCCCTCCTCACATCCCCTTTCCTTACGCTCACTGTACTGCTCCCCACCATCCAGCTCATCCGTAAAGTCACAGCACCAGACATATTGTTGCCAGGAGTGACTAAAGATCAGATTTTATTGGGTTTGTTACATTTTGTTTTCTTTTTTTGTTTCACAAAATCTGGAATACCAGAATAAAAACCTAACCGTGGGGAAGAACAGGGTTTTCACTGAATATGTATGAAAATCCTCTTTCCAGAAAGAAAAATTATTTTCTAGAGTCCCCTCACCCACCAGGGTTTACCCTAGGTGTCATGCTTCATCATTGGGGTCCTCTCAGTACGCTGCAGATTGAGGCGTGCTGCGACTTGCGGAACTATGTAGGATCACTAAGTTGTGGAAATGTGTAGTGCAGTGGAAGTGGAGTGGAAAAACAAAAGTTAAAATACCTAATTAGTGGGCTAATATGTTATTTCTGCCCCTAGTTAGTATGACTAAAATCAGGGGTTAATAATATGGAAAGTCTAACTATAATGAGTATAGAGTCCCTAGTATTGGGTCGACATGTTTCGGGCTGTCCCCTCAATGCTCTTCTTCAGGGCCACACGAGGACCAGCCCCATGCGTGCCACTCCTTAGCAAGCCTATAATTATGAATTAATAAAGTGCACACCTACTGTGTACACACCTAACACGTAACACATGGTTGATCACTGACATGTAGTGTTTTAGTTTAGGCAGAATTTTGCCTCATGATGTGCAGGGGTAGAGGGGCTTGTAGTCACACCTTCGTTTAAGCCCACCTCTGGCAAATCACCTAATGGCACTCCCGGAGACTGCATGTTTTATTTTCTGCTTTCCATGTGAAGCATGAAAGCCAGGCCTCGGCACACAAAGGCAGCATTTCTGGAGGTGGGGGAATGCTTCCAGACTCATTCTGCTTGTGTTGGAGGCCCAAGATGTACTCGGAGTGAATGAAAGGATGTATCTTCTCCCGGCGGCCCATAGATGTTCTCTCCGGGCTGCTGGAGAGTGCCAAATGTCTGCAGCATTTGCACCCGGTCCTAGTCACCTGGAAAGCATTTGGGAAGCATTTTCCTATACATTATTAAATTTCTCAGACATCTGTTATGTTATTCTAACTACTTGAAACTAATCCAGTGTGTTAATTCCTTATCTGGGTCACAGGCAACAGGCTTTTTAAAATCTGTTCAGGGTTTCTTGCGTAAAACCTGACAAATAAACCATGCTGTGTGCAAAGATTGAAAAAAGTGACCTGTGTTCTGTTTGGGGATGCCTTGCGATGTCTGTTTGCTCTTCCTTAACTTCTTTAAGCACGCCTTACAAACAAGTATTGACAAAGCCAATAGCGTAGCACTTGCATCATAGAAGTGAGGTGGATTGGCTTTGCCAATGGTTATTCATGAAGTTGCTCACTCCATCCATTGGGAGTGCCACACATCTGTCTGCAGACAGTGGAGAGTAGTAACATTCTACATCAGTCAGTGGCTGCTCATCAGCTGGTCGCGGCGAAATTTAAACTACGCCGATGTAAGACATTAAAGTTTGCAATTTTTGCGTTGCACTCGTTATGCAAAATTGCTAAAATGGTGCCCCTACAACACGTAATTGCACCAACATTTGTGGTAAAATGACAGCATAAAAGTGCAGGAACAGCGCAAACAACCACAACACGAGTGACTTGTTCACGGCAACTGTGCGTTTTGCTCTATTTCTTAGCACGAAATATGCCCTCAAGCCGAAAATGAAGTACGAATTTCGTGCTAGAATATAGCGAAATATGGCAGACTTGCATTTTGGGCAATTCTGAGTAATTTCCCTGAAATTTCATGTAAAAATGCAAAAGCAAATTATGCAAATTTCTTACACCCCTAATCATCAACTGTAAGCATGTGTGTCATCATGACAGAAGCCAATGTTTCAGAACTGTTTTCAACGATATCAGGTGCAAGACATTTGTAATGCACGCCCAGAGCGCCATCTAGTGGAGAGATAAAAAAACTGTTCTCTTTCCCCAGCCTTTCATCACTGCTAACAAGAACTAGCTGTAATGTTGTAAGATGCCAGGCTGTAAGTACTTTCCCCCACAGACTCTCTGGAGACGTTCTACTTGAAATTAGAACCTTTATTAACCTTATAGGACACCTAAGGAGAGAGCGCCGGGCAACACGCTCCGATCGCGTCCCTCGTTCGCGCCGTTCTGCTCGCGCATGCGCGGTAGCGTCCGACGTCCGCTACGCGCCTCTACGTCCCTCCGTAGTGCGCGCGTCCACTAGACCGCGACGCTACATATCTCCCCCTTTTCACACCACTCACACAAAGTCCCCGACCCAGAGGTCAGTCCATTTCAAAGTCTCTGAACTTGGATGGTCTCACCACTGCTCTTCCCCCCCGGGTGTGTCTTACCGGAGTGGAATGTCCTTCTCGGCTTCCCTCTGTGGCCAGGCCTCCGTCAGTACTTTTCGGAGTGCCCGGACTCTCTTTCTCTTTTACCTCGCCATCTTCTCTCGTGGTCTCCCCCATGGGTCTTCTCCCTGAGTTGTCTCTCTCTCTCTCTTGCTCACCGCCCATGTCCTCTCCGGGGCCTCCTTCGGATGAGTCTGTGTCCTTTATCACCCCCTCTGCCGGGGTTTCCCCTTCCGTGCACTCTCGGGGCCACTGTAAGATCTTATTGCATTTGGCCATGCGCTCGTGTGACCACACGTTACCGTCACTGAGCAGTGCCGCCCGGTCATACACCTCTTCCACTCTGAGGGGTGGGGAGTATTTGCTTTCTCCTTTCCGCTTAAGGACAGCCAGCTTCACTCTGACCCACTCCCCTTTTTCCAACGCCGCATCTGTTGTCTTCTTGTGGCGGTTGTAGTGCTCCGTGTAGATGCGTTGTGCCTTCTGCAGGTTGTGCTGCACCACTGCTGGGGACCATTTGCTGGTGATGGTCTTCTCCTGCCATGCCACATTGTCTTTGGTAAAGGGTTGCCGCCCCCGTAAGATCTGGAAGGGACTGTACCCCGTTCCGGTGGGGGTGATGCGGTATGCCCATATCGTGCTGAGCACCTCCTTTTCCCAGTCTTTACCTCTTGTGATGGCCGCCTGTATGGAGCCCATCAGCACCCTGTTAAACCTCTCTACTTGTCCGTTGCTGGATGGGTGGTATATCGAGGTGTGTTTGAGTATTATGCCATTCCTGTTCGCAAACGTGACCCACTTGTCGGAGATGAACTGGGGGCCATTGTCGCTGATAATGCTCCTGGGTATGCCTTCCCGAAGGAACATCGCCTTGAGGAAGCGTAGTATCTCGTCCGTGTCCATGACCTCGTTGATGTGCACTTCTGGCCATTTCGAGTATTTATCCACTAGTACACATAGATATTTGGGGATGCCTTGGTCGTCCAATATTGGTCCCAGGATGTCTACTGCTACCTCTTCCCACGGGTTGCTGGGGTTGGTGAATTTCCCTAGGGGTGGTCTCATTGGTTTGAGAGTCTTGTCTGCCCCTTGGCATTGCGCGCAGTCCTTCACGTGCCTCTCCACATGCGTGTCCATTCCTGGCCACCAATAAGTTTGTTTTGTTCTGGCCTTTGTCTTCACAATTCCCAGGTGGCCTTCGTGAAGTATGGCTAGCAGGGTAGGTACGATGTTCTCCGGCGGCACCACCCTGTCACCCCTGTAGACGAATACTCCATCGTTGCCCACCGACAGCTCTTCTCTGACTTCGTAAAACTGCCTGATTTTTGGGCCTTGTCTCCTCCTGTCCGGCCATCCCCGCACAATGCACGCCTTGATTTCTTCCATGTCGGCATCTACCTCATATGCGTCCTTCCAGTCCTGCCTACTGATGGCCTTTTCCGGATCGTCCGTCAGGGCCACCATCTCGTCGTCGTCTTCCCTGTCGTTGGAAGCGCTGTCCATCGCCGATGCCCTGCTGAGGTAGTCCGCTATTTTGTTCCTGGAGCCTGGGATGTACTCCACGTCGTACCTGTACTCCAGGAGTTTCAATGTCATTTTCGCTATCCTGGGCGTGGCGCTGGCATGGCCATCTGATGTTAGTACTTTCACGAGAGGCTTGTGATCTGTCTTCACCTGGAATCTGGTCCCCCACAGGAACTGACGGTACTTCGCCATGGCCCACACTACCGCTAGCATCTCTTTCTCTATCACGCTGAACTTTTGTTCCGATGCTGTCAGCGTCCGGGACGCGAAGCTGATCGTCTCCGTTCCGCCTTCTGGTCTTTCCTGCATGAGCACGGCTCCCAGCCCCTTTTCACTCGCGTCCGTCATCAATATCGACCGCCCCTGGGGGTCGAATCCTTGCAGTGGGATCGCTCCACCAATCTCCCGTTTCACTGTGTCGAACTCTTCTTGCGTCTCCTCCGTCCATCTGAACGCCGTCTTGTCCCTCGTGAGTTGCCGCATGTGGTGGGTTTTCGTGGCAAAGTGGTGGACGAATTTACTGTAATACTCTGCCATCCCTAGAAACGACCGTACTTCCTCCTTGGATATGGGTGGCGGTGCTTCGCAGATGGCTTTTACGTTCCCTCTCTTCGGCGTTATTCCTTGTGCCCCTATCTCATGTCCCAGGTAGGTGACAGATGTCATCCCAAAATGGCACTTCTCCCACTCTGCTGTGAGGCCCTTCTCCTCCAGGATCTTCAGTACTGCCGACAGTTTCCTGTCGTGGTCCTCCTGCTCCGTCCCCATCACTAAGATGTCGTCCTAAAAGTATTGCACTCCCTCAATGTCCTTGAATAGGCGGGCCATCAGCTTCTGGAACACCGCCGCTGCCGAGGCGAGACCGAAGGGCATGCGGCAGAATTGGTAGCAGCCGAACGGCGTGATGAACGATGTCAACTTTTTGCTTGTCGGATGTAGTGCTACTTGATGGTACGCCGATTGCAAGTCTATGGTGGAGAACCATTTTACTCCTTTCGTGCGGGCCAACATTTCCTCAATGCGTGGCAAGGGGAACTTCTCCACCACTATGCACTTGTTCAACTCCCTGAGGTCCACACAGAGGCGCACTTTGCCTGACGGTTTCATGGCCACCACCAAGGGAGCCAACCACTCCGCGCTGTCAATGGGCTCAATGATTCCTCCTTCTTCCAGTCGGAGGAGCTCCTGTTGCACCGCTTCCCTAACGGCAATCGGGATGTTCCGTACCTTGTGCGCGACTGGCCGTGCGTTGTCTTTGAGAACGATTTTGTGGGAAAACTTCTCCAGCCTCCTATCTTCCCGCCGAAGACCTTCGGGTGCCCGCTCCGCCATTTTCCTGCTGTCGACTCCTCTCCGTCCAGCGTCGCCAGCACTTGGGTGTCCCCTCCTGCGTTCAGCTGTATTCCCAACACTCCCTGGTCCATCCAGCCCAGGACTGACGGTCCTTTCTCCGCAACGTACAGCTTGCAGATCGCACTCCTCTCCTTGAACTGGAACTTCATTGTCTTGAACCCTACCATCGGGATTGGGTCCCCTGTGTAGGTGACTGGTCGAATGTCGGGGGGTTCTAGATGTGCGCCCCACGTGGGTCTGAACTTCTCGCTCCATACTGAACGTTGAATGATCGTGTAAGGAGATCCTGAGTCCGCCACGATGGTGATGGGTATGCCTCCTACTATCATGTCGCATTGGGGCTTGCGCGATCTTCTCTCCTCTATGCCCAGTACCTGGTCTTCAATACACAGGACTTCCTCGTCTTCTTCACGGCCTTCTGCTTCTTCCCCATCGTCCTGTGCCACGAACTTCACCGCCTGCTGTCTTCCTTTCCTGCGGCAAACCTTCTCGTAATGGCCGACTAGGCCGCAGAACGCGCACTTGGCTCTGAATGCGGGACACCGTTTGTCGTGCGCTGCATGATTCGAGCTGCCGCACCTGTAGCATTTCATGGCCTCGCCTTTGCTCTGTTTCCATGACGGTCCGGGTCTTGGTTTCCCTGTGGCCGCCCCTCTGTACTCCCCCGTCGTTTGTTTCCCCCGCGCCTGGTGGTCCGCGTCATCTACTTTGTTGACTGTGAGTCTGGGGGCCTGTTCTCTTTTGGCTGCTTCCGCACAGCGTTTTGTTAGCTCCGCTCTCTTCACTATGGCGATCACTTCGTTCAGCGTTGCATCTCCATTCGCCCATAGTTTGTCCTGTACTGACTTGCTTGTCGTGTGCATGACGATCTGGTCCTTGATGAATTCGTCCTGCAGTCCGCCATACCTGCACGTCATCGCCAGCTTCCGCAGTGCCGCCACGTAGTCATCCACGGATTCTCCCGCTTCTTGCTTCCTCTGCTGGAAGTTATAGCGGTCGATGGAGGTGCACGCTGCTGGTCGGTAGTGGTTGTCTAGATCTTCTATGGCGTGGGTGAACACGTCTGTGTCTCCTACTGGTCTAATGATCGGTGTGAGATTTTGGAACACCCGTATCCCTTCTGGTCCTAGGTTGTGTAGGAGTATCCTCTTCCTCCTGGCGCTAGAGAACGCCTCCTCGTTCTCATCTTCTAGCGCTTCCAGGTAGTTTCTGAAGTACTCCCTCCAGTCTTCCCACTTCATTATGGGTTCTCCCGGGCGTGGTAGGAAAGGTATCGGCGTCGTCAGGGTCGCTGCCTGTGCACTCATTTTTGCGTCCACTTGCTTCCTTGGGCTACCAGGTGCGTCCGTCCCCACTCCCCTGCTTCGGGTACCTGGGACTGCGTTCGAGCCGGCTGCTCCGTCGTCCCCTGACTCCGCCAGGATCTCTTCTGCGACTCCGCCGTCCGTCCGCGATATCCCCTACCACGTGGCTGGCTCCTCGTTGCCCACGTGCCACTCTCCGGCTTCTATCTGCCTCTGCCGCGCTCTCCCGGTGTGTAGGTGTCTGCTGTTTAGTCTCTCCGGTCTCTCACCGCGTATGGTGGTGTTTTTCCTGGTGGGCTTCTCTCTGATGCAGGTTAAGGGGGGCACCTTCCGCCTGTTGCACCTGGGGTTCTTCTTGTCCCAGTCTCGTCGCCACTGTAATGTTGTAAGATGCCAGGCTGTAAGTACTTTCCCCCACAGACTCTCTGGAGACGTTCTACTTGAAATTAGAACCTTTATTAACCTTATAGGACACCTAAGGAGAGAGCGCCGGGCAACACGCTCCGATCGCGTCCCTCGTTCGCGCCGTTCTGCTCGCGCATGCGCGGTAGCGTCCGACGTCCGCTACGCGCCTCTACGTCCCTCCGTAGTGCGCGCGTCCACTAGACCGCGACACTACACTAGCATTCCAGAATGTTGTTTTGTGTGATGACGTCACTTGGAGATTTGAGACATCTTTGACTGGGAGGCCACTACAGTACAAGAAGGACTGTGTGTACAGAAACATAAGCTACTTACACCAACGGAAACATTACAGGGCAGGAGCACTCAATCCACTAAATTCACAGCGGAAGAGGAAGTGACATCATGCATCCTTTCGCTTCCAGATACCGTCACCGAAAGTGATGTCACGTGATATTTTACAGTGATGGTGTTAATGAAAGTGGCATCAAACTGTGCACTTGTTGACATCAGCAGAAGTGGATAAATTCATCCTACAGCCAATGTTTAAAACCCATGACCATCTTATGGAAGCAGATATAGTCTCACAGCCTCCATCTCACACCCATTACAATTCTTCCCACCTGCAGGTTTAAGCTACCAGTGGTCAAGGCGCTCAGCTCCGCATTATGCCACGTTCAGCGAATCATGGAGGGCACCGTCACGTGGGCATGTGTGCTATGCTACAGGGAAATCGTACCACAGATGTGCAAAACTTTAAAAGACAGGGGCAAAAAAGGTGTGGTAAGTAGAACAAACTACAACATTTCTAAATGGGCGCTTTCAAGCAGAACAAAGTAGTCCAACCCGCTTTTTTATTGTTTGACACTCTGGTAGAGTATTTCGTTTATTTTCATCAAGTGGTATCCTTCAATCACACGTCTCAAGCTCTTGCCAACAAAACAAACTCTAATACATTAGTGAAAACAGCTGGAAGACGCTGCGCTCGGACTGTGACTGAGCAGGCTAGCCTGCTCCGGGAGGGAGCTGCGGTAATCTACACCAGATGGAGAGACAGGGAGAGAGAGACCGGAGCAAGGACAGGGACAGCGTTTACTAACTTAAGCAAACCTTGGGCAGTCAGGATGTGTCATTTCATCATTACAGCAATACGTCAAAGGCACACCGATTACACACCTAAAGGAAACATCACGAGGGATGTCCTAAAAAAGAAGAAAGCCAATATTTACATTGACGTGTAAATTAATACATTTGCTAATACAAGACAAACACGAGTTAAAACCTGCATTAATATTAATAGACTTAATTAAGTGTCATAGCGCATGTAAATTCTGGATTTTAGCAACAAAACACTCTTTGCATCTAAAACAAGCATTTGCAATGCAATAGGTATCGCATTTATAAGAGTCTGAGCCATTGGCATCGTAAATGACAATGCCTTTTATTTATGTGCTGTTTTTAAAACAGATAAATAAAAGGCATTCTCATTTACAATGCCAATAGCTTAAACTCTCGTGAATGTGAGATCTATTGCATTGCAAATGCATGCTATAAAAATAAAAAAACAACAGGCAGGACAAAGCTATTTGAGAAAATAGTGCTCGGAGGCTGTAATTAAGGCCTACAGAGTAACAACACCCGTAACAGGGGGTTTCGCCATGGGTGGTTACAAAATGAGACAAGGCAGTATTATAAGGAGGGACTACTAAGCCTTTTGACTAATGAACATTCACAGTTTACATTGGTCAATTGCACAAGTCAATGAAAAATGTGGGCGGAGAGTGGGCGGAGCTTCAAGTCCCTACCTCAACACAGAATGCCTCACAGAGCAGCGCATGCGCTGCCCAGCCTCGACCTAAAAAGGGGGAACAGTAAAATAATTGTGAAAAACTTGAGGGGGTGCCAAGGACTTTTATTTTACATGGTGGGCGCAGCATTAAGAAGTTTGAAGGCCTCTCCTCTAGATGGAAGATGGTGGCTATTGCTACCCCACACCAAGAAACGTTGTGCATATGTATGCACTATATGTGTTACCTAGTTTAAAAATGACGTATTGCCCTCAAACAATCAAACGTTGTACTAACGTGAAATTGTCAGCATTCAAAGAAAGTGAAATAAAAAACTGGGCGTTATACATGATAGTGAATGGAATTAAAGGAAGTTGCTTACATATAAGTTTGAAAGTTATTGTGGCTGTGAAATGCATTTAATATGTACATTATTAGCTACAGGCATACAATAAACACTAACTCATTCAGGAAAAGTATCATATGTGTCACACTACGAAA
This sequence comes from Triturus cristatus, assembly GCF_964204655.1. NCBI lineage: Eukaryota > Metazoa > Chordata > Amphibia > Caudata > Salamandridae > Triturus > Triturus cristatus. The sequence goes on along the minus strand of NC_140590.1, from coordinate 1,852,346,460 downwards.
CCACCATTTACAACTTACTAGTACTTTCTGTTCATGCCTGGGTAGAAATGTCACAAAAGGGGGATTAGGTGGGTAAAATTGGATTTAAAAGACCTCGGCAAGGACATTCCCGGTGGCTGCTTCCCGCAGATTCCAGCCAAGAGCATCACGGGCACTGGTTCAACAAGGACGGCACATCTGGAGGCAGTAATCATAACTATTGATTGCCGTCTTATCTCTTTATTGCAGAACCTGTATAATATGTCCCTAAACAATTCGGAATAAAGGACAACGCTTGTAATGCACAACGAACGCGGGACAATGTCAAGGCAAAACCTCCGTGTGGGTTGTCAGCGAGATGATGACTCAGCCATTTTATTAAATCACATTATTTTTAACTCTGTAACGGAAACAAAACAAAAGGCTGCCCATCAACAGGGCTGCACAGCTTGGCTCTGAAGCTGCTTTGCTATGAAGCAGCACGCGCAGGGCACTTACGTCTGTCAAGCGAGCACCCAGTTGTTGTCTTCTGTGTTTCTTGCCTATAACACGCTCTGCAAGGGTTCGGGGTTCTGGCAACCCAAACAAAACAAGCGATCGCGATTGTCCTGGCAGCTTAGAAAGTGACAGCGCACACAGGGCACTGAATGTAGAAAAAGCACGTTATTGTGCCTCCAGTAAGACAGACTCAATAAAGAATATAGTGCTTACCGTGTAAGAACCGAAGTAAAGAGGCCGTTAGCCATGGGAGGATACAAATGACCACATGGCCGTACTAAGGAGGGACTAACAAGCCTACTAAGGAATCAGACACCAGCATTTATGAAGGACAAAGACACTAGCCAATGAAAAATGTTGGCGGGGCTTCTCCTCCGTACTCTACCTACAACAGACCACCAGAGCAGTGCTTGCGCGCTGGCTGAGGCTCGACCTACAAGTCAACGTATTCAGATAAACTTCTTCTTCGGCTCCAAATGAGGATGATGCTAACCAAGAGCCTTTTCAAACAAAATGAGAGACTGTAAGAGACCTTTAAACTTCTTTTAGTAATTCGCTAGCCATGAAGAAGGCACCTGAGAAAAAAACCGATTCCGCTGCAAAAGCATTGCGTTGGTCTGGTGAACTGAGGTAGTTTGACTGCCCGTGCTTGGAAATAGAAGTAGGATCACCACACGTACGGGTTTTTTGTGAAGTATCCCGGTGTCCCTACACTTTCCTCCAAACTGAATAAATGTCCCCGTTTTTGTATAGTGGCTAGGATGAGCACAGAAATGTCCCGGTTTTTGAGTAGCGGCTGAGTAAGTAAGTTGGGGTGTTAAAAAGAGGTGCGCATGCTCACTTCTCACTACTGGAGATGTTATGGCGTGACGTCACTCCAGATGAGGTTGTTGTGGGAAGCGAAATCCTTTAAAGAGAGACATTTTCTCTCGGGATTTCCCTTCTGTTTCTACCACGCAGCAAGAATGTCATTATGCCAGCCATCGGGGCAACACCGTGTCCGAACCACCAGCCTGACCCTGCTCACAGGAATCAGAGGTCACTGCCTGCACCAAGATCCAGCCAGCCACCAGTGTAAACTGTAGTCCTACTTCTATGTTTATGACCTGTCCCGGTTTTTTGTTTTGGGGATCTGGTCACCCTAAATAGGAGGTATGCGTTTTTAACATAAAAGATAGCTATAAAGTACCCTGAGTCAACACAAAAATACCTCATTATGAATGAAGTTGGCGTGTTTGACAAATATAGCAAGGATTCACGTAAGTAGGATAACAGGAAATAGGAAAAGACATTTGGAAAATAAAACAAGCCAGTGCGTGCAAAATTAATGAAACTATACAGTTTTCAAAAACATTGTCAATGCAGGAAAAGTTCACGCAACAAAAGCTTTAAATGCAAGTAATCCTTGTTAGTGTAATCACGTGTTAAATGCGTGCAATGGTCGATACACCAACAACAAAATGCTGAGCTTAAACAACACGCAACGATGGCTGCATTTTAATAGGTTTTGTTTATTCAAAAACACAAGCTTTTAAGTTAGTAGTCGCCCACTTGTTATTAACTTTTAAGTTGTGTGTGGGAAAGTTTTTATTCTTTAGCATTAACTAATGCAGCGCCAATAGACAACCGGGTAAAGGAAACAAAATGCAGTTGTCCAACAAAGCCAATAAAATGCAGTGTGCCCTAAAAATGAAGAAACCATACAGCTCTGAAAACCTTTCACAATCGGTGCTGAAACGATAAAATTATATTTAATAAATGTGTGTTGAGACGAAAGCAAGCAAAAAGCATTAACGGTTACATTAGTTAAAAAAACGAGTCATCGCACCCCAAAACACAATAAATGATACAGCTCTCAAAAACATTCACAATGCGTGGTGAGGTTTTAACATGATATCTAAGTACATTTTTCCCAAACATACGTTGGAAGGAAAACTATTAAAAAAATTGAAGTTGAAACCAAATTAAGCAACAAAAGCTTGGAAAGCAGGGAATGGTCATTAGTTTAATCGCGCTCTAAAGTCGCGCAATGGTCATCGGGCAAGCAACAAAAGGCTGTGCTTAAACAGCAAGCAACGATGGCCGTGACAGAGTTTCAATGCGCGCAATCCGGGAAAGTAAACCAGAAAAAGCTCCACACAAAAGCGGATGAACACAGTACTTTGATGAAGTGGAACTGATAAGAGCCCTTTTTAAGGTACATTAAATACAAGAGATTTCACACTGTGCAGACGAAACCTAAAAAGGAGAATCTTTGAAATGATACCACTTTTGTTGGCCCCAACCATCTACCTAGGTTTAATCCTGGACATTCTAAGCATGAGACCTCTCCACAAACAATCACCTGAGCCTGCAGATACCACAATTCAATCCATTATCACAAAAGGCTGGTCATTCTCTGTCTTCGAACATGTTCCTTATGACAGATTCTGAAATCTAGGACACATGAAGTGACCTTAGTGAACGACAGTCTGTTGGACAAACAGGGGGAAAGTTTAGTTCATTCTGTATATCTACATAACACCATATCAGGATTAAACCACAACGGCTTACTCATTATTCAAATATAATATTCATGATTTGAAGCCTTAGCACTTTAAAAATCTCAGATATCTTTAAACCCTACAAGACCTGAGCTGATTTCTGCACAGGGTAATAGGCTAGCATGCACAATATTCAGGACTGCATTAATTTCAACATGTCTGAGAGACAGCTCTTGATCTAGGAAATGTTATTTTAGTGAGTCTTGTTTTAACACAGTGTTTTTATTGAAATGTTCGAGTTATTTCTGCTGTGTATATGATTTTAAGTAATCGCATACTACATTTTGATTGATTGAAAATTCTTAGGGCCATATGTACCATGAAGTGCCGGAGAGAGGCGTTAGCCTTCTTGGCTCGACGCCTTTCTCCGTCACTTCTGAAACACAAGGCTGCACCATATTTACAAGAATATTGTGCAGCTTTGCGTTTCCCCCCTGCGATGGCGCTAAGTTTAGCACCTTCCTGTACATAAACAAACCATGGCAATTTGCTTTTTCCATGTGTGCTGCACAAGGCAGCCCACATGGAAAAAGCAAAAACGAGGAGAAATAATGAATTTCTCCTCGTTTCGCCAACTTAAGACCAGGGTTTACCTGGTCTTAATTTTGGCACTGCCTCCTATGTACGCTCCCCTTGTACATAGGGGACAGCGTCAAAATGAATAGGTGTTGCGGTGGAACCCCCATTGCAACACCCGTTGCCCACCCCTTTCACGCTACCATAGCGTGAAAGGAGGACTTATGTACAAAGCAGCTTTAAGCCACATTAAGTGGCTTAACGCTGCTGTAAATAAGGCGCAGCCCCTATCGCCACTACAACGTCGGTAATAGTGACGTTATGCTGGCGATAGGGGCTTGTACATATGCCCCTTAGTTCGGCCCATTGCTCCTCCTGTCATCCAAGGCACACATTTTAGAAACTTAAATGATGCAACATTGTGCTTCAGAATTTGAACAATTTAAAGTTCATCTTGGGTCATCGTGACTCATCGATCAATGAACTGAGAGTACTCATGTTATCGTGTGCACTTGGTGTGACTTCTAAAGTACCCGCTCAGGCACCCGTTAATGTAAGGATGAAAATGCATATAAGGCATGGAGACACGTATGTACTATAAGAGACACTGTAATTGGTACATGGGAACAAGGCCGCAGTACCCTCTACATATTACATGCCAAGGGCATGCAAGGAAATGTAATACATTTGATATATGTGAACAGACATGGTACCCCCAACATATTACATGTCAGGTGAAGGACCCGCTGGGAACTGTAATAATCGTTGCATATGTAAACAGGACAGAGGTACCCTCAACAAATTTCATGCCAAGGGTATGCAGGTAACTGTAATAAACTTGGGAGACTGGAACACGACAGCGGAACCCCCAACATATTACATATCAAGGGTACACAGGGAACCGTAATGAACTTGATATATTTGAACAGGACAGCAGTACCCTCAAAATATTACATGGCAAGGACATGCTGGGAACCTTAATTAACTTATCATATGTAAACAGGACAGTGGCACCCTAAAGATATTACATGTCATGGGTACGCAGGAACCTGTAAACAACTTGATATCTGTGAAGAAGACAGCGGTACCCACAAAATATTACATGCCTAGGGTATGCAGGGAACTGTAAGGGATTTGATGCATGTGAACTAGAGAGCAGTGCCCTCAAAATATTATATGTCAAGGGCATGCAAGGAACTGTAATAAACTTGATTTTTGTGAACAGGACAGTGGTACACTCAACATATTACTTGTCACGGACATGCTGGGAACTAGAATGATTTTGGCATATGTAAACAGGACAGCAGTACCCTCAACATATTACATGCCAAGGCTATGCATGGAACTGTAATTAACTTGGGAGATGTGAACAGGACATCAGAACCCTCAACATATTATATGGCAAGGACATGCTGGAAACTGTAATGAACTTGATAAATGTGAAAAAGACATTGGTACCCTCAACATATTACATGTCAAGGATATGCAGGGATCTGTAATGAACTTGATATATGTAAACATTACAGAGGTACCCTCAACATATTACCCACCAAGGACACACAGGTAACTTTAATTAACATGGTATATCTGAAAAGAATAGCTGTAACCACAACATATTGCATGCCTAGGACACACAGGGAACAGTAATGAACTTGGTATATGCAACCAGGACAGCGGTACCCTCAACATGCTACCTGCCAGGGACACCCAGGTCTTCTACACGTGTCCCCTCTTCCACTGTGGCATTTGCATGTATTTTTGGATGGACAGTGTGCATAGTGGATCCGGAAAGATTGTCTTTGCTCGGTGTTAAATTCCTAAACTCCTCATAGTTAGACCTGTGCAGCACAAGTACAGCAGTTTGACACACAAAGATTCTTTTCTGTCAGCTAAACCTTTGCCGGATGCCTTTTCAGCAGGGGCGGCTAATCCGTAATGGCGAAGGAGCGTCGCCCCACTGGCTCAGAGCCAGCAGGTGAACGATAAAACAATATACTATCATTGTTTTATTATTAATTTGCAGGCTCCGAGCCAGTGTGTGCAGGGAGAGGCGAGGCCGGGGCCATGGGAGGAAGACTAGTTTGCACACTTATAAGTGTGCATGTGTGTTTGGGAGCCCGTCTTAGACTGGACAAACATACAATTGCACTTAGGTTTCTCCAACCGTGATGTATTGAACAGCCGGGTTGGAGAAACAGCACAGACTCCCTGTCCTGAGCAGAGCGTCACACCAGCCCACTCAGGCCTGTCCCGCGCTGCTGCTGTCCCAGTGTCTTCTGGGACCAGGAGGCAGCAAAATACTGAGGCACGAGGAGCGATGCAGCCGGAAGCTTCAGGTAAGTGTTTGTTTCCTAATTGTTAACCCCACGCCCTGCTCCACCACACCTCCTCCACCCGCCCACCACCTCTCCATTGTGTCGGCCGCCACTGCTCTTCAGGACCAGTAGAGCAGAGATGGGGAGGTGCTGAGTTACTGCCTTTGGGCCATTGTGTCACTTGAGTCTCAAACAACTATGCATATATTCCACGTGGATGCTAAACCTCACAGTGTGATGGAAACCACCAGCAAACACTTCTTACCGCTTTCATGTCTTCGAACATTATGACCATCACATTGTCATCGTCTATATGTGCATTCCAGGCAACGGCATATTCAAACCAGGAACCGTAGATCACTGAAACAGAAAGGCATGTAGGTGAAGATAGTGTCACCACAAACAGCGGCCACACTACATTTTAGCACTTTTATACCCGACAGATGAACAGATCAACAATCTACTTTTCATAATTATCACCTATGTTGACCCTAGTCTGTCCACTGCATTCTGCACAAAGGACCAATGCTTTTTTGCGGTCGCAAAGACTCCGATCTGCACAATCGGAGCCTTTGCTACTCCAAAGTAGCCTTTGGGAATGTTCAGAACTCTAATGGTGATTGAGTCGCTTGATACTAAATCGCAAAACAGGTTTGCCACTACATACCGAATTGCAAATTGAAAAAGGCATGTGTAGGGTGTACCTTCCAATTTGTGATTTCTAATGGTATGGGCCAATGGTCACAAATCATTGAAAGGTTTCCCGACACCCCAAAGGAGGTAGTAAGCCACTCGCAAACAGGAAGGGGGCTCTTAGGGACCCACTCCTCTTTGTCAATGTTGTGAAAAAGATTTTTTAGGAGTAGACAGTGGTCTCTGGGACCTCTGCCTTCTGGTACAAAAAGTTTTGAAACTTTTCTTTTTTAGGTAAACAGGCTGTGTTTACGACCTACCTCATGCATAGCAGTGAAGTTGGTCAAATTCCACCCCTTACTAATTAGGAATTTTGTGAACCATGTTTGTAATTCTGTGAACCATGTTTTAATATATATGTTGGTTTGCAAAAATTCAATGTATTCGGATAAAGTCGGTGTAAAAATTGCGACCACTTTTGCTGAATGCTGTGTACGGACATAAGGCGCAAAGTCCTGAATATTGAAGCTAATAAAAATGTAATCTTGGGGTCGAGAGAAACTGGAAATGTGCAGCCTGTAATAAAGTGGTGTTCTACATTAGCTATGCAAACCTACCTAAATTAAACAAGCATTGGCAAGGACCAGTAGGTCTGGAGTTGTCGTTCAGCCTTTTGACAGCTCTTGTTTTGTATGGTCATTGCTTTTGTAAAGCTTTATTGTTCGGGAAGCTGCTGGGGCCTCATCAATCTTAAAACAATTATTGTCTAAAGGCAACCAAGTTTTATGGTCTGAAAGCACATTACCATAGAACTCCCTGGCACTGAAGGGCGCTACCTTGTGTGTGGATGTGCTCATTGTGAAAAGGCAGCATGCCGTAACTGGCAGTGAAGTCAGCCAATGGCGGAAGTAGGCTGATGCATTTCCCCTTGATGCATGCTTGAGTGTGTTGGAGAAAAATGTGAATGACACAATCACAGACAAAAGTGCGGCTGAAAACCCCTATAAGTAACTACGACAGACACATAGTTTTAGTAAAATCAAAACGTCTTGGCTAATACGGAGCTAAAAAAGCCAATCATTCTGCATTGGCTGTCAGCCTCAAGTCTTTGAGAAACAAAGAGAGAAAGAGAGACAGGCAGAGAAAGCAAGAGAGTGAGAAAGAGAGCGAGAAAGAAAGAGAAGCAGACAAAAAAGAAGAAAGTGAGAAAAAAGAGAAAGAAGTAGGAAGGAAAGAAAGAAACATGAAGGAAAGCAAGAAATAAGGAAAGGAAGAAAATGAAAAAGGGAATAAAGATGGAATGAAGGAAAGAAAGAAAGAAAGGAAGAAGGAAAGAAAGATGAAAAGAAAGAAGGAAAACAAGAAAGGTAGAACAAAAGAAATAAATTAAAGGTCAAGAAATGGAAATAATGAAATAAAGAAACAAACAAACAACCAAAGAAGGAAGGAAAGAAAGAAGGAAGGAACAAAATTAAGAAAAGTGCTGCAAATTCAACACAATAAAGGCTGATGTTCTCCCTGGGCAAAGTTTATTAAAGAAGCACTGGTGAAATTAAGTCCAGAATAAACGACTTCCGAAGAATTGTCTGCTTATGAATTCACATGTATTATATTGAAGTATTGGTTTGTGTTTGGAACGCATAGTAAAGAGAGATTTAACACAGAACAGTTTCAAATGGACACAATCTGTTATGCTGTGAAGTACCAGGATTCGGATTGACAAAGGGCACAAAATGAATTTACAACAGCACTGGCACGAGACAGGAGCTGATAAAGATGGTATGTGGCCTCCACTCAAATCTGGTATAAAGCCTCCTGCTTTCACCCCAGGCTCTAAACACAAAGGCAACATTACAGTCATTATAAAGTCAAACCAAGTACACAAACGCTGAAGGGCACTGGCTTGTGTGCGGATGAGTGAGACAACAGACCAATGGATGAAGAGTGCTGGCTGAAAGCCCATTCGAGTAAGTATATTAAAAATATAATTTTAATAAAATCAAAAGAACTTGGCTAACATCAGACCTAAACATAACATTATTTCCATAGGCTACATTTGCTTCACCCTTTTATTTTATGCCTTCCCTCCTGTTTGCATGAGGTTTTATCTTAAGAAACTTCAAATAACTAATTCCTGCTCTTTTCATAATCTGAGTGTGTGCCTCAGGAGAGATAGAATCCTTTTTCAGATAAAGACCTCCTGCCCACATTATCTTATTTACATTGTTGTGCAGGTAAGGCCTGCCACCTAATATGTTTTGTATATTTTATGAATGCTTAAGACCTGTGCACGCCACAATGTCTGCGACCCGGTGGCAACCCTCTGGATTGAAGTCACAACTGCAGCTCAATGTTGGTGGTGTCTGGTCAGATATGATATTTATTTATTTTAGGAGTTCTGTGAAGCGCCTAGATGTCAGAACACATCCACTTCCCACCACTATGAAAGGTCAGAGGGACTGCGGCTGGGGATGGGAGGCACAAAGAGTGGAGGAGGCAGAGAGAAGCAGCACAAAGAGTGGAGGAGGCACAGAGAAGCAGCACAAAGAGTGGAGGCGGCACAGAGAAGCAGCACAAAGAGTGGAGGCGGCACAGAGAAGCAGCACAAAGAGTGGAGGAGGCACAGAGAAGCAGCACAAAGAGTGGAGGCGGCACCGAGAAGCAGCACAAAGAGTGGAAGCGGCACCGAGAAGCAGCACAAAGAGTGGAGGCGGCACAGAGAAGCAGCACAAAGAGTGGAGGAGGCAGAGAGAAGCAGCACAAAGAGTGGAGGCGGCACAGAGAAGCAGCACAAAGAGTGGAGGAGGCAGAGAGAAGCAGCACAAAGAGTGGAGGAGGCAGAGAGAAGCAGCACAAAGAGTGGAGGCGGCACCGAGAAGCAGCACAAAGAGTGGAAGCGGCACCGAGAAGCAGCACAAAGAGTGGAGGCGGCACAGAGAAGCAGCACAAAGAGTGGAGGAGGCACAGAGAAGCAGCACAAAGAGAGGAGGAGGCAGAGAGAAGCAGCACAAAGAGTGGAGGAGGCAGAGAGAAGCAGCACAAAGAGTGGAGGCGGCACAGAGAAGCAGCACAAAGAGTGGAGGAGGCAGAGAGAAGCAGCACAAAGAGTGGAGGAGGCAGAGAGAAGCAGCACAAAGAGTGGAGGCGGCACAGAGAAGCAGCACAAAGAGTGGAGGCGGCACAGAGAAGCAGCACAAAGAGTCGAGGAGGCACCGAGAAGCAGCACAAAGAGTGGAGGCGGCACCGAGAAGCAGCACAAAGAGTGGAGGCGGCACAGAGAAGCAGCACAAAGAGTGGAGGCGGCACAGAGAAGCAGCACAAAGAGTGGAGGAGGCAGAGAGAAGCAGCACAAAGAGTGGAGGCGGCACAGAGAAGCAGCACAAAGAGTGGAGGAGGCAGAGAGAAGCAGCACAAAGAGTGGAGGAGGCAGAGAGAAGCAGCACAAAGAGTGGAGGCGGCACAGAGAAGCAGCACAAAGAGTGGAGGAGGCACCGAGAAGCAGCACAAAGAGTGGAGGCGGCACCGAGAAGCAGCACAAAGAGTGGAGGCGGCACAGAGAAGCAGCACAAAGAGTGGAGGAGGCACAGAGAAGCAGCACAAAGAGTGGAGGAGGCACAGAGAAGCAGCTCACCTGGCTGTAGGAATAGATTGAAGACAGGCTATGAACAGTCTTAACCGGAGAGGCTTTCTGTGATCCAATGGGAACCCTCAGAAGCAAAGCCTACAACTGCTTTCAAAAGTTGATGCTGGATGTTAAAATATGATATAACACAACCCCCAGCTACCAGCCATCAGCCAGTAAAAATGTAATGAATGCTTATCAAAAGCATTTGCCAAAATCATTCGACAACTGTCCCAGTGAAAAACATCACCACCAAAGAGCTCTAGTGCCTCAAAGCCACTAAAAAAGCACTGGAGGGGTTTAGTACTAATGAGCTGGACCTACCAACAAGCACTGTTACAACCACCGGCTGCACATCAACAGAGCAACCATTCGAAACGGAGACATTGGTCTTATTCCTCTGGCCTCCCCCTTGTATCATGCCAAGCTGGGGAGGGCTCACAATCATTTCAGAATTCAAGAACCCGAGGGCTTGGGTCGATGAAGCATCTCTCTGGCAGATATGACCTGGCGCCCTTGTCCATCACTTCCTGCGAAGATCTAAGACCAACAGACTCTCCTGAGCTGAGAGAAGCCATCGAGCAACCGACAGTCCCAACCAGGCCTGCACCTGAAGCAAGCACCCTAAAGCCCCTCTCGCCTGGTCTACACAACCCTAGTAAGACAGCAGAAGATATGGATCCGAGTTGACCCCTGACCCATGACACTTTCAAGGAAATCCTAAGCATGAAACCCATCGCAGAAGCTGCACCGATGGAAGCCAAGCCCACCCTCACTCTTGCTATAATGTAAACTAAAATAGTAAACACACTCGTTAGAGCTCTTTTTAAAAAGCTGAGTCTTAGGGCCTCATTATGATGTCGTCGGAGAGCATTCCGACCGACTCCTTGTTGGAAGCAGTTCTGAACGGCTCAGGTTCGTGGAGTCTGACCAACCGATTATAATGTTTCCGAACACTGTTCAGTCAGACTCCCATTGACATCATTGGGAGCCTGTGTTCCGACCGACAACACAGGCTCCTATTGAAAAAAGGGGTGGTTGTGGAAAATCTTGCACCCTGTTGCGGGCACCCTAAGGTGCCTGCCACACTGTGCATGGTTGTAAAGAGGGGTCCCTTGGGTACCCTCATGAGCTCCACCCGATATATGGCGTACTTACCGTGTGACAATTGAGGAGCGAAAAGGCTGATTAGTCATTGGCTGAGGGGTAATTGTAGAGTCTACGATGTAATTCTGTAATGTAGTCGTGGACTAGAAAGGCCATGTGGAACTTAGACTGTGATGACATGTAATGTTCTGTGTGTGGTCAGTACTGTTTATACAGCGTGAGGCACACAGTTGTAACTGCTCTGCTGGGGACATCAACTAAGAATAAACACCACTGGACAAGTAACTGGAGTGGCGTATTTACTACATTTACTGGTGACAACTGTGTCTGCGCAGGGGGCAGACTGAACAATGTCCCTGCTCAAAAAGAATTCTCTGTGAGGTGTCTACAAGCGCAGTAAGATTACGTTTCTTCAAAAGGAAGAGAAAAACATAAAAGTACATCTAAAGTTATTTCTGTTGTGGGATGTACAATTCTATTGAGGGTCGTCCTCGTTTATTTACTTCATCGATTATTACCCTGACGATTACCGTTGGCTAAGAGCACCTTTCTGCAAGGCGCGTGCTGCCTGGTTTACTAGCTGCGTATTTATCATTATCTACGCATGCCGTTTCCCAGCCGCACCAGCAACTACCTCCGCTGTAAGGGAGAAAATGTGTCTGGCACGTTAATCGAGTGCCACTGTCAAGAAACATGTCAGGCACGTTATTTGCTGCCGGCATCACTGGCTGCGCTGTTGGGGCTGGCGGTTGGGAGGCATGTAGGGCACAGTAATCGAGTGTTGGTGCACGTTTGAATACACGTCCATGTTGAAACAGGCACATTCATCGAGTGCCGGTGCACGTTAAAATACGCATCCTTGTGAAACACCAATTAAACAAGCATTGGCATAGCTAATAGGTCTCGCTTTTGGGACCTTATAAGTATTTAGTTATGCAACTTTTGCATGGCTAAACACTTATAAGGTCCCAAAGGCGAGACCTATTGGCTATGCCAATGCTTGTTGTGATTTGACACCTATATTTGCAGTGATAGTGATGTCAGGCCTATATCTGCAGCAATAGTGATCTCACACCAATATCTGCAGTGATGGCAATCTCACACCAATATTTGAAATAATAGATATTCCACACTTACATCTGCAGTAATAGTGATATCACACCTATATCTACAGTGATATCGATCTCACACTTGCAAGCGCAGTGACATTTACTGCGCAAATTAAAAAGTAATGCAAAGTGCTCTTCAAAGTAGCATGTGTGTGAAACAATGATGTATATGAGCCTGTAAGTGTAGTCACTATTTTAAATGCATGCATTATTCTATTCCTGTATATAAAGAAATTAACACTAACTGTACGAGCTTACACTGCAGCCTAGCGAACTGTAAGAAAGAAGATGCGCCTCAGAAATAAAAGAAGCCAGCAGCGCGGTTAAAGTAGCTGCTGGGCCAAAATGTCTAAATAAGGGAAGGCACCACTTCGATGTTTAATCCGCAACATGTTGAAGGCTGGCGCTTATACAAGCTATGGTAGTAGCATGTACAGGCACAGCGCGAAAGCTCGTTTGTATATTAGGAGTATGTAGTGCGTAGGATTGTATTATACTAAAAAGTGCACATACAGGAAGCGCACTGAAGTGAACTGCAGTGGAGGTGCACTTATAGTTAACGGTAGAGAAATGCACAGTGAGACCTTAAAAACGGCATAAATAGGAGATGTAGCTCTGTAATTTAAAAAACTTACTGTGTTTGTTTGCAGCAAAAGTAGTGAAACTTTTATAGTTGGCGATGTCTAGGTATGGCATTGGATCAAGAAGTAATTACAAAAGCTTGTTCTGTTCCATTTAAGTACCGAAATAGTTTTTAAAAAAGGGAACCCTATTGTAAATCACAAAAGTATAGCACATGGCCTTAGTTAAAAAAACATGTACGTGAGGTAGAGATGGGGTGCTAATGTTCTCTTGTCTGCCAAGTAGGTGCGAACGTTAGATTGTAAGGATGAAAGGGTTGGTTAGGTGTGGCCCAAAGAAGAATTAGAGGGTATGTTTCACTTGTGCGGCCGCTAAAGTGAAAGTAATCATTTCGCGGGCGCTTTGATGTTCGTAGTAGCCGCGCGGCTCACTGAGAACATCAAAGCGCCCGCGAAATGTACACGCAGGCTGCCAAATGGCACGCGCCCGGCGCACATGCACTGTAGTTGGGGGCCTGAAAAGCACTCGTTTGCACTTACAAATCCCCGATTTCTATAGCTCTCGCCAGAGCAGCGCTAAAGTGCTGGCTCAGGCAAGACCTAAAAAGAAAACAAAAAGAAAACAAAACTTTACGTACTGACATCCGTATACTCCTGTGCTCCTCATCGCACCTTTGTCTAACGTCATGTGCAGAAGGACTAATTTAAGAAATAAAAAAAACACGGGATGTGTGCATACAGGGCATGGATAAAGAAATAGGAACAATAGAAAGGAGTGTATGTGGCACAGATGAATAAGAAGGAATAAGCAAGAAATAGGAAAGAGGAGGAAATAGGGAAAGAAAAAAGAAGAGGAACATTGTTATATTAGCTTGTTATGTTAGCTTGCTGTGTTAGCTTGTTTTTATTAATTTATTATTTTACCTCCTTACTTTAATTAGTTATTTTAGTTAATTGTTTTACATTTTGGTATAGGCATTGAAAATGAATGCCCAAGCCATGGCGTCATCCCCAACCTTTCTTGCTGCACCTGGTAATCCACCCATTCCCTGGGAACAATGGAAAACAGTTTTTGGGTCCCCCCACGTTTTCCTACCCAGAATCCTCTGCAAACCTCTTTTTTTTACATACATGTTGGCCATTGGTGGTGATAGATGTTACTCCAAATTATATGAAAATCTCCCTGAGGTTTCTCTAGAGATGAGGGACGGTCAGCCTCATAATGTGTTTGAGATGTCTATCCATATGTTAGATGCACGTTTCGTTAATAAGAATAATGTGGTGATGGAATGCCACAAGTTCTTTTCAAGGGCACAGTTACTGGAGGAAGATATAGATACGTATGTAGCAGCATTACGAGCACTGTCCTTGACTTGTAAATTTGAGAACTTAGGTAATCGCTCATTAGGGATCAGATTGTAAGGTGTACTAATGACAAAAGAGTGAGAGAGAAGTTACTGAGGAAGGATCTCAGTCTGACAGAAGCCAATGTTGAGGGTGAATGTACTTCGACTTTGGAAGTACATGGTCCTGGTGGAAACATAGGAAAGAACACTACAGGAGATGTAAAGAAGAACATGTCCGGTACCGGGGTAAAGAAAGAAGTTACAACATGAGAAATAAAGTGTTTTAGGTGGGTGCTCCTGAACATATTGCTACTAGCTTTAAAGGCGCAGCAAGAGGCATAGATTGTTGTAAAAAAAGACATTTCGCTAAGATGTGTAGGTCGAGTTCCAATCCAGTGTGGATAAAGGAAGTTGAAGAAGTGTGTGAAAGTGCTGACCATTCATGATGAGGAACAAATAGCGCAAGTTTCCAGTGACATTAAACCATGTATCTACTAGGAGGTTGGATGGTGTGAAGAAGGAAAGCAGTGGGAAGCTGGAAACAAAACATAGCATTATGTACCTTGATGACTTGCAAGTAAAAAAAGCTGGTGGATTCCGGTAGTAGGTCCGCTTCAGTGTCAAAAGAGACTTTGTCTAAGAGTCTGTAGGAGGATTGGTCTGAACCTGACATAAAGGCTGTGGGATATGGAGGAAAAAGAATTGAAATTCTTGCACTGAGATGGATGCATATATCATTTGAAGGACAAGTGGTGCATGGTTGGGTGTATCCAACTGATTTTGGCTCTAACCTGTTGGGATGGTGCCATCAGAGATATTTAGGCATGGTTTTAAATCTTATGCAGAAAATCCAGTCATGTTATTAACTAAGAAAACGCAATTTGTGAGTCAGGTGAATATGTTTGACGAATGGGTGTATTCAAGGACGATTTGAGATTACTCAAGGGATTCTCTCACAAAATTATTCTTAAGAATGGGGCAGTCCCAGTAGTATATACAGTGAGGAATGTACAGCTCTTGATTAACGAACCTTTGCTACTAGAATTAAACAAGTTGTTAAGTCAAGGGATAATTGAGCCAATAGAATCATCGGAATGGCTAGCCCCAATTGTCATTGTTCCCAAGGAGAGTGGTAAGATCAGATTATGCATATATTTAAAAGACCTCAACAGGAATATTTGGGTTGACAGACAACCCCTTCCTAACATTTCAGAAATGTTGTCAGCAATGTCTAGAGGAAAGGTTTTCGGTGTGGTTAATATGTCAGCGGCATATCACCAGTTCAAATTGCATAAGGACTCCAGGCACCTGACATCCTTTGTTACCCCATTGGGTGCATTCCATTATTTATGAATGCCGTTTGGGCTGGCATCGGCGTCAGCAGTGTTTCAGAGGGTGATGAAACAGGTTTTTAAAGACATGGAAAAAGTGTGGTATTTTCAAGATGATGTAATGATAGCTGGAACGGATGAGTTGCATCATGATGAGTTGCTTGAACAAGTGATGAAATGTCTGGCTGAGTACGGGTTGACTGTTAAACAAGAAAAGTGTCAGTTCAGAAAGAAACTTGCCATGTATCTTGGACTTGAGATATCAAGTGGAGGGATACAACCAAAGAAGAGTATTGTTCAGGGGATAAGTAAAGCGCTATGTCCAACGAATAAGGATTAATTAAAATCTTTTCTTGGACTAGCAGAGTACTGCTTGAAATTTGTGAAGAATTTTACTGAGATAGTTGAGCTTTTTAGAATATTGATGAAGAAGAATGCAGTGTTTGAATGGAGTGACACGTATCAAAGAAAGTATTTCAACAAGTCAAAGAAAGTATTATGCAAGCCCCTTCTCTTAGTCACTTTGAGGTAACATCTAAAACATATTTGACTACGGATGCTAGTAATGTTGGCGTAGGTGCAGTGTTGACCTAAGTTGTGAAGGATCAGGAGAAAATAGTAGGATTTGCTTCCAGGAGGTTGTGGGGTGCGGAGAGGTCCTACACTGTAATTTAAAGAGAGGCTTTGGCGTGTTGTGGGGGCATTAAGCATTTCAAGCATTTTTTGTGGGGTCTGCCTTTCAGAGTCAGAACAGACCATAAGCCGCTGTTGCACCTGTTCAAAGGTGGCAGGGGATTGGAAGGAGGAGTTACCCCCAGAATTTCTAGATGGATCTTATCTGTCTTGGAGTTCAATTATGAAATGGAATATTTGAGGAATGTGGCGCCTATCACGTTTGCCTCCCAATGGAATAGTAGAAGAAGAGGAAATTTATGTAAATGATGCATGTGAGATCATGAGGGTATGGTGTTGAAAAAAGAGGAATGGGAGGTTGCTATGGAGGAGGATTTGGTGTTGAAAAAAATGAAAGATAATATTAGGCAGGGATGGGCGCAGGAAATGCGTCACGATGTCCAAGTAGAGGAATATTGGGGTGTTAGAGAGGAGTTGAGCATTTTGTGTGACAAAGTAATGAGGAGGAATCGTATTATTCCTCCTGTGGTACTTCGTGATCGGAATGTTCAATTAGCACATGAGGGACATCCTGGGAGGAGCATGACCAAGAGGAGGATAAGACAGACATATTGGTGGCCAAAATTAGATAACATGGTGGTGGATGTAGTGAGACATTGTTGTGCCTCTGCCAACAGTGATAAAAAGAAAAGGCTTTAGCAACCCCCGCTGAAGTGTGTTGAAATACCTGCAAGACCTTGGGAGAGATTAGCCATGGATTTTCTTGGTCCCATAAATACATTAGGTAGTGAGTGCAGGTTCATTATGGTGTTTGCCGATTATCACACTAAGTGGTTTGTGATCAAACCAATGAGTATTATCATTTCTGAGAGTGTGATGAATTTTCGAGAAGAAGTTTTCTTGGAGGAAGGTGAGCCAAAAACGATTGTTTCTGACAACAGGGGACAATTTGTATCACGTGTGATGAAAGGTTTCATGGAGAAATGGGGCATTGTCCATGAAACGGTGGCCTTGTTTAGGCCACAAGCAAATGGCATGGTAGAACGAATCAATTGTTTAATCATGGACAATGTACAATTATCACTGGCTAGTGGGTTGTCCTGGAAGAACTGAGGAAATTGATGTGGGCCCTCAGGACTGCTCCTCATGCTGTGACTGGGGTCTCACCCTTTGTTTCTCTGAGTAGAAGGGAACCTGGTTGGAAAGATAATCTTGTTTGTTTAGATGCCAAGAATCATGTGTGGGTGGATTCTGTGTATGCCTATAAAAGAAAAACTGTTTGTTTCCCGCCAATGTTATTTTGAGTTTTATTCATGTAATTGTGTTGGTTCATAGTTATATTGCATTGGGGGGATTTAAAGGTTTGTTCATTGTTTTTGTACTTTTCCATTTGTTTTTCATAAGGGAAAAGATGTGTAGAATCTATGATGTAATTCTGTAATGTAGTCTTGGACTGGAAAGGCCACGTGGAACTTAGAATGTGATGACATGTAATGTCAGCAGGGGCTGGTTAGTATCTAGTCTCTCTCCAGGCACTATGCTAGTGATGTTTTACCTGCTGCTATATGGGAATAGCAGTAGGGGCTTTGAGCTGATTACAATATATTAAGACACCATCCCTGTGACCGCTATATTATATATATATATATTAGGGTCTCTTTACAGTTAACCATTAGAGGCTGTTTGACCAATTTAATATCATTGCTAGGTATATATGTACATTATGGTAGATTATGTTCCACTAATTCTCAATGTATTCTACTATTCTTTTTTATTTTATTTTTTTATTTTTTAAAAACCTTTATTCGTATAATTCAGATACACAGCTATTCAGCCGACAACCCGGAGGTTCGGCAGCTCCTCAATCTACAAGTGCAATCATCTACAGCTCTCATACAGGAAAAAAACAAAGGTTCCAATTTTTGTTTTTAAAAATGAACACAACAAGCAAGGCAATATACATCATAAGTTCGCGTCAGCTCCCAGCGAGGGGGCGGCCCCATTTCCAACATCAGTTCAAGCCACCGGTTGAGAGGAGGGAGTAGCAGAGGCGCTAACATTCTAGCAGAGGTGCATCAGAGATACCCAAGTCGGATGCGAGGCTAGGGGGAAAGTTGCTCCTCTAGTGGTTCAGTGGCAGGAGGCAAACATATGAACCCCCTATACTGGTTCCAACCTCCCCATACCTTATGCCATTTCTTGGGCCTACCCCGCGCACTATACACCGTTTTCTCCCGGAACATGCACCAGTCCATGTTGTCCTTCCAAGCATCCAGGGTGGGAGGGCTAGGGGATCCCCACAATCTTGCAATATCTCGCTTTGCTACCATATTACCTAGGGTCACCCATTGAGTCTGCGCCGCATCGTAGTCTGTAGGACCCCACACATTCAAGAGACAGCGCCGCGCCTCTGGGTGCAATACAATGCCCGTGACCTCCTCATTAACAACGTGAATCCGCTTCCATAGTTCCTCAATCACACCACACTCCCATATAATGTGCAGAAAGGTGCCCACCATCCCGCAGCCCCTTTTACACAGCCCGTCCTCGGAAAAACCCATATGGACCAATCGGGGCCCAGTGACATAGACTCTGTGGAGTATCTTAAGCTGGACAAGCCGCAACCTGGCGGGGATTGCGACCTCCTTAGGAGAGGAGACCGCGTACTGCCAGTCCTCATCGTCCAGCTCAAGGCCGTCTCTAGTCCACTGGTCCCGCACCCCCAGGAGGAGATCGGTCCGAACGTTCACAAGCTTTTTGTAAATTAGGGATATTGTGCTCTCCGGCATATGGCCGTCCAGGATCCGGTCCTCCAATGGAGAGGACTCAGGCACCTTTTCCCCCTGAACGAGGACCGACTGCAGCGCATGGCGCACCTGCGCATACCGGAAGTATTCCGTGCCCTCAAGCGCATATTCCGACCGCAGCTCATCGAACGACTTAATCCGCCCCTTGGTCAGCATGTCCCCCACCCTGGAGATGCCGATCAGATCCCATTTGTCGAATCCCTTAGAGTGCCAGAGGTTCCCCAACATGTCCGAGTCATACAACGGAGTGGCGAGGGTGAGCCTATCCTTCCATCCCAGGGAGTTCGTAACTGTCTTCCACACGTGCACCGCCACCCCGGTCGGCCCCGTGAGGGACCCAGCCGATGGCTTCGAATAAAGTGCTCTATAATAGCCACCACCCCGCAGCAACCACCGGTCCATAGCAAAGCCTGGGCCAAGCGCCGGACCGTAGACTCCATGATTGATCGCGCTCAGTTGGGAGGCCCAATAGTATCTCCGGATGTCGGGAAGCGCGATACCCCCGTCGTACCAAGGGAGAGTTAATTTTGCTATCGCTATACGCGGGCGGCCGTCCCACAGCAGCGAACGCTGCAGACTCTCAACCTCCCAAAAGTAGCTGGCCGGAACCAGCTCCTGGGTGTTCTGCAGGACATAGAGAAAACGGGGAAGAGACATCATTTTGAATAGCACCGCACGGCCAAGGAGGGAAAGCGGCAACCGCCGCCAGCCCGCCACATCCCGCCGCAGGCGCGCCAACGGAGGGAGCAGGTTCCTCTCATACCGCACCGTTGGGTCGGCAGAGATATAAATCCCAAGATACAGGAAACCCTCCCGGGCAATCTGGATCGGGCAGTTCCGCGGGGGAACCGGGACGTCCCCACACAGGGCATACAGATATGACTTACCCCAATTAATGGTTAGCCCCGAGTTCCTCCCGAAAGAAGTCAGTATGTCGCAAACAACTATAAGGGACTTCCGGGGTGAAGTAAGATAGAGCAGAATATCGTCGGCATAGAGGGAAATGCGGTCTTCGTGGTCAGGGGACCAACGAATCCCCCTCACGTCTGGGTGCCAGCGTATCCAGGCCGCCAGTGGCTCAAGGGCGAGGGCGAACAGCAAAGGCGATAGAGGACAACCCTGCCTGGTACCCCTCCCCAGATCGAAGGGACGGGACGCCCTACCGTTAACTGCAACTTTGGCGAGAGGTTCTTCGTATAATAGCCTTACCCAGCCCACAAATCCGGGCCCGAAACCGAATTTCGCAAGCGCAGCCCACAGGTATGCCCACTCCACCGTGTCAAATGCCATCGTTGCGTCGAGTGCAGCCACCATGGCCGGCTCCCGCATCGTCCCCACCCTCGCGATCACTCCATGGATGCGCCTAAGATTCAACGCGGTATTACGATGCGGGATGAAGCCAGATTGGTCAGGATGGATCAGATCCCCGACCACCCTGACCAGCCGGTTTGCGAGGATTTTGGCAAGGATCTTCGGCTCAGCATTAAGGAGCGAGATCGGCCTGTATGAGCTGCACCGGTTCCTGGGCTTGCCATCTTTATGGATGACCACGATCGTTGCCAGGCGCTGGTCAAGTGGGAGGCAGCCCATCTCCCGCGCCTCCACAAACATAGCCCGCAAATGCGGAGCGATCTTGTCCGGTCGGAGTTTGTAAAGCTCAATTGGCAGGCCATTCGGACCCGAGGCCTTGCCCGGGTGCAAAGAGCGGATAGCCCCCGCAATCTCGTCGACTGTGATGTCACCATCAAGATCGTCTCTGTCTATGTCGGAGAGGCAAGGCAGGGCAAGATCGCGCAGGAGCTCACATGAATCCTCCACTGGCCTATCAGACACGGAGGTATAGACCGTGTGGAAGTAATCCGCAAAGCACTGGACTATGCCGTCCGGCTCCGTGACCAGAACGCCATCCTCCGTCACAAGGTCCGGCACTACACGATTGGCCCGCTCCTTTTTGTCTAGCCACGCGATCAATTTCCCGGCCTTGTCCCCGACGTCGTACAGACGGCCCCGCTGTTCCCTACTCAGGGCTTTGGCCGCATCCGTCACGAGGGCCCTGTACTCCGATTGTTTAAGGCTCAACTTGTGCAGCGCCTCTGACGTGACCTCCCCTTCCAGAGCCAACTCTAGATCCGCAATCTCCGCCTCAAGCTGGGCGACCTCCGCGTCTCTACGACGCTTGGCCGCTGTTATCAAGGAGAGGGCCTCACCCCTAATCACTGTTTTGAACGCTTCCCACAAGGACACCGCCGACGTGACCGAACCAAGGTTTTCTTGAAAGTAACGGTCGACCGCCTTCAATACCGCACTACGAGTCGCAGGGTCCCTGAAGTACCACGGGTTAATTGGGGCCACCCTACCACTCACTCCTCTACCAACATCCATACAGATCCACACCGGGGAATGGTCAGAAATACCTCGTGCCATGTGCCTGGCCTCAGAGACGAAGGAGGCGTGTGCAGCTAGGGTAAGGACATAATCGATTCTAGAGAGACTGCCATGCGCCCCTGAGTGGAAAGTATATTGTCGTTGTGTGGGATGCAACAATCGCCAACAGTCAACTAGCCCAAGGGTATCTATAAAATCAGGAAGCCACTTCTGAGCCCCCCCCGAACTCCTCTGCGGGTGTCTGTCGAGCAGGCCAGAGCCAACCGCATTGAAGTCGCCACCCACCACCAACATTCCTTCTGGGAGATCCAACAATGTCCTCTCTAAGTCCGCTAGTGTAGAAGGCTGCAATGCAGGGGGGACATAAACCGACACCAGGACCAGGGTCCTGCCCTCCCACCGCCCCGCCACTGCCGCAAAGCGTCCCCTATCGTCAACGGTAGTGGAGTCAACCTCGAATGGCAGAGAGGACCTGACAAGTATTCCCGCTCCTCTAGAACCCGAGGAAAACCCGGAATGTGCAACAAATTTATAGCCTTTACGATTGAGTGCATAGCACGTGTTACCAATCAAGTGCGTCTCTTGCAATAAGACAATATCAGGGGTACATCGCTTCAGAAATTGCAGGACAATCCCACGCTTTATACGATCCCCCAAGCCATTTACATTCCAACTGAGTATTTTTAGGCCCCTACCCCCCATCCCAGCATGTAAGGAGACCACCACCCCCCGCGTGGAACCAGACCCGAGTCACAGCAGCTTGCATCTTTACGCCTTGCATAACAAAAAACAACAACAACCCCAACAACAACCCACATCCACCCCCCACCCTGCACCCCTGCGTAAGCTCTAAAGTGCCCCCCAACTTGCAGTGTGCCTGTCGCCCCTTAAAACTACTAATCTACGAAAAGAACCCCAGAGGAGGAAAAGGCTCCCCTACTGCCCCCGCTACCCCCCGGATTATCAACCTCCCGGAGGAACCGGAGTCCTAGTACTTAAGTCCTGGCTCAGTGTTCATCTCCACCACCATCTGCGCCACCGGAGCGTTCCACGCCAGACCGTCCTTGGGGCAATGTGTCCAGCCAGTCTCCGACCATGTCAGGTGACTCAAAAAAGAAAGTCCGCTCTTCGAACACCACCCGCAACCTGGCCGGGAAAAGCATGGCATATTTTAGTCCCATCTCACGTAATCTTCTCTTGACCGCCAGGAAGCCTTGCCGTTGCTTCTGCACCATCTGGGTAAAGTCCGGATAGAAACTTACAGTAGTGGAATGGCAGCGGGCCGGCCACCCGCGATGCTTGCAGAATGGCATCTCGGTCCCTGAAGTTAAAAATCCTGGCGACAATCGGCCTCGGAGGGGCCCCCACCTTGGGCCTCCCGCCAGGGACTCTGTGGGCCCGTTCGACAGCAAAGAACTTACTGAGGCCTTTGGGCGCCAGATGGTTCACCACCAGGTCCTCCACGAACAGGTCCACCGACTGCTCCTCCGAATTTTCCGGGACCCCGATGATGCGCACATTATTGCGCCTTGCGCGGCCTTCGAACTCTTCCAACCGTCAGGCGAAGTGGTCACTTGCCGTCCGCAGGGTACGGACTTCCTGCTGAAGGCCGGAGACGTCGCCCAGGAGGCCGGCAGTCTTGAGGTCCAGGAACTGAACCCGCTCATTAGTTTTCCCCAGGTCTGCCCGAACCAGATGGACGTCAATCGATATGGCATCCACTTTTTGTGCCAGGGTCTCAAATTGTTGCCCAATCGAGGACTTCATCCCTTCGATGGCCCCCATAATATCTTGCAGGGTCAGTTCTGTGGGGGGAGGTGTTGCGTCCTTCGGGGCGTCCAGTATCGGGCCCGATCCGCCCGGAGACCCCTTCTGGTGGGCATACCGGTCCATGTTGTTAGTCTGGGTGTAACTGCCCCGCCTGGTACTCTTGGGCTTCTGTTTGTCGGCGTCCGACTTGGTCGACATCGCAATCTGCCTTGTATACACTCTCCTTGCCCATACAGAGTAATCAACCATGCGACCAGTGGCTGGCACTACGCACGCCCCGTCCCGGGCGCTGTGGAGACTGGAAGGCGAAAGTGAAAGTGAAAGTGGAAACACCCTCCCTCCGCCGACCCGTCCCCAGCCCGGCCGTTGTTGTTCAATTAGTGCACGGGCACTGTGCCAACGCAAGGCCCGGGCACCGTGCGGGGAGTAGGCCACAAACTTCCAGTCAGTACAACTTCGGTCTCCGGTGGACGATTTCGATCCGGACAGCGACTCTCGCCTCAGCAACAGCTCCCCTCCAATATTCCGGGCATCAAAAGCAGGATAATAGACAGGATAGCCGCCGGAGGGAGCGAGGGTCTCGGGAGCTCTAGGCTCACGCGGCCATCTTGATCACGCGCTAAGCTCCTGTATTCTACTATTCTTATTGTTTTATCTATAGGTATGCCTGTCTTTTAACAAAGTGGGTGGAGTGAGATTAAGCCTTCCCTCCTGCTGATAAAACCTAAGAAGGATTATCAGTCTGAAACTTTTTACAGAGCAGGTAACTATGTAGGGACTTTGTAATATGCGATACTTATAGTTAAAGTTCCAGGGTAATTCGTAAGGCTCACTATTTTGATAGATTGTGCAATCTTCATTTCCCGATATAGATTGGGATGCTCACCTTTCTGATATATCTCAGGTCGATATTAGAGTGACCTACTAAAAAGGTACCCGTTGGCTTGAAATTAAAGGGTGACTGTTTCCTGTCTGGACCAAGGTAGACATCTATAGAACTATAGCTTTATATATCATACAGCAGATAGGAAATAGGACCTATTTCTATTATGTCTAATTCCCTGTATATTTTATACAGTTGTGTCTGTAGGGGAACGCGACAGAATTGTTGGGCACTGTACCAGATCAGGGCAGTGTCCACATTTGGAGGTATGTTTTGCCCCTTGTTTCCAATGTAATATATTTTATAATTGATGAGAAGCCGAATGGTTGGGGGCTGATATTGTTTACAGCTCTATGTGAAGCTAGGTTTAGCCCACATCGCTGAATTTAGGTTGGATCGGGTGTTTGGTTTGTTTTGAACACATATGTGGCTAATATATGGTCATTCTTGAGGAATGAATGTAGTATGGTTGTGATCAGTAGCAATATTTGCATGAGGGTTACATGGGTGTAGCTCTATGGTCATGGTGGGAGTTTGACATTATGATGGTAGCACTTACAGAGGATGCTGATTGAGAGCTTTCTAATCAATTCAAAAATGGTTCTCTTTTTCTTTACATTTAGAAAAATCTTAAATACAAGTGTGGAAGATATTCTTTCTTTCCTGAAGAAGGTGGGGGTCATAACATTTTTCGGACCCACCGAAACGCATCGATGCTTTGATTGTTTGATTTCATCACGGATTAGCGACAAGTGCAACACTTTGGTGCCGATCACGATCCGGTAAAAAAATTCCCCGTACGACTCGTATCCGGTCTTTTTACCGTACGAATCGTACAAGTGCCGTACAAACTGCCAATTACGATTCGCATGGGAAAAAGTCCATACGAATCGCATTGGGAATAATTCCCCACACGTCCTCGGGTCGGAAAATGTGTCCGACACATCCTCGGACGATTTACCGTACAAATGTGAAAAGTGACGTCCGACCGCGGAATCACGATCCATCCCGTGCGTCCGATGTTACAACCGTATGGTAAAAACACCGTCCGCACCGAACTCCCATAGCAACCATGGAGACATGTGCCCGCATACGCGCCGACCCCCCCCAGCCCCCGTACGTTCGAGTTGTACCCCCCAGCCCCCGTACGTTCGAGTCGTACCCCCCGTGTATGTACACCCGTGTACGTTCGAGTCGTACCCCCACCCGTGTATGTACGGTGCGTACCCCCAGCACATAGCGCTGGGGGTACGCACCGTACATACACGGGTGGGGGTACGACTCGAACGTACACGGGGGTACGACACGTACAGGGGTGTACATACACGGGGGTACGACTCGAACGTACGGGGGCTGGGGGGGTCGGCGCGTACATGCCGGGGCTGGGGGGGGGGGTCGGCGCGTACATGCGGGGGCTGGGGGGGGGTCGGCGCGTACATGCGGGGGCTGGGGGGGGTACGGCGCATACCGGGCCACCTACTCTGGTCGTTTTGCGGCGTACTTCGCTTTTCCGGCACTTTTTGGGTGCCGTGAAAATATTGCCGTCCGGACTGCTGTCGGTTCAAATCGTACTTCCTGGTTAGTGAACCGCAGCCTGAAAGCGTCCCGACATCACGTCGCAGCATTCCCGGATCACATTCGTATGTATATTTTCGTCGGTCGGTGTTTTTTACGATTCGTACGGAAATAGTGTTTCTGTGCGAATCGTAATTCCATGTTTGTAAAGTTGTACAACCGGGTACGAGCCGGACGGAGAAAACGCTCCGACCGACGGTTCGTACCCGGTTTTTACCGGATCGTAATCAGCACCTTTATGGTTATTATTTTGAAAACATGTTTTGATCCGATAGTGTGCACCTTTATTTACTGATTTATTTGTTGTCTGATAACTGTGAAGTTTTGTTGATTGGAAATTATTTTTTCCTGCTCTTTTTCTCACTCGCTGCTGTGTGTTTGTTATCTGTTTTTCATCTGTTTTTATTCATGATCTCTGTTTTGAACTTAATGAAATATCTGCTTATGTAATTTTGTCATAAAATATTGGATTTCATATTATTGGGATTAATTGTTTATGTATATATACTATTTTAATAAATGTTATATTGAAACACATTCTTTGACTTGATTATTAAGCTAATTAATTTTGCACCTCTGAGTCTGATTGTATGTTCTTGATACTGTCTGAGAGTGGATGCGAATATTAGTGGTTTTTGTTTGATCAGTTTTCCAAGGGGATTGTTCTTTTGACTTTGGTCCTGTGGTACCCTACCCCTTTGGTGATATAGGGTCCCTCTCTCTCTCTTTACACAATGTTCTGTGTGTGGTCAGTACTGTTTGGACAGCGTTCTCCCTTGTTGATGGGTTTCCCGCCTTCTGTTCCTTCTTCTATCCTGTTTTGTGAATATCCCTCTCTTGGTCTCATGGAACATCTGATAAGGAAAAATAAGTGTCAGTGGGCCCCACAGGCCACAAACATGAGTGCCGTGAGCCCCACCTGCAACCACTGGCTCAAATTAAGCTCTAGTCCCACCCCTCATACCTACCATCCACCAAATGGCACTGCTCACCAAGGGTATTCAACAGGTCCGTGCTAACTAAAAGTACTCTTTGAATATAGAAAGGAGCCCTTTCTCTACCCCCGCTTCAGTGTGTAGGTGTCCTCCCTCCAGCAGTAGAAATGTGAGCAGGAACAACTCCACTGTAGAAGAGCACAGTCCTAGTGGATTAATGAAAAGATGGATCCTGGACTACGCAGTCTTGGTTTTCAGAGTGGGGACATTTAATAGCACCGGTCACTATCGTTTGAGCACTGCTTTGGGCACCGGTACTCATTATGATAAACACTGGGTGGGAAAGCATGCTCCATTGTGAAAGTCGAGGAGGACTATAGGTGAGCTCTGCCATTTGTCTTTCCCTGTTTACTCCTTCAGTTGGGCTGATGAGCCAAGCACAGAAACGCCGCACCTCTTTCTGACACAGTTGTGGGTGCTCCAGGTTGGAGATGACCCTGCTGTGAGAAGCATCACTCGACACAAAGGCTGAGCTTGAACACCAGCCTGGAATGGACACTCGAAAGCAGAACCAGCCCAGACCCGTTTTACTGTTGCGACAGTGGATCGACATCTCCTGTTTGCCAGTAGTGTATAACAGTGGGACGCACTCCCCCACTTGGCTGTTCCAAGTGCTGTATGACTGAGAAAGGGAGTGTTTCGCACAGTGCTCAGAAGGCTGCTGTACAACCACAGCTGGCGTCTGCCTGACGGCTGCTGACCCAGAAGCGGAGGGATATTACCTGAAGTCTGGATCTCTTGCTGAGCAGCTGCACACCTGCCCTGAATCCCCCAGACCTGTCTGTTGAGCGAGGGAAGGAGGCTGCCTACACTGCAGAGAGACTGTCCGGGAAGGAGTGAGGTTCAACGTGTCCCCATTGCTGTGGATGCTCAGAAGAAGGCGACTGCTGGAGAGCAATCCCGGAGGACCCGGGTCTCAGGGGACAATCCCTCCTTCCCAAATCTGCCCCACAATTCCAGGTAGACTCCACAACTCCATAATACGTGACTGCCAGGGCCCAGTCAAATCTGTGATTGAGTGTTGCATGATCTGCCCGCACGAGGCTGCATCTATTCTTGGTTGGCCCTTGCAGCGCTGCATCTACCAAATCCGTGACCAGTCTGCAATGCAACATCCTAATTCCTGATCAGCGTCTGTGTGAGGCTGCATCTGCCGAACCCAAGACCAGACCATGCACTGGCTGGAACTGCCCAAGCGTGAAGGCCCTGTTGGGAGCTACGCCTATGGTCCAGCGAGTCACAGCGAAGGTCAGAGCAGCCTTCTGCAAGGACCCTGGGGAAGGCTCTTATCAACAATAAAACCAGGACTGCAACAGGCAGAACAGGCCGGCGACTGAACAGGGAGCAGCACCTGAGACGAAGGCCCCCCGGAACCGCCTGCAGGTGCACCCCTGCTCTTTGGAGTGTGTAGGTGCGTCCTGCAAGCACCGGGCAGCCTGAAAGGGACCCTGAGAGGTCTGATTAAACTGTGAAGGGGTAAGAGACTGGAGACTGAGTGCACATTCATACTGGGGTGATTGAATGGCACCTGGGCTAGACTCATGCTACTCCACTTGACCCCTATAGATAGAGGGGAGATCGCCTAGAAGTCCTAGAGAACCAGGCAACAGCGACGGAGAGAGACAGGCTCCGGGCCTACGAACATAGCACCCAGGGTCACATACTTGTTTTTATTCATAGTAGTGTGTATATTGTTTAACATTGTATGATTAAAGTAGTCTCTTTCTTGAAAAGATAAGCACTGGGTTGAACATTCACTGTATTGGTTTGTTGATTGATTGTTAAGATCTGAGCTCGAGCTTGAGAAGCCTGCGACTGCTCGTCCTGGCTGCTCTGAGAGTCAGGACAGAAAGGGCTGTCATTGGCCCAGTTTTCAGAGGCATCTGAGGCGAATGCCCTCAACCCCACTGTTGACGTCCAGTAGCCCCTGCCTCCCCGTGGCTCCCTGAATGGGGTCTGACAGACATGCGTGCGTGTTGTCAGTACAGATGTCCAGAGGGTGCTCCACCTCTGGAGCCTTGCGGGTGTCTATTCAGCCAGCAATGTTTCACCTGGCTCAGCCAGATCACAATGCCATTATATGTGCTTTACTGGTGCACTTTGGGGAAACAGATAGGAAAATCAAAATGGAGCACCGTGCCTTGTGATGGTCCAGAGGTGCGCCTGTCGTGGTGCGCGGCACTGCGTAGGAAGGTGTCCTGCACTTTACTACATGGAAAGCAGGGGGGAACACGAGGAGCATGTGAACTCACAGTTGTATGTGACTGTTTGTTTCATCCCAGACAATAGTGACCACCCTGCTTCTTTTCATTCTTTATTTCTTAGTACTGTTCTATGACTCTTCCCTCTGTTTCAACGTGTTCACTGTCTTGATTCCTCCATTCTTTTTGCCAGCAGCAGGTGAGATAGACCTTGAGTGGAGGGTTTGGTATAAGATGTTCAGTCCTATGTTGAGTAATTAGAAGGGGCTCACACACCAAAGGAAACAAGCCCTCCTTGAGAAGTGTTTGGGTGGAGAAGGCTCACCGGAATGGAAGATCCCACCTCCCCTGGGAAATACTGCCCAGTTCAACGCCGCTGAGATTGCCTGCTACGGTGTGGCTGCTAGGTGAACCCTGAGATGGGGCGGTGGTCCTTTCATTCTAGCTCCAAGAAGTAAGAGAATCCATTGAAAAAGATGAGGAGACTCTAAGGACGACCGCAGACAACTCTGATTTTGAACATAACTCGCGAGCAAGTAAATCATGATCAATTGTTAATCAATACGAATGGTTAAAAAAAAGTATCGACAACTTCTGATCATAAATTAAAAGATGCCAGAGAGAGAGCCAAGGATAAGAACAATCAGAACAAAACAGTAAAACAAATGAGAGGATCATGAAATGTGGAAGTGAATATTATTAACGAAAGGGAAATCATGTAGACATTAAAACAAATCAGAGGGAGCTCTACTTGTGATAAGAGTGATTCTGCGCAGTGATAAATCAATCAATCGGGGGTTTGTAAAGCGCACTACTCACCCGTTAGGGTCCCAAAGTGTTACAGGGGTGACAGGTGTGTCAGAAACGGTGATCATAGTAACTTGGACAATGCCCTTCTCATAATAGGTACCGCCATAAGTGTAAAGTAAGAGCCATTTGATGAGAGTGCGCAGGTGAGGCTGGCTGTGGTGTCACAGGGGGCACAGGAAGACCCTTTATAATTAAATGCCAACATCGTTTTCAGTTTAGGACCAGACAGAACAGTGCAAGGGATGACCCAAGTCATAATGGCACTGATGCGCAAGTAATGATGGATTCTTGTGTGTGGTTCACTATGGGCCACATATGCGTAGGTTTCATTTTGCTATTACCTAATATTGAATTTTGGCAATTCTCTATTAGGTTATTGCAAACAGGCCAGATTGGCCGTATCAGGCATCGGGCATTTCCCCAGGAGCCTGGAAGGGTGGGGGTGGTTTTGCAGGCATGGGGGCTGGTTTTGTTACTGGAGGCCAGTGTTGCAATATCGGTGCCCAGTAACAAAAGCAGCGGTGCATCACACTTGCGCCCACCCTTCATCCGGCTGCTGGTGTGATACAATTGCCAGGGCGGCTTTGAGTTCCCAGTTCGGCCCTGATTGCAAACACCTATGTACTAATGAGTCTTTGACTCCTAATGGTGTCGCAATAGACCGATCAGTATTCATGAGGTAGGCCGTAATGTGCGACCCACCTGAATCGATAAAATACCGGGATGGTGGCCTGCTGGAGACAGCAGACCACCATAGCTGTCTTTGCTTTTAAATAAGAGACGTTTCATTTTGTTTTTTTTAATGCAGCCCATTTTCCTTAAAGGAAACGGGATGCTTTTCAAAAAGAAAAATACAACGATTCAATTTGAAATGTAAAGATTAGGCAGTGGTCCAGTTGCTACCATTCACAAAGGGGAAGGGGTCACCTGGGGATCCCTTTCTATTTCCGAAAGGGTTACTACCAACTTCACGTTGGTGGTAAAATGCAAATGTTTTGCAACCCCATCTCCATTGCAAAACATTTGTACGTACCACCGCAAGTACCTATTAGGAAGGGACTCCCTTAACAGCCCCATCCTAATACCGAATAGCAAAATAGGGTTTGGAACACAGTAAAAGGCTTTTTTCCGGTTTCCGAATGCAAATGGCCCAATCCTGCAAATCGGCTATTTGCGACAAGAATAAAGCTACATACATGTGGCCCTATAAGTCGAACTCCAGGAGTTGGGAACTAAGTAACTACCTACTAATATTTGCCCAGTGGGTTACAATGGCCACAAATCAACATTTAAGAAATCTCTGCTTTGACAGGCACTATGATATAGAACCCAGGGGAAAATCTATGTAGCAGGCAATGTGACCCTGTTTTGGACTGGCCACACTAACCGGAAACAGGCAGTAAATTGGATCCCAAGGTTGACCCTCCCATGGATGTTGATTTGCGAGGGAAGTTATAGGTAATAGAATGGAGCGTGCACAGGTCTCAGTGCATTCAGATGTTACGGAGTTAAAGGATAAATGCAAGGGTGTCTTTAGAGTCGCTGTAAGGAGATGTAAAGGTTTAGGACACCAGCTAATACTGATACATGGAGCCACGCCTATGAGACA
Organism: Triturus cristatus; assembly: GCF_964204655.1. Classification (NCBI taxonomy): domain Eukaryota; kingdom Metazoa; phylum Chordata; class Amphibia; order Caudata; family Salamandridae; genus Triturus; species Triturus cristatus. Next base: position 1,852,315,212 of record NC_140590.1, on the reverse strand, counting down.
TCGCATGTGGTATGTTCCCTTTCCCTATAGAGCATGAGTACTCACAGACATTTTCCCAGGGGCCACAAAGTATGGTCTGTGGTGTGACCGAGGGCTGCACTGATACCAGCAGGGTGGCAGTCAGGAGATATGGGGTTTGGGTGTAGGGAAAGCGAAGGGTGTACATGATGTGGTGAATTGCACAATGCGAAACCAGAAAACCTGGGATCAATCCCCGCTTCCCCATTTGACCTATGATGTTGTCCTTATAATAGCAGAGCACCCAGAGGGTTCACATGACAACTGATTTGCCTCTTAGCTTGGCTTTGTTGTCAGGGTCGGTGGAAGCGTGAATCTTTCTAAATTCATGTTTGAAAACTATCATTTAATAATAACACCTCTCAATACAGTGATATCATCAGATGTACTGAGGTGAAAAGATTCTGCTTGGTAACTAAATACACGTTTTTGAATTCTTAAGAGACTATCGTAGTTTTACAAGTTTGTTGTAAAATGTCTATAAAAAATGATGGTGTTTCTAAAGTTAAGTGCTGCTGGACTTCTATTCTGAATGTTAGTGCAGAGTCAAGGTGAACAGCAGACCAGTGCTGCTGTTCCTCCAGGGGCCCCATGGAAAGGTCAGGAGGGCCGCGAGCGCCCCTGGACCCTACTTTGAGGATCACTGCTAGAGGGACACCTGGAGATGATAAAAGTTCTCAGCTCTAAAGACATCATAGTATACAGTTCCACCTCAAGAATATTTCCAGGGGAACATCACTTGAAATTAAATTGCTGCAATAGCTCAGACACCTGCTTTCATCCCCTGATTCCAAACAAGACCAGGCAAAAGGTCAAGATTGGATAACACCAATCCTCTCCTAGTTCCCAGAATGCACTGGGCTCCCATCAAAGCAAGCTTTCATTCAGCATTCTGATTGGTCACCAGAGCCAGTACGTTTGAAGATATCTCCCCCTTTTTCAGGTTCCTGAACTGGCTGCTTATGGAACCAATACATATTGTGAAACATGGGTGCATGTCTCACAAGGATTTAGAGCCCCTGAGTATCTCAGTGAGAAAATCGAGATATCTATGGGCCAAGACCACCTGAGGAGCTCTGATCCCCCCTCCTGGAAGCTCCAACCATCCAGAAACAGATTACACTTTAGCAGTCCTTCTCAGATAGTGCCCCCAGGTGGCACATCCGAGTACTTCAGTTTTAGCTAGGTTCAGGTTAACATGGCTGGCCCTGATCCAACCTCTGATGGTGAACAAAGATGGTTCCCTTCTGGAGGGCATGGTCTGCTTGAGGCTCTGATCCTTCCACCTGATCTGTGTGTTTTCTGGGTAACAGAAGCAAGTGATGCCAAATAATCATGTCGGCTGGTGAAGAAGGCTAAGGTGGAGGGAGCAGATGGTTGAGCCCTAAAGAACATTGAGAGTATTGAGAGGCTGTGTTTACGATCACCCAGGAAAGAGGGTGTCCCACCCAGGGCTTTGTCCTGAAAACCCTTCTCGTGGAGTCTGGTTAGAGGGGTTGGGTGGCAGGAAGTGTTGAACCCCGCAAGTGGGTCTTGGAATCAGAGTGACCTACCTTTGCTCCGCAGACCTCTGCCTTCTTCCAGGGTAAAGACTGTGGTGGATTCTGTTCCTTTGGGGGGGCAGGAGTCAACCCCTGCATCAGAGAGGCTACTGTTTTTTCCAATAATCTCAACATCTGGGTGTAGGCGACCTTATGCCCATTTGCTAGTCTTTTTTAAAATTATTTTATTTTTATGACACCGGCAAAAAAAGAACATCAAAAATCAATCAACCAATGGACGCAAACTTTAGCACTTGGTAAGAGGAAAAACACAGCTTCCCTTTGATCACATATCTAGATACACAGATAACACCCGAAGTCCATCATTAGTGTGGGATCAGATGAAAAAGTCTTATATCACTCGAATGACTTAGAATCGATTCCCAACATCATTATAAATCCTCTTTACATAGAGACATACTGTAGTTAACTATTCACAATGGGTATAAGCCAGTTACAATTCCACCTACTACAATAGTGCAATATAAATGTTTTACACTATATAACACTCACTTTATTTATTACATTACTGTAATAAATATGTCACTCCGGTTACTTGTCCAGTGGTGTTTATTCTTAGTTACACCACCAGATTCAAGCTAGCCTAGCTGATGAGGGGTGAAACCCCAAAACCGGTCCTAGGAGGCTTGTTTCTGGTCTGGGGAGACCTGGCCTGGCAGTTTGGTCTGGACTGTTCCCATGAGGCACAGGGTCAAGACTGGTTTACATATTGCTGGGTCCAAACTAGAATGCCATGGCATGCAAAAAAAAACGATGGACTTAACCCAGATCTGTGACAGGGGGTGAATGTTCGATTGATTCAGCATTCCGTCCATCATCTGTTCTTTTTACACCTAGATAAGAGAAGGAACAGCCCCCACTCTAGTAAGGCAAATCTTAGGGATCCTAGCCTGAAGGCGAATTTCTAGAGGGTACGTAAAAGCTACTTTGTTAGAGTCGGGAGTCTCTGGTTGGCGCAAGGTTGCCCTTGTGTCAAGCAGGAACCCTCTCCTCTACGTCAGGGCGCAGGATAACCCCTCGCGAATGACCCTTGCTCACCCTCTAGGTGCGTGGCGTGAGCAGCCAAGGCGATTCCTCAGGCGTTGTTGGTTAAGCACTTACAATCATACACACAGTAAATACATCAATCCCCCCAGAAACGGACACCAGACTTGGATATATATAAAAATACGCTTCTTTATGTAAAAATAGGTATATATATCTCAGCAGACTTATCACAAGACCAATAACGTTTTCGCTAGGCCACCAGGTTGTAAAAGCGGGCAAATGTTCTTTGTTCGTAGTTTCAAATGGATTCTTTGCAGTCTCTTGCAAATGTGACTTGTGGTTCCAGTACTCACAGAGATCGGCTCCTGCGAACGGGGAAATAAGGCGTTGCGGGCCCCGAGCCCGATACTGGAACTTCTTTCAAGATGTGGAGAGTCGGCACAGGTCGGTGCGACTCTCAGCTTGGGAAGTGTTCTTGGGTCCTCAATCAGCAGGTGTGGGCACGTAGGCAGGCGCGGCCAGCGACCCTTTAGCACGGCGGTGCAGGAGGGTCTCCACAGCGGGGGCGGCGCGGCCTGAGATGTCCGGGGATAGCGAAGCGGGGTCGCAGGGCACGGTCAGTGCAGCTGGATGACCCGGCGTAGATCACAGTCGTCGGACGGCTTCCGGCGGGAGGGGTGATAGCGCGGTCAGCGCGCTCCAGTAGCAGGCAGTGGCAGGGATGCAGGCGGCCTGGCCCGGGGACAGAGAGTGGCTCTGGACGGAGCGGGGCTCTCACGGGTTTGAGGCAGGCAAGCTTCTGAGTGTCACGGCCCTAGGAGGGGCGATGAGGGGCGCAGTCTCTTTCCAGCGGGATGCACACACGGCTCGAATTGGAGGACGAGCAAAAGCACAGAGAACCCACTGGTCCTGGGGTTCAGTTCAGGGGGCAAGCTCAGATCAAGCCCTTGGAGAATGTTCAAGCACAAAGTAGCAAAGTCTTTTCAGTAAGTCTCTTCCTCTCCTTTCTCAGCAAGGCAAGCAGCAGGCCAGCTCCTCCAGCGTCTTCTTCTCCTTCTAGTCGGGCAGAGGTTCTTTGTGGTAAACAGGATTCTGATTTCTTAGGAGCCAGGCTCCTACTTTTATACCATGATTCTTTTGTTCTTTAGCGCCAGGGGGCCTGGGCCTGGCTCAGTCCAGTTCTGGAGTATTTTGTTATGGTGACTCTGCTCTTTCCTTTCAGCAGCAGGGCAGAGACATCAGCCGCTCCACAGGGGGCGGCGCCGGCTTTGTGGTGGCAGAGCACAGGTCTATTCAAGAGTCAAGGTGTACTCCTCCCACCCATCCAGGTGTCACCTCTCTACCCACCACCTGGCAGCCAACCTGTCTCTGGGGATTCCCCAACCCTGCTCCTTACTGTTGCTAGGCAGAACACACACAGCAGAGGCGGACTGGAATGGTCAGGTCAGTAAATACTAACTTTCTAAAAGTAGTATTTACAAACCCAGGATATTAAAATAAACTTGACTACAAGAAGTATTTTATTATTCTGAGTTCAGGCATACTAAACTTGACATTCTACCATGCTCTCTGAGTCCACTGGGGTCACAGCGTGTAGTGACTCCAGCAGCCCATTCTGGCCTATGGAGAGCAGGTAGCCTTCAATAGTGAAAAACGAAAATGGCTGTAATTCACTACTAGGACATGCCACACACATCAGGGCATGTCCTACCTTATGCCTACAATGCACCCTGCCCTTGGGCCTACCAGAGGGGTGGCTAATATGTAGGTAAGGGAAGGTTTAGGGACTGGCAAGTGGGGGCACTTGCGCAGTCAGCGCGACAGTCCCAGACTGCACGCAGGGTCTGCGGTGGCAGACCCTAGACACATTTTACAAAGCCGCTTTCTGTGGGTGGCGCAACCAGCGCTGCAAGCCCACCAGCAGCATTGGCATTCACAAGCCCTGGCACCCCTGGTGCACTTTACTGGGGACTGACAGTGAATCCAATAAGCCAATCATGAACCTCAATTACAGGTACACTTTACCTAGGGAGCACTTGCACTGTGGCACGGATTAGCCGTGGCGCAGTGCCCTGAGCGGACAACACCAGCAAAACAATCGAGGCACACCATCAAAAAGTGGAAGGGCAACTCACGCCAAGGTGCCAGGTCTAACACGTGTCCCCTCCAGCTGAAATGTGGGGAGAACTACCCTTGCCCAGGGGGTTCCTCGTCACTAAGGCGGAAATACCTGGACAGACCGTCAGCGTTGGCGTGATCTGTACCAGGACGGTGTTCCACCGTAAAGTCCATACCCTGTAGGGAGATGGACCACCTCAACAGCTTCGGGTTCTCACCCCTCATTTGCATCAACCATCTGAGGGGCCTGTGGTCTGTCTGAACCCGGAAGTGAGACCCAAACAAGTAGGGTCTTAGCTTCTTCAGCGCCCAGACCACAGCAAATGCTTCTCGCTCAATTGCACTCCACCTACTTTCCCGTGGAAGTAACCTCCTACTGATGAAGGCTACGGGTTGGTCCCAGCCCTCCTCAGTCATCTGTGAGAGAACAGCCCCTACACCATGCTCTGAAGCGTCTGTCTGTACTAGGAATTCCTTGGAGAAGTCAGGGGCCAAGAGCACGGGCGCCGTGCACATGGCAGTCTTCAGGGTGTCGAAAGCTTTCTGACAGGTGTCAGTCCAAATCACGTTCCTGGGCTGCTTCTTGGAAGTCAGCTCTGTCAAGGGGGCAACAATCGTTCCATAGCCCTTGACAAACCTCCTGTAGTACCCAGTGAGCCCCAGGAAGGCCCTCACTGCGGTCTGCGTCTTGGGGGGTTCCCAAGCCAGGATGGTCTCAATTTTGGGTTGCAAGGGTGCCACCTTGCCACTCCCCACTTGGTGTCCCAAGTACACCACGGAACCCTGCCCGATCTGGCACTTGCTTGCCTTGATCGTGAGGCCTGCTCGGCGCAGAGCCATCAACACTTCCCAGAGGTGGTGCAGGTGTTCGGGCCAGGTGGCACTGAACACTGCGATGTCATCCAGGTAGGCGGCACTGAACGCATCCAGCCCAACCAGTACCTGGTTGACCAACCTCTGGAAGGTGGCAGGGGCATTCTTCATCCCAAATGGCATGACTCGGAACTGGAAGTGCCCATCTGGTGTAGAGAATGCTGACCTCTCTTTGGCCCCATCGGTCAAGGCGATCTGCCAGTACCCAGACGTTAAATCAAACGTGCTGAGGAACCGGGCAGCCCCCAGCCGATCAATGAGCTCATCAGCTCTGGGGATGGGGTGCGCGTCAGTCTTCGTCACTGAATTGAGTCCTCTGTAGTCCACACAGAACCGGAGTTCAGGTGTGGCTCCCGGCGCAGCAGCTTTGGGGACCAAGACCACGGGGCTGGACCAAGGACTGCTGGAGGACTCAACCACCCCTAGCGCAAGCATTTTGGAGACCTCCTCCTTAATGCAAGCTCTGACCCTGTCAGTTACCCTGTAAGCCTTGTGCTTCACAGGTAAGCTGTCTCCTGTGTCCACATCATGGACGCACCAATCTGTGACACCAGGAACCAGGGAGAATCTATCGGAGAACTGCCCCAGCAAGTGGCGGCAATCTTCCTGTTGTTCGGGCGTCAGGGTGGGTGAGAGGTTAACTCCATCCACTGACCCATCTTTCTCAGAGGCTACTAAGAGGTCAGGAAGAGGCTCGGTCTCCTCTTCCATTCCATCATCAGTGGCCAGCAGCATGCCCACTTCGGTCCTCTCTAAGTGGGGCTTAAGGCGGTTAACATGTAGGACCCTCAAAGGGTTCCTGGGAGACTGCATGTCCACCAAGTAGGTGATAGGACTTTTGCGCTCCACAACCTCAAATGGACCTGTCCACTTATCCTGAAGTGCACAAGGCTCCACTGGGGCCAAGACCCACACCTTTTGTCCAGGTTGAAGCTCTACCAGAGTGGCATTCCGGTCGTACCACCGCTTCATCTCCTCCTGGCTGGCTTCCAGATTTGCCTCAGCAAGTTGCCTGAAATGCCTAGTCTGGTTTCGGAAGGCCAGCATGTAACTATATACATTCTGGGGAGGTTTCCTGGGAGATTGCTCCCAGCCTTCCTTCACCAAACTCAGAGGTCCTCTTACCGGGTGACCATACAGAAGCTCAAAGGGGCTGAACCCTAGAGACTTCTGTGGCACCTCTCGGTAAGCGAAGAGCAGGCATGGCAAGAGGACGTCCCACTTACGCCTCATTGGACCGTCCAGGCCCATGATCATGCCCTTGAGGGTTCGGTTGAATCTCTCAACCAACCCATTTCCTTGGGGGTGGTAAGGAGTGGTGAACTTGTAAGTCACCCCACACTCCTTCCACAGGGATTTCATATACGTGGATATGAAATTGGTCCCCCTGTCGCTCACCACCTCTAGAGGGAATCCCACTCGGGAGAAAATTCCCATCAGTGCCCGTCCCACCACGGGGGCCGTCACTGTCCTCAGAGGGATTGCTTCAGGGTACCGGGTGGCATGGTCCACCAAGACCAGGATGAACCTGTTGCCCAGGGCTGTCTTGGGGTCCAGAGGCCCCACAATATCAATACCCACTCGTTGGAATGGCGTACCGACCACAGGGAAAGGTTGCAGAGGAGCCTTGTGCTTCCCTCCGCTCTTACCACTTGCCTGGCAAGACTGACAGGTTCAGCAGTAGGAATCTGAATTCTTATGCATTTGGGGCCAGTAAAAGTGGGTGACAAGCCTGTCATAGGTCTTGTCCATCCCCAAATGTCCTGCTAAAGGCACATCATGAGCCAGCCCCAGTAGGAAGGTTCTGAACTTCTGGGGTACCACCAGCACACGGGCTGACCCAGGTTCAGCAGCCTTAGGCTCGGAATACAGGAGGTCACTCTCCCAGTACACGTAGTGTGTTTTGGCCTGAACACCATTGGCCTGGTCTGCAGCCTGCTGCCGCATACCCACGAGAGAAGGGCATTCTTTCTGCTCCCTGCAGAATTCCTCCCTGGAGGGACCTCCTTCTTGCTGCCAATGGGTCAGCTCAGGCAGGTCTCCCAGTTCGGCAATCTGTTCCCCGGTAGGCTCCAGAGCATCCCCCTCAGGGTCTACTTCCTCCTGGGCCGTGGGAACTTCGGGGGCCGGTTTCCCGCGCCTCCTGCGCCTTCTCCCTAAGGCCGGTTCCTGGACCTCTCCCTCAGGCTCCAGGACCCTCTCAACACCCCTACTGGCTGCCATGGACCGGGTGGTCACGCACGCCCAGTCAGGTAGACCCACCATCCTCAGATGCGTGGTCTTCTCCACCTTTTCCCAAGGGGAGCTCTCCAGGTCGTTCCCTAGCAGACAGTCTACAGGCATGTCAGTTCTCACAGCGACTTGTAGAGTACCAGAGACCTCCCCCCACTCAAAGGGAACTTGAGCCATTGGACAACGACTCTCTATGTTGTCAGCATTGACAACCCTACAGTAGGCATTGGGTACAATCTGCTCTTGAGACACCAGGTGTTGCCTCACCGAGGTCACGCTGGCTCCTGTATCTCTAAGAGCCTCAACCTTCTTTCCATTGATGGTCACTACTTGCCCATATTTCTTAGTGTTAGAGGGTAAGTAGGTTTCAGGGACCATCTCACTGTCTCCTAGCGAGACTAGGGTCATCTGCCCGGGACCCCCACCCTCCTGGACTGCTACCTCCTCCCCAAAGTTAACACTAGCTACTTGCCGGGGTGGAGCACCAGTGGGTGCGGTCTTACCAAACAGGCGACACTTAGGATCAGAGGCAATGTGACCCGGGTCACCACACCTATAACAATTGAAGGGCCCCTTTGGAACAGGTCTACCTGTCGGGGCCCCGTTCTGCTGCGGGGGTGGGGGAGGCTGAGAACCCTTCTGCTGGTTCCCTTGGGAATTACTTTGGGGGCCTTTTTGGAACCCCTTCTGTTTACCCCTGTCCCCCCCACTCTTCTGCTGGGGACCCTGCCCACCTTTGGCGGAGTCTCCCACTTGACCCTTGTGGACCCTGGTGCTGAGCCAGCGGTCCGCCTCCTCAGCAAGCTTCCTCGGGTTGGACAGCTTGCTATCAATCAGGTGCTGGCGTAGCTCAGGAAAACATTGACTGGACAAGTGCTCCCATGCAATTAAATCAAGCAGCCCTTGATAATCATTCACTTTGCTACCCTTCACCCAACCATCCAGCGCTCTGCAGAAAAAGGTCACATACTCCACATACGTACTCTCAGGGATCTTCTTAGTCTCCCTGAACCTCTGTCTATATAGCTCAGGAGTTAACCCATACCTTGTCATTAAAGCTTCCTTCATATGGGGGTATGAGGCTTGGAGATCTAAGGGCAAATCTAACAGTGTGTCACGCCCTTCAGCAAGGAACCTTCCCCACAACCCCGCTCCCCAGTCTTTCTCAGGGACCCGGTGTGAAGACATGGCCACCTCGTAGGCTCTAAACCACTGCCCTATGTCATCCTTTCTAAAATACTTTACTACATCTTTGGGGATGTACACCTTGGACTCTACCTGCACCGGTGGAGTGCTGCCACCAGAAGGAGCGGTGTCCAAACTTTTCGCCTTCAGCTCCAACTCCTTCAATCTTATATCATGATCCATTTGGCGTTGTTGTGCCTCCAGGGCCAACTTCTGCTTTTCCATTTCCATTTGTCCTGCCAACTTTGCCATCTCCATTGCATGCGCCCTGTCTGCTGCCCTGTCTGCCAGCTCCTCTGGCGACCGGACTCTGCTGGGCTCCTCAAGGTTGTCGGGTGGAACGACGTCCCCCGCATTCCGTGGGTCTCTTGACTCCTTCCAGGCTCTCAGCGCCTTGGCGTACTGGACCCTCCTCTTGAATCCAGCATGGGGGACTCGGAATTTTACACTGTAGCCTTTCAATTGCTCCATCGAGTAGCCTTCCAGTCTCTCCCAATCCACCTCATCTATTCCAGAAATCACAGAGAGTGCTCTTCCAGCGGAGAGTGAGCTAGGCATGGTTGCAGTAATGGCAGATGTCTCAACAAAGTTCCAAAAATGAAAACCTGTGGCTGTGTTACTTGGTCTGCTCTCACTATCTGGTGATTAATAATTCACTGTATGCAAATTACAAGTGCAAATCCGAAATCCCAGCCGCTGCCACCAATGTTAGAGTCGGGAGTCTCTGGTTGGCGCAAGGTTGCCCTTGTGTCAAGCAGGAACCCTCTCCTCTACGTCAGGGCGCAGGATAACCCCTCGCGAATGACCCTTGCTCACCCTCTAGGTGCGTGGCGTGAGCAGCCAAGGCGATTCCTCAGGCGTTGTTGGTTAAGCACTTACAATCATACACACAGTAAATACATCAATCCCCCCAGAAACGGACACCAGACTTGGATATATATAAAAATACGCTTCTTTATGTAAAAATAGGTATATATATCTCAGCAGACTTATCACAAGACCAATAACGTTTTCGCTAGGCCACCAGGTTTTAAAAGCGGGCAAATGTTCTTTGTTCGTAGTTTCAAATGGATTCTTTGCAGTCTCTTGCAAATGTGACTTGTGGTTCCAGTACTCACAGAGATCGGCTCCTGCGAACGGGGAAATAAGGCGTTGCGGGCCCCGAGCCCGATACTGGAACTTCTTTCAAGATGTGGAGAGTCGGCACAGGTCGGTGCGACTCTCAGCTTGGGAAGTGTTCTTGGGTCCTCAATCAGCAGGTGTGGGCACGTAGGCAGGCGCGGCCAGCGACCCTTTAGCACGGCGGTGCAGGAGGGTCTCCACAGCGGGGGCGGCGCGGCCTGAGATGTCCGGGGATAGCGAAGCGGGGTCGCAGGGCACGGTCAGTGCAGCTGGATGACCCGGCGTAGATCACAGTCGTCGGACGGCTTCCGGCGGGAGGGGTGATAGCGCGGTCAGCGCGCTCCAGTAGCAGGCAGTGGCAGGGATGCAGGCGGCCTGGCCCGGGGACAGAGAGTGGCTCTGGACGGAGCGGGGCTCTCACGGGTTTGAGGCAGGCAAGCTTCTGAGTGTCACGGCCCTAGGAGGGGCGATGAGGGGCTCAGTCTCTTTCCAGCGGGATGCACACACGGCTCGAATTGGAGGACGAGCAAAAGCACAGAGAACCCACTGGTCCTGGGGTTCAGTTCAGGGGGCAAGCTCAGATCAAGCCCTTGGAGAATGTTCAAGCACAAAGTAGCAAAGTCTTTTCAGTAAGTCTCTTCCTCTCCTTTCTCAGCAAGGCAAGCAGCAGGCCAGCTCCTCCAGCGTCTTCTTCTCCTTCTAGTCGGGCAGAGGTTCTTTGTGGTAAACAGGATTCTGATTTCTTAGGAGCCAGGCTCCTACTTTTATACCATGATTCTTTTGTTCTTTAGCGCCAGGGGGCCTGGGCCTGGCTCAGTCCAGTTTTGGAGCACTTTGTTGTGGTGACTCTGCTCTTTCCTTTCAGCAGCAGGGCAGAGACATCAGCCGCTCCACAGGGGGCGGCGCCGGCTTTGTGGTGGCAGAGCACAGGTCTATTCAAGAGTCAAGGTGTACTCCTCCCACCCATCCAGGTGTCACCTCTCTACCCACCACCTGGCAGCCAACCTGTCTCTGGGGATTCCCCAACCCTGCTCCTTACTGTTGCTAGGCAGAACACACACAGCAGAGGCGGACTGGAATGGTCAGGTCAGTAAATACTAACTTTCTAAAAGTAGTATTTACAAACCCAGGATATTAAAATAAACTTGACTACAAGAAGTATTTTATTATTCTGAGTTCAGGCATACTAAACTTGACATTCTACCATGCTCTCTGAGTCCACTGGGGTCACAGCGTGTAGTGACTCCAGCAGCCCATTCTGGCCTATGGAGAGCAGGTAGCCTTCAATAGTGAAAAACGAAAATGGCTGTAATTCACTACTAGGACATGCCACACACATCAGGGCATGTCCTACCTTATGCCTACAATGCACCCTGCCCTTGGGCCTACCAGAGGGGTGGCTAATATGTAGGTAAGGGAAGGTTTAGGGACTGGCAAGTGGGGGCACTTGCGCAGTCAGCGCGACAGTCCAGACTGCACGCAGGGTCTGCGGTGGCAGACCCTAGACACATTTTACAAAGCCGCTTTCTGTGGGTGGCGCAACCAGCGCTGCAAGCCCACCAGCAGCATTGGCATTCACAAGCCCTGGCACCCCTGGTGCACTTTACTGGGGACTGACAGTGAATCCAATAAGCCAATCATGAACCTCAATTACAGGTACACTTTACCTAGGGAGCACTTGCACTGTGGCACGGATTAGCCGTGGCGCAGTGCCCTGAGCGGACAACACCAGCAAAACAATCGAGGCACACCATCAAAAAGTGGAAGGGCAACTCACGCCAAGGTGCCAGGTCTAACATACTTCATGTCCAGAGGTATGATGAAGTGCTGTGTGGACCAGAACTAGTGCTTTAAACAGTATCCTCTTCCTTATTGGGAGCCAGTTGAGGGCGTGTAGGTGCGGGGGACAGGTACATTCTCGGAGGTAGGCTAAGGAAAATATGGGCTGCCATGTTCAGGAACAATTGAAGTCTGTGGATCAGGTAGTCGGGAAGTCCTAAACACAGGGCATTTCTATAATCCAACCTTGTGGCTATAAGTGCCTGGACAACTGACTTCCTAGCAGAGAATGAAAGGAAATGTAAGAACATTTTTTAGTATGTGCAGAAGCCCAAAACATGTGCCTACATCAGACATGCCCGAAACCAGTCCTAGGATGCTTGTTTCCAGTCCAGGGAGGAACTGGCCTGGCAGTTCGGGCTGGACTGTTTCCATTGCGCGCAGGGTCAAGACTGATTTGCATATGGCTGGGTCCAAACTGGAATGGCATGGTGAGCAAAAAACGATGGGTTTGAGCTCAAATCTCTGTACTGGGGTGAATGTATGACATTGTTCTGCATTCTGTCCATCAATTGTTATTTTTTTATTTGTCTCCCCGAGTGGGAGGGGTATGCCCAGACGTGGGTCCCATGCTCTCAATGCCACTGGAATCAAACTATCCTGGCTAAATAGGGGTGAAACCCTGAAACCAGTCCTAGGATGCTTGTTTCCAGTCCAGAGAGGACCTGGCTTGGCAGTTCGGGCTCGACTGTTCCCATGAGGCACAGGGTCAAGACTGATATGCATATAGCTGCGTCTGAACTGGGGTGGCGAAGTGAGCTAAAGATCGATGATGGATTCAACCCAGATCTCTGACTGGGGAGAGTGTCTGAAAAGTTTCAGCGCTCTGTCCATCATCTCCTTGTGTTTGCTTTGTTTGCCCTAAGTTGGCAGGGTTTGCCCCGGCGTGGGTCCCTTGCTCACGTTGCCACTGGATTCAAGCTATCCTGGCTGATGAGGGCTGTTAGACCGAAACCAGTCCCTGGATGCTTGTTTCCGGACCAGGGAAAACAAGGCTTGGCAGTTCGGGCTGGACTGTTCCCATGAGGTACAGAGTCAAGACTGATTTGCATATGGCTGGGTCCAAACTGGAATGGCATGGTGAGCAAAAGAACAATGGATTTATACCGAGATCTCTGTACTGGGTGAATGTATGACGTTGTTCTGCATTCTGTCCATCAACAGTTCTTTTTACATTCCTACTGCAGCATTCCCACTCTTTATCCAACTGATGTAACCAGACCAAGACACTGCACAGTTCATGGTAATAAACAAGGAAGCAGGCTGCGATGCTCCTCCACAGTGCAATGCGCCCTTAAACATGGCGGCCCACCGGAGACACCATTGACAACAAGGTTTTCAAGCACTCTTCGGCCATTTTCAACAAAAAGAAAATTACCTTTTCCACTGATGAAGTCCTCAAAACACTCATCCCAGGAGTTGTAGCTGGGCATGACAGACAAACTATTACAGAAGTGGAACAGCGACACTGCCGTGTCTTTGGGATTTCGAAACACCACCAAAGTCTGTTGGGGAAGAATTCAATATCGTAAAGAAGAGCACGAAAAACAGCTTCCAATTCTGTACATTTTTAAAAAGGCTGACGTGCAGAAATTCAATAAGATCACACTGCCAGGCCAAGTCATAACAGGACTACACTCAATCACTTGTCCTAATTAACTGCTTGATCAGTGGAATAGGTCTACACAAAGCCTACTTGTCCTGAGTCCATGGCCCGCACAGCATTGGACCAAACCACCCTTCGCAGGATGTTGAATGTTCTTTTTTTCTACGCTGCCTTAGAGCGGGGAGCTGGGGTAAGGCCAGCGACGGCGGATGGCTATCATGTGTCCCAGTTGAACCCAGACCTGAACCAGAGACAGATCTTTGGCACTAGTCAGGCTGGGACCTTCATTGGCTCTCCTATCTATACCCAGTCACAGACAGCAGACCTATCCCATGGGAATCACAAACGGTGGCTTTAAACAGGCCAGGTGCTCCAAGGGGACACTGCACTGACGAGCTTGCCCCAACACAGCAAGGGTGTCCCTGAGGTTACTTAGAATTTATAGACGTTGGCATCACAAAGCGATGCTATCCCTCAGCTTACACAGATTTTACGGACTGGGATTTAAAAAGGCCTTGAGTTATTAGGTTTCTACGGATCTCAGCATCAATGACCGAGATACCCCTCAGGTTGCACAAACTGCACACAATCTAGATTTATATTTATAATCTTTATTGCTGGATCAATACAAATTGCAAAAGCATCTTCCCATCACATAATATTAAAAACTATACCACATATACTATTTAAAAATGTACCAATACAATCAAATCAAATCATCTACATCAACAATTACAATAACATGATATTGCACATTTCACATTTTAAAGGAACAGCGTGTACAACATACTAATTTCCTGTATCTAACGACATATATAAAATACATGTCAGGATTCGTCCTTTCCCGTCCCTATGGAGCAACCCCGGGACTCACCTCTCGCAAATCCCTTTTCTTGTTTTCAGCTTCCGGATGCTGATGTTGCCATTGGCAATTCTGGGACTCCGGACGTCCCGGGTTTCTGGTCCTTTAATTCCGGAGCTAACCTGCAGCAAGGCCCCACCCCTAACGGCTACGCGGGACCGGATTCGCCAACATGTAAAGGCTGGACCGCCAGTTTCGAGCAAAGCGGTGAGGAAGGCGATCCACAACACCCAAGACCAGCGGAGCCCAGAGGACGGAGCGCTGCTGCTACGGAACCGAATCCCGACGCCGGACAACGCTACGAGGATCCAGCAGGCATTCCCCGCCAAGCGCCCAGCCACCGACCTGGAGGTTCGTGGCTTCAACAGGTTCGGGACCAACTGCGGGGGTCTGGGAGACAGGCGGTTACCTCATACCCGGGTGGCAGTTAAAGCGGGTGGTGTCCATAGCCTTGTGTACCAGGGTGAAGTCCCTGTCTCGGTGTTGGTTCCCCTACCCTTTCACGTCCCCGGCATGCTGGTGCTCCCTCACTTACACCCACCCCTCATCTTTGCAAACCCGCCTGATAGTAAAGGCTTGTGTTTTCTTTTTCTTTACATACCGCTACTTGGAAAGTCCGTGAAGACGACGCGACCTCAGAGGAGCGAAGAGCTGATTCCCCATCGAAGAGAGTGTGGACAGTGTTAATTTGGACTTTTTGCATAACCCCGAACTCTGTTAGCAGAATAAACTTCCTTGCAATCTACCTACCGGCTTCGTGCATTCCTTTACCCCGCAGCAATACATTAATAGAATACTTCATTAGTTTCTAAGGCAGAATATTACACATGTTGTATTTTAAAGTGCTAATGTGCAGTAATTGAAACGACCATCATATTAAGACAATGATTAGGTGCATCAAAAGTTACGATATACAGGATATAAAGAGAACGTAAACGATTAGGCTCCAAAGCCATTAAAACAGTGGCGCTCAACCTTATTATATCAGACATTTTTCAACTGCCATTAAAATTTTTACCGATTCACATAATAGCGGAATTGATTCGCCAGAGAGTGACATCATTAAAGCCTAACCAGCTGATCTAACCCTGCTCTTCAGAAAATGTGGTTTCAGAATGGTACGTCAAAGGTTAATCAACTTGGGGCACACACACACTATATGCACTAATATTTCTTGTGGCCATCCACATAGTCTACAATTAAAATCTGGCCACTGCTTGATCCAGGATTGCGTGCCCTCTTTTGTTGGATTTATTCCCATACGTAACCTTAAAAACATATTTTTAAACTTTGCTGAAAAAAAAGCAGTCAAATACGGCTGAATGCGTAGGGATTGGTATGAATTAATCACATACCATGCATCATTTTTCTCTACTAATGCATTTTTATCCAGCTTGAACGATCCAGCTTTGCTAAGTTTTTTTAAGATTAACTTATAATTGGGCATTATCAGATCTTGCAGTCCAATTTGCAGACCAATATCTGTTAGGGAGGTTAAAATATAAGATCTCCATTTAGCAGCATAGGCAGACTTATCTATTTCTAACCAGCACAGATTCAGTCCTCACACAGCTGACCTCACAGCGCCTGGTGATGGGGTGCCCGAGGTGCACCTTGTGAGCACACTTGAGAATCCCAAGCCGTAGACTCTCCAGAGAAACCATCCTGTCATCCTGCATTACATGCCATTTGCAACAGAACGCTGCTCTACAACCTTTACATAGGCTTGAAGACTCCCATGCAAACTCTGGTCTTTTGGCCAATCGTGTTTGACAAAAAAACAATCATTCCACTCCTGCTCGGTACCGATAGAGACCTCTTCAAGGTCCACGGCCGCCACAAGATAATCCTTCAATTCTTCATTCGAAAACGCGTCACCATCATCCTAAATAGGAAATGCTGAGAAGTAGCCTGCCCTGCCAGTATTCCCTCAGGTGGTAAACAGTCAGAATATCGAAAAAAAAATATCGACTGGACAGAATATCGAGTTTTTAATATAGAATGGACAGAATATCCAATTGCTAAAATATAGTGGTGAAGATTATCGAAAATCAGGTAAGAAATATCGATTAACATAATATAGAAGTAAGTAATATCGACCGTCATAATATAGTTGTTAAAAATATCGAATTTTTTTATAGTGTTTTAAGTGTTAGTATAAGTGTTAAAAGTATGTATTAATTTTGGAATGTATGTTTGAATATTTTTAAAGTAATGAATTTTATGTTATTTAATTTTTGTGTAATTTAATTCCGTAGCGGTTTGTGGATTTATAGGGGATTAGGGTGGGAAGTAATTTAATTATAGTACATTAAATAATAATTTTTAGGAATTATTAATTATTTTTAATTTAATTTTGCGTTTTACTTCTGTAGCGGGTTGTGGGTTTATAGGGGAATAGGGTGGGAAGTAATTTAATTGTTATTAAGTAATTATTAATTGGTATTGAAAATTAATTGGTTGTTGATTAATTATTAATTGGTAAATAATTTGTATGAATTGGTAATTAATTTGTATTAATTGTTTAATTGATAATTATGTTAATTGTATTAATTTATTATTTGTAGCGGGTTGTGGGTTTATAGGGGAATATGGTGGGAAGTAATTTAATTGTAAATAATTAATTATTGAAATAATTTTTGCATATTGATAATTCATTTATTATTAATTAATTATTAATTGGTATTGTATTTATTAATTTTTGGTATTGAAAATTAATTGCTTGTTAATTAATTATTAATAGGTAATTCATTAAAAAAATATTGGTATTTATAATTAATTAATTATTAAATATTGTGTGTTGGTAAGTAATACTTTTTTTGGGGTATTAATAATTAATTTCTTTTTAATAAATTATTAAATTATTATTTTCCTTACTATTGCACTCACTGGAGTGGGAATAGTAATTTTTACCCCTACGCTATCCAACGCTTTCCCTACTATTGCACTCACTGGAGTGGGAATAATAATTTTTACCCCTACGCTATGCAACGCGTTCCCTACTGTTGCACTCTTTGGAGTGGGAATAGTAATTTTTACCCCTATGCTATCCAACGCTTTCCCTACTGTTGCACTCACTGGAGTGGGAATAGTACATTTTACCCTCCCGCTATCCAACGCTTTCCCTACTGTTGCACTCTCTGGAGTGGGAATAGTAATTTTTACCCCTACGGCATCTGACGTTTTCCCTACTGTTGCACTCACTGGAGTGGGAATAGTAAATTTTGCCCTCCCGCTATCCAACGCTTTCCCTACTGTTGCACTCTCTGGAGTGGTAATAGTAATTTTTACCCCTACTCTATCCAATGCTTTCCCTACTGTTGCACTCTTTGGAGTGGGAATAGTAAATTTTACCCCTACGCTATCCAACGCTTTCCCTACTGTTGCACTCTCTGGAGTGGGAATAGTAATTTTTACCCCTACTCTATCCAATGCTTTCCCTACTGTTGCACTCTCTGGAGTGGGAATAGTAAATTTTACCCTCCCGCTATCCAATGCTTTCCCTACTGTTGCACTCTCTGGAGTGGGAATAGTAATTTTTACCCCTACGCTATCCAATGCTTTCCTATTATTGCACTTACTGGAGCGGTAATAGTACATTTTACCCGCCCACTATCCAACGCAAAAAATATTGAATATTGTTAATTAATATTACGTTAATATATATGTATTAATTTTTTTTTACTTACAATAATTATTTATTAATTTTAAAGTTATTTAAGTATTTTTAAGTATATTTTAGTTAATTATATGTATTATTTCATTAATTTTACATTACTTTTAAGACATTTAAAAAATTCGATATTTTGACCAACTATATTTTTTACAACGATATTTTGGATTCTATACTTTTGTACTTACCCGTTTGGAGATAGGGATTCGATATTTTGCCATTCTATATTTTTTCCTCGATATTTTGGCAGGTCGATATTCTCCTTCTCGATATTTTGTCAGTGATCCCCCTCAGGTATGTGAACAACAAATTGATATTGAAAAAGCCTAGAGGCTAATCTGGCAGGCCTCGGGTGGTCTTGCGTGCCTTCCAGCCTCGGGTGGTCTTACGTGCCTTCCAGCCTAGGGTGACCTTACGTGCCTTCCAGCCTAGGGTGACCTTACGTGCCTTCCAGCCTAGGGTGACCTTACGTGCCTTCCAGCCTAGGGTGACCTTACGTGCCTTCCAGCCTAGGGTGACCTTACGTGCCTTCCAGCCTAGGGTGACCTTACGTGCCTTCCAGCCTAGGGTGACCTTACGTGCCTTCCAGCCTAGGGTGATCTTACTTGCCTTCCAGCCTAGGGTGGTCTTACGTGCCTTCCAGCCTAGGGTGATCTTACGTGCCTTCCAGCCTAGGGCGATTTTACGTGCCTTCCAGCCTAGGGTGGTCTTACGTGCCTTCCAGCCTAGGGCGATTTTACGTGCCTTCCAGCCTAGGGTGGTCTTACGTGCCTTCCAGCCTAGGGTGACCTTACGTGCCTTCCAGCCTAGGGTGATCTTACGTGCCTTCCAGCCTAGGGTGGTCTTACGTGCCTTCCAGCCTAGGGTGATCTTACGTGCCTTCCAGTCTAGGGTGGCCTTACGTGCCTTCCAGCCTAGGGTGGTCTTACGTGCCTTCCAGCCTAGGGTGGTCTTACGTGCCTTCCAGCCTAGGGTGGTCTTGCATGCCTTCCAGCCTAGGGTGGTCTTACGTGCCTTCCAGCCTAGGGTGGTCTTACGTGCCTTCCAGCCTAGGGTGATCTTACGTGCCTTCCAGCCTAGGGCGATTTTACGTGCCTTCCAGCCTAGGGTGGCCTTACGTGCCTTCCAGCCTAGGGTGATCTTACGTGCCTTCCAGCCTAGGGTGGTCTTACGTGCCTTCCAGCCTAGGGTGGTCTTACGTGCCTTCCAGCCTAGGGTGGCCTTACGTGCCTTTGAGCCTAGGGTGGTCTTACGCGCCTTCCAGCCTAGGGTGGCCTTACGTGCCTTCCAGCCTAGGGTGGTCTTACGTGCCTTCCAGCCTAGGGTGATCTTACGTGCCTTCCCACCATTCAATGTCCATATCAGTGGCTTGTGGTCAGTCCTCAAAATGAAATTTCTGCACCATACATAACAGCTAAATTTATCCAAAGCGCAACAACAAGCCATTAGTTATTTGTCAATTAGCGAAAAATGTAACTTTGCCTGTCTTAAAGCGTGCAAATCATAATGCATAGTCACCCCTTGCTCCGTTCCTTCTGTAAAGACTGCACTCAGGCCATAGTTGCTTTCATGGACTGTAATGATTTTAAAGGATTATAGGGTAACAATGCACCAGCATCAGCTATTTGCCCCTTAATCTATTCAAATGCCTTTTAAAAATATGAATCCCACATCAACAGAACTCTTTTCTTAATTACTGAAACATCTCATTTAGGAGGCATAGTCAGATATAAGATGTGAATACAACTCTAAAAATTCCACAAATGCCTTCAAAACATATTTGTCTTTGGTTGGATGAGTCTCCTTAACAGCTTTGATAAGACCAGGTCATAGTTTACACCGTCTTTCGTCACTATATATCTCATATTTTCAACCTGCTGCTGAAGAATTTGACATATTCCCCTTTTGACTACTACTCATAGGGGGATATTCTCAAGAACGTGTGATAACCATTGCAAAAGTTACTTTATGCAACCTTCAACATCGCAGTCTATCGCGAGAAACTTACGCCGTGTTAACCAAGTATTCACAACACGGCGGTACCATGCGATAGTCACCAGATAATGCGTCAAATGGCAGCGTTAAAACCAACGCCACGCCGCAAAAATGCGAAACACGAACGCAAAAAAAGCTGCGATGAGGCCAAGCGTGATACAAAAAGCTGCGAAAACCAGTGGCAGGCCTGCAAATCCCACGTGTCTGGCAGGAAAATGCACTATAAAAGCAGAACAAGAAAAACACACCAGAAACAATCCAAAATGCGCAGCAACGGATGCACCCTGACCGAGCGCAGAGGCCAACGTGAACCCCCCAAGCCCCACAGACCATCAGCAAGGTACATCAGGGTCGGGGAAGGCCAGGGAGAAGAGGTAGAGGAAGACAGGGTGCAGTACGCAGGAAAACAAGACCAGCGTCACGGAGATGACAGAACACTACCATCAACTGACCCACAATCAGACTACCTTGAATAGTGTCGAGGAGGCAAATGGAGGAGGCCAAGAGGCGCTTGCATGACGTGAAAACCGAAACCAGGCACAAAGACGCCGCCATCAGGAAGGCAGCAACGGCAACAGGAGGTGGGAGTCCTGCACCACAGGAGGAGCTGGAGGAAATGGAGGCCAGTCATCAGTGTGGAGACGGTGCAAGGAGGTGGGAGTACGGACACAGCTCGAGAGGACCTGACACAACAACAACAGGGTGAGTAACGACCATGGACTGGGGGACTGGGGGAGATGGGCACAATAGCACACATGCTTTTGATGTCCCTCATCCCAGTGGCACACTGCAGCACACACACATAGCAATCACAGCACATCCCATGACAATGCGGCACCAAGTGCAACAACGACACTGCAGAACAGGGGACACAACTGGGTCTGCTCATGCGCAGAAACAGGCCAATCACATCTAACACAGCAGGGAACTGTGAGATGCAAATGTACGGGTACAACCTCACAGCCGTCATGTAGTCCAAATGTCCACTCTCCCCCCTCAAATTGCCAGCACCGCCCAAACAGTCACCATGTACATTGTCACACAGTCTGCATGTCAACAAGAACAATGCGCCAACATACATGTCAACACAATGACAACATGCATCTCCCCTTCACATTGCAGAGGGACAAAAACCACCTCCAGCAGGTAAGACCAGACAACCCATCAGTGATGCTGGAGAGGACCACCACCCCTTCGACACCGACGCCCTACAACTGCCCATGGACATCTCAGGCAACCCACCCCCAGGAGCAGGGCAGCCAAACTACATAGAGGAGACCCCAGCCCCTGGACAGACCACACAGCAGGCAGGTAGCACCCGCCACCACGGCTGGCTCCCAACACTTCACCGAGGCACACATAGCATTCCAATGCCAGGTGTTAGAATGCCAAAAGGAGGTGGCCAAATAGGTGCAGGTTGGGTCAGAGCTCATGGAAGCCAAACTGGATCACATACATGGGTGTCTAAGTCCCATCAGGGACCACCTACACCCCACAAAGGAGACCCACACTGCGACAGAGACACATGCAAATGTACATTCCCAGTACAGAACCACAGCCCAGGGGCACGCACATATCAGTCACACACCCACATTGGCTCAGTGTACGACAGCCCAGTCCACTCCCCTTATGAATTGAGTGGGTGATGACAAAGCTATCTGTCCAAGCTCTGACCCGCTGCCTGCGGTTACATGTCTGCATCCGCTGTACACAGCACAATGTAATGTCGTGGGGCCCAGGGCCCTCATGCATACCACAAGACCACAGGGACACACGCATATATCATGTTGAACTGGCTACGGGCATGTGCGCCCTGCCCCTTTATTGGCAGGGTCAGTGACGCCTGTGCTGGATGTGTGTGGGGTGAGTATAAGCCAGCCCGCATGGAGTGCTTGGTGCTGGCAACAACTTGAACAGTGGACACCAGTGCAATGGAAACAGAAAACACCTGCATAACCGAGTCAACTGCTGAGCAACATGGAGGGAGCCAGAGCAAGTACAGATGTCACCCAAAATACAAACAGAAGTGTCCGTGAGTTGCAGTGCGCTGGGGTTGGGGCACTAGAGATGAGTGTGCTCATGTGAAGAAAATGTCTAGGATTCTGTCCCTTCGGGTTTTCCTGATGCAGATGCAGTGGGGTGTGTTAGACCTGCATCAACTTCCTCATCAACGTCCCAGGTCTCTCACACTGCCTGAGGTGACATTGCTGCGCAACCTCTCCACAGCACAAAACTCAATCAGTAACGGTCCATGGGTTGCGGTGCACTGAGTAAGCGGCACCTGGAGTGCTGAGCAGGGGATCAGGCGGATGATGGCATCCACTACAGGTCTGAGCAACTTCGTTAGTCGTCCAGTACCACTGTTTCGACTCTGGCAGACGGTGGTTGGAATTGGCCCTGGCGATGGTGGCGTGTGCCTCCTGCGGTGATGAGATGTCCGGGCTGGTCAGAACTTGCATTGATGTGTGAGCCCTTGTGGTCCACAGTTGAGGCCGGAGGCAGCGGACAGTGCAGGGCCACATGCACATGGCGTCGATGACCCCAAGACCACCGTCACAGAGGTCATCCAATATTCATTCAGACAGGGTCCATGACTTGAGCTGCACAGAGTTAGTGGCCTCGGATGCACAGCGGCCGGCACAGGCACACCACCATGGGAGGGTGGCTTGCGGTCCACTGAGGTAGGGCCACGCAGACTGAGCAGGTCCTCATCGATGTCGAAGGTGAATGTGGCAGAGGGTTGCGGAGGACAGTGGAAGGTGTCCTCCAGGGCATGATGCAGAGGACAGAAGCTATCCGGAAGCAGCAAATGGAGGAGTGGAAAGCGACAGCCTCGTTGCCACCACTAATTCAGTATCAGCTGCATGAGGATGAAAACTACCCCCTAGTCCATAGACTCAGACGCCACCAATGTACGAACAGAGAGTGTCCACGAATGTCAGGTAACAGACTTAGTGGCACCGTGGCTGAGAGGGGATGTAGACTGTGATGATGCCCGTACACTGATATGAACTCCGGCATTGCCAAATCAAGACTCTGTGACCTACTAGAACGCAGTGTAGGCCGGAGGTAGTGGTCAGCAGTGGGCCACAGCCCCGTGTCGTAGGCTTGCGATGCACAGAGTTAGTGACACCAGGGCAGTTGTCGGTAGTGTTCGATCACCTCCGTAACGATGATCTTTTTTTCCTCCCAAATGCAATGCGTCATCCTCTTACGCCTCTCCTTGCGTGCAATGATATATACTCTGCTTTGAATAATCGATATCCAGTTACAATTCTGTGACCTACTCGAGCGCAGCGTAGGCCGAGAGCAGTAGTCCGAGTGGGCCCACAGAGTCTTGCGGTTGTGATGTACGACTGAGACCTGGTGGCACCACATCGAAGGGTGTATAGTGACATACACTCAGCCTTAATGTGCTCTGCCATGGTGCAATCAAGACTCAGTTCCAAATGTGTGACCTACTTGTCTGCTGTGCATGCTGGTGGAGTACGTCAATGAGAAAGGATCACTGCGGGCCTGTGTTGCGGAGGCCGTGATGGTCTGAGGTGGCTTCCAAGGTCACAGGCCTCTGGCTTGGAGATTGCACTGGCACGTGGTCGGCCCTCTTTGACACACACCGATGTCGGCAGGTGGGCATTGAGGCTTGGGTGCGCAGGGACGGGCAAGACTGGTTCGGGGACCAGCGTCCCGGGGTGCAGCAGGCGCACAGGATCGCTGGCAACACCATTCATGGCGTCGGCCTCGTGGCGGGGTGAGAGGTGCCGCTCTGGCAGAGACGTTGGGCATTCCAGAAGAGGACCACACCCAGAGTTACGTGCCTTTTATTCACCCCCCTATGCTGGCCTGGCATACGCCGGGCCAGCCCACTCCGCTCACGCTTACGGGGGGGACGTAACAAGCTGCATTTCCGCGATATTCCCCACTGGCTGGGTTGACATGGTTGCGTCCACTGTCCATTACACTCCAAACACCAGCGGTGTGTGTCGGCATGGATATGTGTGTGGTCTGCATACTGCAGTCTGGCCAGCACATCCACGCCACACTTGGCATTGTGAACAGTCTCATTCATCGGTCACTTGCCTCCTTTGCACATGCCTTGTCCCCACCTCTTCCGACATTCTGCTATTGTGTGGCCCAGGTGCCATGCCGTTGATGGCTAATGTACATGGCTGGCCCAGGTTCCCACAGTGAGTTGTGCTTTCATGTCTGGTGGGTGTGCATGTTGTATGTGAGCTCGTGGTGTGTGCATTTCCTGTGTTATGTGTTGCATGATTGTGTAGTTGACGTGTGTGGTGTGTGCATTTGGTATTGGCCAACGAGCAGTGCATGTCCGTAGGTGCCATCCTGGTGGCGCAGGTTGATGATGGGCTGTCGGAAGGTGTAGGAATCATGCACACTGCCTGGGTGGTTTGCAGCAGCGTTGGTGGAGATTCCCCATTGGTCCACTATTGCCTGCACATTAGTGGGATACGTGCGCTTTCTGTTGCGCTTATTGTGTGCAGTGTTGCCAGGGCCCACTAGTAGGACATGTTTGCAGTCAATTGGCCCCTGACACGTGCGGGATGCCAGCTGTGGCGTACACGCCTTTCTTGGTCTCTGTCTGTTCCTGCGCAGTGTGTGGGAAGTATAGATAGTGGGATACCAAGCTGATGGTGTCATCCATGACAGTTGTGAGGGACTTGGATTGGCCTGGCTGTGTGACTCCTCCGTCTCAGGTGGATGTTGGTTGGAGGGTACCAGAGGCCAACACGTGCAGCACGGCCAGCAGCTTTGTCTGAGGTGGGATGTTGGTTGTCTGCTGTGTTGGTAGCGTCAGCCTGTGGGCAATGGTGGTCAGATGCAGAGGAGGGTTGTCACTTTGAGCATGTAGTGGGCAATGACATTCTCTGGTGTTGGGTGTGTAAGGAAGGTGCATTTTCAGAGGGTCGCTGTCTTTGTTTGCGCTGCCTCAGTGTTGGTCCGGGGGGGGGGGGGGGGGGGGTGTCCGGGGGGAGTGGGCGTGGTTATGGGGGTGGTGGCAGTGGGTGTTGGGGCCCTCTTTGGTGTCCGGCCCGCATGTTCAGTGGCTCCATGGCATCTGTTGTTCTTCAGGTGTGGCTCTGGGCTGGGCCCCGTTTTGTGGTGCAGGCTGCTGTCCGAGCAGGTGTTAGTTTCCTGCTAAAGTGCCTTATCGCCTGTTTTGTGTTTTTATCTCCGATCTGGCTGGCCATTGAGAATGTTGAAGTGTGGTGTTGTCGCTGCTTTTTCCTCTGGAACGCCTACTCTGCATCTAATTAGCGATAGTTGCCGGGATCATCTGTGGCGATGTTTTTAGCGCTGCTATCGCAGGTAAACTGGTGCTATGGGATGTTAGCACCGGCTTGTGAATGGGGTGATAAATTTATCGTGACTTTGGCTGCGATAAAATGCTGTTAACTCGGCGATAGCTCCTTGAGAATATGCCCCTGAATTTTTGGAAAATGCCAAGTACCATGTATAGGATAGCATCATGTGCCTCACTGTTTTAGCATAAATCAAAACATCATCCTGACACACAGCCGCACCTTATACATCCTTGAGCATATGATACATAATCTGCTGAAAAACAGAGGCTGTCCAAGCCAATCCATATGGCATTCAACAGTACTTCAAACACCCACAAGGCAAAATAAATGCAGTCTTGATTCTGTGTTCAAAACTTCTTGTTGTTAAGCTGTGAGATCTGTCTTGGTGAACCACAGCACCACCCATCGTTATTTTTATCACGGGATATGCTTTTACCCAAATTTCCTTGTTCAAGTTAAGCAGGTTGACACACTCTCTCAGTTCACCAATGTGCTTGCAAGCTACAAGTAAAAGTGAGAGACAAAACGGAGATCCTAGTGGTTCAATGCTGGCCCGAGACAAAAAATATGCAATTCTTTTTCAAGCTCCTCTCTGATACTGAAAGGTACACCTAAAAGTTTGTGTTTGATAGAAATTGCCCCTTGCGTGACCCTGTCTTCCGTTTAAAACCTTTGATTCTTGCCAGTTCTCCAGAAAAGTCTCTAGGATAGCTTACCATTAATACCCCTTAAACAGTACTTGCTCTTTGGCACCATATCGAAAAGGCATTGGTGAAACCAACCTAAAATGTTCAACCTGTTAGTGGCCACATACATCTTTCCCTGTATTCCTCTACCCTTGAATTTAAAGTATGTCTTTAAAATGTCCCAATAGGCCAATTTTCAGTCCCTCACATGATGTGGGGCCCAATCAGAATGGCATTAGCTTCTTTTTACCCAAGTGTTTTCGAAAAGCTTCCTTATTATCATGGTGATCCTTGGCCTCATTCTAGTGATAGGTGCAGGATCTTATCCGCCACCCCAACATCTACGCATGCTTCACCACAGTCTACGGGGTTGTTTTCCTTCATACATTCCTATTTGAAACCACTAGAACCATAACATGCATTCCTTCTTGTAAATATGTAATGTCATTTTTCAATAGACGTTTTTCCCTTGATCTGAATTCTCTTGGAAATCTGTCCCTTTCTTGCTTAACGTCACAGATTGACTCCAACCTGGAATTGTTTAGTTCTCCTACTCAACCTTGAGAGGCTTCTATATTTTTAGCTATTTTTGTTGTTTGTTCCAAAGATGGACTAACTAAAGAGAGCGTTTTTGCTGTATTCTTTTGTCCCATTGGCCAAGAACAAGTTGATCAGTGAATCCTTCATATTCACAATCTGCTAAAAGTCTCGGTAATGCAGTGACATATGAATCAATATTTCCTCTTTGTCTCTGAACCGCAATACCAGGTTGGACGTCAAAGCGTCTTTTTAGCTTCTTAAATACTTCTTGGTACTCATTTTAAAAATCACGTTTGGCTAATTCAATGTTTGACAGATGTTTGAAAATCATCCTTTCCTCAAATCCCAACAAATTTATAAGAAGGAATTTCTTTCATTCGGATCTCAATCTTAAAGAACCCATTGCTCCCAAATTAGTTTTACAAGTTCATACAACGGTCTACTGTGTAATTGATGTATCTAAGGAATTTCCAAAAATGGAGGCCGTAGGATTACTGATTGCATGGAAGAAAGAATAAGAAGTAGATGTGACAATCAAGATTAACATTGCAATCTTAAATTGCAATTATAAATACCTGAGAATCATGGAAAGAGTAATACCAGATAAGCAATGGCAACCACACAGATGGCAGAGGAATGTATCACAGTCTAGGTAAAATAACTTGTGTTAAGGATGATAAGTCTGAAATGTTGATACTGATGAACATGTAACAAGCATAAGCACGTATATCACTATTAACTTGGTACAACAGCTCTGTCATTTAATAACCTGAGTTGTATTTCAAGATGGCACTCAGTATTGTGAAGTGTTTGTCACAATCAGAATGGCTCCTTTGGTAGAACTGAAACTCGTGTTTTCTTTACAAGGCTAAATAACCACATAGTGAGTGGCATGGGTCGCGGAGCTGACACAATAGTGCTGTGGTTTGAAAATACAATATATAGGCCTTGGAACTTAAGGTGTATTCCACTGCAAGTTGCTGACACTACATGGCCTTGTGACGTGTATGCTATGTGAGGGAAAAGGGTCTATGTGTTTTTAGGTGGCCAATGATAGAGCACTTTCCTTCATGCAAATTCTATTGCAAATCCAGGTTCAAGCAGCGCCCTTCGATGCCTGTTGAGGTTTGCATGAGGGAAAGCATCAGAGTCAAAACAGTTCAATACTGTGAAGCACATCCGGCTCCACAAGGAAGACAGAGAGTGTTATTTTTAAACCCTGAAGGTTTATTAAAGGATTAGCAAAGTTACAAATTCAAAGGCTCAAATCAGTTATAAATCAATAATTTATGGCTGTATTAGTCAATATGTACTTCAAAGAAATTCAAAATCATTGAAGCAAGGTGAACTATTATAAAGTTGTCTCAAAATAAAGTTGTTAGACTTGGGGGTCTCTGGTTGGCGCAAGGTTGCCCTTGTGTCAAGCAGGAACCCTCTCCTCTACGTCAGGGCGCAGGATAACCCCTTTTGAATGACCCTTGCTCACCCTCTAGGTGCGTGGCGTGAGCAGCCAAGGCTATTCTCCAGGCGATAGTCAGTTAAGCAGTTGCAATCATACACACAGTAAATACATCAATCCCCCCAGAAATAGACACCAGACTTGGATATGTAGAAAAATACGCTTCTTTATGTAAAAATAGGTATATATCTCAGCAGACTTATCACAAGACCAATAACGTTTTCTTT
Source organism: Triturus cristatus (assembly GCF_964204655.1). NCBI lineage: Eukaryota > Metazoa > Chordata > Amphibia > Caudata > Salamandridae > Triturus > Triturus cristatus. The sequence goes on along the minus strand of NC_140590.1, from coordinate 1,852,286,904 downwards.
AGGCCACCAGATTGTAAAGCAGGCAAATGTTCTTTGTTTGCAATTTCAAATGGATACTTTGTAGTCTCTCGCAAATGTTACTTGTGGTTCCAGTACTTACAGAAAATCGGCCCGGGCCCTACCGCGGCTCACGCATCGGGCGTGAGCGCACCTTGAAGACAGCACGGCCCTCGGGCATGATCGACTCCTGCGGACGGGGAAATAAGGCGTTGCGGGCCCCGAGCCCGATACTGGACCTCTTAAGGAACGTGTAGTTGCTTTTGGGAGTCGGCACGGGAGGGTGCGACTCAGCGATGATGGGAGCACCTTTGGATCCTCTTGAGCGGGTGCGTGTAGTCAGGCAGGCGCGGCCCACGACCCTCAGCACGGCAGTGCAGGGGTCTCCTCAGCGGGGGCGGCGCGGCCTGATCTCAGGTCGAGATCGCGAAGCGGGGTCACAGGGTACGGTCCGTGCAGCTGGGGACCCGGCGGGGATTACGATCGTCGGATAGGAATTCCGGCGGGAGGGGCGATAGCGCTTCAGCGCGCTCCAGTAGCAGGCGGGGGCAGAGGCGCCGGCGGCCTAGCCCGGGGCAGAGTGCGACTCCGGTCGGAGCGAGGCTCTCAAGGGGGCAAAGGCAGGCAAGCTCCCGAGTGTCACAGCCCTAGGAGGGGCGATGAGGGGCGCAGTCTTCCTCAAGCGGGATGCACACACGGCTCGAGTTTCAGGACGAGCAAAGGCACAAAGAACCCACTGGTCCTGGGGTTCTGTTCAGGGGGCAAGCTCAGATCAAGCCCTTGGAGAATGTTTAAAGCACAAAGCAGCAAAGTCTTTTCAGCAAGTCTCTTCCTCTCCTTTCTCAGCAAGGCAAGCAGCAGGCCAGTCCTTCCAGCGTCTTCTTCTCCTTCTAGTCGGGCAGAGGTTCTTTGTGGTAAAACAGGATTCTGATTTCTTAGGAGCCAGGCTCCTACTTTTATACAGTGATTCTTTTGTTCTTTAGCGCCAGGGGGCCTGGGCCTGGCTCAGTCCAGTTCTGGAGCACTTTGTTATGGTGACTCTGCTCTTTCCTTTCAGCAGCAGGGCAGAGACATCAGCCGCTCCACAGGGGGCGGAGCCGGCTTTGTGGTGGCAGAGCACAGGTCTATTCAAGAGTCAAGGTGTACTCCTCCCACCCATCCTGGTGTAATCTCTCTACCCACCACCTGGCAGCCAGCCCGTCTCTGGGGATTCCCCAACCCTGCTCCTTACTGTTGCTAGGCAGAACACACACACACAGCAGAGGCGGACTGAAATGGCCAGACAAGTAAATACTAACTTTCTAAAAGTTTTATTTACAAACGCAGGATATTAAAATAAACTTTACTAAAAGAAGTATTTTATTATTCTGAGTTCAGGTATACTAAACTTGACATTCTACCATGCTCTATGAGTCCACTGGGGTCACAGCGTGTAGGGACTCCAGCAGCCCATTCTGGCCTATGGAGAGCAGGTAGCCTTCCATAGTGAAAAACGAAAATGGCTGTAATTCACTATCAGGACATGCCACGCACTCAGGGCTTGTCCTACCTTACACCCACAATGCACCCTGCCCGTGGGCCTACCATAGGGGTGACTAACATGAGGCAAAGGGAAGGTTTGGAGGCTGGCAAGTGTGTGCACTTGCCCAGCCAGCATGACAGTACCAGACTGCACGCAGGGTCTGCAGTGGCAGACCCTAGACACATTTTACACGGCCGCTTCTGTGGGTGGCGCAACCAGCGCTGCAGGCCCACTAGCAGCATTGGCATTCACAAGCCCTGGCACTCCTAGTGCACTTTACTGGGGACTGACAGTAAATCCAATAAACCAATCATGAATATCAATTACGGGTACACTTTACCTAGGGAGAGCATATGCACCTTAGCACTGGTCAGCAGTGGTAAGGTGCCCAGAGTCATAAAACAGCCAACAACAGGTCAGAAAAAATACAGGAGGAAGGCAAAAAATTTAGGGATGACCCTGCAAAAAGGGCCAAATCCAACACAACCCCCTTCCAGCCAAAACGCAGGGTAGACCAAACACCACCGTGATGGTCTTCCCTACTTGGGGCTATAGAACAAGGACCTGGCCCGCAACTGCAGGGGCAGACTCCATTTCTACGCCAATCTGAACCTATCGGACTCCCTCTGTCCATACTCTCAGGGCCCACCAAGCCAATCCATGGGGAACCCTTCTCCTCACCTGTGGACACCACCTGTGCAGCACCTAACCTTAACTGGCCCACAGGTGTGTCCCAACAGACAGACAGCAAAATGCTACAGTGGCCACTGACAGTAGTCAGGGATGTGACCCAGGCCGTATGCCTCTCAGGGCTCTCAATCCTCTGTGGCGCCAGGGAGCGGGGGGCAGTAGCCCCAGGTGCTTGGCACCCTTTGTCCATTCTCCCCCTTGTCAGGTCAGGTATGAAATCCTGGCACTGACCCACCAGCCCCAGGACTGTACCCGGCGGCTGGACCCAAGACTGGGGTGGCCTCTCCCACACCCGGTCCTTCTCTTTGGGGCTCTGTACCCTCCCACCTGGAGTGGTACCCCCTTCCAGAATTGCCAGGGCACCTGGGGCAGGTGTCCTGCGCAATTCGCCCACCAGTTCAGGTGTTCTATCCTGCAACTGGGCGTCCAGGTCAGGGGGGACACCCTGAACCTGGCCCTCCAACCTAGGGTCTAAACCCTTCAGTTGAGCCGGGGTCAGAGGCAAGGACTCCCTCCCTCGGCACCCCCTTCCAGAGTACTGCCCACTCCCAACTGGCGTGGCACCCCCAGAAACAACATGGGTCAGGACACTGATTACAGTAGTCCCACCCTCCAGGCCAGACAACACTTGAACCTGGCTTCCCAACCCTGGGACAAACCCATGCGGTTGAACGCTCGCCTGGTGCACCAGGACTTCTCGGGGAGCATGCATGCCCCCCCTGAGGGTGACTCATAACTCATGTGTCGTGTGACAGTCTGCCTGGCGCTGATCTCCCGACCCCTGTCCATCTGACAGTGCCTGAAGATCCCCCAGGACAGAAGTGGTGTCACCATGGTCACTCACGGGGGACACAGCCCTTCTGGCTGGCCCCTGACCCACTGGTTCTTCCACTGGGGACTCTTTCCCCCTCTCACCCCTCAATCTGGACCTCTGCACCCTCCCAACTGGAGCGGTACTGCCAGACACCAGAACTGATGGAGGCCTGCTTACAGACACTCCCAGCTCACCAGACACTAGGGGATCCCCCTCAACGGGCGGCCCATCAGGACAGCCTAGGCTCCCCGCCTGGTGTTCCCTTAAAGAACCATCCAGGCTCTGAGACTGGGTTTCGGGCACCTGGGGGCACGCAGCCCCACACTCACTCCTTCTCCACTGAGACAGGACGTGAGCCCCTACGCCCCTCCCACTACCATGGGACCTAGCTGGGCTACTCTACACCACTTCCACCACTCTGGGTTGGAAGATACCTGAGCCAGTCCCCACAGGGTCACTCCCCAATGCCTCTCCAGACCCTTTGGGATCCACCAAAAGGTCTGCCTCCAATGTGGGCTCTCTTCGGTCAGAGAACTCACCCTCACACAGGTGTTGGCATAGCTCTGGAAAACAGGGACTTACAATATGCTCTCCCACAATTGGATCACACAGCCCCCTAGCAGGGTTAACCAAACTATCCTTCACCTTACCATCCAGTGCCTCACACACGTACTCCACACCACTCTCCTGAGGCTGGCATGACAGTATCTGACTGTCTCTGTCCCACAACCCACACTCTTCTGGGCGGACTTCACACTCACCCGCCAGGACTTCAATTTTGGGGGAACCCCTCTCCCTGTACCTCTCAGCTAGAGTCAGTAGAGTGTCCCTCCCTCCACTAGGACTATGAACCCCTGCGCCAGTTACCCTATTCCCTTCAGGGATACTGCGCACTACTGGAGCTACCTCATGCCCTTGAACCTCCTGGTGTATGTTAACCCCCTCCTTCAAGTCAGGCGACACATCTCTGGGTGTGCGTACTACTCTCTCAGCACTGTAAAAGTCAATATTGCTGCCACCAGAGGGAGAGCGGTCTAAACTCTTGAGCTTGCGATCCAACTCCCTCATTTTTAGATCATGATCCATTTGGCGTTGTTGTGCCTCCAAGGCCAACTTCTGCTTCTCCATTTCCATTTGTCCTGCCAACTTTGCCATCTCCATTGCATGCGCCCTGTCTGCTGCCCTGTCTGCCAGCTCCTCTGGGGACAGGACTCTGCGGGGCTCCACAAGGTTGTCGGGTGGGACGATGTCCCCCGCATTCTGTGGGTCTCTTGACTCTTTCCAGGCTCTCAACGCCTTGAGGTACTGGTTCTTCTTCCTGAATCCAGCATGGGGGACTCTGAATTTTACACTGTAGCCTTTCAATTGCTCCATCGTGTAGCCTTCCAGTCTCTCCCAATCCACCTCATCTATTCCAGAAATCACAGAGAGTGCTCTTCCAGCAGGGAGTGAGCCAGGCATGGTTGCAAGAATGGCAGATGTCTCAACAAAGTTCAAAAAATGAAAACCTGTGGCTGCGTTACTTGGTCTGCTCTCACTATGTGGTGATTAATAATTCACTGTATGCAAATTACAAATGCAAATTCGAAATCCCAGCCGCTGCCAACAATGTTAGACTTGGGGGTCTCTGGTTGGCGCAAGGTTGCCCTTGTGTCAAGCAGGAACCCTCTCCTCTACGTCAGGGCGCAGGATAACCCCTTTTGAATGACCCTTGCTCACCCTCTAGGTGCGTGGCGTGAGCATCCAAGGCGATTCTCCAGGCGATAGTCAGTTAAGCAGTTGCAATCATACACACAGTAAATACATCAATCCCCCCAGAAATGGACACCAGACTTGGATATGTAGAAAAATACGCTTCTTTATGTAAAAATAGGTATATATCTCAGCAGACTTATCACAAGACCAATAACGTTTTGTTTAGGCCACCAGATTGTAAAGCAGGCGAATGTTCTTTGTTTGCAATTTCAAATGGATACTTTGTAGTCTCTCGCAAATGTTACTTGTGGTTCCAGTACTTACAGAAAATCGGCCCGGGCCCTACCGCGGCTCACGCATCGGGCGTGAGCGCACCTTGAAGACAGCACGGCCCTCGGGCACGATCAACTCCTGCGGACGGGGAAATAATGCGTTGCGGGCCCCGAGCCCGATACTGGACCTCTTAAGGAACGTGTAGTTGCTTTTGGGAGTCGGCACGGGAGGGTGCGACTCAGCGATGATGGGGGCACCTTTGGATCCTCTTGAGCGGGTGCGTGTAGTCAGGCAGGCGCGGCCCACGACCCTCAGCACGGCAGTGCAGGGGTCTCCTCAGCGGCGGTGGCGCAGCCTGATCTCAGGTCGAGATCGTGAAGCGGGGTCACAGGGCACGGTCCGTGCAGCTGGGGACCCGGCGGGGATTACGATCGTCGGATAGGAATTCCGGCGGGAGGGGCGATAGCGCTTCAGCGCGCTCCAGTAGCAGGCGGTGGCAGAGGCGCCGGCGGCCTAGCCCGGGGCAGAGAGCGACTCCGGTTGGAGCGAGGCTCTCAAGGGGGCAAAGGCAGGCAAGCTCCCGAGTGTCACGGCCCTAGGAGGGGCGATGAGGGGCGCAGTCTTCCTCAAGCGGGATGCACACACGGCTCGCGTTTCAGGACGAGCAAAGGCACAAAGAACCCACTGGTCCTGGGGTTCTGTTCAGGGGGCAAGCTCAGATCAAGCCCTTGGAGAATGTTTAAAGCACAAAGCAGCAAAGTCTTTTCAGCAAGTCTCTTCCTCTCCTTTCTCAGCAAGGCAAGCAGCAGGCCAGTCCTTCCAGCGTCTTCTTCTCCTTCTAGTCGGGCAGAGGTTCTTTGTGGTAAAACAGGATTCTGATTTCTTAGGAGCCATGCTCCTACTTTTATACAGTGATTCTTTTGTTCTTTAGCGCCAGGGGGCCTGGGCCTGGCTCAGTCCAGTTCTGGAGCACTTTGTTATGGTGACTCTGCTCTTTCCTTTCAGCAGCAGGGCAGAGACATCAGCCGCTCCACAGGGGGCGGAGCCGGCTTTGTGGTGGCAGAGCACAGGTCTATTCAGAGTCAAGGTGTACTCCTCCCACCCATCCTGGTGTAATCTCTCTACCCACCACCTGGCAGCCAGCCTGTCTCTGGGGATTCCCCAACCCTGCTCCTTACTGTTGCTAGGTAGAACACACACACACAGCAGAGGCGGACTGAAATGGCCAGGTCAGTAAATACTAACTTTCTAAAAGTAGTATTTACAAATGCAGGATATTAAAATAAACTTTACTAAAAGAAGTATTTTATTATTCTGAGTTCAGGCATACTAAACTTGACATTCTACCATGCTCTATGAGTCCACTGGGGTCACAGCGTGTAGGGACTCCAGCAGCCCATTCTGGCCTATGGAGAGCAGGTAGCCTTCCATAGTGAAAAACGAAAATGGCTGTAATTCACTATCAGGACATGCCACACACTCAGGGCTTGTCCTACCTTACACCCACAATGCACCCTGCCCGTGGGCCTACCATAGGGGTGACTAACATGAGGCAAAGGGAAGGTTTGGAGGCTGGCAAGTGTGTGCACTTGCCCAGCCAGCATGACAGTACCAGACTGCACGCAGGGTCTGCAGTGGCAGACCCTAGACACATTTTACACGGCCGCTTCTGTGGGTGGCGCAACCAGCGCTGCAAGCCCACCAGCAGCATTGGCATTCACAAGCCCTGGCACTCCTAGTGCACTTTACTGGGGACTGACAGTAAATCCAATAAACCAATCATGAATATCAATTACGGGTACACTTTACCTAGGGAGAGCAGATGCACCTTAGCACTGGTCAGCAGTGGTAAGGTGCCCAGAGTCATAAAACAGCCAACAGGTCAGAAAAAATACAGGAGGAAGGCAAAAAGTTTAGGGATGACCCTGCAAAAAGGGCCAAATCCAACAAAAGTCAAGTAAAATGAGTTCTCCTATTAAGAGAGTACCCCGCACCCTGCCCTAGAGGGGTACATGTCAGGGTAGTTCTAGACAGAAGACAGGACAGTGAGGGTCTGCTGAAAATCCTCTGAAAGGCACGAGAGAGGCATCTGGGACAGTCTCTGAACTATCTCCAACTCAACATTAAATCACACAGTTCTAACACTTGATACACGTACACGATTCCCACACACACGACCAATCAGTTTAAGATACTACACTATGAGGTCACCCAGTGCAAACAATGCTGATAGCCACTGTACCTTATACATCTGCAATTGTTAAATGTTGGCGGACCAGCGTCCCCAGCAGGGGGGGGGGTGGTTAGCCATCACTGAGAGTAGGGGGGGATTGCCCCAGGGAGCAGGATGGTGTGGGCATTGGAAGGAGAGGGGGGCTGGGGCAGAGTATGAGAGGAGCTCCGTGCCCCTGTCCTATTGCATTCCATGGGGCACTAGAGGGGGTGTAGTCCCTGTCAATGCACGTAGAGGGGTGCAGAAAAAGTGGCAGTGGCCCATGGTGCAGAGAGGGGTCGATTTGTGTACGTGTCTGAGGGGTAGCGTGGAAGTGTGGGAGGGAGGAGTGTAGAAGTGGAAAAGGTGGAAGATAAAAAACTGGGGAGGGGGAGATCGCAGGTGTGGAGGGATAGAGGGGTGATACGAGAAAGAGAAGGCTGCGGGAGCTAGAGAGCGGGGAAAAAAGGGTCAGGAGGGGGGACGGTGGGAAGGGAGGGATGGTAGGGAAAGAAAAGGGATGTGGGGTGGGGGGGAGAGGGGGTAGCGCAAGGAGGATGTTTGGCCTAGGTCAAGGCCTCACAGCATCTCGCCAAGAAAGGCCATCATGGTCCACAGGTATATGGGCCTCTTCGCTCAGGAATTGAGGGGTGCAAGTGGGGCACATTTCAGGGATCACCTTGTAAGAAGGGTGCCCATATCTGCCTGGACACCTCTGATTGGTCCTGCAGGTTGCTGATAACATGTGTGTACGTCACTGTCTGCATCATCACCACTGTCCAGTCTTCCTGCGATGGGCGTGTGGGGCACCTCCATTGGCGGCGGATGCATATTTTGGCTGTAGTCAGCGGTGTATGGAGGATGCGGCGCTGTGGGCGGGAGAGATCCGGTGAGTTCCTGTCGTCATACAGGAGGGTCAAGGAGGGCATGAGGGGGAGTCACAGTATCATGGATGACCCCAGGGCATTCCCAACGGCCGTCCAAAAGGGTTGGCTCGAGGGGCATTCGTAACAGTGGCGTAATGAAACTTGAGGGAGCCCCCCTGCAAAGTACATGGAGGGGGCCCCCTATTCTCTGCGCCAGTCAAGAGCTCTCAGGCCAGCAACCCGCCATACTGCAGGGGCTCAACCCAGCCATAAAAGGAGGATTCTGGTTACTCCATTGGTCACATTCGCCCTTTCATCGGGCGATTTACATACATCAGTAAATACTACTGCTGTGCCCTCCAGCAAAGTTACATAACACTGCCTCCAGCCGGCCCACCAAACACATCCTCCTACTTGATGACCCACCTCGAAGCGAAGCCCGCTCAGTTGACCAGCTACAATCACAAACCACTGCCGTTGTGCCTGCTACTAACGCATCCATTACACTCTACTCTCACCCCTACGAAACCCGCAGTTATACTTTTCCGCCCGCCTTTAAAACCACTACTCGCAAGTCACAGCGAACCCGTGACCGCCGCCCACTGCTCCCCTGTCCACCACCGACAGAAAGACTGATGGCCGGTCCCCATCTAACCACTGCCTACCAGTAAAGACAGAGCCTTTCAGCTGCTGCCCTCCCCAATGCCACTGTAGTAGTTTAAAACATGTTAAAAAATCTCTTCAACTGACCACCACAAAACAGTTCTTCCTGCTAGCCTCCACGGCATCAAAGCCGTTCCTGCTACTTTTCATCCTCTGCATGATGCACAAAATATTATTAAATGTACAAAGGGTCTGCTTCTTGTTTCCTCAAGCCAACATTCATTTACACTATGTACCCCACTAAACCATACCTCCTGTCAAAGACAAACCTGATCCCATATGTAGCACCAGTCAGCAAGTACCCCAAGGACAAACACCAGAGAGAATGCACGATTCATGTAATTAAACCTACAGTGACAACGTAGCATTTCCCCACCCACTGTCAGCCCAGCAAAGTCTGCTACCGCACAGTAGCCATCAATACCGGCAACGTCTAAAGCGCATTTCCACTTCCTTTCATTGGCAGCTCCTGATACATATATCTATGCCTTCTGGGCGGCATCTACCACAGACCACAGCATTCTTTGTCTCCCTAAGACTAACCAAATACTGTCGGTGAACGCTTCTCTCCCCCTTCCTTACTAATAACTAATAGAGGATAACGAAAAAAATATATAGTATTTTCTCATGCAGAAGCGTATCAAGCACTTGCTGCCCGCAGTCCTCACCAGATCCACACGTATCAATATTCTGCTATCGCACCTTCCTGTCAACCCTATTATTATCTGGAAATGTTTTTTATCCCTTACGTGACATAAGAAAAGCAATACCTTGCACAAAAACATGTCCCTTTAAAACCTTTGCTACTTACACAGGCTGGCAAAGCACTTACTTGTTTTACTAACCGTCGTTGTAAAGCAAACATTCTGGGACTAGAATTACTGCTTAGAAGTGTGGAAGTTAATACTGAGATGTAGGATGATTTTTTGCATGTCTGCCAGACATTCGTTCTTCCCTGTAGGCGCACACAATGCAACAATACAATTTAGCTTAACAAATTGTTCAGAAATGTTCTGGAAGGTAAAGAAACAGCCCAAGAAAAATAGACAATCATCAACTTTATACCCCATGACATAAAAGCCTTAGCGTGCACAGCTTGTCCAAATCCACACCACCTAATTCTACCACACACAGCACATTTGAACAACTCATGATTATATGCCGCACAATTCAACTATAACTAATTCAACCCTACAGCATTCCATACCACATAATTACAATCCTAAAAATTAAAAAACACATATTTCCACTTCACTCCATACCACATAATTCCACATCTCATAATAATATTCCACACAACTTAATACCACTCCAAACCACATAATTACTCTCCACACAATACAATTCAACTACACATAATTCCATTTCAACCTATATAATTATACTTCACACAACATATTTACACTCAACTCCAAAACACATAATTACCCTCCACAAAATACAACTCTGCAACATGCTGCATAATTCCACTGCGCACAATTATACATCACACCATGCCACTTAATTCCACATGTCACACAATTCCACAGTTCATCCCCACACAATTCATAAAACAACATAATTATACTCCACATAAAACCACTCAGCACCACATAATTATCCTCCGCATAATTATGCATATTTATGCTCCACATAAATCCAGTCTATGCCATGTAGCAACATTGCACATAACTACACTTCACACCATGCCTCATAATACCCCTCAACATAATTTTCACACAACAGCGCACACTTCCACAACACGCAATTTGCAATTCCCTAAAAGCAATCCCAATTTAAGTAATTGCAAATTTAGCAATTACTTAAATAGCGATTTTTATGTCTCGCCTGACCCAGCGCATGCGCTGGTCTGGCGAGACTTATTGAGAGGGCTCCAAAAAGTGCTACCAGGCCAGCCTAGAGCTACAGTGCATGTGCGCGGGCTCGCGCGCAGCGCTTTTCTGCAATTTACTTTCACTTTCGCGGACGCACGACTGCTTTGATGTTTGATCGCCAATAGGTTTCGCTTTTGGGACCTTATAAGTATTTAGTTATGCAACTGTTGCATGGCTAAACACTTATAAGGTCCCAAAGGCGAGACCTATTGGCGATCAAACATCAAAGCAGTCGTGCGTCCGCGAAAGTGAAAGTAAATTGCAGAAAAGCGCTGCGCGCGAGCCCGCGCACATGCACTGTAGCTCTAGGCTACAGTGCATAATGCAACAAGAACAAGCATTGGCTATGCCAATGCTTGTTCTTGTTGCATTTGGGATGATGCATCCCAAATGCAAAAATTGTGGTTGCAAAGGGGCAGATTCTGCTAATCTGCCCCTTTGCGACCGCAATTTCCAATGATGCATGTACCCCATAGTCCTTTTACAACATCAATAGGTCTAACTCTCACAAATGCGAGACCAATTGCATTGCAAATGCTTGTTTACCTTCCAATGCGTCCCAGTAGATCCTGTTCCTGGAGCTGCAAACCTTTTCCTGCCCCAGTAAGCTCTGTGCTGCCTTGTCCCTTCTCAGATGAGCAGTACACTTTGGAGCAGGGGTCTCCAACCTTTTTCCTATAGTGAGAGCTACTTCTGATCAGTGAAAATCGTTGTGAGCTACTAAAGGCCGAGCAACTCACACATTTTTCCGAGAAACCTCCCACGCCCAGCTTCACTGACTATAAGCCTAATAAGCTCATACTTTATGTTTTGTATATATTTGGCATAGTTTTCACTTAGCATTGCCACCTGTAGTTTAATGTCCAAGCCGGTACAAAAATAAAGTCAGATCACCTAAAGCCGGTATTTTTAGCGAGCCCTTTGTACATACTTCAAACAGCAAATATAAACAGAAAGCACTTTTAAATGCGTTCTAGTTCATACATTTACATGACTCCATTGGCTGATCTGATTGCTTATTTGGGCTTCCAGAAGTGCCCAGGCCTGTGGTTTCCTATCCATGGTTGACACTGCAGTGTTCAGGGCCTGTGATTCCTTACTAGTCCCTCGCACCCTGCAGAGTGACCTATTTGGAGGTCTGCAACAATGGAGGACTGTAACAGTCAACAGCTTCACAGGCACCCAAAGGGCAAAGGTGAGGTGAAATGACATAACTATGTACTGCAAATGCTTCCAAGACCCCATGAACGGAACGTAGCATCTGTGAGACCGCACGACTGACACATATTCATGTGTCCTGCAATTCCAAAGACTCCATTCAACCCCCCAGATACATGGCCGAGAGGGTCTGGGCTAAAGTCAGCATTTTCAATCTTTTCTCAAACAAGAAGGCGTTAAGAGGATGAAGCGCTTGACCCTTATTGGGGTCCAACAAATAGTAGGAGTAGCAGTAACACCCCTTGCCTTTTTCCACCTCTGTGAACCCCTCTATGGCCCCGTTTGCCAAAAAGGATTGATGCTCCTGCGGAAGAAAGGAGGCATGACGTACATACAGTATGAAAGCAGGTGAGGCATGTTGGAGGTTGGAGGGCACTGGTGACAGAATGTGAAGAATAGAGTGAAACCTTTGAGACATATCTGCAACTCCCAGTGAGCCGATGAAATGGCCGTTCAGACCGGTAGGGAAAAAACGGAGCCAACTCCCCACAGGGCGAGTATGATCGTGGAGGAAGAAGTCAGAGGGGCCTATATGCACCTGAGGTAGATAAGACGCAAGATTGTTGCCCTTGGTAATGTGTGAGACCTCCATCACCATTGCGCCTCCGTGAGCTGCGAAAGGGCTGAGCTGGGTGGTACACAAATTGCGAGGGCTTTCTTTGATGGTAAGTGAGACCCAGCTAATAATTTCTGCATTTCCAGTACTGCTGGTGGAACTACCGAGCTGCAGAAGCCAGACGCCAGAAGCGAAGTCTACTGGCTCAAGTTTAGGTAAACTTGTAAAGCTGCTTTCAAGCGTTCCAAAACAGAATACGCCTTTTTTCACACCCTGCTGAGCCCGGGTCTGTGGTTCTTTACTGGCGTTTGACACTGCCTGAGAGGCTCAGGGCTTCATGTCCCTTAGGGGTGCTGGTCACTTGGCTCACTGCGGATCACCTTTCCTGGCTAAAGGCTGCTAGGCCTCAGGGGCTGCCATGCCACAGGCCTGTATTTAAGTAGGGGCTGGTGTCCCTCTGAATCTCTCTTCTCAGCCCAGTAGCAGTCTTCTCATCCACCCCCTTAGCCTCCCCAGCCCCGCAAGCCGCACCTTACGCCAAAGCCACCAGCAAGATGCACCGGCCTCTGCCATAAGTCCCATCACCAGCTCCTTGCTTACAGGAGGGCACAGGATTGCTCTGAAATACTCCCAGGCCCTATAAGGAGCCGGTAGCAGCACTGGGCGCGGTGCCTCTCACCTCTGCTCGGCCTCTCTCTTGCAGACCGGGCAGAGTGAAGACTTCTCCACAGTGCGGGCGGGAGGAGGGAAGAGGGCTGTTGTTTGGTTGACGGCGAGTTGTCCCAACAATAAGTGGAAGAAGGGTGAGGGAGGGTCAGGAGTGGCAGGTGAGGACGGCGGGGAAAACACTTTTTGAAGCCTTGGGAAGCGTGATTTGACCCAATGCAGCTGATGCTTACAGCAGCTAAATGACCCCTCGGCCTTCCCGGCCCGCAGGCCTCAGCTAACACCACAGCCACCAGCCGGATACACGGGCATCTGCCATAGGTGCTATCGCCAGCTCCGCGCTTCCAGGTGGGCACAGGATGGCTCTGAATTACACCCAGGCCTTGAGAGGAGCCAGCAGCTGCACCGGCACGGAGTCTCTCGCCTCTGCTTGGCCTCTCTCACACAAACCGGGCAGAGCAATTACTTTTCCACAGTGTGAGCGAGAGGAGGGCAGAGGAACGAGTTGTTCCAACAATAAGAGGAAGAAGGACAAGGGAGGGACAGGTGTGGTAGGTGGGGGTTTGAGGGAGAAAAAAATATTTTTGTATCCTTGGCAAGAGTAACATTAATGGAGCATGTAAATGATTGGTCCCAATTACGCTGATGCTTACAGAAGATAAACGAGCCGCCTCGCCCACACAGCTATCAGGGCAGGGCTCACTCCGGGTGTGGAGCTGATCTGTCCAGCGCTGGGCTCCTTATGCTAGGCTTACCTTCTGCTCTGGGAGACCTACCAGCAGCTTGTGATCGACCAGTTGGAGACCCCTGCGTTTGGAGAATGCTCTCTCTGAGGGCCCCCGCCCCCATCCTTGTTCCGGGCCTGGCTCTGACTAAAGGGAAACAACGTAAGTTGTTATTTTGTTTCTCTTCAGTCCTGGGTCAGCACCGAGCTCAGGGCAGGCTGCAGGCTGCAGCTGCTTTACAGCAAGCCTCTCCCAGCTCTCTAGGAAGAGCAGAGGGGGCCCCCTTCACCTACTAAAGACTGGGGGCCCATGCAACGCGGGGGCTGCGGGGGTGTTTGTTACGTCCCTGATTCGTTAATGATGTGAGTAAGATCGCAGCGGGCCGTGCATCTCCAGCAGTTTGCGTGAGGTAGGAGCCCTGCCCTGTGCAGTCTCACTGGGGTCCAAAGCATTCATCGAGCGTCTTGAAGACGCAGAACTTTAAGCGTGTCTTACGGGCTCGCTTGTCCAGGGCTTCCAGGATGTCAGCTCAATTGTCCTCCTCGAGTGTTATCTGTAGGCGGGCCTCAATTTGATGTGGGGGTTGGGAAGGAAGGGCTTTGAGAAAAGGTGATGCTTGAGTGTGCTGCAGATACCCGATATCACTCCCTTACGGTGACCTCAGGTAGCAAGATAGGACACCACCCGGCGAGGTCTCCATGGGCGTGGACTTAAGCAGCATCTCAGGCAGTGTTTCAGCGGCAGCTGGCGCCAGGCCTGTTGCGGTTGGAGGCCAAATTTTTCCCTCAGGCGCTCAAATGGTTTAAGGCCCTCGTTGTCCAGGACCAGGTTGTATATGCCAGCCTCTATCCACTGGTCCCAGCGGAGGGCCCTTTCGTCGATGCGCAGGCCGTCATTGCCCCGTAGAGGCGCCTTGTCTTGCAGGTATGGGTCCACACCAAAAAGACAGTGAGCACACTGCCATGCCCTTTGTGTGGCCTTCGACACGGGGTATGTAGGGACCTCACAGGAGTGACGTGCCACGAGTTTGGCCGCTGTCTGATGGGCTGAGAGGAGCCCCATACAAAGGAATGAATCTGGGAGTCTACGAGCTGTAGAGCTGCCAAAGGCGCCATCACAGGTAGCATGCCCAATGTGTATGTGAAGCGCGGCAGCGTGACCATCCTCACTGCCGGTACTCTGCCCCACATGGAGAGCCCCATGTGTGACCATTTCTTGAAGTCCAGCTTCATTTGGGCAACTAGGGGATCTAAGTTGTCCGTGATCATCCTGACCCTATTGACTGAATCCCTAGGCATTTGAGGCGTGAGGACTTTAAGCGGAAAGGGTATCCATGAATAGCCTCTTTCGTGGTACAGGCTGAGAGCGGGAGGGCATTACTTTTGTCCCAGTTTACCCTATCACCGGAAAGTGCAGCGAAGCCGTTATTAACCTCCAGCAGGGAAGTTAAGGAGCAGCATAGGTCCGTCGGGGCGAGCAGGACGTCATCTGCGCAGAGGTAGATCTTGGCCATCCGACCCATTAGGGGTATTCCCATAATGTGGGATGATTGCCGTATGGTAGCTGCTAGGGGTTCGATAGCCAGGAGGAACAGGAGGGGAGAGAGCAGACACTCCTGGCGAGTACCCCTCTGAATCTGGAGGGGATCTTATAAAAATCGCACGCAGTTGACCTGGGCCATTGGACAGTCAGAGAGCAGGACCACCATGGCAATGAATTGGTCCCCAAGGCCAACCCTTTTCAACGTTGCAAAGAGGTATCCCCATTCGATCAAATGCTCTTCCATCATCAAAGGAGAGGGCCAAAGCATCGACCGGTATGTCTTTGGTCGCCGAGAGGGTGCAGGCGAGGGTGTGGAGATGGTTCCTCGAGGAAAGTCCCATGACAATGCCCACCTGCGTGGGGAGTATCAGAAGGGGGACGACTCTGCTGAGGCGCACTGCCAAGATGCTGGCGAGGATTTTGAGGTCTCCATTCAGTAGGGATATGAATGAGTAGGTTCTGCAGGAGAAGGATGGCTCAGCAACTGATGTCGCAATCGTTGAGCAGAGGATAGAGAGGGTAAAGTAGAAATTCAGTTTATTCCGTGATCAACAGTACAGAGCCACCCCAGTGTACCTCGCAGCTCCGTCCCCCAACAGTTCACTGGAAATTTCATAAAACAACTGCTCTCCCGATTACACCAGAGAGTGTTCACTTAAATAATTCCAAAGTATGGTGGCCTTGGTGGACAAAACATGGCCACTTACTGGAAAGAACATTGACAATCTCTGTACTGAAGGTACTTAGAGAAGCCTGCAGGGACGGGCTTCTCCACCGCCAGGCCACAACAACCCTCCGCACAATATTAAGTCCTTGTCTCTGACAGCAGATTTACCTCTGCCGTAGAAAAGTATGAAGGTGTGGGGCTTACTACAACAGAGATATCCCTCAATCAATCAATCAATCAATCAATCAATCAGTACTTGTAAAGCACAGCTTATCACCCATGAGGGTTTTCAGGCGCTGTGTTGCTGGGTTTACTCGAAGAGACAGGTCTTGGGTCTCTTCCTGAAGTCCGTCAGCGAGGGTGCTGTTCGGAGGTGGAGAGGGAGGGCATTCCAGGACTTTGCTGTGAGGTGGAAAAAGTAACGCTGCTCCTATTTCTTGACTAAATAAACATGAAATAAACCAGTGAGAGGACCAGGATTGCACAGAGAGTCAGCAAAGAGCTGGTAACTCCACACTTGTAGCCCAGACTCTCAGCAGAGTGCCTAACTGCCATCTCCCCATCAGACAAACCTGCACAGCACCCGGGTATTGCTTTCAGTTCGGCATTCAATGAGACTTTTACTTACTGAACTTATGCTAAGCACAAGCCTTCCCAAGTCCTTTAGCCAACCCCCCAAATCCCCCCCCCCCCTCCACCTGCACCAACTGAAGGGGGACACCAAAGGAAGCTTGTGCAGAGGGTCTGGCCCCCAGGCCTTGTTGCCAAGCCCCAGAAGCAATTGGCCAATGCAAATGTCAAGAAGTTGGCCAAGATCTGAAAAGGGTACTGCATGAACTTGTCACATGGATCTGGGAATGCTCTTAAAAGAGGAACTGAAATGTTTAATTTATTTTTAATGCATTCCATTTTCCTTGAAGGAAAACGGGCTGCATTTTTAAAAAACGGCTTTATTGAAAAAGCAGTCACAGACATGGTGGTCTGCTGACCCCAGCAGGCCACCTTTCCTGTGAGTGCCAGCCATGCCCCATGGGTTCCAAAAGGCAAACTGCCTCATGAATATGTAATGAGGCAGGTCCTTTCTGACCCATTTGGGATTTGCAAACAGTGTTTCAGACACTGCTGTACATCAGTGGATTGTGAGCCGCAAAAAAATGCAAATTGCGAGTTTCAAGCACTGAGGGGCGCATGTCTGTCCCGAAGTGATGAACTAGACTCCAGCACATCACTTTGTCTGTTTTGCTTCCAGACCATGCTCTTTTTTGCCCCTGCATCGTGCATACCAGAGCTTCAGTTGAGGCCAACAATCGACCACAGTAGATGCTGTTTGATGTACCCATGTAGCTTCCCACAATCTAGCTAAGGATGCCAACCCACATTTTTACAATTTCAAATTCTTTCACATTTACAGAGCATTTTAAAGTTGACAATGTTACATTTTCCTTTGTTATGTATGCAATCTTTTTTAATCTGCTATATTGTTTAATTTTGGAAACAGTCGTTGCTCCCCTCCGCCAGAGTTGCAGCTCCCCAGGGGATCACGGACCTCAGGTTAAGAGCCGCTGGTGTAGTGTGATCAGAAAATCTGTGTCAGGACCAGAGGCGAGGATTATGCTTCTCAATCTGTTCTGCAAAACTTTCAACAGCCAATAAAAACAGTAAAAAAACAAAACCTTTTCCTTAAAATCAGCCACTCGTCAGGGCATACAACCCCCTATAATAGTTCAAACACTGTACAACGCCCCCTCTTTCTTTGTTGCTGCAGCCTGAGATGAGCCACCTTCATTTCATCCATATTATGTACTTGTACATGCTGTTCATGTATATTCTGTGATCATCTGTATTGTCATTTAAAGGTTACGCATATTCGGGTGCTGACATGCACTACACATTTCCCTTCCGTTCTCCCGTAATCATTACTGGTGCATAGTCTGCTCTTGAAACAAGGCGGCTGCAGTCCTCTTTTTATTTCCATTCCCCGCGGGAAGCAACTCTCCTTTTGGGAGTGCTGTGATTTGCTCTAAGACACTGCCCACTTGTGACTAGCTGCCACTCTTTCTGATGATGGCCCTGTTTCTGCAAAAGAGTAAAAGGCTCCCAACCCCCCACAGAGGCACCCCAGAAGGGATCCAATTATACTTTCACCCAGATGAGATTATTGGCTTTTCAGAGTGGCTTCCTCACCCCAAGATTGCACACTATACGATTCCGCCTGCGCAAAGGCTACGACTAAGATGTGCACGCTACACTACGCTAAGATGCCCACAACCCAGATTTGGAAGGCAAAGTTGCTGAAACTCCTGAGGTGGACCCTAACCTGAGTCCTTTTCTCAAAACAAATTCTAAAGACACCAAGAAGGGCATTGACGAAGTCTAGAGGTTGTGCCAAGACTGCCTCCTAGACATTTTGGGCAAAATCCCTCAGAATGGTTGTCGATGCTAAAGAATCCAGAGTCCCCATTGACCCAGATGCCCTTTTTGAGTGGGTCCCACGTGCCATCTGTAAACTGGGCAGCGCCAACTGCATGGTCCCTCCGAAGCGCAGGAAGTCTATCCTGCTGAGTGCTGAGGATTTACATGAAACTAACAGAGTTGTCCTCTGTGGAGGCTGCTTCCATTGCTGATGGCTTGTTGTTTGGAGACCCTTTCATTAAAGACCTGGGGAAATTTGTCAACACCTTCACAGCTTCGGCAAGGCCCAATCATCAGTGAAAAAGGTATTTCAGACTGGCCTTATTGGCAGGGCCTGGCATTATTGGCATTGATAGACCGGCTGTGCCTTTTTCCAATGCTCCTACTGTGCGTTCGACAACCAATGACTTTCATCTTAGCAGGACTTAGGCGAAGGCTCCATCTTCCCAGCGAGATCTCGCTATCGAAGGAGCTGGCAAGGCAGGGGTGGATTCCACTCTGGCAATTACAACGAATCAAGTGTCCCTTACAAATGAGCTAAATTCCACCTATGGAAGTTTCTTCTGGGGGTCGCAGCTATTTCTTTATAGTCTCATATTGTGACGGTATTAGGATGTGTCCAGCATGGTCAAGGCCTCTCGCACCCCCGTAAGTCCACCTGCAGCTGTGGGCGATGGCGGAGGCAGTCAGGGCGTAGACGGGACTACAACTCCCAGGAGGCAATGGGGCCTGCCGGGCAACAACACGGCTCCCGTGGGCGGCATTCCCTACATAAGCACCGCCTCCACAATGGGAGGGTGCTTGAAAATCAATCATCGTAGCTAACGGCGAGAGGACGTGTCTCGTCCTCCTCGCATTGCATTACCTGTATGCTGTTTCCTGTCAAGTAAGGCTTGCGGACGCTTGCCTTCCCGCGTGGATATCTAGTTCCCGCAACATTCCACCGTGCGCCATTCCTGACCCTGAGGGAACAAGACATCGGCATCGGAGCTCCGAGGGCGGACGCTTTCCTTCCTGCCTCGGAGTGAGTTGGGTGCTCTGAGGGCGGACGCTTTCCTTCCCGCCTCAGAGCCGAAGATATGAATCACCGCCTGGTAGAGGTAACGCTTACTTTCACCCCTTCCCCTTTCTCGGCCTTTCCATGGTTGCCTTGACTGCAAGGGCAATACGCGGGGAGACGCGAGGGCTCTTCCATTAAGGTAAAAGGATTCCTTTTCTAGAGGAAACAACTTGTTCAAGCTGTGATAATTGTACCTAACACTTATGAGACATTTTCTAAAGGGACAAGTTGGTGTACCGCTTGCTGTGAAGATAACAGCCAGGCGGTCTGATTTCCATTTTTTCCGTTATCTGTATGGTCTTAAGGAGTTAACGTAGGAGAAGTAGCCAACCGAACACGGACAGAGACGCTAGTTCCTTCAGAACTCTGTGAGTGAACGAAGGGTTCTGTCTAAAGGGGTGGTGGTAACTTTAACCTAGATACATCCCGGAGAGTTAAATATCCTTCTGTCTTATGTCTTTCTATAGTACGTCGATAGAAGGTGCCTAGACCTGCCGCAACCCCAGAATTGCAAGACCCTCTGCGCTGCCTCATTTACCTTCCCTTCCCTGTTCCCCGGAGTGCTATTTCCCATAGATGTATCCCCTACACTGTGGGGGGTTGTGCCCCAGAGAATAGGGAGGCCTTTCTGCGTGCTGTCGTCCCCGCTGGCTGTTACTAAGGTTGGTGGCTTATTCTTCTCTCTTGTGCTACTGACAAACCCCGACAGATTGTCACGCCCAAGTTAGACGTCCGGCCTGAATGATGGACACCAATGCGGTCTTATCTTCGCTGTTGGATAGCCTTACAGCAATCCGGCAGGAAGTGCAGACCTCCCGATTAGAAAACCAGGACCTAAAAAGGGAATTGAGTACTTTGCGCAGAGAGGTGGCGGGACTATCTCGAAAGGGCCCCGGTGCAGGTTCATATATTAGAGAAGCTACTTTACCTCCGCCAGGACATACTGCACCTCCCCTTTCTACAGCTACCACACACTTGGGTGGGTTCTTTACCGTCCCTCCTGTGCCTTCCACGGCCCCTGATCATGCCCCAACTGTTCACGTAATCCAGAATACTGGGATCCCTCTGGCACCACCCGAGCGTTTCTATGGAGACCCAAAGAAATTTGAGACCTTTCTCAATCAATGTAGACTCCACTTCTTATGTAAGCCTGCAGTCTTTCAGACCGAGACTGCGAAAACCGCTTTTATGATGTCTTACATGGGGGAAACGCGGCCAGTTGGACCATACCCCTGATGGAAAGAAATGACCCCATGCTGCATTCCTTCCCTGACTTTTGTACAGCCATGAGGAAATTATTTGATAGGAAGTCGCACATGTTAACCTTGGACCGCGAATTGCTGACCCTCCGTCAAGGGTCCCAAGATTTACTGAGATATATCACCTCCTTTAACCGGTTAGTGGTAGAAACAGACTGGCCCCAAGAGAAACGAACATCGCTGTTTTACCAAGGATTGCAAGGGGAGCTGAAGGACGTCCTCTCGCAAGTGGTTCAATTACCACAAACCTGTGAAGAGATGATTGATCTCACAGTGCAATTGAAACATCGCTTGTTGGATAGAAAGGGAGATAAGGGGAAAGGAGAACCCCGGGGTTGGTACCCCAAACCAAAATAAAGCTTTGAAGACCATCCCAAGACAGTGGATGGAACAGAGCCCATGCAAATCGGGGGCATCTGAGGTCCCCTTACCACAGAAGAAAGGGAAAAACGACTTAAAATGAAACTATGCCTATATTGCGGAAAAGGAGGGCATTTCATTAGAGAATGTAGGGCCAGAGCTCAACTCCCGGAACGTGGGGCCACGCCACGTAAACAAGCCATCTTGGGAACCCAAGAGGTGGCGGAAAACTGAGCAGCCCGAACCAGAAGGAGATCACTGGGTCGGGCGGACAACATACAAAGGTCTCTACGACAATAGCCAATACGCTACAACCGGCTGTGGCTCATTTATGCATAGGTGTATCGTTGTGGGTGACCAAGGACAACCCCAGGAAAGTAGCGGCGCTTTTGGATTCAGGTGCTACCGGAAACTATATGGACCAAGGGTATGCGTTAACCATCGGTGTTCCGTGGGAATTAAAGAAAAAACCAGAGTACGTGAAAGCTGTGGATGGATCAGCTTTAACCTCGGGACCTGTCACCTCGCATACGCTTCCTTTATTGAAGCGAGTCAACACAGAGCACTATGAATATATACAATTCGATCTTATTGATGCACCACAATTCCGGCTCATCCTCGGTATGCCATGGCTCACTCTACACGATCCTGTTGTTAGTTGGGCTGCTCGCACCGTAACCCTGAACTCCACCTACTGTCGACATACGTGCAACCAACAGACAGCCCCATTGGTGCTGACCATGGACACACAGGCTGGTCTCCGGGCCACGGCATGTGCACAAGAACCCTGCAGCAGTACCACCACCTTACCCGAGGAGTATGAAGAGTACAGGCCTCTCTTTGATAAACACAAAGCTACGCGGCTTCCTCCGCACCGAGAGTACGATTGTCGTATTGAAGTAACGCCTGGAGCAGACATCCCGTGCAGTAGGGTGTACGCTTTAACCGAACCTGAGACCTTGTACTTAAAGAACTATCTTGAGGAGAACCTGGCTTCCGGATTTATCGCACCTTCCTCGTCCCCGGCTTCGTCCCCTCTTTTCTTCATACCGAAGAAAGATTGTGCCGAGCTCAGACTCTGTATAGACTATAGAGCCATAAACAGCATCACAGTGAAGAACCGGTACCCCCTACCATTGATTCCAGTCCTTCTGGACCAGCTTAAAGGAGCCCGTTATTTCACGAAGTTGGACCTCAGAGGAGCATATCACCTGGTCAGGGTCAAAAGCGGGGATGAATGGAAGACCGCCTTCCGGACTAAGTTCGGTCTCTTTGAATACAGGGTCATGCCCTTTGGGCTCTGTAACGCCCCGGCGGCGTTCCAATACTTCATGGATGAAGTACTGAGAGGATTGCTTGACACTACTTGCGTAGTGTACATAGATGACATCCTCATCTATTCATCCTGTCCCCGAGAACATGTGAAGCACGTCAAAGAGGTCCTCAGTAGACTCCGTCAACATGAGCTATATGCGAAACTGGAGAAATGCCTCTTCAACGTCCAGGAGGTAGCCTTTTTAGGATACGTGATCGACGCCCAGGGCTTTCAAATGGAACCCGGAAAAATCGAGGCCATCATCCATTGGAAAACCCCTAAACATGTGAAATCCATCCAGAGTTTTTTGGGGTTTGCTAACTATTATAGGAGATTTATCAAGGACTTCTCCAAGATTATACACCCCATTTCCTGTTTATTACGAAAAGGCACACCATTTGTATGGGGAGATGAAGCCGAACGTTCCTTCCAGTTGTTAAAGTCCTTATTCACTCAAGCTCCCATCCTTACACATCCGGACACACACCTCCCTTTTATAGTAGAGACGGATGCCTCACAATATGCCTTAGGAGGAGTACTGTCGCAAAGACATCCAAAAACAGGACAGATACACCCCGTGGCATATTTCTCGAAGAAACTTAACCCCAGTGAAGTGAATTACTCTATCACCGACAAGGAATTGCTGGCCATAAAAAGGGCTTGCGAAGAATGGAGACACTATCTTTTGGGAGCCCAGCATACCATTGAAATTTACACGGACCATCGCAATCTCTTATTTTTAAAAACTGCTAAGGCGCTTACACCTCGCCAATTACGCTGGACTCTTTTCTTCTCAGAATACGACTTCATGATAAAGTACCGCCCGGGACCCCAGAATGGGAAGGCGGATGCCCTCTCTCGCAGTATGACCACAGAAGAAGAAGAATCACCGTCAGATACTCCGTTCATACTTCAGGAAAAAGTATTTCAAGACCAATCCATCGCGCTCCTAATCCCTCACGATTTTGTGGCAGAAGTCAAGGCAGTTATGGCCGGCGTGGACGTGCAGACCTGGATAGACGAGGGCCCCGACCATAGAACAATTGAGAACGGGTTGCTCTACCGTTACCAAGCATTATACGTGCCCCTCGTTGACCTGCAAGTACAAGTCCTTCGGTGGGCACACGATTCTTTATTAGGAGGGCACTTGGGAATCCACAAAACGATAGCCTGTGTAGAGCGCTCATTCTGGTGGCCGTCTGTGAAGGAAGACATCCGGAACTACGTTCAGAGTTGTAGTGTGTGTGCACAAGGGAAAGCTAAACACTCCAAACCAACAGGACTATTGCAACAGATACCAATCCCTCCGAGGCCCTGGCATACGGTGTCCATGGACTTTATTGTAGAGATGCCCCCCTACCAGGACTTCACTACGATCCTAGTGATAGTGGATCACTTAACAAAAATGGGACACTTCATACCAGTAAGGGGGCTTCCTTCTTCCTCAGAACTAGCCCTTCTCATCCTACAACATGTAGTGAGAGCCCACGGAATACCCAGTGTTTTCATTACAGACCGGGGAACACAATTCACCTCCCGTTTCTGGAAGGCCTAGCGCAAAACAATGGGGATAGACGCTCGCCTTTCCTCCAGTTATCACCCCCAAACGGATGGAAAAACAGAAAGGCTTAACCAGACTTTGGAGCAATACCTCCGGTGTTTTGCTCTCCAAAACACCACAAATTGGGTCACCTTATTATGGATGGCAGAGTTTGTATACAACAATGCAGACCATGCAACATTGGGGTGTTCTCCCTTCTTTTGTCTATACGGACACCATCCGAACATGCTCCCCTTTGAATGGCCAGTAGTGACTAAACTCCCAAGCATACAAGAGCATCATGCGCACCTTAAGGCAGTCCTATTGGATGCAAAACAACACCTGATCACAGCCCAGGCAGCACAAAAACACTTTGCTGACAAAAAACGAACCAAAGAACCCGAATATCAGGTGGGGGACAAGGTCTGGCTAGCCACAAAACATTTTCACCTAAAAGGGGTGGGCAAGTTGAAACCCAAATACATTGGTCCCTATAGCATCGAGAAGATTATCAACCCCGTCACCATGAAATTGACCTTACCCCCGGCATGGCACATACACCCTGTATTCCACGTCTCCCTGCTTCAACCCTGTCCTGCACACATGAGATTACCCGACAGACCCCCTCCCATAGACGAAGACGGTCAGAAGGAATATGAGGTCCAGAAACTGTTAGACTCCAGACTAGTATGGGGAAGGGTGCAGTATCTCGTTGAATGGAAAGGATATGGGGTGGAAGATAGAACCTGGGAACCGTTGCAGAATCTCCACTGCCCGGAATTGTTAGAGCGCTTTCATAGGGACAATCCAGGGAAGCCAGGCCGCCCGCCGAGACGGCGGTCCTTGAGAGGGAGCTCTGTGACGGTATTAGGATGTGTCCAGCATGGTCAAGGCCTCTCGCACCCCCGTAAGTCCACCTGCAGCTGTGGGCGATGGCGGAGGCAGTCAGGGTGTAGACGGGACTACAACTCCCAGGAGGCAATGGGGCCTGCCGGGCAACAACACGGCTCCCGTGGGCGGCATTCCCTACATAAGCACCGCCTCCACAATGGGAGGGTGCTTGACAATCAATCATCGTAGCTAACGGCGAGAGGACGTATCTCGTCCTCCTCGCATTGCATTACCTGTATGCTGTTTCCTTTCAAGTAAGGCTTGCGGACGCTTGCCTTCCCGCGTGGATATCTAGTTCCCGCAACATTCAACCGTGCGCCATTCCTGACCCTGAGGGAACGAGACATCGGCATCGGAGCTCCGAGGGCGGACGCTTTCCTACCCGCCTCAGAGCCGAAGATACGAATCACCGCCTGGTAGAGGTAACGCTTACTTTCACCCCTTCTCCTTTCTCGGCCTTTCCATGGTTGCCTTGACTGCAAGGGCAATACGCGGGGAGACGCGAGGGCTCTTCCATTAAGGTAAAAGGATTCCTTTTCTAGAGGCAACAACTTGTTCAAGCTGTGATAATTGTACCTGACGCTTATGAGACATTTTCTAAAGGGACAAGTTGGTGTACCGCTTGCTGTGAAGATAACAGCCAGGCGGCCTGATTTCCATTTTTTCCGTTATGTGTATGGTCTTAAGGAGTTAACGTAGGAGAAGTAGGCAACCGAACACGGACAGAGACACTAGTTCCTTCAGAACTCTGTGAGTGAACGAAGGGTTCTGTCTAAAGGGGTGGTGGTAACTTTAACCTAGATACATCCCGGAGAGTTAAATATCCTTCTGTCTTATGTCTTTCTATAGTACGTCGATAGAAGGTGCCTAGACCTGCCGCAACCCCAGAATTGCAAGACCCTCTGCGCTGCCTCATTTACCTTCCCTTCCCTGTTCCCCGGAGTGCTATTTCCCATAGATGTGTCCCCTACACTGTGGGGGGTTGTGCCCCGGAGAATAGGGAGGCCTTTCTGAGTGCTGTCGTCCCCGCTGGCTGTTACTAAGGTTAGTGGCTTATTCTTCTCTCTTGTGCTATTGACAAACCCCGACACATATCACTCATAATGATCGGCTTCTTCAGGCACTTCAAGGGTTCCAGATAGAGTTTTATAGGTCCCGCTGCCAATGGTTTCACCCCAGACAACTGTCTTTCTCCCTTGCAGACCAAACCATCATTGACAGAGAGATTCAGGCCCTTCTAAAGAAAGGTGTCATCCGCCCCTCCTTTTCTCAACTGAAGGGTTTTTGCAGCAGGAGTTTTCTGGTGCCCAAGTAAAGAGGAGGTTACCGGTTGGTACTGAACTTGAAAGAGCTCAACAGCTGTGTTCTCTACTGTCACTTCAAGATGGAGGGTATCCATCTGCTCAGAGACTTGCTCAAGAAGAACGACTGGATGGTCCACTTCATTTGAAGAACGTGTGTCTGACAGTTCAGATTTTCCCTCCACACTGGCGTTTCCTCCAGTCCCAATGCAAAATTAATGGTTGAGTATCTGCTCTTCCATTTGGTCTGTCTTCCACCCCTTGGTGCTTCACCAAGTTAATGTGACCAGAGGTGGAGACCTTGAGGGCACGGGTGGTTTGCCTCAATTTATTTGGAGGATCTACTTCTTCTGGTTCAATATAGAGACCGCTTTCTAACTCATCGTTCTTGTATTACTTCTGAAACACCTGGGGTTTCTACTGAATGAGAAGACGTCTCATCCATCTCCATCTCAATCTGGGTATTTTCTGGGTTTCTGGATCGATTCAATGATGGCGTAATTATTGTTACCAGCCCGGCTGATCCGAGATGTCAACTGGTGCTGACGAAGCTCCTCTCCAAAGACCTGATCAAGTTGCTGGAGTGGTGGTCCATCTAGTGTCCTCTGTTGAGGCCATATTTCTGGGCCCCCTCCACCGCAGGGCCCTTCAACACTTCAAGATCAGACACATGCAGGAAGGTCTGTCCTATTCAGACAGTTTTCTCTTATTGTGAGAGACCAGATACAAGATGACTTGATGGTAACAACACATGGAGACATAGAACAGCAGGGTGATTTTAGTTACCATCCGAAGTGATAGTTGAATTGGATGGAAGCAGGCTGGAGCTGGGGAGCAAGATGCGACTCAATCTCCCCCGGCTGGCATTGATTAAGGGAGGTACTGGGACTTCACATCAACTGCCTGGAGTTGCTGGCAGGGTCCTTTGACTTGACTCTTGTAACAGTCTTTATGAAGGGACTAATAAGTCTGTTTTAAACAAACTACAGATGGTCTAACATGCAGCCCCACGGCTACTATTGAAATGGCCCAGGAACGCTTCAGCTTCAGCTGCCCTTAAAGCACTACACTGGCTGCCCATGCATGAAAGAGTCCTTTTCAAGATCCTAGTAATTACCCACAGAGCTTTCAACTCCTCAGGCCCCCACTATCTTCGAGCCAGGTTTGTCCACTATGTGACGCAGCGCACTCTCAGATCCCCCACTGCGAATCTTTCGAAGCACCCTGGTTTTAGATGTATAACAAAGGGTGGGAAATCTATTGCGGTGCTCGGGACCAGAGCCTGGAACATGCTCTGTAACCATCTGCATTTTATTCAAACGGAGACCATTTCAGGAAGGCCCTGAAAACCTGAAACATTTCCGCCCCTGATGCACTATGTAGATCACTAATCTTATCCCTCAGTTAGGGGTTGTGTGTCTATTAGGGCTCCGCATAGCGCCATGATGCTCCTCAGAGTGAAAGCTTCGCTCTACAAACACTATATAGCATAACATATCAAAACCTTCTCTTCCTGAATAATTTATTAAACCCCGCCGTATAATGTGGCCCTCCTCTGCCGCATAATTCAAGTTGTCCTGTTTATAGGAAAACTTTTTTTTCTTTAAATGTTCTCATAGCAAAGAAACTAGAAAGACAAATGATGAAGCAACGGAGTGCTAAAAGAGGAGCAAGCAGGGTACTTATAAGGGCGTTTACAATTTTGAAAGCTGTTCTGCAAGAGTTACTGGCAAAGATGATCAAAATTGCATAATAACCCCTTCTACACGCTGAATTTAATTTACGTTTATTACGGTCTGGTGCGAGCAGATATTCTATTTAAGAGTGAATTGATTACAAAGCACTGTTTTACAGTTTATTCTTAAAAATTCATACCTCAACTTCTATTGATTGGATTTTATCGTTTTGGTCTTGTTTCATTTATTACAATTAAGCTCTGTTTTTCTAACATGGTGTGGAGTATCTTTGTTGTGTTGTCACTTTGTTACTGTTTGAAATGTTGCACAAACACTGTACACATTTCATCTTAAAATAAACCTGACTGCTCTGTGCCCAACCACTAGGGGGTGAGCACAGGTTAATTTAGAGTGTGTTTGTGACTTACCCTGACTAGGATTGCGATTACTGCTTGGTCAGGGTGCTCACCAACAACAGGGCATTATAGGCAGGACTAGTGGAACTATGCGACTTTGTGGATGCAGCATTTTCCGCATAATTATGGAAATGCTATATTTGCCACATAATCCAGCACCTGCTGCATAATCTGCAGATTAAAAAAAAAAATTGCAAAACACCGACAACTGCCTTCCAAAGGTTGATTGGTCACCTTACTGTTGTTTTTTGCTGTATATGGGTGTCAAACAGATACTAAAAAGGTCAAACCGTAGCCCTGATGCTGTTAATATGTGTAAAAGTGACAAAATAATGTGGTAATACTATCACACAATGTGCCACATTATGCAAAATAATTGACCATTTCTTCCTAAATAATTTACTAAACCCTGCCTTATAATTTGCCCCCCTCTGCCGCATAATTCCAGTTGAGCTGATTATAGGAAAACTTTTTTCTTTTCTTTAAATGTTCTCATAGCAAATAAACTGAAAAGATAATTAAATGATGAAGCAAGGGAGTGCTAAAAGAGGAGCGAGCAGGGTACTTATAAGGGCGTTTACAATTTTGAAAGCTGTTATGAAAGAGCTACTGGCACAGATGAACAAAATTGAGCAATACCCCCTACACGCTGAATTTAATTTTCAGATGTTTTTTCCTTCCCAAGTATGCTGCTTTGGCAGAAAGCCAAACGTCTGCTAGCATGGGAGGTAAGGCCAGGGGAGAGGGGGTCTCCTTTCAGGGGCCCCCTTCAGCCAAAGGCTCGCGAGTGTATGAGATATGGCAACTCATTGGCCTCTCTCCTCCTTCTGCAGAGGGCCCCAGCATTGTGTCAGACTCATGACCCCTCTTGGCCCCTCTGGGAGTGTCCGGAAGTGCCCAGTGCGCCTGCGTCCCCTGGTGAGGAAGAGGCCGCTCTCAGCTGCTGTTTGGTCTGAAAGAGGACCCGGATGTAGAACAGATGGCAGCCATGGGGGGGGGGGGGGGGGGGGGGTGCGACCCCCCCCTAATAAATGTATTATTTAATAAATAGTTGGGTACAGGATCTTCCAGTGGGGTACGGTAGGAGTCTGTCGGATTTCACCTGGGATTATTGAATATTCACTCAGACAAAACACTCTCTCTCGTCTCTGAAGGTCTTAAAACAGGGTTATTTTACAAAATACTGCGTTTTAAGTGCCCCTCACAGTCCGCACTCCTTTCCCTTGGCCCTTAAGCCCCCCTCATGCGCTGCTTCTCATATAATGATTAACATGATGATATTCCAGAGTGAGTGTCAGGGAAGCTGCAAGGGTTTGTAAAATGAAAGCCCACACCAGAGCACCGGTGTCGCTGAGTTTAAACATGAGCGAGGCATGCTATGGGCATGCAGAGAAGAGGAGGCAGAGGCAGGGGGTGTGTTTCAAACTCCTGCACACAACTGCGCGCGGGCGGGGCTCTCCCTTTCTTGTTCATTCACCCATCTCTTGCAATGGGGAAGGTGCATCAAGCGAAGTCGCTGTCGACTACCGAAGCAGTCCTGCACTAGAACCCTGTCTCCTAGGTAAAGGTCCGCTTCCTTCTCGCTCTTGGTTATCCTGCCGTTTTGGTTGCTTGCGGTTCTAGGCAAAACCAAAGGAAGTGTTGAACATTGCAAGCACTCACCCCCAGTCAACTGATCTGGGTTTAATCCACCACCGTTCTTTAGCCCACTCTGCCACCCCAGTTCAGACATGGCCATATGCAAATCAGTCTGACCATGTGCCTCATGGGAACAGTCCAGCCCGAACTGCCAAGCCATGTCTTCCCTGGACCGGAAACAAGCTTCCTAGGACCGGTTTCTGGCATTTCAGCCGTCTTCAGCCAGGCTTGCTTGAATCCAGTGGCAAAGTTTGCGGTTCTACCCTGCTGCGTGGCCTCCACATGTATGGGTTCGGGGATCCCTCCTCCCACATGCAGGGTGCCGTCTCTCACTGCCCTTCCATATAAGACGTTGATGGCAGTGGTGGCTGGTATTTGAAATCGGTGGGAGGGTGGGACGTACGCGTGGGGGGAATGAAATAAAAAAAAGACATACTTACCTGTCTGCCGCTGCCGCCCGCTGTCCACGCCGCCTCCTCTCAGCCCTCTTCTCCACTTCCAGGGCAGGAAGCAGGATTCACGCGGATCCCAGCCTCCTGATAGCCAATAACAATGTTACAATGCAGTGTTGTGATTGGTCTGAGCACCGTGGATCTGCTCTCAGCCAGAGAACGGGTGGCTGGGTATGTTCTCCTGCATGGAGAATATGCAAAGTGTGCATTAGTGTTTGGCTGGCCCCAGAGGGCAGCCCAAACAATCATGCGCACTTTAGGGTGTGCAAACCACTCCTTCCCTCTACTGCTCTGTCAGCAGAGCAGCCATGCTCCGCCCGCAAAGCTGCTGCAACAAGGACAAAATAAAATGATTAGCGGAGGAGACGCCATGGGTTGACCTTTGGGTGGTACTGTGAGGGGTACGCAATATGTCCTCTGGGGTATTGCGACACTCTATGCTTTAGCCCATGTCAATAGAGAGCACCTCCAGGCCAGCACATGTGAGGGCTCAGGAGCTTGCCATCTCTTAGTGATCAACCTTTTAGCTACTGCCGAGCCTAAGTCTAGGAAGCGAGAGGTTACTTTGTGCTATTTACTTCTGCTATAGAGGTGTAGGCTGTAAGTCTCCCATTCGAAATAAATGCCACATTCTGGGCAGGCTTCATCGATACGATGAAAATATCTGTTGATCTTGGCTGGGGTGAGGTATGCTCTCTGTGTAATATAACACTGAATCTAGCGCAAGCGCATGTTTCGGGGAATGTGCTTGGGGCTCCCTAATACCACCGCCCAATCAGGATCAGTTAATGGGCAATTTAGGTCCCCCTACCAATGGAGCCTTATTGGTGTAAATGTGATTGCTGTGGCGAACCACTGAATAAGGTGTTGACCAAGAACCATCACATGCAGGTACTCGATCGTTAGGTGCGTTGGCAGTTTGTTAGTTATATCGCCTCATTTAGTAGTCAGGGCTACCAGGAGCGAACGGTGCAGCAGGAACCGGCCTGAGTGCAGTCCTTCCTTCTCGACCAACGTGGCATGTGGTATCAAGACGCCATCTCAATACAGGTCTCCTATGTCCTGAATTTCCCCCCCAAACTGCGCAGTTCGGCTGCTGTGGTAACAGCGTGACCCCTAGACGTGCCCTGGAGTGGTAAGGCAGGTGCGTATGGCATTGTGTTCTGGGTAATATATAGGCACCTGCAATAACATCTGTATGGCACCTTAACAAGCAGAGGTTCAGGCGCGTTGGATTTTGTACAAGGGTTAAATAAGTGGAGCAGGGTGGTAAGAGACAAGGATGGCTGTGTGGTTGCTGTGTCACAGAGTTGGCGAGAGGCCAGTCATCTGGCCACCTACTGCAGCTATGCTGCAAGATAATATTGTTCCATATTTGGTGTTGCTAGGCCTCCGTGGTCTGTAGGTAGGTAAAGTTTTTTGATGGCCACTCGATGGCGAGAATTGCCCAAGATAAGGTCTCCAACTGTCTTCTCAAGAGCCAGAAAAGAATGCCAGGGGAATGTATAGGGGTAAGTTTGCAAAGTAGTATAAAAGTCGTGGTAGAATCGCCATTTTGGTGAGGGCAACCCGGCCAGTCACAGATAATGGAAGTGTGCTCCAAAAGGAGATTTGGGAGTGGATGGCAGTCAGCGGTCTGCCTAGGTTGCCATCTAAGAGGTCCGCCTCTTACCGGTAAACACGGATGCCGAGATAGCGGTAGGTATCAGCTCTGCATTGCACACGTTCTCCATTAAGGACGTACATAGGGTCTTGACAGGTGTCATTAAAGGGGTATAGGGAGGACTTTGCCGCATTGACCCTCAGTCCAGATAAGTCTACAGATTCTCCTAGGATGTGCACCTGTGATGGATGAATGGACCGGATGTCCCTCATATACACCAGGATATCATCCACGTATAGTGAGATTGTGTGTACTCCATCTCCGAGGGGGATACCACCAACCAGCCCAGTACGAATGGCCTCAGTCAAGGGCTCTATGGCTATGGTGAAGAGGAGTGGGGATAACGGGCACCCCTGCCTGGTTCCCCGTCCCATTGCAATTGGTTCAGAGATATATAGGCCTGTCTTTACCTGGACCGTCTGCTTCTTATAAAGCAATTTAACCCTGCTAGCCAACACGGTGAACAGGAAATCCCTTTCTAGGGAGTCAAAGGCTTTCTCTGGGTCCAATATTAAATATCTCGAGTGTGGCCAGTGACATGTTGAATATACAGCGACTCTGAATCAGTACCTCAGGTTTAGGGAGGTACTGCGAAATGGTACAAACCTGTTTTGATCCGCATGGACTAGAGTAGGAATTATAGGCACAAGCCGGTCCGCAAGGATTCTCA
This sequence comes from Triturus cristatus, assembly GCF_964204655.1. Taxonomy (NCBI): domain Eukaryota; kingdom Metazoa; phylum Chordata; class Amphibia; order Caudata; family Salamandridae; genus Triturus; species Triturus cristatus. Next base: position 1,852,254,271 of record NC_140590.1, on the reverse strand, counting down.
CTGGTACCTTGTAGTCCACATTCAGTATGGCCAGTCACCTATAGGAGCCCAGATCCACAGGATCTCTGCCCGGCTTCAACAGGGACATTAGGCCTGATTTGTACATCGATAAAGGAAGTTCCAACTCTTCTAGTGCTGAGGACTAGGGGGCATGTAGGTATGGGATCAGTGTGGTGACATATGTCTTGTAATATTCAGCTGGGAGCCAGGCCCAGGGGTATTGTCTGTCACCAGTGCCGCAACTGCGTTGCGAATTTCATCAGGAGTGATTGGGGCATTGAGTGTCATGTACTGTTCAGGAGTTATTTAAGTATGCTCACCGAGTTTAGGAAGTCACCCAGCTGCCCTCTGTCGCTACATCCCGAGGTTTTGTGGAGTGCTACAAAGTGCCTTGTCATTGATACATGTATTTCATGTTGCATGTATAGCATGCGTCCCATCTCGTTGCGTAGTGCGTGTATGGGCTCGCAGGTCTGTTCCTGGTGTCGCAGCGATGCCAGCAGTCGACCTGCTCTATCGAATGTTGCGTGTCTGCGTGCGGAGTGTGTCGAGTAGTTGTGGCACCAAAGCCTTTCCAATAATGCTACATGTTCGCTGTGCAATTCCTCTAGGTATCTTGTGGCCCCCAGGTGTGTGGCGGCATCAGTTTCGTGTCGGAGGAGCATGTGCTCTATATTGCTGAGTGAGTCATTCAGTTGTTTGCGATTATTCCTTGTGAGTCCTAGATGGTGCCCTCTGATGGTTACCTTGAAAGCATCCCATTCTAGCAGTGCGGCGCAGGTAGAATTGTTGTTTATCTCAAAGTACCCCACAGACATGACCCCCAGGGTCGACCGAAATGCCTGATCCTCCAATGCCATCAGCTGGAGGCGCCAAGTGGGAATTGGTGGTTGGCCTACCTACCATTTGAGCTGTAAGAGTTGTGGATTGTGATTGGAGGGTGTGCGTCCTAGGTATTCAATCTCTACGAGTAAGGGGAGAAGGGAGGCAGACACCACAATGTGGTCTAATCGTACATGGAGTCCGTACACTGGGGAATAGAAGAAATATGTACATACATCTGGGTTGCGGGCACACCATATGTCGACCAGGGATCAGTGGGTGAGCCATGTTGCCAGTGTTTGCATATTGGATGTGGCTAGAGTGCATGTCAGTGGTGGCAACGATCAGTCTAGCGCTACATCAAGTACTGAATTGAAGTCACTGCCTATTAGCCAGGTGATGACACTCCAACGAGCTAGAACCTCAACTTTCGGAGGAACAAAGTTTGCTCCACATTAGGGGCATAGATGGAGCCGATGAGGAGACTTTGGCTGTTAAGTCTACCATTTGTTAACAGGTATCTGCCCTCTGCATCGGCTCCTACCTCCTCTACTACATGAGGAACTCCTGCCTTTACCCAAACCAGGGCCCCTCTAGCTTGGGAGTAGTTAGTGCTGTATACTTAACCCCGCCGGCCCCGACCGAAGTGGTCCACTTCTTATCGAGTCAGGTGGGTTTCCTGCAGGAGATCTATGCTAGTGGATCTACGCTGCAAATAGGAATATATGGAGTATCTACACACCGAGGTGTGTATACCCCTCACATTCCATGTTATGATATTTGTGTGTGCCATGTTAAGGGATAATGGCATCTGTAGTCGCCAGGCGGTATGTGTATGCAGTATGGAATCGGGTGTTCAGGTGGTGCTCCATGGGGGTGCAAAAGAAAAACAGCAGTTAAAAATGTAGTTTGTGTAACTTCAACAGGAGTTTGCCCAAACTATAGTGCCTAACCATGGCAACTACTACGTGTATCAGTGTCTGACTGTGGGGGTACTGCCTTGTGTGTTATAGTCGATGGTCTACCCCTCTATTATCCTACTTGAGTACCAAATGTGCCCCACAGTGTAAATACATGTGTTCATCATCAGACAGGGGGGAGCGCTGCGGTCAGGTCCTTCCTTGTCCCGGCCCACCTAGTAGAGTGACCCATAGTTCCATAATCATGTAGCGTGAAAAGAGCCCGGCTGCTGACCACCCTCCCGCCAAATGCACAGAAATTATGTTATAGCTTAGTTTGCTAACATCTTGCACTACCTTAAATTATGTCATCAGATGTCTGGGGCATGACAGCTGGAGTGTGCGGCGAGTCCAGGTCCCTGGACCAAGTGGAGGTAGAATCATCTTCACTCAGAGACTTGGCGGACTCGACCTCTTGGTCGGAACATTGTATTGCGGCACGAAGTGCTGCCGCTACATGAAGGGCTTCTGGTCTTTCCATCAAGATTTGCTCATGGTCAGGAGCTGCCAATGGCAGGGTGCGGTAGTCTGATCCCCCCCTCTGCGCCGGCCTCTTCTGTTCCGTTTCAGTGTCGGAGGGTCATTGGGCGATTTGAGTCCAGTTGCCAGGCCAGTTCCCTCCAACCAGTCCCAGGCATCCGGCGGTGTGTCGAAAAAGCGAGTAACGCCATTTGACACCACTCTCAAAAGGGCCAGAAACAACAGGGAGTAACGCATATTCAGCTCTCGGAGCTAGCGCTTTACAACACTAAAGGAGCTGCGCAGCTTTTGTAACAGAGCTGTATAGTCAGGGAACAGCATAATTTGGGCATTTTGGACCTAGTGGTCGACAAGTTTGCGGGCTTCCCTCAAGACAGTATCCATGTCTCTGAAGTTCAACAGTCTGAATAAAAACAGTCGTGGATTAGCCGCTGGTGGGGTTTGTGGGCCGGATCCCTGTGCGCTCGTTCCACCACAAACTGGGGTGACAGCACCCCTTCAGGGAGGAGTTCCGTCAGCCAGCGCTCCACATAGGCCACCAGATCTTGCCCCTCTGCTCCTTCTGGCAGGCACACACACATGTAGGTCCCACATGGCAGCTATTATCCCTCTAGCTCCTGGGGAGGGCGTCTTGATGCAAAGCAGACTGACAGAGGGGTCTGACCAGTATTGGGATGATGAGCTCCGTGAGTGGGTACAAACCAGTCTGGCCTCCTTGCTTATTGTACCTGGAACACGCTGCGAGTTGTGTCACTTCAGAACTGTTCTGCCATGGCTGCAGTAGGCTACAATGACTAGACACATAAGAAGGCTGGAGGATGTGGGTCGTCTTATTAAGATGCTGCGGGGTGGGAGAGAGGGGACCAGTTTGTGTGTTCAGTGCCTGATCCGGTATGGCCACAAGAGGGAGGGGTGGTTTAGGCCTAAATCCCCCCCTCCCCCCCCCCGCTCTGCCCTAAGATCGACTAATGCCGGTGTCTAACCGTATAGGTCCGAGTGTGCCTCAGATGGCTGGAAAATGCCTTGCTGCGTGTGCCGCTGTGAATTAGGGTGCGGATCAATTCAAGAGGGGCCCCTCACAGTCCCTGGTGCAGACCGGAGAAGGCCCTGGCAATACGTCTGTGGCGTATGTGGTTCCCATGGCTGGGGCCTAGGCCTGAACCGACCCGCTGCCCTCAGATCTCAGCCTGACACCTCACTGCGGGGGGACTCGCATCCAGGCTATTGTGGACAGATGCCGCTCCTTTCAATGTCTGCCACGGCTTCCAGCAGGCTGCCGTTACTGCCTCTGTCCGAGGGCGTAAAGGCGGCTCACAGATAAGGCTCCTGACACCATCCTCGAGCCCGCTCTGACTGCGTGTGTCAGCCCTTTGATTATACGGGGTGAGCTGCCGCAGCCCGCACAAGCTGCCTTGATGGTCCCAGGGTTCGCCCCGGGAGTCCCTCGTGGGTGGCTCCCGACTCTAGCGCGGCTGCCTCTCCACAGTCACCACTCTGCGCCAAGCGCATGAGCCTCCGTCGGGGCGATGTGGCCGCCGCTCACCGACTCTGCAGTGGGTCCACAGGGGCGTCCGCCGCCCCTGTGTGGGTTGTGATGCAGGAAACAGCCAGGGCTGGAGAGTGCAGGCCTCACGTATCCGGCGCGGGCTGGAGCTTCGTCGCCAGTAACGTCGCTTTGGGCAGAGCTGCCAGCGGGACTCACTGGGGTTTCTGGGGCAGTGAACCTCAGGGGGGATCCCACACCTGCTGATGGTCAGATGGTGGCTGGATGCAGGGGATTAATATGGATCACAAGGGGAAAGACACAGAGCGATACTAACTCGCGTCCGCCATCTTGGCTCAGTGTATTGATAATGTGTGTTGACGCTCTCTTTGATAATCTGATTACATATGAGGTAAAGCCTGTGTGCAGGTTCGGTGCGCGGTGTTAGCCTCCAGGATATATGAGGCAATGTGCCCCTGAAAAATTCAAAATAGTTAAGAGCACAGGCAGCATAATCAGTTAAATATGCCTCCTTGAGACTTAATAAAAATTAGAAACCATGACGGTTTATTAAATAATAAAAGCTCATCACAGAAGGCAAAATATGGTTAGTCTCAAAATCATCCAAAATGCATCCTGAATCAAATTAGGGAATCAGTGTAAGGCTCAGTCAAATGCAAAAGGAGATCTGACATCAAGTCATGTCTCAAAAAGAATATTAAAATAATTCAAATGAAGAATTCTGATTCATGGCACCCCTCCAAAATGAATACTTTTTTATGAGGAAAAAAAAACTGCAAAAGGCACCTAGTCAGCGTAAAGTTATTAATGTGTTTCATAGACTTGTCCAATCAGAGGATTGCAATATGCCACAGTATTGAACCTAATAAAACTATTGCTAGTCCCCTTTTGACCTAATGTCAAGGGGTGTGACCGTACACAATCTAGTTACACACAAAGCAATGATAAGCTGTGAATCCAGCCATTTGCGACCTAAAAAAAATCCTACGTCCATCTGGCCCATCGTTCTGGATATCACAGTAAAATCATTCTGATGCAAAACATTTGTGACACTGAGCAGAGATGAGTAAATATCTCTCACACACGGAAGTTAAGAACTTGAACCATCTGAGGGCAGAGCTTACCTTCACTTTGTTCACCACCATTGACTTGGGGATGTTGTCGCGATGCAGATGTGTTGTTAGAACTCTTCGAGGAGGGATCTGGTTTATAATCTGGAAGAGAAGAAGTGGCCAATAACATGTCTGACGTGGCTGAGGACTGGACCCCTCAGTGGCCCCTCTTTACCAGCGCGTCACAGCTGCAGGTCACATGGCAAGCACACAAGGAGATAAGCTGGCAAGATGGCTCAGTGAGCTGAATGCTTCCTGCTTACATCTGAGCACAACCACTTTCAACCCTGGCTAGGACAACTCAGCCTGTTATCCTTCAGATGTTGAAATTCGACTATAACTACAAATTGAGTGGTATTGTTATTGGCAGTACTCCTATATAAAAGAAGGTTATTCATGTTGTCATTATAATGAAGATGAGGATCAGGGGTTGAGAGTGGCCCAGGGCATCTGAATAAGGTATTCATTAGGTCTCTCCTAGCGTTGCAGCGGGAATGCGCTGCCATCACTTTGCGAGGCATGCAGTATATACAGTAGTGTGGAAGCTTCATGGCAGTTCCGCCCACTCTCTGCCCATTGGCTTTTGTCTTAAATGCTGCCTTACGATTGGTTTGAGGGTTGTTAGTCCCTCCTCATTCATCATTTGTATACTTCCACAGCTTTTGGCCCCTTTACGCCTCACACTATTTTCTTTTAGGTCTCGCCTAGCGTTGCAGTGCAAATGCGCTGCCATCACTTTGTGAGGAATGCAGTATATACTGTAGTGTGGAAGCTTCGTGAAAGCTCCGCCCACTCTCTGCCCATTGGCTTTTGTCTTAAATGCTGCCTTCCGATTGGTTTGAGGCTTGTTAGTCCCTCATCATTCATCATTTGTATCCTTCCACGGCTATTGGCCCCTTTACTCCTAACACTATTTTCTTCCCTGTCTCCCCACCCAACCGCCCCCTTCCTCAGTTTGTGACTACTCACCCTCCCCCCCACTCCCGTTCGTGCTCTCTTCATCTTTATTATTGCCACCTTGAAATATGCGAGTTCAGGATGCATGCTGTACAAAAACTTCTCGTGTTTAATGAACTAGATTTTAATGTTACTCTAAATATAATAAGTCTCTAGGTAACATTCGTGGTATGCATGGCAACGGACGCCTCTTAGTTCCCAAATGGCATTGTTGTCGGGCGGGAGGAGCAGCAGTGTTTTAACTCATGCTTAAAACGAGCACTTTTAATAACTTCCTCTCAATTCAGTGCTATAATCTTTTGTACTGAGGTGACGCGCTAAAGAAATGCTTTTTTTTTAATTCTGAAGAGACATTATCGCACATTTACATCATGTTTACTGTATGATTAACATGCCAATCATTTTCACTGCTCGCCCACTGGCTCGTATACACTTGGCTCGTCTCCGGCTAGCTCTACGCGCACCTCTAACAAAGAGAGATGAATGGATACATGACAGTGAGCCCGGTAGATGGTAGAGAAATAGACTGGTGCAGACAAACAAACAAAGTCAGTTTCCATTGCCTCACGTCAGAATCATCACTTTCAATAACCTGGAAATCTGCCAGCAACTCCCGCATGCCCTAACCCCATCCCCCTCACCTATTCTTAGCAGAAGCTGCAGATTCTGAGCTGTGCCCTGCTGGTGCAGAGGAGCACGGCAGAGTCTGTAGAAGCGCTGGGATCCCTAGCCTCTCCGGGCGGGCACCTAAGCCTTCCAGGTGCCTTCAAACTCAGGATAGATGAATATATTTTGTTCTGTGCTTTAGTCGCCCCTCTGTGAGCACTGTCTGGTAGATGAAGCTCTGTGTTAATAAACACATTCAGAGAGGTGGTTGTGTACAAACAAACAACAGCCACAATACTACACGTTTTGAACGTGTAGTTAAATAACTGCTCATCGAGTACCTCATTGGCTGATCATTCCATGGAACTACCAAAATTACATTTGGACACATTTGCTCAACTGTAAAACACTCCCTTCTATGGGTCATTTACCAACTCGGGGCTTTGGGGTTAGGTAACCTACTTTGGATGCTGTGTAAAAGAGTAAATACAAAAATTAATGCAATGAAACTAAGCAACCAGTACTGTCTAAAACACTGTGAAAACTGACACGCATTCTGGCATTTTGTTCAGTTAATGTCAATTTTCCCATAGATGCAAGTAAAGTACTCTTAATATCTTAATGAAATCTGCACACTTTTAACTAATAGCAACGGGAGACATTTGACAACTAGGCAATGAATACATTTTCATGTACCCCCGAAGCCCCCCCTGCCCCCGCCCCCTTGGCAAACTTTATTGCCTCCCAGTGTTTGGGGGATAACCAGGACGCAGGAGAGTGAGTCAAATAGTCTAGAAAATGAAAGAGAAGCCAGGATTCGGATTCACATACTCCGATCCCGATCGCGTTGGTTAGTCTGTAAGCACTACTTTTATAAATGAGTTTCGCATTAGTAAAGCACCACGGTGTGCATGTGTGGCGACACTTCACCCATGAGGTACGTGCCATGCAATTGTTGACACAATCTACACTTTGTGTCTTTTTCAATATATTTATTACGAAGTGCAGGACCTTTCCAAGGGATTTAGCACACTACATACATTCACTCCAAAAATAAAATGTGTAGGTAAAAAACATTGCCATTTACAACGTCAATAGCTCTAACGCACAAATGCGAGACCTATTTGCATTGCAAATGCTTGTTTTTAATAAGAGTTTAACATTATCAAAGGCCAATCACAAGTCATATCATGCAGCAGAAAAGAATATACACTTTAAATGAATATTCCAATGGCAACTTCAAGTGAAGTAGAGTGTTTTTTAAATGACACATAAAAATAAATAGGGGATTCGCCATCCTTGCTGATGCTCAGTGGCAAGGTTACTTGTCAGTGTTTGTTTTCTGGACCAGACTTCTGTACATCAATCTACCCCAGTGGGACCTAACATTTAGAATATTATTATTACAGAAAAACGAAAAGAGGAGTAAAAACAGGACTTAACACTAAGACCTTCACAGAAATTCAACTAAAGACAGAGAAATATCCATACAGGAAGAGAACACGGGGGGAGGTTTCCAGAGTTAGAGGTGACATACATGTGACAATGGAGTAGAAATGTCGGTAGAAAACAAGTTTATTAGGACAATTGGCCATAAAACATTCTAAACAGTACATAAAAACAATTGGAGTTCAAAATTGACTTAAAACCCATAAGGCCCACCCATCACCCCTCACACTACTGTAACCCATAAAAACTCTATCTAACTGAACGTAAAAACTGAGCAATTCCTACGGCCACATCTGGGTAATGCATTTCTGACAGCATCTGTACAGCCTTCATCCTTTGTACTGTTCTGTATTTAAAAACACAAAGGTCTTAGGAACTTAATCCAGTTCAGAAGATAACAAACACAGTCCATAAGTATATGCAACAAAGAGCATTTTACTTTCGGGGCAGGGACAATGACCACTCTCATGCTGGACCCTGGCCCGACAGGGGCGGGGTGAGTAGATTGGATTACATCCCACTCTTACCGTTAGAATTTAATTCCGCCAGCCGGGATCAGGCACCTGAGCCAGGTATGGGGAGAACTGCATCCAGACTTAGAGAGGGCATTGAAGAACTGATGGAAGGTGTCTGACTCAGGGAGGCCAGGTCAAGGGTCGCGGTCACCTTTTCCGCAAACTCTGTTACAGAAATGCTCATGTATAGCGTTTCTCCAAGGTTTCTGCTCCCCGCACACACACATACAAAGGATATATATAAAGCAAGGCAGAACATGAGAAGTAGAGGAGGAAAGACAATCCCTTCATTATAGAATTCTTATAACATCCACCATACATTTGTAAACCTGGGATGGGATTGTGCAGGCGAGCAGTCAGTGCTTAGTTTGTAAACAAATAGGTGCCCGGGTCGTTTTTAGGAGACAACTGCAGCCTGCACCACCCATTGCCCCTGTTAGCTCCGCCAAAGACAGCATCAACGCAAGGACCAACCATCGCAATACCACAAGCGTGACATCCAGGCTGTTACAGCTCATCCAAGCTCTGCCAAAGACAGCATCAACGCAAGGACCAACCATTGCAACACTGCAAGTGTGACATCCAGGCTGCTACGGCTCTCCCAAGCTCCGCCAAAGACAGCATCAACGCAAGGACCAACCATCGCAACCCTACAAGTGTGACATCCAGGCTGTTACAGCTCACCCAAGCTCTGCCAAAGACAGCATCAACGCAAGGACCAACCATTGCAATACCACAAGTGTGACATCCAGGCTGTTACAGCTCACCCAAGCTCCACCAAAGACAGCATCAACGCAAGTACCAACCATTGCAACCCTACAAGTGTGACATCCAGGCTGTTACAGCTCAACCAAGCTCCGCCAAAGACAGCATCAACGCAAGGACCAACCATCACAACCCTACAAGTGTGACATCCAGGCTGTTACAGCTCACCCAAGCTCTGCCAAAGACAGCATCAACGCAAGGACCAACCATTGCAACCCTACAAGTGTGACATCCAGGCTGTTACAGCTCACCCAAAGCTGTAAGAATGGTGGGAGGGGCCGTTACTGTTCCTTTTAATGTATATTGACTTATTAAATACTCTTCCTTACTTTTCACTCCTAAATACACTTACTCCAGAAAAAATATTCCCTGTAAGAGTGCAGCTGCAGACAGACAGGACCTCAAACAGGGCGCTTAGACTGATTGCAGCAGGATCCTAGCGCCTGGATACCCTCACGGGTGATTAGCTCGGCTCTACAAATCCGATTGATTGATCGATTGATTAATGATTGCAATCTAAACTTAGCATGTAACATATCTGACCCTGGGCACAACTCCTATCAGGGATTGTCTCACAAGCACTCTCTGAGCAGAGGCAGCGGGACTGCTTAACAGGCCACCAGGGTAAACCTGACCAGCAAATGCAAAGTGAATCTTTGCTATTCAAATAGTGGTGCGTGCTTAATCCAGGACTATTTGCCTTCTCCTCTGTGCTGTTTATACATCCTTCACCTTCTGTGTTTGTGCTTCACTGAAGCATAGAACCACACAGACATTGTTACCACCTACCCAACCGTGTTCGCTGGTTACCCTCTGGACAGGACTGGGCTGGTGTGGGCGTGGCTATGATGCAAATATAAAACTGAGTATGAATGAACACTGTCCACATAGGTGTATTCTAAAACAGAATGAACTAAATTTATTGGTATAATATACAATGTCACTGTTCCTTGGCACTGACCTCGAATTTGTCCGGCGATCCAAACTCAAGGATGGGCGTGAAGGTTGGTGGCTCCTTGCCATGCATGTTGTACATCATGTCATGTAAGATCTGAAGGGTCCAGTTGGTGCCTGAAATACAGCAATGCAGCCATTAAGATACAGAAAAGGCCAGGTCAGCCTCATTTCATTAGGTACTGATACTGAAAGCTCAGAGGTCACATTATTGCATCTGTGCCACCTGTGTAAACGACCACCTGGCTGTTGCCCCTGCAGCGAGAGCAGGTTTATTTTCAGCTGGGTACTTGGGAACCCACCCTTGAGGGGGCATGCATTCATTTCAGGGGTCCATGCACAAAGGAGAAAACCCCAGTGCCCGACCCATGCTTCATATTAGGGAACATGGGAGGACGGGGAGAGGCAGGAAGTGAGGGGAACAAAACATATTCTACTGCAAGGAGTGGCATGGAGAGCTTGGGTGTAGACAAAGTCCTTCAGAAGGGGAGGAAACAATGCAACGGAGAGGGGGCTAATAATGATAGAAGTGACTATTGACCGGCTCGCCGGTCAAAGAGTGTATCATCTCTGCTATTTACCCGGCAGCAGGCAAAATAGTACACAATCTCTGCTGTCTAGCAGGTCACAGGCTAAATTGGAGAGATGATCAGCTATTTGACCAGGGGCTGGGTAAATAGTGTGAAGGAGATCTTTATTTAGTTGACCAAGAACTACAAATTGACTCCCGGCAATGGTAGGGTGGTGGCCATCTTTTAACGCGGATGCAGCGTGTGTAAAGCATTTGCAAGTAAGTGCCCATGCAAATGTGCAATAGTATATCCAAATGAAAGTGGGTAAATTAAGTTTTGCTGTTTATAAATGAAAATCAATTTTAAATAAAAACATTTGTAATTTGAATATTCAAATAAGACATGTAGTAATCCAACTTCTATTTTAGGATCAATCAACCAATCAATTCTTTATTGTTTAAGTTAATTAAAACCATAACAATGTCACAATGCAAATAAGATATCAATAGTTTAACAACATATAAATGATTTAAGATATGAAAAAGATAAGAAAAAAAGAGCATGTTACTTATTTTATCCTAAAAGCTGGAAATAATGTCCCTATCATGAGACCTGTTAAAATGAGTTTGTGATTCTGTATCGTAAAATTGTTGTCAGGATTACAGTTTCATCAAATATTAACATTGAAAACTTTTTAACATTTTAAAATTGCAATTGAGATACTAAACATCGCCGGGTTGGCAGTGCCTGCTCCCATCAGCCATATAGTTTTTTTCATAAAATAATACAAGTTTCATCATTTTACAGGTCAACTGAGGGTCTGTTGTACCAAGTCCTCTAATGATGGCCGATCTACAAGTTCGGATCCCTCTGTCATAAAAAGCCTTTGCGTTTCGATTTTAAGCTGGGGCAGACACACATGAGATGGATAAAATCTTGCCATGCTGCACCACATAAGCTGCATGTTTTGCCGCCTTTATACTTCCATGCAGGTAGATCAGCCAGGCTTGGTAATACCCCACATCTAATTGCCATTAACTTTCGTTTCAAGTGGGATGAAAATGTTGTACCGAGGTATTCCGCCGGTCGAAGTGCTGTATAAGATTGAAGAACCCTCCAGGCATGGGATCTTTTGGCTAAGGTACATTTGTCTTCTAGTGATGATTGTAGCTTAGCCGCTTTGCTTGTTATACTGCGGAAGACTTGGAAGGAAGGGTTCTGCGCCCAAAGTTCGGTTGTCTCGGTTTCGTTCAATGCCATTTTCAGGAATTTGCCGTAACTTGAGCTTGGATCGTCTTCCTGGGCTCGCCACAAGGTGTCTTTTAAGGTATTAGATCGGTTCTGCCAGAGTTTGTACCACATTTTAATCGCGGCGTATTTCCTCCCAATCTCCTGTTTGACGACGCCAAATTCCAGTCGGACCTGAGCCGGGAAAGCTGTCTGAGGTAGACTAAAGACTTTTTTATAGGCCTTTGTTTGCAGATAGTCTAGAAGTTTTCCGTCTTTGCCATTTAACACTATGCTTGCATAGGTTACTGCAGGGAGTAGTTTAGCGGCCATCACTGCTATTAGTGGCGTAAAGGAGGGACCATATAGTTTTTTTGCAAGGACACAGAAAGCATGAATAATGCTGTTTCCTTTTTTTCCAGATATTGTTTCTGAAATTGAAAATGCAATCTATTGTCAATATAGACCCCCAGGTACTTATAAGTACTGACTGTTCCAAGGCTCGTCTCTCCCGGCTTGAATTGATACTGATGTCGCGTACAGTTCGTGAGTGACATAGTTTTTGTTTTGGTGTTAATTTCCAAGGCGTTGGTGTTATCAAACATTAGTAGCTCATTAAGTGCTCTCTGTAGGCCTATTCTGGTTAGACTAAGCAAGACTATATCGTCTGCATATGAGAGGTGCGTTATGGGTAATGTTGCCAGGCGCAGAGGATGTGTATTTGCCTGATCCAATCGGGGTGAGAGATCTGCCATAAAGAGGTTAAATGAATGGGGGGCTAGTACACAGCCTTGTTTCAGTCCGATCTCTGTTTGTATCTTTCTTGACAATTTTGTGTCATTTGCTACTTTCACACGGACCCACGTTCACATATACAGTTGTGTAATTGGTTGTAACATTGTTTCCGGGAGACCCAGGTTCTGTAGTTTACTCCATAACAGACCGCGGTTCACACGGTCGAACGCAGCTATGAAGTCTATAAAACACAGCTGTAGTGGTCTATGCAGGCGTTTGCACTTATCAGCTATTGTGGCAAGGGCTAAAATACTTGTTGTTGTGCCACATCCTTTGCGGAACCCTGTTTGGTTGAATGGAATCAGCCCTTTTATGTTGGACCATTCTACCATGTCCTCCAGGATTAATGAGGCAAAATATTTTGCTTCCACATCAATAAGTGCGATTAGCCTGTAATTTGCCGGGTCTGCCCTGTCACCTCCCTTGAAGATCGGGTTAAGGATTGACCCTTTCCAGCTTGGGGGGTGGGGGGTACTTGTTAGACCGATATCGTTGTAGAGACCTGTTAATGATTTTGCCCGATAGTCGGGATCACTCCTGAAGATGACTTGTAGGATGCCATTTGGGCCTGGGGCCCCGTCGTTGCGAACCTGTTTTATGATTCTGGAGATATCTTCTACGGTGTAATGTTGACTTTCCAGGGCTTGTGGTGGGGCTAGGGTGGCACCGAGGTCTTGTGGTCCAAGGTGTTTCTTCCCAGAAAGGTTAGGGTCCAGAGATTTGCTGTTACTGTTTCTTACCCTTTTCGGGAATATTGTGAGATCTTCAAATATTTTACTTAAATGAACTACCCAACCAGTCTCTGTTACAGAGGCATTATTTATTACTTCTATTGATCTTGTTGTGCCATTTCCTTATTCCCATGCCTGTTGTTTGTCTCTTTTACAAGAAAGTAACTTTGTCCAGAATGTCTCCTGTTGTGCTTTCTGGTCCTTCCAGATTTCATTTTTATACTGCTTCTTGATGATATTTATTTTCTCCCAGGCGTGATTTGGGACTTTCTACAAGTTATTTTTCCTCACCGCCTTTCTCAGTTCTTTTCTTAGATACTAGGCCTTGGTTGAAATATTTGCACAGGGCTTAAACCTTCTGTTCTGTGTGTAATTAATTTTGGGTGCTTGAATTAATAATTTGTTCGTGAAGGTGAACCAGTTCTCTACTGAGTTGTTGCCGGATGGGATCCTTGTTTCCATTGTTTCTTTTGCTAACATTATTAGTTCTGGCAGAGTTCTGTTTTAGGAGCTTTAGGATCACACACACAAATATATTTGGGGCTGCAGTCCAGGAGCATTTGGCTGCCTGCAAAGAATAGTGAATGTGGTTTTAAAGCATGTTACATAAATGCTTTATTCACTCGTTCGTTGTTTTTTAATGCTGGTGATCCGCCTTTTGATAATTATTTAGGGCTTGGCTCTTTTTCTGCTTCTTGTGGAAGGCTGAGTCCTAGTTTTAGCTTCTTTGTAAGGAGGACTGTGCCTGCTCGTTATTTCAATCCTGGCACACAGCAGCAGTCGGCAAACAGCAGCAAACAGGGAATGCAGACAGACAGGTGGTATCTGGGCTCCAGATGGAGGGACACATACAGTAGGTGATTGGTTCTTGAGGGGCCAATGATTTAGGACACTGGCAGGGGCTAAATGGAGTGAGACAAAGTAATGGGACTTCAGTGGAATGAGGAAGTGAACGCAGGAGACATGCAAGCGCTGCATCTGGGTAATTCAGAGGAGGAGTTCACTCAGCTACCCCTGAATAAACATCTTTTTCATACTATTCACCTAGCAGAGTGGGTTTCAGGTATAAATGCTTATTGGTCCCATTTCATGAGTGGCCCCATCAGCCACATTGGGTTTTAGTCACCCGCATAATGGGCCCGATTTATCAAGGGCTGCGTTGATCCTGCATCACGCAGGGTAACGCAAAGGCAGGTAAGCCCTAAAGTGATATTTACTGTACCGCGTAGGCCCACCTTGCACGGCTCTGCATGGCGTACTGAATCGGGAGCCGCGGAAGGCACCGCGAGTCACCGCTGTACTCCACTCTGCCCTGGGATGGTGTTCCGTGGGTGGAGCGTTTGTGAAGCGCGGGTGTTCTCACGCATCCACTCATGTTTTTGGTGCATTCCAAGATTTACTATCTCTAGTAAACCTGGGGATGCGCCAAGATGGTGAGTCTACCAGGACTGACGAGGCGTAACGAGGAGAAATATGTTTATTTCTTGACTTTATTCCTCGTTCTACGCGTGCTGCAGCACACATAGGAAGAAGACAAAGCATCAGAGGGTTGTGTTTGCGAAGGAAGGTGTCCGTTCCTGCACAAAAACCATCCTGGCTGCAGCGCAGGTATCTCTGCACCATGGCGCACGGGTGTCTGCGTTGGCGCTTGACAGCCAGAGCAGAGGGAGAGCAGGAATGCGTTGTATCTTAGGAGATATGGTGCATTCCTGCCCTCTCCACTGGACGCGGTGCTGCAAGTTGTCTTGCTGCGTTGCTCCAAATATAAGTAAATCTGCACCAATGCATCTTAGGAAGGGCCGCTTCCATTTCCCACAGGCTACACAGTGTTTTAAGTGGATTCGATGAAGTCCGTACGGAGCCTTCATTCCTGTCCTTGTCAGTGCTGTCTCAACAAAAGACATCGGAAGCAGAAAACAAACATAAATATTTGAGTGACAGGCTTGCAGGCTGTACCTGGCAAAAGACATTGTGGGGGGGGGGGGCGGTGAAAGGAAGGAGTGGGAGCAGTATGAGGACGATGATGACAGCAGGAGAACAATCACTAGGAGGTGGACCCCAGGGGTTCTATGTCTACCAGGTCTGCAAGGACCAGGACAAGAAGTGCGGGCCAGAAGCGAATGGACCAGGATCGGGAATAGGCTAACAGGACCAGGAGACCCTAGATCAGAATGACTAGAAGGGATATAAAGGGCTTGGAAGTCCAGGCGCAGTGGGACTAGGAGCAGAAAGTGTATGAGGGTCAAACTCACAGGGATCCCAAACCAGGGTACAAGGACTGCATGAACCAGGGTGACCAGCAACATCGGGACTAGGAGGACCAGTGCCACAAGGATGACCCTACCCGGGAGGACCATTCCTAGGAGGACAATAATAGAAGAGACCACAGTCCGATGAACAAGAACAAGGTTGAAAACAAAAACCAGGAGACCAGGAGAACAAGCAGGACTAGGATGGGGTAGGAGAACTGGGGACTAGGAGGTCAGGGGAAATCATGGCCAGTGGGACCAGCACCAGTAGATCCGATACATGAGGACCAGATAAATTAGGACCAAAACTAAGACCAGGACTACATGAACCAGGGAGGGGGACCCAATGGCAGAAGGATTAGGAAAAGACAAACCAGAGGACCAGATAAAACCAGGGGAGCAGGACTAAGAGAACCGATGGATGAGAATTAGGGAGAGGAGGATAAAAAGGTCCACAACCAGGAGCCTGTGAAACACAACATGCAAAGGACCAGAGGCAGGAGTACATGGTAACGATGACCAGGAAAGGCTAAGAAGATCTACAGTGGACCAGAACAGGTTATTACAGAACTATGGAGTCAAGGAGCGGGTGGGTGAGGGCCAGGAGGATCAGGACCTGATTGACAAGGACTATGAAGATCACACCTGGAAGGTAATGGGCTGTAGAACCAGGAGACTTGGATACGCCAACCAGGGACTAGGAAGGCCATGGGAACCACCACCAGAAGACCAGAGCAAGAAGGAATAGGATAACTAAAAGGACCATGACCAAAAGGAATGGAAAGGGGGATAGGAGGATCATGAAGATCAGGACCATGGGGACCAGGGCTAGGAGAACCAAATGGGGCTGAGCAATCATTACTTGTAGCAGGACCAGGGTGAGGAGGATCTGATGTAAGAAGGTCAACCAGCATCTGGAAAACCAAGCGGAATGGACAGTGATGTGGAGGAGGACCAGGACCAAAATGACCAGGCTCAGGAGGACCGAACCAGAAGAACCTGGATCTACAGGACCTGGAACAATGGCTGCAGCACCAGCAGGACTAGAAGAAAAAGAAACCGGTCCTGGAGGATCCGAGCAACCCAATCGAGGAGGACTCAGACTAAGAGTACCAGACATGAGAAGCCAGATGGACCAGGGCCTGCAGTAGCAGGGCTAGGAGGTTTAGGGCTTAGGAGAACCAGGACAAGGTAATCAGGACCTGGAGGACCAGAAAGTAATAGAGCCAGATGGGCCAAGACTACGGGGACCTGGCCAAAAGGCAAAGTTTATGATAACAAGTACAATAGTACAAGAAGGACCAGGACGACCAAGACCAAGGAGACAAAGACCAGGGCAGCTGGTGAACCAGGTCTGGACGAAGGGTTGGTGGGAGTGGCGTATCCCAGCTTCCTTTGCCCAGCCCTACCCTTCCCCAGGGGCCTCACCGCCGCAGCTGCTGGATTTGCTGGGAGGAGACATACAAACAAACACTGCTCCTTGTGACACAACATTAGTCCAACTACCTTTCACTGCTAAGCAGTGACTGATGGCTTGAAGCAAAACATGTGCCCATATTTGGTTCAAATGTTTAATTTGGACACTGCGTCTGCCCGTGTATGTCTATGTAGAGTGAGGATTCTAGTCTTCGATGAGCAGGACTGGTATAGGAGGAGCTTCAGAGAGGACCTGCACTTCACCTTTCGTGATAGAGCGACTGCGCTGATGGACCATGCACACGGGAACTAGGCCCGTCTAGCCACCGCGTGTGCAAGAGTCATTTTATTTAGTGAACTAGGACAAGTACCTGTGCATGGACTACTTTAGATTCTTGCATGGTGCAATGTCTAAACCAGGGAGGGCAAGTCCCTAAAGGCAGGGCTGTCTCTTCTTGGGCCAGTGAACTAGGACATGTAATGGAGTAGGGGGAAGTTTAGCTTAGCGTGTGGCCATGGCCACAGTAGCCAGTACCTGAAAGGGCCAGTCCAGCTGCTTGCATAGTGCTCTGACTGTCAGTAGTGTGAGAGGCGCTATCTAGCAACTATTGAATAAGGTCAGCGGACAAGGAATCTGTCCGTACAGAAGGCCAGTCTGGCCTCTTGTGAAGGAATGACCATAATTAAGGTACGGGAGCGGGTAGCACATCAAGTGCCAGTAGAACCCCCTCCACAAAAAGCAAAACAAGGGTACTGGCTGATGAGTCCTGTACCCTAAATCTGCATAAAAACACAAGCGTTAAAGAAATATTAACAAAGACATTGCAGAATAGTTAATGCCGTACAACCCTAAGGGTCAGTGTGGGGAGTGTTTTGGGATCTTGGCTTTACAGGGAACGCTGGACATCAATTATGGCCTGCTTTCGCTGATTGCACGCCTCTCCCTACAGTCCTCTACATCAGGGCAGAGGCGCGTGCTCGGAGGAGGGTAGGTGGAAATGTGTTTCACGGATAGCGGTTCATGCAGGAAATTATTTAAAGAAAACCGGAACTGGGTCAGCACAGTTAGGGGGGAAAATGGCTAATTGCAGGTTTAAACAAGACGCTGGGAATGGCTCATTTATTTCAGTGCTCTGAAGCTCCCGAAGTGCTTTGCAAGAGCCCAGACAAAGCCCGAAACTTCAGAGTGTACATTTTCACAAAGACAGGCGCAGGCTTTGCTTGGCGACCCTTGGAGCAGCCCATCTAGGGACGGTGGTGACTTGGATTAACCAGCTCCCTGTCAACACTCGAGATATCACGTAATCCAGCTGATTTAAATTAAATAAATAAATACATAAGGCTTGTATCAAATGACATCACCCCATGTTATAGGCAGGCCAGCCTGTGCCTTCGCTGCCTTTTGATGGTAAAATTGACCAAAGGGAAAGGAGTTCCTCAAATTCTTGCACATGCATGCTCTCTGTCGCAGTTGATGATACTTGCCGAAACCCAACTCCCGGCTCCTGAGTTCAGATCCAGTGGCGACTCATTCTGGATGACGCTTGTACTGCCGTACCCAGTGTGGAAACAGCTCTGGATCACGCTTGCACTGCCGTACCCAGTGTGGACACAGCTCTGGATCACGCTTGCACTGCCGTACCCAGTGTGGAAACAGATCTGGATCACGCTTGCACTGCCGTACCCAGTGTGGAAACAGATCTGGATCACGCTTGCACTGCCGTACCCAGTGTGGACACAGCTCTGGATCACGCTTGCACTGCCGTACCCAGTGTGGACACAGCTCTGGATCACGCTTGCACTGCCGTACCCAGTGTGGACACAGATATCCCGCAAGGCTCTGACCGCACCTTCTATTGGTCCAGCTAAGACCAGTTACTGTGCTGATAGGGGCTCTAAACAGCTGGAGCTGTCGCTGCCATGGTTAGAGAGGGGCGAGCTTACAGCCTGCACAAATCTCTGAACGTGTTTGTAATGTAGATCACGCAACACACGTCACGTAAAGTATGATAGGGTTTATAAAATAACCGAAGAGTGTATTCTTCTCGACCTCGCCATTGTCTTGGGGGTCACCTGGGCGTATTCTTCCAGTGAGTTGTGGCCAGTGACTGCAGGTATTCCTTGAAGTCTTGGCTTTGGAAGATAGGGCCATTGTTACTCATGAAAGTTTCGGCACCTTGAACAAAGCAAATGTCTTGCTTGTTATGGTTGAAGATTGTGCTGGCTAACAGCTCAACAATCTTAAGCCCTTAAGAGACTTTAGCGATCATTTCTGAATTGCAATTAGGAGAGATCATGAAAGGGGTTCTCCCTTCTTTCAAATTTGAAAAGGAATCAATTGATAGTTCACAACTGCTGATGCTGTTGCAAACTATTGATGAGCACACAACACCCTAGTTGTGGTGGTCACTAGTTTGAAAAGGGGAAGATGCCCCTTGCAGACCCATTTCCTTATGAGAATCTTGCTGGCAGCCTTAGGGTGGGGAGGTTTTCCAAAACCGAAAACCTTTTTCATAAAGCAGCACTGGTTCTGTTAAGGATCACAGGCTGCTTTGAAAAAATATGTTTTCAGTTTTGGAATACAGTCATAGGGAGGGTGGTGTGCAGTCCCCTGCAGCCCACCATCCCTCTGATAACAATCTTTCACAGGTGGTCCTCGGCTAATGAATATTAGGTCGGAAGCCGTTCTGCAACCTCAAGCGATTCAGCATTTTGTGAACTGACAGAACAATACATATGTCTGGTTGCAAAACCCTATTCCATCCTCAGTGCGTGTGAGCAGAATTTGAAACCACTTTTTTGCGAATGAAATATTAATACGTCAAGACCTTATCGTTCACAAGGAGATGAATCCCAATCGTGTTCTCCTCCTGTTTGCAGTTCTGCCTGGTGTAAATACCTATTAAAATCTGCACGAAGCAAAACACAACATCCAACGCGATGAGGCATCAGCTGGGGATAGAGTGAAGTTCCTTTTCTATTTGCAAGGCCTTCCGCCAAACAGTGCCTACTGTCTGCTATGTAGCCAGCAGCCGGGTAAATACTGAACTTTATTTGCTATTTGCCAGGCTACCGGTCAAATAGTGTACAATGTCTTCTATTTAACCAGCAGCCAAGTAAATACTTCGGTATTTTTGCTATTTGCACGGTTGCTGGTTCGCCAGCAGCCGGGTAATGAGTGAAGTGTCTTGGCTGTTTGCTTTATTACAAGCCAAATAGTACATAACCTCTTCTATCTAGCCGGTGGCCAGGTAAATAGGGATTGTCCTTAGTATTTGCAGTTCAGTTGTGTGGACTGTGGCCAAGTTAAAAGTCCCCTAGGCACCACAAAGACAGCATCAGTGCCTAAGCACAGGGCCAGACTGGTCATTCTGCTACTCTGGCATTTGGGGGCTGCCTTCAAAGCTAGATGGGTCACCTGATACAGCCTTGAAAGACTGCATACTCCATGGCCCCGTTTCTAGTCGTAGCTTTCTGTTAGGGGGGAGGGTATTGCACAAATGTCCTACTACACAGCGTTCTCCTGAGTAAAATGATACCTCACTTGTGTGGGTGGGCAAGGGCCTGGGACTGGGAAGGGCAAAAAATATAGGCATAACGGGTAAAGCACAGCAAATTATAAGAGCTACTTTTTTAAAAATAATACGGTTTTAACCAATTTTGCATTGGACACCCACACAAGTGAGGTCTCATTTTACTCAGGAGACTGTGAGGAACGCTGTGTGGTGGTACATTTGTGCTGGCACGGTGCTCCCATGCACAAATATGAGGAAAACGTGAATTATTCAGCTAAATTTGAGGTTTGTGGGGGTTCTGGGTGGAATATATTGGGGGATCCACACAAGTCATACCTCCCTGGACTCCCCCGGGTGTCTAGCTTTCAGAAATGTGTGGGTTTGGTAGGTTTCCCTAGATGGCCTCTAAGCCCGGGGCAAAAACCCAGGTGCCCACCTTTCAAAGCCAGGTCATTCTGTGATAGGTAATTTTGATGTTTCCTGAATACGTTTGGTCCCTTGTCTGTCACGGGTATTTGGCCCACCCACATGAGTGAGGTAACATTTGTATCGGGTGATCTGGGTAACGCTGGGTGGTAGGAAATTTGTGTCTGCCCAGTGAACCCACAACTTTCCCAAACAGAAATTTGGGGAACATTTTGATTATTTTAGCTAGATTTGAGGTTTGCCGGGGATTCTGGGTAGGAAAACGTTGGGGTTCCACGCAAGCCATACCTCCCTGGACTCCCCCGGTTCTCTGTGTTTCGGAAATGTTTGGGGTTGTTAGGTTTCCCTAGAGGGCCGCCGAGCCAGGGGCCGAAAACCCAGGTGCCCCTCATGCAAAACCAGCTTGTTTTGAGATAGGTAATTTTGAAGTCTCCACAGTACGATTTGGGCCATTTCCTGTTGCAGCCACTATGCCTTCCCACACAAGTGAGGTACCATTTTTATTGGGAGACCTGAGGGAATGCTGGGTGGTAGGAAATTTGTGGCAGCCTGGTAATCCCACAATTTCCCCACACAGAAAAGTGAGGAAAATGGGATTTTAGCTAAATTTAAGGTTTGCAGGGGATTCTGGGTAGGGCAATGTTGGGAGATCTACGTAAACCACACCTCTCTGGACTCCCCTGGGTGTCTAGTTTTCAGAATATGTGGGTTTGGTAGGTTTCCTTAGATGGCCACTGAGCCAAGGACCAAAAACCCAGGTAGCCCCCTTGAAAAACCAAGATGTTTTGTAATAGATAGGTGGGCACCTGTGTTTTTGGTCCCGGGTACGCAGACATCTAGGGGAACCTAAAAAACTCAGACATTTCTGAAAACTAGACACACTTGGGAGTCCAAGGAGGTGTGGCTTGCATTGATGCCCAAACATTTTCCTTCCAAGAATTCGCTGCAAACCTCAAATTTTGCTAAAAAGTCACATTTTCCTCTAATATCTGTGTGGGAAAGTCACCACACGACACAAATTTCCTACCACTCAGTGTTCCCCTCACTCTCCCGATAAAAATGATACCTTACTTGTGCAGATGGTCCAAGTGCCTATTAGATGGAAAGCCCAAAAACGTGTAGAGATCGAGGGGGGCCCAAAGTGAGTCCAAAAGGGCAGTTTGTTTTTACGTTTTTAGGCTGATGCTACTTTGAGCACCCAGGTATCTCTTTTTCTCAGGAGACGAAGGGGAATGCTGGGTAGTATAAAATTTGTGCCTGTGCGTTGATCCTCCAACTTACCCACACTGAAATGTCAGGAAAATGGGACTTTGTAAGTAAATTTGAGGTTTACGGGGGATTCTGTGTAAGAAAACACTGGGGGATAGATGCAAGCCACACTGCCAGCCAGGAGTCAGTACACACACACCACCAATCACACACACCACCAGCCAAGTGCCATCCATGCACACCGCCAGCCAAGTGCCATCACACACACCACCAGCCAAGCTCCATCCATGCGCACCACCAGCCAGGTTCCATCCATGTACACCGCCAGCCAAATTCTATCAATGCATACAGTCAGCCAAGCAATATCCACGCCACAACCAGCCGAGCCCCACCCATGCACTCAACCAGCCAAGCATCATCCCCGCAAACCGCCAGCCAAGCAGGTCCGGACTGGGAACAGCCACCAGCCCTGGCAGATTGCTGCTTGACCGGCCCTGGGAGGTAGGAGACGTGCTGGTAAAAAGCACCGCCCCCGCTTGTGTTACTGGGGCCCGATATTGCAGCACTGCTGCAAAACCGGCCCCCAGTGACAAAACCACCCCCCATGGCCAGAAAACCAGCCCCCACCCCTCCGGCACACCGGGGAAATGTCCAGTGCCCCCTACGGCCAGTTCGGACCTGCAGCCAAGCACCATCCTTGCACACAGCCAGCCAAGCACCAGTCCACATACACCGCCACCCAAGCGCCACTCCACACATACCACCAGTCAAGCGCCAATCTGCACTCACCGTCATCAAGCACAAGCCCACCCAGACCATTAGCCAAGTGCAGGTCCGCACACACCGCCCGCAAAATGCCAGCCAAAGGTCAGTACACGCAGAACATCAGCCAAACTCCAGTTTCTAGTGGATGTCTGCCCCCACCTGGGTGCAGATGAGAATAAAAATATCACTGAAACAGCCGAAATGTGTGCCTAAAAAAAGGGAGCAACACTTCCCTATGGGGCTTCTGACTGGCATGCCCATAAACATATCCCTGGTGTCTAGTGGGCTTTCTACCCCCGCAGGGAGCAGATAGGGGGCTATGGCCCGATCTGCCTTTCAGGGGGCAGACAGCCTTTTTTGGGGGTGGGGGCATTCTCGGCAGCCCTCACCCCTACATATATAAAAAAAATAAAAAATCCCTGGTGCATAGTGGGCTTTCTGCCCCCAGGGGACACATAAGGGACTATTGCCCCTATCTGCCTCCCAGGGGAGACAGAAAGGCTGTGGCAATTGTTTTGGGGTGGTGGGGGCACTGGCATGCCCCCACCCCTATGTATATAAAAACAAATAATCCCTGGTGCCTAGTGCCCTCCCCGGGGGGCAGATCAGGGGCAATTGACCCATCTGCCTCCGGGGGGGCAGAAAGACTGTGGAATTATTTGGGGGGATGGTGGCATTGGCATGCCCATTTTGGGCAGCCCCCACCCCTATGTATATAAAAACAAATAATCCCTGGTTCCTAGTGGGCTCTATGCCCTCCCCGGGGGGCAGATCAGGGGCAATTGCCCCATCTGCCTCCGGGGGGGCAGAAAGACTGTGGATTTTTTTTGGGGGGTGGGGGCATTGGCATGCCCATTTTGGGCAGGCCCCACCCCTATACACATTAAAAAAATCCCTGGTGTCTAACGTACTTTCTGCCCCCTCTCGGGCAGATTGGGGCTATTCCCCCATCTGCCTCCTGGGGGCAGAAAGACTGTGGAATTTTGCGTGGGGGCATTGGCATGCCCATCTCGGGCAGGCACCACCCCTAAATAAAATAAAACAAATAATCCCTGGGATCTAGTGGGCTTTCTGCCCCCCTGGGTGGCAGAAAGACTTGATTTTTGCTGGAGGGGTGGTTGGGGGCATCTTAGGCAGCCCCCACCCCTACATCATATGAAAAAAAACTGGTTTTAGTGAGCTTTCTGTCCCCCTGGGGGTGTAGATTGGGGGCTACTGCCCCCATCTGCCCCCCGGGGGGGGTGGAAAGACTGTTGTTTTTCAAAATATGTTCGGGGGGAGCAAAGGCCCTTGCACAAGGGGCTGCTTCCCCCTCCCTGGTGCCTAGTTGCCTAGTGGATGGATCCCTGCTTGGGGATCACCCTCCTGGGGCGATCCCCAAGCACGGATCCACTAGGGAGAGGTACCATTGGAAAGGGGGGATTCTCCCCTTTCCAATGACACCTCTCCTGACTGTCTGCGTGCACGGGGGCTGAGATATCCCCTGAGCATCTAGAAAGTGAAACGTTTCGGTTTCTGTGTAATGACGTCAGCGCGACATGCGCTCTGATCGTTATTTCACATA
Organism: Triturus cristatus; assembly: GCF_964204655.1. Lineage (NCBI taxonomy): Eukaryota > Metazoa > Chordata > Amphibia > Caudata > Salamandridae > Triturus > Triturus cristatus. The sequence goes on along the minus strand of NC_140590.1, from coordinate 1,852,229,739 downwards.
AACCAAAGAGACAGCCCCGTGAGCTGGGGAGGCCTTTCCCAGCTCCCGAGGCTGTTCGTGGGAAAAGGGAATCCCTCTGGTGCCCGCGCCAGATGGATTCCCTGTGCCATGTGATCAGACGGCCGGGGGCAATCCGACGCACATGAGCACTGGTGCATTAGGGCAGGAAGGGGTTAATCTGCAGTGTTTTTTAAATAGAGAGGGACTGCTCCTTCTTGGGGCCCTGATAAGAAACCAGACAACAGCAGTGCATACCCCTCGGAGCCTTCCATACTCTGCAGTAATCACTGCAAAGAAGGCAAGGGGGCCGAGGGGTATGCACTGCAGTACATACCCCTCGGCACCATTACATACTCTGCAGTACATACCCCTCGGCACCCTTACATACTCTGCAGCAACCACTGCAAAGTAGGTAAGGGCGCTGAGGGGTGTGCACTGCAGTACAGACCCTTCAGCACCCTTACATACTCTGCAGCAATCACTGCAAAGTAGGTAAGTGTGCTGAGGGGTGTGCACTGCAGTACAGACCCCTCAGCACCCTTACATACTCTACAGCAATCACTGCAAAGTAGATAAGGGCACTGAGGGGTGTGCACTGCAGTGCATACCCCTCGGCGCCCTGCAACATACGGTTCAGTAATCACTGCAGAATATGTCAGGGCGCCAAGGAGCATGCCCTGCAGAATGATATGCAGTGGTTTCTAAAGTTTAGAAGCCATTCCATGCCACTTGGTGGCAGCATCCTTACATGCTCTACAGCAGAGTTCTTCAATCCGTGGGGCGTGCCCCCCCAGGGGGGCGCATCACCATCTCAGGGGGGTGCGAACTCGACCGCAATATCTAACCTTTCACTGTTACCAAATCCATGGGGCAGGACATGCCCATACTTTTGTAATTTCAAATGAAAGCTCCTTCCAGGAGCTGAAATGCTTCAGCTGCAGTGGGAGGCAGGGAGTCTCCTGTGCTGTGAAACCGAAAGCGAAACAGTTCAGCTCTGGGAATTAACTGTGCCGGGATGGTCATCTTTTCACAGAAAGGAAGGAAAGTGTCTCTTTAAACTGTGTAAGTATGGGCATGCCATACACGCAGGGTTTTCTTTCAAAATGAATAAAGTACACATTTACTGTAGCCATTTTCATGTTTGTTTAATACATTGTGCTCAAAGAGCACACTTTTAAAACAGATCTTCTTGATATTAGGCTGAAAACAAATCGCTTAGGGGACAAATGAAGGGCAGTTGGCTCATGCTACTGTGGGGTTTGGCAGCTGATGTTGCCTCACATGAGAGAGTGTAATCAATTAAGCAACTACAATTTTATTTGTATTAAGTGAATGGAATTCGAGTGGAAATGATGCTGGGAGCCTCAGGAGGCAAAGAAAAGAAAGTGAGAATTATGAAGAAGGCCATTATACTTGTCAGTGACAAGGTTGACATCCTTTGAGCATGCGGCCCGGAACATAAATATTCGATTTTTTTTTTATCATTTACATGTACAGATTGTGCCATGCTCATTTTGTGCCAGTAGCAAATGGGCAGCTATGTGAATTGCAAGCGTGGCTAGTTTGCACAATTTGCAGCTGTCGCATTTTGCTCACAAAGAAATGCTTTATCGTGATCCCGCTACAACGTGCTTGAAAAGTAGGGTTTCTCAAGTCTTGCGGAAAGGCAAAAGAGAGCGTTTGATGATGGGAAATTTCAACAGCCTTTCTATGCCTGTGTTGAACGGAAGGATTTCTAGCAATGTACGCAACTCACGCCTTATATTTATTTCTTACATTAGCACCTCTGTAAAGCGCTACTTGTTGCCTGACTGAATAATGTCTGCACTTTGTGTGGCAAACAAGTATATAGTCATGCAACCAGAAGCTTTAAGGTAATGAACACAAATGACATGATTAATGCTGCAGTGCAAAGGCGGCAGTGGCGAATGGGCCAAGGGTCGTTCTGGGGCAAAGGGCGATCTTACGAACAGTGTTTCCAACCAGTCCATACCTGAGCTGACTCCACATGTGGGCAGTGCTTCCTTTATATCGGAGCTGGCAGGTGGTGGCCCCTGGTACTCATTTTTAGGGACCAAGAATTATTTTTCATCATCCAACTTTGACCAAGAGCAAGAGAGAGCAAAGCAGGATAGGGGGAAAGAAAAAGGACAAGAACGATGTGAAAACAGAGACAAAGGAATAAAGCAGAGATGAAAACCAACCTGCAAGAATGAGACAGAGGCAGGGTAAACAGGGTGGAGTAAGAAGGAGGCGTGTGCTGGTTTGTTCAAGACTCAGCGGTCCTGGTATAGAGCCGTCCTGCAAGAGCCAGTGCTGGCAGAAGTGACGTAATAACAGCTTTGGCACCTGTACTTTTTAATTATTATTAATTAAGCGCTGCCATAAACCCTTTCAGCCTCTAACAGTCTTTTCCACTCTCTGCCTAGACCCACTCCCGGGAGGCGCACACGTCAGTCGTGGCTGGTGCAGGCAAGCACGGTAGGGCAGTGGAGTGGGGCAGTGGGACCGAATAGGTTTTACTTATTTATTTAATATGACCTATTCCATCGTCTGCTGACTTTCATGTGGCCACCTCACTGCTCTTACCAGCGCCGGTCGCCGCTGTAGTTACATGCATTGCAATGCTGCCAGTTCAACGTGCAGCTGCACCAAGATCCATTTGATCAGTACAAAGTCTGTCACAATATTGCTCTGAAGTTAAATAGGCAACATCATTCACTTTTTTATTTTTTAAACATAAGCCTGACATGTGTCCTAAACCCCCACTCAGGGCGCAAGTCCTAAAAAAAAACAAGTGGGGGGCTAATTAGCATACGCAATGCGCATTAGTGTCACAGGACATCACAGGACATCACAGGAAGGGATGTCAGCACCCTGTGAGAGCCTTCTTTTTCAAATAAATGTGCTAGGCTTTCTTTACTTGCTTACTATGGAAGGAAAGGTATTTACCAGACTTGAGGGTAATTACATCGGAGGTGAATGGGCTGCTCCAGATAGCACTGTCCCATTAAGACTCAACTGCGTAAGTAAAACCCTAGTAAAAATATTTTGTGCACATTTTAGCTTGGAAAATTTTGATTTGAACTGGTTAATAAGCCTCTGTCATTTAACCACACCCACTGCAGTTTACTAAACACTCTTAGTGTGTTTAACATTATTTGCCGGATATGGCCTGGGATATGTGGATGGCATTTCATTATGTAGAGTACCAGATTCCAGAAATTTCTGTCAGGTGGTGGTGGGGGCGGGGGGGGGGGGGGGGGGGCACACATCTAAAAAAATTGAGCTGGGGAGCTCAACCTAAAAAAGATTGAACACCCCTGCTCTACAGTATGATCAATGCAGACTATGTAAGGGAGCAGATTGGCGTTTGGCTGCACTATTTTCATAGCGTTCAATGCATCCGTGCATCCAGTTTTGGATACGAGGGGCATTTTGCACTAAGAAAAAAGCACCAAGTGCCCACTCCGCCCTGCCACAGAATTCCACGGAACCTCACAAAATTTTAATGTCATTCTGCAGAATCAAACTGCGCCAATTTCATCCACTCCTATTAAACAGTTCTTTGCCTCCCACTCCTAGCTAGGCCCCAGTTCAGCATTCATTTACTGCTGTAGGTTTGTGAAAGTTCAAAGACCGATGTATGTATGTTAAACTTCCAACTTGAACACATCATGTCATGGTTGGTCTGTTCCACAAATTGATTCTCAGTTATTTGTTGCCTTGTAAACTCTGCCTGTTTGCTTCTTCTCTCATCCATGTTGCAAATGTGCATTTTTACTTTGAATAAGGGCTGTTTGCAGAATCCTGCTCGCTCCCCCGTGACCCAAGGATCTCAGTTTTGTGCACAGGTAACTAAATCCACCCCTTCCACAAAAAACAATGATTTCCAAACGTTTGAAAGGATGGCTTTTATTTAGCAATAAGACCTCGAACTGTGGCTAGGTTACATTTGCGCAAAATCAATATTTGTGTATATAGAAGGTAAGACAGGGAAGTGCTCCAGGCAACAGAAAGGGAAACAGCCACCAATATCCCAATAATCCTCCGTTACAGTAGGTAACAAAAGATAAATGCAAAAACAATGAATCGTTTCCCAGCAAGAACAAATCAGTATTCAAAATAAAAGTATCCGTATTTCAAAAGCAAAGTCCCATCCATATGTGTAAGAGAATGTTCTTCTCTATTGTCTTAGTTGTCAGGATCTCCCCTCATGAATTTGACATGGTAGATCATGTTTACAGGAAGACCAAAGATGTTTGCAGCCAACACGTGTTTCGTCTTAGGGTAAATGGCCCAAACGACTTCCTCAGGGCATAAAGTATCCGTGTTCTCCTTAATAGCGTGAATTGCAAGTAGTAACCGTCCCAAATAAGGTAAATACTTCGGTCAATGTCCCTCAAGGGTAATTTTAAAGCAAATATCTCGAAGATGACTCGAAGGAGTTTATCCCGGTCAGCAAATGAAGTCAGTGAAGCAGTAAACAGTCTAATGTATGGAGAGTACTCCAATCGTGTTCTGAAATCAGGTGGAAGGCTTACTTCCACGCTATTAAGCAGAGTACAGATTCTTTATGCCCTGAGGAAGTCGTTTGGGCCATTTACCCTAAGACGAAACACGTGTTGGCTGCAAACATCTTTGGTGTGCCTGTAAACATGATCTACCATGTCAAATTCATGAGGGGAGATCCTGACAACTAAGACAATAGAGAAGAACATTCTCTTACACATATGGATGGGACTTTGCTTTTGAAATACCGATACTTTTATTTTGAATACTGATTTGTTCCTGCTCGGGAACGATTCATTGTTTTTGGCTTTTATTTAGCAGCCCCAGTCTCTAGATGTTGAAGAGCTGTTGTCTTTGGTAGAGAAGTAGCTTTTTTATTTATAGTTCTGGGAATTTGAGAGCGCTGGATATGGCACTGTTACAGTTTGCCAAGTTGTTACCCCGTCTAGGTATGGCTGTCTTTGTTCTTTGCCCTTCTCACACCTACCTTCCTCTGCGATGCTGCAGAGTTTGCGATGTACTGTATCATAAAACAATAACTCAGGGCAATTTTGCTTTTATGATGCTCGTAGGTGTAGGGGACTGATGTAATTCAGAGCTATGCAATGTGTAAGAAGAAAGTTTATGTGTGCTTACAAAGGGCTCGGTCCCTCAGGATATAGTTACAATGAGTGGGCGAGCCCAATAGGTCACTGTTACTATAAACAAGTAGGTCACGTAGGCCTTCTTCAGGGCACGGTGTTGGAGGTGTAACACGTCTGAGATGTGCAAAGTTCTCACAAGTGAGTGTAGTCTAATATAGATTCTGATTACTGGCCGTAGTTTGTGGTGTCTTTCACTGTTTCTACATCTCCACACTGGGTAGTATTTCCATGCAAACTAGCAATATTTCCTAGCCACAGCAAAACTTCATGGCAGTGCCAGCTGAAACAGGAATTGCCTGTGCCTTTTTCTTGTAAGTTACCTTTACCTCCATTTCCTTCTCATCCTTAGACACTGGTGAACTTACCAATATTTTAATATGCAGATGATACCTGTTACGTTGACATGTATGGTTCATTGTGTGTGTGGGTATTCTGCTGGTACTGGTTCCAGGCTGAGGTGTCCTTAGGCTGCGCTGGTGAATGTGAGAGTGGTTTAGATATGATTATGCCAACAACAAGAACACGACAGGTGTCGGCTGCTCAATGTGGACGTGACAATCATTTGAGAGTTAATTATTAACATTATTGCAGAGCACCAAACAATTACTTACGATCGCATTCCTGAATGCCGGGGTTGTGATTATCTTTTTTTTTCGCTATCCTACACTTGCTTTGACTTTACTTTATTCTTTCGGGTTCTTTTTCCATCCCCTTTTCTGTATTCATCAATGTTTTACCATCTCTCGTTCTCCTTCAGTCCTTGGGTAAAGTAAGTTTTACACTGACAAAGGGCACCGTTGCTTTATGTGTAGCTTACGGAGGTGTGACTCTTCTGCCTACATCATGAGTACAGGTGAATACACTTTTTGCCCCTTGGCTTCATAATCCACTTAACAATCTCTGCAAGCATGCTGGATGGTTTCCAAACATGGCAAGGAAGGAACTCCCTTCATGCCCCATGTATTGTCCACTGATCTGTCTGACACGTTTCAGCACTGTTTTCTGCTGTTACTAAGGTCTTACTCTGGTCGATGTAATTACCTCATAACTTTGGATGCTTTTAATTCAACTCTTCAGTTCTAAGTAAATACTTTTTCCGCAATGGTGAAAGTTTGAGGTGGTGTAGCTATGATTCAAACAAATCTGCATGCTGCACACAGGGCTCTGCAGTAGTAGACTTTTAATTCAAACAGCTAAATGATTAATCGCCACCCTGCTCAACAGTTTACTTTATATACTTAAACCGTTTCTTTCCTGATATCGACCATGTGATTCTTGGATTCTTTTACTACTTTTTTTAGGATATTTTAAAGTGTGGGCTTAAAGCTGAAGGAGTCGTGCGCACAGAGTTTGCACGGGCAATATATGTATGCTGGGAAAGTACTGGCTGCCCATGTACTTAAGAACACTGGCTACATCAGTGTCAGCAGAAACACCCTCTAAGAAAGTCCCTCAAAAAATGCGCAAGAGTAATTTTGAGTGTGTATATTTGTGTTAATGTAAAGAACTGTGCTGCAGATTCTCTCTTACTTATAAACTCTTGTCCGATACTTTCAAAGACTATGTTGACGATGGTGGGAATGAGATGCCAGAGCAACTGCAACCTGTTTTGAGGGCAATAAAGACACTACCAGTGACGTCAAGCAACTGAGAAACAGCTTTCCGGTCCATGAACTTGATAATGTTTCCCATACATAACTGTCTGGGTATCACACAACTTTCTTCACTAAAGTTCATAGATCTAATGGGCCCTCCTCTTCCCCTCTGGACTCTCTGGTCATGTGTCAACAGATGGTTGACTGATCATCGACGTGCAGGTGAAACTCAGTCTCGGAAGGTGGATCCTACGGCTCACCACAACAAAAGATATTCAGATGCACGGGGACTTTTTAAAGTGATTTTGTTACCTACATGTTAGGGATTCAGTGAAGTAAAAAGTCTCCCTAAATACACATTTCTTTTGGTTAAACATCCTGTGGCAACATATCATGGTCCATAATGTCTGAATTATTTATATGGGCAGAATATCCAGTTATAACCGTATCTTTCATAGCAAATCTCTTTTGCCATGTTTAGAATTCCAAATGTAGTATGCAACTTGCATTTTGATAATGGTCAAAGCGTGCCAAAATTGTCAATGTATATAATGATGGTATGTTAGGTAGGTTAATACATTTCAGAGTTTTGAAATTCACAATTTCCGTTTCTATCATTTTAATGTAATGTGCTTTGGACTTGGTGCCAAGTTTAGTATGCGAGCCTGTAGAACGTAGTTGCTTGTCTAATGCAGTTAATCAGACACCAAACTCCATCCACATTTGCACTGTTAGTTGTTAGTTCCTTCAAACAGGGCAATCAAGTCACAAGTTGAGTACTGATCAGTCTTCATTTGGTAAATCTTGTAATGCTCTCAAATGAACGCACAAAAGACCCGCTAATCATATGTGTGAGGAGGTAAGATCTGATGTTGCTTCCTGTGAGATCACTTCCTGTGAGGTCACTTCCTGTGAGGTCATGGGTTGTGATGCCACCTCCTGTGATGCCGTGTGCGATCACCTGCCTCAATGTCACACGTCAGGATATCACGTGCATACTGCCTGACTTGGTTGGTCCCCCACTTGGTTCTTTTTGGACTTGAGCCCTGTTCCAGGGAAGTTTTAGACCTTCCGAGCTGGGTCCCCACTCAGGGCACCGACCTCTAGAGGTGGGACCACACTTAGGGCATAGACCTTCAGAGCTGGGACCCACACGGACCTTCATAGCTGGGAGCCCACTCAGGGCATGGACCTTCAGAGCTGGACCCCACTCAGGGTACGGACCTTCAGAGCTGGGAGCCAACTCAGGGCATGGACCTTCAGAGCTGGGACCCACACGGACCTTCAGAGCTGGGAGCCCACTCAGGGCATGGACCTTCAGAGCTGGGACCCACACGGACCTTCAGAGCTGGGAGCCCACTCAAGGCATGGACCTTCAGAACTGGGAATCTACTCAGGGCACCGACCTTCAGAGGTGGGACCACACTCAGGGCACAGACCTTCAGAGCTGGGACCCACACGGATCTTCAGAGCTGGGAGCCCACTCAGGGCGCCGACCTTCAGAGGTGGGACCACACTCAGGGCATAGACCTTCAGAGCTGGGACCCACACAGACCTTCAGAGCTGGGAGCCCACTCAGGGCACGGACCTTCAGAGCTGGGACATCTCTAAGGGCACAAACCTTAAGAGCTGGGACCCCACTCAGGGCGCGGATCTTCAGAGCTGGGACCGCACTCAGGGCACGGACCTTCAGAGCTGGGACCGCACTCAGGGTGCGGACCTTCAGAGCTGGGACCGCACTCAGGGTGCGGACCTTCAGAGCTGGGACCCCACTCAGGGCACGGACCTTCAGAGCTGGGAGCCCACTCAGGGCACGGACCTTCAGAGCTGGGACATCTCTAAGGGCGCGAACCTTTAGAGCTGGGACCCCACTCAGGGCGCGGACCTTCAGAGCTGGAACCGCACTCAGGGCGCGGACCTTCAGAGCTGGGACCCACACGGACCTTCAGAGCTGGGACCTCACTCAGGGCGCGGACCTTCAGAGCTGGGACCGCACTCAGGTTGCAGACCTTCAGAGCTGGGACTGACTCAGGGTGCGGACCTTCAGAGCTGGGACTGACTCAGGGCAGGGACCTTCAAAGCTGGGACTGACTCAGGGCGCAGACCTTCAGAGCTGGGACTGACTCAGGGCGCGGACCTTCAGAGCTGGGACTGACTCAGGGCGTGGACCTTCAGAGCTGGGACATCTCTAAGGGCACGAACCTTTAGAGCTGGGACCCCACTCAGGGCGCAGACCTCCAGAGCTGGGACCGCACTCAGGGCGCGGACCTTCAGAGCTGGGACATCTCTAAGGGCACGAACCTTTAGAGCTGGGACCCCACTCAGGGCGCAGACCTTCAGAGCTGGGACCCACACGGACCTTCAGAGCTGGGACCCCGCTCAGGGCACGGACCTTCAGAGCTGGGACTGACTCAGGGCACAGACCTGCAGAGCTGGGACCCCACTCTGGGTGCGGATCTTCAGAGCTGGGACCGCACTCAGGGCGCGGACCTTCAGAGGTGGAACCACACTCAGGGCGCGGACCTTCAGAGCTAGGAACACACTCAGGGCGCAGACCTTCAGAGGTGGGACCACACTCAGGGCATAGACCTTCAGAGCTGGGACCCACACGGATCTTCAGAGCTGGGAGCCCACTCAGGGCGCCGACCTTCAGAGGTGGGACCACACTCAGAGCATAGACCTTCAGAGCTGGGACCCACACGGACCTTCAGAGCTGGGAGCCCACTCAGGGCACGGACCTTCAGAGCTGGGACATCTCTAAGGGCACAAAACTTAAGAGCTGGGACCCCACTCAGGGCGCGGACCTTCAGAGCTGGGACCGCACTCAGGGCACGGACCTTCAGAACTGGGACCGCACTCAGGGCGCGGACCTTCAGAGCTGGGACCACACTCAGGGCACGGACCTTCAGAGCTGGGACCGCATTCAGGGCACGGATCTTCAGAGCTGGGACCCCACTCAGGGCACGGACCTTCAGAGCTGGGAGCCCACTCAGGGCACGGACCTTCAGAGCTGGGACACCTCTAAGGGCGCAAACCTTTAGAGCTGGGACCCCACTCAGGGCATGGACCTTCAGAGCTGGGAGCCCACTCAGGGCGCGGACCTTCAGAGCTGGGACCGCACTCAGGGCACGGACCTTCAGAGTTGGGACCGCACTCAGGGCGCGGACCTTCAGAGATGGGACCCCACTCAGGGCACGGACCTTCAGAGCTGGGAGCCCACTCAGGGCACGGACCTTCAGAGCTGGGACATCTCTAAGGGCGCAAACCTTTAGAGCTGGGACCCCACTCAGGGCGCGGACCTTCAGAGCTGGAACCGCACTCAGGGCGCGGACCTTCAGAGCTGGGACCCACACGGACCTTCAGAGCTGGGACCCCACTCAGGGCGCGGACCTTCAGAGCTGGGACCGCACTCAGGTTGCGGACCTTCAGAGATGGGACTGACTCAGGGTGCGGACCTTCAGAGCTGGGACTGACTCAGGGAAGGGACCTTCAAAGCTGGGACTGACTCAGGGCGTAGACCTTCAGAGCTGGGACTGACTCAGGGCGCGGACCTTCAGAGCTGGGACTGACTCAGGGTGTGGACCTTCAGAGCTGGGACATCTCTAAGGGCACGAACCTTTAGAGCTGGGACCCCACTCAGGGCGCAGACCTTCAGAGCTGGGACCGCACTCAGGGAGCAGACCTTCAGAGCTGGGACATCTCTAAGGGCACGAACCTTTAGAGCTGGGACCCCACTCAGGGCGCAGACCTTCAGAGCTGGGACCCACACGGACCTTCAGAGCTGGGACCCCACTCAGGACACGGACCTTCAGAGCTGGGAGCCCACTCAGGGCACGGACCTTCAGAGCTGGGACATCTCTAAGGGCACAAACCTTAAGAGCTGGGACCCCACTCAGGGCGCGGACCTTCAGAGCTGGGACCGCACTCAGGGCACGGACCTTCAGAGCTGGGACCGCACTCAGGGCGCGGACCTTCAGAGCTGGGACCCCACTCAGGGCACGGACCTTCAGAGCTGGGAGCCCACTCAGGGCACGGACCTTCAGAGCTGGGACATCTCTAAGGGCGCGAACCTTTAGAGCTGGGACCCCACTCAGGGCATGGACCTTCAGAGCTGGGAGCCCACTCAGGGCGTGGACCTTCAGAGCTGGGACTGCACTCATGGCACAGACCTTCAGAGTTGGAACCGCACTCAGGGCGCGGACCTTCAGAGATGGGACCCCACTCAGGGCACGGACCTTCAGAGCTGGGAGCCCACTCAGGGCACGGACCTTCAGAGCTGGGACATCTCTAAGGGCGCGAATCTTTAGAGCTGGGACCCCACTCAGGGCGCGGACCTTCAGAGCTGGAACCGCACTCAGGGCGCGGACCTTCAGAGCTGGGACCCACACGGACCTTCAGAGCTGGGACCCCACTCAGGGCGCGGACCTTCAGAGCTGGGACCGCACTCAGGTTGCGGACCTTCAGAGCTGGGACTGACTCAGGGTGCGGACCTTCAGAGCTGGGACTGACTCAGGGCAGGGACCTTCAAAGCTGGGACCCCACTCAGGGCGCGGACCTCCAGAGCTGGGACCGCACTCAAGGCGCGGACCTTCAGAGCTGGGACATCTCTAAGGGCACGAACCTTTAGAGCTGGGACCCCACTCAGGGCGCAGACCTTCAGAACTGGGACCCACACGGACCTTCAGAGCTGGGACCCCACTCAGGGCGCGGACCTTCAGAGCTGGGACTGACTCAGGGCATGGACCTGCAGAGCTGGGACCCCACTCTGGGTGCAGACCTTCAGAGGTGGAACCACACTCAGGGCGCGGACCTTCAGAGCTAGGAACACACTCAGGGCGCAGACCTTCAGATCTGAGACCGCACTCAGGGCGTGGACCTTCAGAGCTGGGACTGCACTCAGGGCGCGGACCTTCAGAGCAGAGACCGCACTCAGGGCGCGGACCTTCAGAGGTCGGACCGCACTCAGGGCGCGGACCTTCAGAGCTGGGACCGCACTCAGGGTGCGGACCTTCAGAGCTGAGACCGCACTCAGGGCGCGGACCTTCAGAGGTGGGACCGCACTCAGGGCGCAGACCTTCAGAGCTGAGACCGCACTCAGGGCGCGGACCTTCAGAGGTGGGACTGACTCAGGGAGCGGACCTTCAGAGGTGAAACCACACTCAGGGCGCGGACCTTCAGAGGTGGGACTGACTCAGGGCACGGACCTTCAGAGGTGGGACTGACTCAGGGCGCAGACCTTCAGAGGTGGGACCGCACTCAGGGCGCGGACCTTCAGAGCTGGGACCGCACTCAGGGCGCGGACCTTCAGAGCTGAGACCGCACTCAGGGCGCGGACCTTCAGAGGTGGGACTGACTCAGGGCGCGGACCTTCAGAGCTGAGACCGCACTCAGGGCGCGGACCTTCAGAGGTGGGACCCCACTCTGGGTGCGGACCTTCAGAGGTGGGACCGCACTCAGGGCGCGAACCTTCAGAGGTGGGTGCATGGGTCCAGCTGGGCACAAGACACATGCAAGGGTTTCCCTTAGAGGTACTTCACAGCTTCTTGTAGTAAAAGTAGATTCTGGTAGTAATGACAGATTCGTTGGTCCTCTGAAGGCGGCTGTTCATCTGGCAGCCCGGTGGAGTCCGGCTGAGGGCATTTGTCTGAATTTTACGGGTTGATGTTGCTGTGTGCTTTATTTTCTTGTGATCACATTGCTTCGATTGCGTCATGAGCATTCCCCCCCCCCCCCCTCCCTCCCTCCTTTGAGGAAGAGTCCAATGTGTCAGACGCATCTCCAGGCCTCCTGGCCTTGGCACACCCTTGCACATTAGTGCTCAGCTGAAGGTGCGAGGGTACAAGGGGCGCAGGGAGGGGGGCTCAGTGACTATAAACAGGTCAGGTGCAATACCTGCTCACTGGGAAGGTGGATAGGACACATCCTGGCTACAGGCTCGCGAAAGAACAGCCAGCCATTGGTGCAAGCGTCCAGCGCCCACTGGGCAATAGGTGAACATGCCAGCTAAAAACACAACTTCACAAGAGGCCCTAAGCATCAGCGTTTGTTGGACAGGCCACACAGAGGGCTTGCTCCCTCCCCGCACGACAGGGCCCGAGCTCCGGCCCACCAGGCATACCCCCGCGACAAGCACCTGTACCCCGTCTCCCGACGGATCTTCTGCCCTCGGACCACTACTCATCACGGGGTCCAGCCCCACCGGCTTCCCCGGCCGGGTCAAGCCTCCATCTTGGGCCCTGCACCACGCGGCCGCGTGGCCTCACCCCGACCCCAACCCCGGGCCTGGCCGGCCCCGACATCCCGGCACCACCATCCACCCAGGAGGTGAGCGGATCACTTGGCAGGTCAATGGGAGAACGAGGTGTCAAAGGCTCTCCCTCGCCAGGTGCCGATCGCCCCCAGCTCCCCCAGGCACTGGCTCCACCCCCTGCTGGGTGTCTGGACACCTTCATCCCGGACCCTCCGACCCCCAAGTGCGAGGGTCCGGACATCAAAGGGCACCAGCCCTATAACTGGGGCAGCTCCGGAGCAGGAAGGCAGTTGTATCCTGGAGTCGAGAGACACCGAGTGAACTCAGCCTTGACGGTCTACTGGCGCTGCCGTAGCCCGCTCTTGTGACCCATCGTTCTGCCTGCTGGCGCTGCCGCGGCCTTCTGCAACCTCCATCCTCACCGGGACCTGCTGGCGCTGCCGCGGACCGTACATCGACCATCTTCCTGGGACCTGCTGGCGCTGCCGCGGCCCGTTGTAACGACCATCTTCACCGGGACCTGCTGGCGCTGCCGCGGACCGTACATCGACCATCTTCCTGGGACCTGCTGGCGCTGCCGCGGCCCGTTGTAACAACCATCTTCACCGGGACCTGCTGGCGCTGCCGCGGACCGTACATCGACCATCTTCCTGGGACCTGCTGGCGCTGCCGCGGCCCGTTGTAACGACCATCATCACCGGGACCTGCTGGCGCTGCCGCGGCCCGTACCACCTAACCACCAAGCTCGAGGATTGTGAGCTCATCATCTCATCCGAACTACCTGACTGGTAAACAGACTGTCCCGCTACCCCCTTTCCTACCTTGCGAGACTCGAATCGAGGGGACCCCTGAGTCCAGACCTCCTTGTACCATTCAACCGTACCTTAAGAAGTGCTTATAAAGAACACTGAACCTTATCCGTGTGTGGTATCTGTCTGTGGGGGGGAAGTTACTTGTCTGTACGATCGCTGGAGACGGTTCTCCCCGGAGACCTCTCCTCCTGACCCCGGCCGACCCTCCCGGTCCGTCTACCTTTTCTAACATTGGTGGCCAGCGGCGCGATCCGAATCAACGCGTAATCGTACAGAGAGTAGCTCACCCCACGACAAAAACACGATGTCGACCAAAGATAGCAGCCCCACCGAGAAATTCCAAATGGAGAAATTAGAAGAATACAACCACCGCGAACTGAGACAATTTTGCATAGAACTTGGCATTGCTACCACCGGCCTAAGTACCAAGGATGATCTAAAGCGCGCCCTTGAGTCATGGACAGAAACTGGGGTCGCAGGATCCTCCGACCAAAGCAGCGTCACACCAGACCAAAACAGCATCACACCAGAGGGGAACGCCACGGCTCCCGAGGAGCGGGGAACGGGCCTCTCACAGGAGGAGATCCGAGAAAGAGACAGAATCAGATTACACGAGTTGGAGATGGCACGACTCAAGATGGATGGGGAACTCAAGTTAGCTGAACAGAAACTCAACCTCGAGCACATGCGGCTCCGAGATGAACGAGAAGAGAAGCAGAGACAGAGAGAGCTGGAGGAGAAAAAAATAACGCTCGAGCACGAGCGCCGACTAGCGGAGATAGAACTGCGAAAACAGAATAAGGAACTGAGGGTGCCTGAGCGACCACACACCCCGGGGCCAATTGAGAAAAAAGTCCATATCCCCAAGGATGTTGTCCGCGAATATGTCCGAGAAGACGACATACAGCAATGGTTTAAAGCCTATGAGATCGCCATGACCTCCCACCGGATCGACCGGAGTGATTGGGGAGCCGGACTTTGGGGGAGGTTTATCAACGAGGGTCGCGATGCCCTACTGCAGCTCCCAGATCACCAAATGTCGTCCTACGACCACATGAAGGCTGCCCTCCTCACCCGCTACGGCCTCACACCCGAGATGTACCGCCAGAGGTTCAGAGATTGCACCCGGATCCCAGGTACAACTTGGGTAGAATACGTGAACTATTTCAGCCGTGCCTTCGAGGGTTGGATCAAGGGGAGTCAGGTCACCACCTACGAACAACTCTTCAACCTTATGGTATGGGAGCACCTGTCAAACAACTGTTTCGTCGAGCTCAGGCAGCACCTCCTCGACAGTAAGCTGACTGACCCCCGGCAGCTCGCCGCCGAAGCTGACCGATGGGAAAGCACCCGAGTGGGCCGGAGAGGGCCACACGACCAGAACAGAAGCAGCCAAGGCCAGCACCGTCCTCGGGGAGGAGGAGGGGGCCAGGGTCGAGGGAGAGACGCCTTGCCAGCAACACCCGTGGCCAGCACCCCGCCTCCGGCCGGCCGGGGCAACCCCCCGTTGCGGCCCGGGTTCCGAGCCAACGTCACGTGCCACCGGTGCCAGCGACTAGGCCACTACGCCAATGACCCGAGCTGCCCGCTAAACCAAACACCCAAGCCCCGCCAGGTAGCGGCCGCCGCCCTGGGGGAAGAGCGATTATCGGAGGAACCCGAAGAGTATGAGCCGGCCCAGCAAGGGTGGGAACCGGCCGCCATGGTCCTGGCGTGCTTAGGGGGAAGAGACATGGTCCCGCGGGCTCCCCTACCCGCCAACACCAGGAAATACGGTCAGTGGGTGACCATTAATGGACAGAGGGCCGAGGCCCTGCGTGACACCGGCGCCAGTGTGACGGCCGTCCGCTGTCACCTGGTGAAGCCCGAGCAGATCCTGCCGAACATTCTCTGCCCCGTCCGCTCGGCAGATAACTCTGAGAGTATGTGTAAAATGGCCTGCGTCCCATTCGAATGGGGAGGGGTCTCCGGCCTGCTGAAAGTGACGGTCCGGGACGATGCCCCCGTGGACTGCCTCCTGGGGAATGATCTCGAGAGTTCCCCGTGGGCCACCGTCGAGAGAAGAGAGCACCTGGGGATGCTGGGCCTCCCGGACTGGGCCTGCATAACCACCCGGTCCATGGCCGCCCGTGCCGCCCCCCGATCAGAAGAACCCGAATGGCCAGCACCTCCGCCCCCGGTCGCCCCAGTAGAGGGCAACGGCGAGGCCGGCCTACCGGACCCGACGACCGAAGAGGACGCGCAACCCCAGGACCTTCCGGATCTGGCTCAGTGGCGTCAGGAAGGGGGGCCCACCCAAGAACAGTTCCGCCAGGAACAAAAGACCTGTCCCTCCCTCGAGGGACTCCGCCAACAAGCCAGCGCCCAAAACGCAGGGGACGCCACCGGAACTCACTGGGTCTACTGGGATAACGACCTGCTCTACAGCGAGCAAAGAATCGCCGAGCTGGGGGCCGGTCGAGTTCTGGTGGTACCCCTCCGCTTCTGAGACTTTCTGCTCAACTTAGCCCACGATGTCCCCCTGGCTGGACACCTGGGCCAGGACAAAACGTACAGTCGCCTAGTGACTCACTTTTTCTGGCCAAAAATGAGGAATGACGTCCTGAACCACTGCCGATCTTGCCCCACATGCCAAGCCAGCGGGAAGAGTGGTCGGAAGCTGAAAGCCCCTCTGCAACCCTTCCCTGTGGTCACCACCCCGTTCGAGAGGGTGGGGATAGACATTGTGGGGCCTCTGGACCCCCGCACGGCACAAGGACACAGGTTCATCTTAGTGCTAGTGGACCATGCCACCCGCTACCCCGAGGCGGTGCCCCTACGGACCGTGACAGCTCCGGTGGTTGGCCGGGCCCTAATGGGGATCTTCTCCCGGGTAGGCTTCCCCAGAGAAGTCGTCAGCGACCGAGGCACAAATTTCATATCCAAATACATGAAGTCCCTCTGGCAACAATGCGGGGTCACCTACAGATTCACGACCCCCTATCACCCCCAAGGGAACGGACTAGTGGAGCGTTTTAACCGCACTCTCAAGGGGATGATTGGGGGATTGGAAGAGCCCCTCCGTCGCCAGTGGGATGTACTACTCCCGTGCCTCCTCTTCGCCTACCGGGAAGTTCCCCAGAAGTCCCTCGGTTTTAGCCCTTTCGAACTCCTGTACGGGCACCCTGTGCGAGGGCCCCTCAGCCTAGTCAAGGAAGGTTGGGAGATGGCCCCCCTAACAACCCCTCCAGACGTCTTCAAATACATCCTGGCCCTACGAAACCAGACCCGGCGCTTCAGGGAGATGGCCAAGGCGAACCTCGAGGCCAGCCAGGAGGACATGAAGAGGTGGTATGATCACAACGCCTCCTCCGTTGAATTCGAGCCTGGTCAGCAGGTATGGGTGATGTCCCCCACCGAACCATGTGCCTTGCAAGATAAGTGGACAGGGCCCTTCAGAGTGGTCGAGCGCAAAAGCCCCGTCACTTACCTCATCGACATGGGGACCTCCCGGAACCCCCTTCGGGTCCTCCACACCAACCGACTCAAACCACACTTTGTGCGCTCAGAACTCAGCCTCCTGATGGCTACGGACAGTGGGGCAGAGGAAGACTCCGAACCCCTCCCGGATCTTCTGAAGACTCAGGAGAATGACGGCTCCGTGGACGGGGTCCGGCTCTCTGACGCCCTCACTTCGGAGCAACGCCAGGACTGCCGGAACCTCCTGCTGCAGTTCGCTGCCCTGTTCTCCCTCACCCCCGGGGTCACCCCTTGGTGTTTGCACGACGTAGACACCGGGGACAGTCCCCCTGTCCGACACCGGGCCTACCGCGTACCAGATCGGGTACGGGCCTGCATACAAGAGGAAGTGGCCAAGATGCTCACGATCGGGGTCATCGAGCCCTCGGACAGTCCCTGGGCCAGTCCGGTTGTATTGGTTCCCAAAGCCGCTGCCCCCGGCACCGCGCCTGAACTGAGATTCTGCGTCGACTACCGGGGCTTGAACGCTGTCACCCGGACCGACGCTCATCCCATCCCCCGAGCAGACGAGCTGATCGACCGGCTGGGGGCCGCCCGCTACCTTAGTATCTTTGACCTAACAGCGGGCTACTGGCAGATCGGCCTCACACCCAGGGCTCAGGAGCGGTCAGCCTTCTCTACCCCCGATGGCCACTATCAATTCAAGGTCATGCCCTTTGGCATGAAGAATGCCCCCGCCACGTTTCAACGCCTTGTGAACCAGGTCTTGGCGGGGCTCGAAGAGTTCAGCGCTGCCTACCTGGACGATATCGCTGTATACAGCCGCCACTGGTCCGACCACCTCCGTCACCTCCAAGAGGTCCTACAAGCCCTCCAGCGGGCCGGCCTCACCATTAAGGCCGGCAAGTGCCAAATTGGCCAAGGGTCTGTGACCTACCTTGGGCACCAAGTGGGGAGCGGGCTGGTGGCCCCCCTACAACTTAAGATTGCGGCCATCCAGTCCTGGCAGCCCCCCGTCACCCAGACCGAGGTCCGAGCCTTCTTGGGGCTCACCGGCTACTACAGGCGGTTCGTGAAGGACTATGGCAGCATCGTGGGGCCCCTCACGGGTCTCACGTCCAAGAACCAACCGAAGCGGATTGACTGGACTCCTGATTGTCAAGCGGCCTTCGAGAAGCTGAAGGCCGCCCTGTGCACCGCCCCTGTGCTCCAGGCCCCCGATTACAGTCGGGAATTTGTGGTGCAGACCGACGCCTCCGACCACGGCATCGGGGCCGTCCTCTCTCAGTTGAACCCCGAAGGTCATGACCAGCCGGTGGCCTTCATCAGTCGACGTCTCCTGGCCCGAGAACAGCGTTGGAGCACCATCGAGAGGGAGGCCTTTGCAGTAGTGTGGGCCCTCAAAAAGCTCCGACCCTATCTCTTCGGTACCCACTTCCGGGTACAAACCGACCATCGACCCCTGCAATGGCTGATGCAGATGCGGGGGGAGAACCCAAAACTCTTGCGCTGGTCCATTTCCCTGCAGGGAATGGACTTCACCGTGGAGCACCGACCAGGCCAAGACCACGCCAACGCGGATGGCCTGTCCCGCTTTTTCCGCCTCGACGAAGAGAGTCCCCAAGGAGATGGGTGACTCTCCCCGCCTTCAGCTGGGGGGGACGCATGTTGGACAGGCCACACAGAGGGCTTGCTCCCTCCCCGCACGACAGGGCCCGAGCTCCGGCCCACCAGGCATACCCCCGCGACAAGCACCTGTACCCCGTCTCCCGACGGATCTTCTGCCCTCGGACCACTACTCATCACGGGGTCCAGCCCCACCGGCTTCCCCGGCCGGGTCAAGCCTCCATCTTGGGCCCTGCACCACGCGGCCGCGTGGCCTCACCCCGACCCCAACCCCGGGCCTGGCCGGCCCCGACATCCCGGCACCACCATCCACCCAGGAGGTGAGCGGATCACTTGGCAGGTCAATGGGAGAACGAGGTGTCAAAGGCTCTCCCTCGCCAGGTGCCGATCGCCCCCAGCTCCCCCAGGCACTGGCTCCACCCCCTGCTGGGTGTCGGGACACCTTCATCCCGGACCCTCCGACCCCCAAGTGCGAGGGTCCGGACATCAAAGGGCACCAGCCCTATAACTGGGGCAGCTCCGGAGCAGGAAGGCAGTTGTATCCTGGAGTCGAGAGACACCGAGTGAACTCAGCCTTGACGGTCTACTGGCGCTGCCGTAGCCCGCTCTTGTGACCCATCGTTCTGCCTGCTGGCGCTGCCGCGGCCTTCTGCAACCTCCATCCTCACCGGGACCTGCTGGCGCTGCCGCGGACCGTACATCGACCATCTTCCTGGGACCTGCTGGCGCTGCCGCGGCCCGTTGTAACGACCATCTTCACCGGGACCTGCTGGCGCTGCCGCGGACCGTACATCGACCATCTTCCTGGGACCTGCTGGCGCTGCCGCGGCCCGTTGTAACGACCATCATCACCGGGACCTGCTGGCGCTGCCGCGGCCCGTACCACCTAACCACCAAGCTCGAGGATTGTGAGCTCATCATCTCATCCGAACTACCTGACTGGTAAACAGACTGTCCCGCTACCCCCTTTCCTACCTTGCGAGACTCGAATCGAGGGGACCCCTGAGTCCAGACCTCCTTGTACCATTCAACCGTACCTTAAGAAGTGCTTATAAAGAACACTGAACCTTATCCGTGTGTGATACCTGTCTGTGGGGGGGAAGTTACTTGTCTGTACGATCGCTGGAGACGGTTCTCCCCGGAGACCTCTCCTCCTGACCCCGGCCGACCCTCCCGGTCCGTCTACCTTTTCTAACAGCGTTGTTAGCAGTTTCAGCAGAGAGGCCAATCATTGGCGGGGCTTTGAGACAGTGCTGGCCTTGCTGTTCACATCCGGCAGAGGGCTGGCTTGTAGCTGCCATGGTGCTGCGTGGGCAAGAACTGGAGGCCTCACTTCGAGGCTGTTGGTACCCAGTGCTTTCACCCTGGCACCGTGTGCTGCACTGAGGCCGCACCACTGACACTCCCTGACCTCATGGTGTTTGTCTTCAGTGCGCCCAGATGTACAAAATACTTCACAATTCTAGCAGCATCTTAAATTACTTGCTTAACAAGTCAGACATTAATACACTAATTGCTCCCAAACCCAAACCACGTTTATTCTTGACAGTTTTCAGGAAAAATGTGTGCTGTGTGGGAATGATCACGTGGTTGAGTGCACGCCACATGTGTGCCACAGTCGCGTCTGTCTCTCGCGCCACTGACTGCAGAATAAAGGCTGCCGGGTCTGGACTCAAGAGTCACAAACGTGGCACCGGGAGAGTCGGCATTCTTCCACAACGTGCAGTCCCGGGGCTTCACGGGGGGAGGGGGGGCGCTACAGGTTGCCCACGCCTCCTGTAACCAACTTCACACCCCTGCAGACTGCGCATTAGGCAATCCCTTCAAATCAGGCCCGGAAAGTCCATACTTGAGTTCCATTGGTGCGGCAGGTGCAGTGGCACCGGGGCCCAGAGGCCTGAGGGGCCCGCTGAACTCTGATTGTGGCTGCATTGTACAGTTGAAACAGCGAACTGAGGACCAATGTCCCTCCCTGCACCAGGCCCGTGAGGCACTGGCCACCGCTGGTGAGTGAGCTCCATTTCTCGCTGGAGGGTTTGAAATCGCTTTAAACAGCCCCTTTTAAAACACATTTCACACAGGCATTTACTAGCGAGCCACGGGCTCGTGAGGCACTGAGTGAATATTTAAGCACTTTCATTGTGTGCAAAGCCTGATGCTCACCAGAAGTTGAACCCAGTGGCGGCTGGTGACATTTGAAAGTGGTGAGGCGTAAATACCGCACTGTGGCGAGCGAGCGTAGCGAGCGAGCCGGAACAACCTACAGGGGGTTCACTAAGCCTGCATTCACCCATCCACATAACTCACCCTGGACTCATACAGGCACACTGCTCAACCTGCACGCACACAGACATCACTCACCCTTCGCTGCACTGCACTCAAGGATGCACACTGTTTCATCAGAGAACTATATACCGAAAAACAAATGAGTGTGAAAGCGAATGAACACTTTACAAGTAGCTGCTGGTTGCTTTCTGGACATATGTGAATTCATTCATAGCATCAAAAACAACCTCCTCACAGAAATGAAAATCTAGTTAACATAGAGTCTGAAGGCCTGTACGTGGCCCAATGGCATCCCCAGGCATCACCGCGGCGAGAGAGTCCGACAACGCACATGCTCGTAGCCAATGTATATTGAAAGGGGCCATTGTTACCAGACCACCACAGAGGCCCTTTCTGGCAGTGATGTCCAATGTTGGTCCATGAAGGTTGGATTCATATCAGATTTTGAAATTATGGCTAAATTCAACTTCCATGAGTACATAATGCACGAAATTGTTAAAAATACCAGAACATACCATCGCAAATGATAACCATCAAGCGTGAGATGGCCGGGGGTCTGAGGCAGCGAGAGGACCGTGAGTCTGCTTCTGGAGGCGGACTTGACATCCCTCTTTGCAACCTGCTTATTCTATGAATGAGGCGAGGTGAGACTGTGCATTTGTTTTTTAATTTTATAATGCGTGCTAGGAAGGTGCGGTTCTGGATGAATGGCTACTTCCTCCCCATCCTGTTGCCAATCGCTTTCTCACCTACCAAGTCTGCAGTTTAAACCCTCTAAAAACTAGCCGTAGCATTCTCTGCCAGAAATTCATTTCGGTCCGTTTGGCTGCTTTACACTGCAACTCCCCTTAGGTGTTGAACCTCAGTTCTAGAACTGTGCGGTAAAGCACTGTGGCACCATATATGTGGCTGTAGTGCTATATGACAGGCTTCGCAGGTGTTGATCGACTAAGTCTAAAGATTTCCCACTCCCCAGAAGGTAGCTCTAGCTCCGCCTGTGCGTGAGTGAGCATGGATAGCAAAGCGAAACCCTGAAGGGCAATGGGCAGTGGAAGTGAGAGGGTAGCCACAGGTGAAAAGGTGCAATCTCGTCACTCACACATCTGCATACTCCAGGGCATTGATTCACCATAGCTTTTTCAAAGGAAATTGTCAAATGTATGCTAAAGATATAAAAAAACAAACGCGATTTTATTTTGTTGCATAAACATTGAATTTATCTTAGAAAAGTAGATTTTGGTGTTTAAGCTTATCAACTTTGTAGTGGTAGGCCACAGGGAACCAAAGCCACAATAAATGTTGCCGGTAACATCAATGGTGGATTACCAGGGCGAAAGCGAACCTGTAATTTGGGGATGAAGCAGGAGAACAAGCACTGAAGCCGTTACCAAAATGTAATCTTGAGAGAAGCCAGAGTTCAGTCAACCGCTCAGCAAACAATACCAAATCGTAATCTAATAAAAGGTCAAACTTTCCCCCGACCTTAATTTTACTAACCTATTACTAGTACCAGCAAAACTGCAAGCAAGCCCAGCACTGCCGAGGCGCCAACCCGGCCAGATTATCCAGCCAAACCTGACCAACCCCAACCCAGCCAAACCACCCTAAAATTAAAAAACACTTACCTGACCGGTGACCGCCTCTTCTCCTGGCCCGCGTTGGCGCCTCTCTGCCCCTTCAAACGGTCCGGAACACCACGTCCACGTGACGCAAGTGACTGGCAACCCGGCCCTCAGCCAATCCTGGCGCTGCAGCAGCGCCAGGATTGGATGACGGCACAGCCTACTCCTCGCCCGCCGCCTGCCCATTAGGAGACCGAGGGGCTCCTAATGGGCATGCGCAAGGCAGCAAAAATACAAGTACGCATGACTGGGCACGGAGTAAAAATTAAGCTCCATGCCCACTCATGCGCACTTGTGCTGCCTTTCCCAAAGGCGTCTGACAATGATGTCAGTCAACATGACGCCGGACCGCCCACGGTCCGACGTCATGCTGACTGACATTCACAGAGGAGGGAGCTGCGGGCGCGATTCACAGAGGAGGGAGCTGCGGGCGCGAGGCGCGGGCGGGGGGGCTACGCCCCCACGCCCCAATGGACGCACCGCGCCTGGTTGAACCCATTTTTAGGTCTCAGCATTCAAGAGCTTCTTGGAATCAATACAGATTCCGAAGCTCTCGGAGGCGGAGTTGAAGCCCCGCCCATCTTTTTAATTGGGTAGCTTCATCGTCCATGCAAAACGCTGGCTTCTGATTGCAAAGGAGGCTTCTTAGTCCCTCCTTGTTGCCGCCTTGTCTCCTTTTGGCCACGCCCACCGGGATTGGATCGTTTACTCGCGGCGTGACACTCTCTCCTTCATTAGTCCCTACGCACATTTTTCTTCTCATTCGGCTTTGGAAAAGTCAGCTGCGTGTTTATTTTCGCATCGCGCTTTCACTTAAATTGACAGCGCGATGCAAAAATAACCACGCGGCTGCCTTTGAGGTACCGCGCTTGTTCTTCTTCTGTCTGTTCTGTTTCAGACCCACTTGCTTCTTCCGGCAACAGGGCACGCGAGGGCCCCAGTAGTTTCCCCCGGCAGCAATGCGTATAGATAGTTGCTGTCCTCATGCCCGAGGCCAAACTTTGTGTACGTCCAAAGAGTTTGTCTGCGGACCTGGCAGTGCCTCTATCTGCTGCCTCTGGGGGTGAGGGGCTGGGAGCTCCTGCTAAAGCTTGCAGACATTCCGCACAAGATAGGATGTGTGCCCAGGAAACAGACTCCGGTAGTGCAAACAGTTGGCGTTTTCCAGCTTCACCCTGGCGTTCTCTGCACCATTCACTGTTTCCTTATGTTTGTTCCAGACCGAGCATGTCTGCTCTATATACAATGACCTTTTCCCTGTTTTCTCTTCACGACTGTATCCTCGATCAAAGCTCTTTTCAAACTAGTGTCCTGCTGGGAAGATGCAGAAGGTGCTTCCTACTCTTTCCAAGACCACATGCTCTCATTATGCTCTAACGTCATCTGATGTCTCATTTCAGTCTCGCTCCCTTCTCGTACGTTTTTCACTTTTTTTTCTGTTTCAGTATCTCCCCTCTCATGTCACATTTCTTCCTTTGCCTCTCTTCCTTAACAAATTCACCCTTTATCTTTCCTTTTCTTGATTTCTGGCTCACTGCATCTCTCTCTCCAGAGACCTGTATCTACCATTTTTTTCCCATCAGCCCCACATTTTTTAGGGCTTTTGAGAGCAGAGCCGCAGCCACCTCCCCTTCCATAGACACAAACTTGGCAGATTCTGCTGCCCAGCCATCGAAGCAGCCTGCCTTCAGAGGGAGGGTAACAGTAACATGTGAGAGAGTAAAGCCCCAAGGACTCATAGAGCAGGCATCCACCTGCCTTCAAGGCTGCTTTAAGTACTGAGCAGGCACACCTCAGACAGGATGCTGACTGCCCCCTGCCCCAGGTTCAGCCGCGGAGGCTCCCTGCTCAAATCATGGACAAAACATACCTGTGGTCTGAGTGAGGCACAGGGAGAGATGACTCAACTGAACATGTAAGTCATCTGGGCGTTGGGTCACGGGGTCCTCTCACTAGGTGCCAGCCAGTATGTAGCAACATTTTCAAATCATACTGGCAACTGCCTCCTGGCTCTGTTTTACTCCCCTTTCATTGCATATACATCAATCCAAAGTTAGGCCCTAGGTAGCCCTTAGGGCAAGGTACACTGTGATTAAAAGGCTGAACATGCACGTTTAAGTTTTACATCTCCTGGTAGTGAAAATTCCGAACTTGGTTTTCCCCTACTGTGGAGCCTACCTCTCCGATAGGATAACACTGGGTTGCCTTATTACATATATTAAATGCTAACACTTGATTGAGAATGGGAAAACATTTCTTGTTTGGTGTCTAAGAAATTGTAATAAAAATCATCTTTAATGAAAAAGATGGATTTTGAAAAATTCCACTTTTAGAAAGTTGCCATTTTCCTGCCCCAACTATTTTGGTGAAAGCATCCTGTTCATGTACCACATAACTGAGTGTAGGTGGCAGTTGGACTTTGTGTATTCCTACCAGACAGCCACACAATAGAGGGAATAGGTGTGCCTGGATGGGCTATCAACTTGCAGGATGTAGGGTGCTGAGCTGAGCACAGCCCCACTTGAACTGAATAGGATGTGCCCTGCCTTCTCACAAAGGACTTGTCACCACTGCATTGTTCATGCAGCCAGCTTGGACCCAAAGCAGGGGAGGGAGGAAACGTCAAGGACTTCAAAGGCATTTCTCTAGAAACTTCTTCTACTTCAATGAAGGCACCAGGTATATTAAAATAGGGCTTTCAGACCCAGTTGTCAGTTCACTTTCTGGACCTACAGTGGGCTCTCAGATGACTGCCTGCTGCTGTGGCCTGCTTTGCACTCCACAAGACTGCTTTGCTCCACCTGAAAGGACTTCTTTGCTGCCTGGAGATTGCCTTAAACATTCAGGGGACAGTCCTGCTGCTTGATCCCTGTTTCATCACTTGAACCCAGGAATACCAGAGCAACCTTATGGGCTAGTTGGCTGGTCTCCTGATCAGAGTCTCAGGGACAGAGCAGACTTCAAACATCTTGAACCTGCACTTGGACCCAGCCTGAGTGAGTCCTAACCCCCAAGGGGTGCCCCTCAAATCCTGGACCGTTGGTGCTGAGGGTAGCCAAGATCTAAAACTTTGTGCTTCGACATTTTTTAGCTAAACACTCCTCTGAGAACTGATAGAAGACCAGGACCTACGTGCTTGTCTATCTGTCCAAGGAGCATCGCTGATTGGCCTCACTTTGTGGCAGCTCTCACTACGTTCTTCTCCGCAGCAGCAAATCCTGTTCAGCGGTTCTTAATGGAAGGCGTATCTGACCTCGTGAAACTCTCGTCGGCTACAGCATCCAGCTTTGTCCGCAGGAGATAGTAGGCTTTCAGAAATAGTGACCATGTCTGCATGTAGAAATCTTCACCGTGACTTCGTCCCGCAGCACCCCGACAACAATACACCCTACTTGGACACCTCCTGCAGTATTGCGGACCTTTACTTTCTCAGAACATTTTTGGCTAAATTTCTTCTAAGTCTGAAGGATGAGTGCTAACTGGGCCCAATACACTTTTTGTATCGGGTACATTACTGTTGAACACATTTTTTTACTTTGACTCATTCTCACAATGAGAAATTCATAATTCTGGTTCTATTGATTATTATTTTGTCATTCAAGTGTTAAATATTTTATTACAATTTACTAGATTGGTGTGGAATTTTTCCTGTGTTGCGTTTTCACTTTATCAGTTTTGTGCTGCATAAATACTCTAAGTTAAGCCTGACTACATTTGAGCCAAGGTATCAGAGGATTAAGCACAGGATAATTTAGTGACTTTTGTGGTTCACCCTGACAGGGATTGTGGCTGTTGATTGACCAGGGTTAATGCCCCAGTCAACCAACAACCCCATTTCTAACATGGTATTTAGAGAGTAGCCGGTTAATTAGTGAAGTTTCTCTGCTTTATGCCTGTTTCCTGGCCACATTGTGGCAGCTGTCAGCTATTCAGCCAGCAGCGAGGGAAACCGGAACTATCTGGTTGGCCGAAGGGATACTCCAGCCAGGCAGAGGTACTGCTCCCGTCAAGGGCAGGGGATTGTACACACTGTACAACCCGTGCTCACTCTTGGGTACCTTGGCACTGAGCAGTCAGGGTCCTTCAGAAGCAATGTGTAAAGCAAGAGCACAGCACGCCACCACGATAAATATTCGGCACAGCACAAAAGAGAGACTGCACACGTTATGATGAGAAATGTTGTTTATCTTCCACATGTACACATGAAACAATGCAACATGAATACTATGCAGCCTGGGCATAAATCCCACTTGTTAATATTACTAGCGGCACTAAGCCCAATTTGTGTTGATCAGATCTCGAGAATATGTACACAGGGGGAAAGTCCTTCTTTAATCTGCCCACAGCACTCTTGTGAGGTGCAACACTTTGGCCACCCCCTTCCCACCACCCATAATCCTAATAAGGCAATTTCACATGACTATAGGGTGCCCCCAGGACTACAAGACTATCAGTAACATGCACATACAGAGAATGATCACACTTTAGCAGCACCACGGGAGGAGGCCAGATGGGTAACCCACAGTTGTGAGCTTAAGTGGTTTGGACAAGAAAACAACGTATAAACCAGTACTGCCGACCTTTGCCATGAAGCACCAGTAGTCCACAGACGGTCACTCCGGCACACTCACGCTCACTCTGCACCACAACTCAATACAACAGGTACCAGCCCGGTCCGTATGGGCACTTTCACACACACACGCACCCTAATGGGGTGCCACTGATACCACAGAGGTCAATAGGTAACACTCTGCAGACCCCGTGGTTTCAAGCCTCCCGCCACCCTCAAGATCAACCCTACTGTCCCAGACACCCCAGAGTGAGGTTCATCAGCCCCTTCTTCTGGACATAGTACCATGCATGGCTGAGGTGGCACCTCATCTGGGTCCCTGGAAAGCAGGTGGGGATAGATAGTAAGCATAAACCAGAGATAGGCGTAAACAAGGGGGGTCTTGGCACCACTCGGGAAGTTCACCACCAGGTTGTAAAGCAGAAACGGGCCAACAGCAACACTTTGTTACAAACAGGGATCCACCAGGGCCTTTTGGCGCCAGCCCAGTTTTGTGAAGTAAAGGAGGGTCACGCAGTCTCTTGACCTGGTCCAGAACTTTCTCAAGAGCGTCTCTCCAGCCTAGTCAATTCCTCTCACTCCTACCTGGTGGCACAAATTCTTCGGAAGAGCCATGTTGGACAGGCCACACGAAGGGCTTGCTCCCTCCCCGCACGACAGGGCCCGAGCTCCGGCCCACCAGGCATAACCCTCGAAAAGCACCTGTACCCCGTCTCCCGACGGATCTTCTGCCCTCGGACCTCTACTCATCACGGGGCCCAGCCCCACCGGCTCCCCCGGCCGGTTCAAGCCGCCCTCTTGGGCCCTGCACCACGAGGCCGCGTGGCCTCGCCCCGACCCTAACCCCGGGCCTGGCCGGCCCCGACATCCCGGCACCACCATCCACCCGGGAGGTGAGCGGACCACTTGGCAGGTCAATGGGAGGACGAAGTGTCAAGAGCTCTTCCCCCGCCAGGTGCCGATCGCCTCCAGCTCCCCCAGGCGCTGGCTCCACCCCCTGCTGGGTGTCTGGACACCTTCATCCCGGGCCCTCCGACCTCCAAGTGCGAGGGTCCGGACATCAAAGGGCGCCTGCCCTATAACTGGGGCAACTCCGGAGCAGGAAGGCAGGTGTATCCTGGAGTCGAGAGACACCGAGAGAACTCAGCCTTGACGGACTACTGGCGCTGCCGTAGCCCGCTCTTGTGAACCATCGTCCTGCCTGCTGGCGCTGCCGCGGCCTTCTGCATCATCCATCCTCGTCGGGACCTGCTGGCGCTGCCGCGGCCCGTTGTAACGACCATCCTCACCGGGACCTGCTGGCGCTGCCGCGGACCGTACATCGACCATCTTTCCGGGACCTGCTGGCGCTGCCGCGGACCGTGTCCCGACCATCTCGACCGGGACCTGCTGGCGCCGCCGCGGCCCGTACCAACTAAACCACCAAGCTCGAGGATTGTGAGCTAGTCATCCTCTCATCCGAACTACCTGACTGGTAAACAGACTGTCCCGCTCCCCCTTCCCCTGCATTGAGAGACTCGATTCGAGGGGACCCCTGAGTCCAGACCTCCTTGTACCATTCAATCGTACCTTAAGAAGTACTTATAAAGAACACTGAACCTTATCCGTGTGTGGTATCTGTCTGTGGGGGAGGGAAGTTACTTGTCTGTACGATCGCTGGAGACGGCTCTCCCCGGAGACCTCTCCTCCTGACCCCGGCCGACCCTCCCGGTCCGTCTACCCTTTCTAACATTGGTGGCCAGCGGCGCGATCCGAATCAACGCGTAATCGTACAGAGAGTAGCTCACCCCACGACAAAAACACGATGTCAGCCAAAGATAGCAGCTCCACCGAGAAATTCCAAATGGATAAGTTAGAAGAATACAACCACCGCGATCTGAGACAATTCTGCATAGAACTTGGCATTGCTACCACCGGCCTGAGTACCAAGGATGATCTAAAGCACGCCCTAGAGTCGTGGACAGAAACTGGGGTCGCCGGACCCCCCGACCAAAGCAGCATCACACCAGAGGGGAACGCCACGGCTCCCGAGGAGCGGGGAACGGGCCTCTCGCAGGAGGAGATCCGAGAAAGAGAAAGAACCAGATTGCACGAGTTGGAAATGGCACGACTCAAGATGGATGGGGAACTCAAGTTAGCTGAACAGAAACTCAACCTCGAGCATATGCGGCTCCGAGAAGAACGAGAAGAGAAGCAGAGACAGAGAGAACTGGAGGAGAAAAAAATAACGCTCGAGCACGAGCGCCAACTAGCGGAGATAGAACTTCGGAAACAGAATAAAGAACTGGGGGTGCCTGAGCGACCACACACCCCGGGGCCAATCGAGAAAAAAGTCCACATCCCCAAGGATGTTGTCCGCGAGTATGTCCGAGAAGACGACATACAACAGTGGTTTAAAGCCTACGAGATCGCCATGACCTCCCACCGGATCGACCGGAGTGATTGGGGAGCCGGACTTTGGGGGAGGTTTGTCAACGAGGGTCGCGATGCCCTACTGCAGCTCCCAGATCACCAAATGTCGTCCTACGACCACATGAAGGCTGCCCTCCTCACCCGCTACGGCCTCACACCCGAGATGTACCGCCAGAGGTTCAGAGATTGCACCCGGATCCCAGGTACAACTTGGGTAGAATACGTGAACTATTTTAGCCGTGCCTTCGAGGGTTGGATCAAGGGGAGCCATGTCACCACCTACGAACAACTCTTTAACCTTATGGTATGGGAGCACCTGTCGAACAACTGTTTCGTCGAGCTCAGGCAGCACCTCCTCGACAGTAAGCTGACTGACCCCCGGCAGCTCGCCGCCGAAGCTGACCGATGGGAAAGCACCCGAGTGGGCCGGAGGGGGCCACACGAACAGAACAGAAGCAACCCAGGCCAACACCGTCCTCGGGGAGGAGGAGGGGGCCAGGGGCGAGGGAGAGACGCCTTGCCAGCAACACCCGTGGCCAGCACCCCGCCTCCGGCCGGCCGGGGCAACCCCCCGTGGCGTCCTGGGTTCCGAGCCAACGTCACGTGCCACCGATGCCAGCGAGTCGGCCACTACGCCAATGACCCGAGCTGCCCGCAGAACCAAACACCCAAGCCCCGCCAGGTAGCTGCCGCCGCCCTGGGGGAAGAGCGATTATCGGGGGAACCCGAAGAGTATGAGCCGGCCCAGCAAGAGTGGGAACCGGCCGCCATGGTCCTGGCGTGCTTAGGGGGAAGAGACATGGTCCCACGGGCTCCCCTACCCGCTAACACCAGGAAGTACGGTCAGTGGGTGACCATTAATGGACAGCGAGCCGAGGCCTTGCGTGACACAGGCGCCAGTGTGACGGCCGTCCGCTGTCACCTGGTGAAGCCCGAGCAGATCCTGCCGAACATTCTCTGCCCCGTCCGCTCGGCAGACAACTCTGAGAGTATGTGTCAAATGGCCTGCGTCCCGTTCGAATGGGGAGGGGTCTCCGGCCTGTTGAAGGTGACGGTCCGGGACGATGCCCCCGTGGACTGCCTCCTGGGGAATGACCTCGAGAGTTCCCCGTGGGCCACCGTTGAGAGAAGAGAGCACCTGGGGATGCTGGGCCTCCCGGACTGGGCCTGCGTAACCACCCGGTCCATGGCCGCCCGTGCCGTCCCCCGATCAGAAGAACCGGAATGGCCAGCACCTCCGCCCCCGGTCGCCCCAGTAGAAGACAACGACGAGGCCAGCCTCCCAGACCCGATGACCGAAGGGGACGCGCAACCCCAGAACCTTCCTGACCTGGCTCAGTGGCGTCAAAAAGGGGGGCCCACCCAAGAACAGTCCCGCCAGGAACAAAAGACCTGTCCCTCCCTCGAGGGACTCCGCCAACAAGCCAGCGCCCAGAACGCAGGGGACTCCACCGGAACTCACTGGGTCTACTGGGATAACGACCTGCTATACAGCGAGCAAAGAATCGCCGAGCTGGGGGCCGGTCGAGTACTGGTGGTACCTCTCCGCTTCAGAGACTTTCTGCTCAACCTGGCCCACGATGCCCCCCTGGCTGGACACCTGGGCCAGGACAAGATGTACAGCCGCCTAGTGACCCACTTTTTCTGGCCGAAAATGAGGAACGACGTCCTGAACCACTGCCGATCTTGCCCCACATGCCAAGCCAGCGGGAAGAGTGGTCGGAAGCTGAAAGCCCCTCTGCAACCCTTCCCTGTGGTCACCACCCCGTTCGAGAGGGTGGGGATAGACATTGTGGGGCCTCTGGACCCCCGCACGGCACAAGGACACAGGTTCATCTTAGTACTGGTGGACCATGCCACCCGCTACCCCGAGGCGGTGCCCCTACGGACCGTGACAGCCCCGGTGGTTGGCCGGGCCCTAATGGGGATCTTCTCCCGGGTAGGCTTCCCCCGAGAAGTCGTCAGCGACCGAGGCACGAACTTTATATCCAAATACATGAAGTCCCTCTGGCAACAATGCGGGGTCACCTACAGATTCACGACCCCCTATCACCCCCAAGGGAACGGACTAGTGGAGCGTTTTAACCGCACTCTCAAGGGGATGATTGGGGGATTGGAAGAGCCCCTCCGTCGCCAGTGGGATGTACTACTCCCGTGCCTCCTCTTCGCCTACCGAGAAGTTCCCCAGAAGTCCCTCGGTTTTAGCCCTTTCGAACTCCTGTACGGGCACCCTGTGCGAGGGCCCCTCAGCCTAGTAAAAGAAGGTTGGGAGATGTCCCCCCTAAAGACCCCTCCAGACGTCTTCAAATACCTCCTGGCCCTACGCAATCAGACCCGGCGCTTCAGAGAGATGGCCAAGGCGAACCTCGAGGCCAGCCAGGAGGACATGAAGAGGTGGTATGATCACAATGCCTCCTCCGTTGAGTTCGAGCCTGGACAACAAGTATGGGTGATGTCCCCCACCGAACCATGTGCCTTGCAAGATAAGTGGACGGGGCCCTTCAAAGTGGTCGAGCGCAAAAGCCCCGTCACTTACCTCATCGACCTGGGGACCTCCCGGAACCCCCTTCGGGTCCTCCACACCAACCGACTCAAACCACACTTTGTGCGCTCAGAACTCAGCCTCCTGATGGCTACGGACAGTGGGGCAGAGGAAGACTCCGAACCCCTCCCGGATCTTCTGAAGACTCAGGAGAATGACGGCTCCGTGGACGGGGTCCGGCTCTCTGACGCCCTCACTTCGGAGCAACGCCAGGGCTGCCGGAACCTCCTGCTGCAGTTCGCTACCCTGTTCTCCCTCACCCCCGGGGTCACCCCTTGGTGTTTGCACGACGTGGACACCGGGGACAGTCCCCCTGTCCGACACCGGGCCTACCGCGTACCAGATCGGGTACGGGCCTGCATACAGGAGGAAGTGGCCAAGATGCTCACAATCGGGGTCATCGAGCCCTCGGACAGTCCCTGGGCCAGTCCGGTTGTATTGGTCCCCAAAGCCGCTGCCCCCGGCACCGCACCTGAACTGAGATTCTGCGTCGACTACCGGGGCTTGAACGCTGTCACCCGGACCGACGCTCATCCGATCCCCCGAGCAGACGAGCTGATCGACCGGCTGGGGGCCGCCCGCTACCTCAGTATCTTCGACCTAACAGCGGGCTACTGGCAGATCGGCCTCACACCCAGGGCTCGGGAACGGTCAGCCTTCTCTACCCCCGATGGCCACTACCAATTCAAGGTCATGCCCTTCGGCATGAAGAATGCCCCCGCCACGTTTCAACGCCTCGTGAACCAGGTCTTGGCGGGGCTCGAAGAATTCAGCGCTGCCTACCTGGACGATATCGCTGTATACAGCCGCCACTGGCCCGACCACCTCCGTCACCTCCAAGAGGTCCTACAGGCCCTCCAGCGGGCCGGCCTCACAATTAAGGCCGGCAAGTGCCAAATTGGCCAAGGGTCTGTGACCTACCTTGGGCACCAAGTGGGAAGCGGGCTGGTGGCCCCGCTACAACTTAAGATTGCTGCCATCCAGTCCTGGCAGCCCCCCGTCACCCAGACCGAGGTCCGAGCCTTCTTGGGGCTCACCGGCTACTACCGGCGGTTCGTGAAGGACTACGGCAGCATCGTGGGGCCCCTCACGGGTCTCACGTCCAAGAACCAACCGAAGCGGATTAACTGGACCCCCGATTGTCAAGCGGCCTTCGAGAAGCTGAAGGCCGCCCTGTGCACCGCCCCTGTGCTCCAGGCCCCCGATTACAGTCGGGAATTCGTGGTACAGACCGACGCCTCCGACCACGGCATCGGGGCCGTCCTTTCTCAGTTAAACCCCGAAGGTCATGACCAGCCGGTGGCCTTCATCAGTCGACGTCTCCTGGCCCGAGAACAGCGCTGGAGCACCATCGAGAGGGAGGCCTTCGCAGTGGTGTGGGCCCTCAAAAAGCTCCGGCCCTATCTCTTCGGTACCCACTTCCGGGTACAAACCGACCATCCACCCCTGCAGTGGCTGATGCAGATGCGGGGGGAGAACCCAAAACTCTTGCGCTGGTCCATTTCCCTGCAGGGAATGGACTTCACTGTGGAGCACCGACCAGGCCAAGACCACGCCAACGCGGATGGCCTGTCCCGCTTTTTCCGCCTCGACGAAGAGAGTCCCCAAGGAGATGGGTGACTCTCCCCGCCTTCAGCTGGGGGGGACGCATGTTGGACAGGCCACACGAAGGGCTTGCTCCCTCCCCGCACGACAGGGCCCGAGCTCCGGCCCACCAGGCATAACCCTCGAAAAGCACCTGTACCCCGTCTCCCGACGGATCTTCTGCCCTCGGACCTCTACTCATCACGGGGCCCAGCCCCACCGGCTCCCCCGGCCGGTTCAAGCCGCCCTCTTGGGCCCTGCACCACGAGGCCGCGTGGCCTCGCCCCGACCCTAACCCCGGGCCTGGCCGGCCCCGACATCCCGGCACCACCATCCACCCGGGAGGTGAGCGGACCACTTGGCAGGTCAATGGGAGGACGAAGTGTCAAGAGCTCTTCCCCCGCCAGGTGCCGATCGCCTCCAGCTCCCCCAGGCGCTGGCTCCACCCCCTGCTGGGTGTCTGGACACCTTCATCCCGGGCCCTCCGACCTCCAAGTGCGAGGGTCCGGACATCAAAGGGCGCCTGCCCTATAACTGGGGCAACTCCGGAGCAGGAAGGCAGTTGTATCCTGGAGTCGAGAGACACCGAGAGAACTCAGCCTTGACGGACTACTGGCGCTGCCGTAGCCCGCTCTTGTGAACCATCGTCCTGCCTGCTGGCGCTGCCGCGGCCTTCTGCATCATCCATCCTCGTCGGGACCTGCTGGCGCTGCCGCGGCCCGTTGTAACGACCATCCTCACCGGGACCTGCTGGCGCTGCCGCGGACCGTACATCGACCATCTTTCCGGGACCTGCTGGCGCTGCCGCGGACCGTGTCCCGACCATCTCGACCGGGACCTGCTGGCGCCGCCGCGGCCCGTACCAACTAAACCACCAAGCTCGAGGATTGTGAGCTAGTCATCCTCTCATCCGAACTACCTGACTGGTAAACAGACTGTCCCGCTCCCCCTTCCCCTGCATTGAGAGACTCGATTCGAGGGGACCCCTGAGTCCAGACCTCCTTGTACCATTCAATCGTACCTTAAGAAGTACTTATAAAGAACACTGAACCTTATCCGTGTGTGGTATCTGTCTGTGGGGGAGGGAAGTTACTTGTCTGTACGATCGCTGGAGACGGCTCTCCCCGGAGACCTCTCCTCCTGACCCCGGCCGACCCTCCCGGTCCGTCTACCCTTTCTAACAAGCCAGATGGGGAGAGGGCAGTTGGTCCACCGTTATGGGGCCAGAGAGAGAACAAGCAGTGAATGGGGAACAACACACAGGTGAGCCTCTCGACTTGAGGAGGCACACTGCCTGATACACATTGATTCTGGTTGCGCCCTGGCAAACAGGGCACAGGGTCTGGGGCACGACAAGATGAGTCGCACCAGACACTTCAGTGTACACAAAGTAGAGTTGCAATTCTGTACCTCCCTGGAAATGAGGCACTATGTCCTGCACATCTTGATGTCCAATCTACAAGACTATTCCGGTCACACACACACACAGGAGCAAGTTCAGCAATGCCTGGAGGTAGAATGAGACTCTGCAATGGTTGTGTTCCCCCACCTCCGTGGGTCGCAACCTGTGAATTAGACACTGCACGCAATGAGCATGTAGTTGACGTGGCACACAAGAGAATTGTGGCACAGTCAATGAAGCAGGCCACTTTGGATCTTGCAACCGGTGAACCCGCTCACCTCCAACGTGACGCTTATGCGTGCAGAGGTTCCTGCAGCACCGGAGCCACTTTGCCATAGATGCGAGCAATTTCTTGAGCTCCACACTAGGCACGCTCAACTCCAGGCAAGGTTCTGTAGTTCCAGGCTAACACTGCGCTGTCCAGCGTTCAGCAGGCGATGGGGGACGTAGAGGGCACCACTCTCCAGACATCACCGGTAGATGGTGTGGGCCCCTCATAGGAGATCTTTGATATCCCCGAGACCTCCAAGAGAACAGGAGACCAGCTGACAGGTCCTTGGGAGCCCACTTCAGGGTGCCACACGTCAGCAGGTTTGTTGGCCTAGGTCAGCCACTATTCAGGAAGGCACGCTGTTCTTTCCACGGGCACATATCCCCCATGTGCTCAAAATAGTCTTCTGGCAATGTGCATGACGCAGTCCAGATTCTCCGGTCCTGTGTCCCGACAAGCGGATTTCTCCTCTTGATTTGGTGGCAGTGGGTAGTTATACTCCATGAACCCTTTGAAGTTGTGAAACAGGTCAAAGGGTATTTCTTTGAACCACATATGTGTCCCCTAAATTTATGTCCTGTCTGCCATGAAGCTGCAGAATGCAGATCTATGTCTTTATAGGGCCGTGATCTGGTCCTAGAGGCCAGGTGTCACAATCTCTACCTCCATATATTCTGCAAGACTAGCAAATGGCAGATGTCAGCTATCTCAATTGCATGCCTAATGGTTTATGTCTGTCGCTGAGGAATGCCCAGATGTGGACAATTCTCTCTCCTTGGGCCTTCAGATTAATAAATGGTGTCCACCTGCTTCGGAAACATCAGGATTCTTAGGAAAATCTCGCAATTTCTTTCCTTCACCTCTCGAAAGCAGGCAGTCATTGCCCTAGTGTTATCTAGACTGGATTATTGTAATGCCCTCTATTTGGGTGTTAACAAAGGGCTCATTCATCGTCTGCAGGTGGTACAGAACGCCGCAGCCAGGCTGGTGATGGACCTTCCATAATTCCACTCAGTCTCGGCCACTCTTAGTGAGTTGCATTGACTCCCTTTAAACCGGAGAATCCTGTTTAAGGCTCTTTGTCTCACTCACAAGGCCTACTATAATCTAGTTTTGGAAGGTATTAAAGGTCTCTTCCGACGTTATGTTCCTATCAAACAGCTAAAATCAGCCAATAAAAATCTGTTGGTAGTCCCCAGGTTTAAGAGAGTCAGATGGGGGGGCAGAGCCTTCTCCGTCGCTGCTGCTAGGCTCTGGAACTCTCTCCCTTCTGTAATTTCGGGACAAGAGTCTCACTCTCTCTTCCGCAAGGCTTTGAAGACCTGGCTTTTTACCAGTCGATCAGTATGAGTCCCACAGGTACTACTGTCTGATGGCCGTCTCTGCAGCACCTTGACTCCTCCGGGCAAAGTTTGCGCTTTATACGGCTAATATTCATTCATTAATTCATGTGCTCCCCCGGCCTCCGGTGCTAACCGGCACCAAACATCATGGCAGCCATAGAGTTTGATACATAGAAATGCCCGCATTTCATAAGTGGCATTTTCACGCAAGGTATGCCAAGCGCACTGTTACCATTGGAATGGGTTTGGCCTAAATCTATTGATAGGAAACATCATGAGGCTGCGCCACTGCAATCCGTTATCGCAGCTTGAAATACAGGCGACCTCTCCCCCGTCTAACTTAAGGGAAGAGCAAACCTCCTCTGTAGGGGAACCCTTGTGGGTCTCCCCGCTACCTGGGCAGTGAACACCTGTGGCTGACTGCCCAGCCCTCCACCTTAACATGACATAACATGTGTATTTGTAAAGCGCACCTTCACCACTACGGTTATCTTGGCGCTGAATAACAGATGTTTGTTGTTACCCAACTCAATGGTGCTCATTTTATCGACCTCATGTGGATGAAAGGCTGCGTGGACCCGCCGGGATTTGAACCTGTGACCATGACGTTGAACAGAAGCTCCTGCAGTAGACGCATTAGTCCACTGAGCCACCAGACCCGGCTTAGTGGAGGTGAAAGGCCTCCTCTGGATGGACTGTGTTTGCTACGGGCCAACCGGACTACGCGCAAAAGAGTGTTAACCAGGACCTGCGGTGGCAGGTTGGACACTGGTTTAAAACGCACAGTTCGTGTGAGTCCGCACACCGGCCTGCATTAGAAGGTCAGAGTAGGGTGACCAACCGTCCGTAAATTTCACGGACAGTCCGTAATTTCGGCCGTCTGTCCGTTGTCCGTGAAGGATTCTTTAACGGACGCTATTTGTCCGTAATTTTAACCAGGCACCGGTCGCACCACCCTAAATGTATGTGTCTTGTAAACTGGAGCCTTGGCCCTTGCAGTGAGGGCTTGAAGGGAGGCGCGCAACGCCATGGGGCTCAAGTGCTTCAAAGCCCCCCCACCTCCCCCTTCGTGTGTGTGCCCCCATGCGGGCACACACAGACAGTTTTTGAGATTATCGCAGTTGTACCCGAGTACTTCACAGGTCTTTAAAAGACCATTTACATGTTAACGAGGCTTTGTTTATTTTTTCACCCCTTCAGCTCCACCAGGGGCATGGCGGAAGGCGACAAATCCTTTCTTTGGCCGCGGTAACCTTTGCCTACTGTCCTGCTGCGTGGATATTCTTTTTAGGTCTCGGCTGCGAAAGGCTGCGCTTGCGCAGTCTCGCTCCGAGATTTAATGAGTTGGAGTGACTTTGAGAAGAGGGGCTTGCACCCGCCCCTCTTCTCTCCTGTTCTCCATTGGCTGGCCTCTTAAATGCTGGCCAGCCACTGGAGAAGAGGTCCAGTCACTCCGTTGAAGCCCCGTTCTTTTCGGATCGGGGGGCGTGTTTTTTGCGAGAAGTCTCAGGGAGGAGACAACAGCAAAACACGCCCCCAAATCCGAAAATGAGGCTCCCTTTCTCCGAGGCATTTTTGCTGTGCCTCGGAGAAAGGCGGTGGTGTCCCGGCGTTGCTCCCTCACCTGATCTCCTACTGTACGGCAGGAGCTCTGTGCTTGGCCGCTGAGGTGACTTGATGATTTTTCTTTCTTCAGACACTCGAAACCCTGACGGGGGCTTTGTTCCAGCGCCCCCCGGTGGTAGCTGCAGTGAAGAGACAGTTGAGAGTGAGGACGATCTATGAGAGCAGACTGCTCGAATACGACCCTGAGAGGAGACTGGGTGAGTGCACGGGGGGCACTTTGTGTGGTCGGCCTCGGAACCTGCAGAGCCACATGATGTGAGCTAGATTTCATCAGCACGCTGTGCGAGGATGACTTGTATCTATCACCCATGGCTGATGGCACTGCAGCGTGGCGGGACTGTGTGGCGTCTGCGAACCAATGCATCCTTTAGCACTGCGCATGTTCTGCGTGCAGGTCGATTTGGAACTCCGCTCCCCTCTACCCTCCCCAATTTAATTATAAAACAAGTAAACAACGCAGGGAATAGAATAGGGATGCAGAGCTTCGAATCAATGCTAATCCGCTTCCGGCGGTCCTAGAAGACTACATTTCCCAGAAGCCTCTTCTCCGGGTGCGTGACGTCTATCGTCCGCTCCGGCGCAGAGGTCTCGCGAGAGCGTCGGGCGTCGGGTCCGGGCCGCTTGTTGTTGGAGCCAAGATGGTGGCGCCGCAGCCCCCCCAGGCCGAGGCGGCCGAGCCTTGGTACGTGGCGCTCCTGGGCCTGGCCGAGCACTTCCGCACCTCCAGCCCGCCGAAGGTGAAGTTGTGCGTGCACTGCCTGCAGGCCGTGCTGGGGAGCAAGCCGGGACCGCGCCAGGAAGCTCGTACACACCTGCAGTTGGGCTCCGTGCTGCACCATCACACCAAGAACAGAGACCTGGCCAGGGGGCACCTGGAGAAGGCGGTAAGAGGAGGGGGAGGGCTGGGAGTGTCGGGAGAGGGCCACATTTCTAGGAGTATCAAATAGAGTGCCAAGAACTTGGAGGATTTGAGGGGGGAGTAATGCATACCCAGGAGGGGAGGTACATAAACAGGAGTACCTGGGAGAGGACCACAGACTGATGAGAGGAAGCAATGCACACCCAGGAGAGGAGGTACATAAACAGGAGTACCAGGGAGAGGGCCACAGACTGGTGAGAGATCAGAGGAAGTAATGCACACCCAGGAGAGGAGATGCATAAACAAACAGGAGTACCAGGGAGAGGGCCACAGACTGGTCAGAGTTGAGGGGGGGAGTAATGCACACCCAGGTGAGGAGATGCTTAAACAGGAGTACCAGGGAGAGGGCCACTGACTGGTGAGAGTTGAGGGGGGAGTAATGCACACCCAGGAGAGGAGATGTATAAACAGGAGTACCAGGGAGAGGGCCACTGACTGGTGTGAGTGATACATACACTTGAGAGGAGGTACAAAAACAGGAGTAGTACCGGGGAGAGGGCCACAGACTAGTAAGAGATGAGGTGTAGTCTGAGGTGCTGACCCATTACACATACAAGTGAGGGCTTGTCCCGAGGCGCAGCCAGGAGAGGAGGGCATAGGGCATGTCACTCGGGGGGGTAAGTAGACGTCATTCACAGTGCTGCACTAAAACAACAACAGGGAGCTGACCTGCCTTGCAACCTGTATGATACGGAGCTTTTGGCACAGTTAACAACAAGGATGGTTTGAGTTTCCATTGAGCCACAAACTCCATTTTACTACTACTCTCTTCTATTAACTAGTATTTGTAGAACATTCAGTGGGACTACACGCCTGTATTTGTCATGCAACCTTTTATTCTGCACAAGCCTTTCCCGGTTCACCAATTGTGTATAACTGTGGTATGGGCATTATTTTGTATTTTGCTGGAATGTGTATAACATTAGAATGTGGAATTGCATTTTTTTTCTTGATGAACGTTTAATTTGCATTTGCAAACACTCGAACGAGTTGTGCGTTTGGTACATATTTTCATGCTGATCATCATATTGTAATCGTCAGTTAGCGTACCCCTGTAAAACACTTCCTATTCTTTTGACACACTGTTATAATTATTATCACAGGTATAGCTAGAAGCGCTCTGGAATTATAAAAAATATATATATTTCTCCAAGGGATGGAATGCTTCAGAGATCTACTTTTCCCTGAGAAAAAAAGTTCCACTTGTCCCTCTTGGTGCCTTGGAATAACATGACAAGTTATGGCAGTATACTTATTTCATCAGGGCTCATGTTTTATCCGGGATTGGTTCTAGCAAGGCTGGGTTTTTTGCCGCCTTCTGCAAATCTATATACATGTGCTGCAAGTAATTGGTAGTTCCATGTTTATAATGCAGTGTGACCCACGTAATTACTTTTTAAGGGTATTAACCAAATGCTCTCCAATCTCTTTCCAAATTGGAAAAGGTTGTAAATGTACGTCTACAGAGGCAGTAGTTTAGTTGTTTTCATGATGAGGAAAGGGGGTGTAGGGATAATGAATATGCAGTTGATTGACAGATTTTCACATGAGCACGTGTAACTCTGTGTTTTTGCTAATGTGAAAATGGAAATACTAAAGTTACCTAGGAGTAAGGTTTTCCGGCATTATCTGTGAATTTCTGAATGTCATAAACATTTCACAGAATGTTGCTCATAATGCTTTGACGTCAATTCTCCATTACTTGTTTACAATATTTATCTGTGTGTGGGTGCAAATGCAATAGGCCTCGCATTTGAGAGTGATTAAACTATTGACATTGTAAATAACAATGCAGTTTCTTTAAATGTTTTAAAAACAAAAACATAAAAATGTCATGAGCAATGCCAATAGCTCTAACTTTACCAATGCCGAGACCATTGCATTGTAAATGCTTGTTCTATGTAGTGCAGGAGAAAATAAGTTTGTTTATTTTTATTCACCTTTCCCAACCCCTGCAGCTGCTTATCACTTCAGGCTGCGACACTAAGATTGACCAATGGAGTAGGTAAGAGAATGTGTTACTATTTGTTTTTCTTTTTAAAATCTGCACAGGCCCAGCAGGATCTGTACTTCGTGTGCGCTTCATTTAATCAGTTTTTATCATTATTATGGCTGATGCAGGACAACAATAAGACAATACAAGATGCCCAGATGACGCTGGTGATTAATGATCCTGCTGGAGAGCAATCATTTGTCTGTTAGTAGTTTTAAATGCAGATGAACTGTATTTTATGCGGAATCTCAGTGGGTTACAGTCATTGTGACAGAGATCCTTGTGTTACTTGCAGTTCAGAAGGTACAATCCTAACATAGGACAGTGACCAATGAACTGTCATCAAAGAGCTGCAGACAAACATGAATGGTATAGTTAGAACTTCGCGTTTTTTGTTTTGTGATATAGTTAGAACTTCCCCAGTCTTTCATTATTCTAATGTTGCTAAAATGAGTATGTTTGGTCAGATATACATTTTTTATCAGTAAAGCCAACCCCTAACCACTGGAGTACTCTTTAAATCCTGAGTTTGAGCTTCTCCAGACCAAACCCTCTTAAAATAACTGCCCACCAGTATGGATGACGTGATTCGTACACCATGTAATCCTCATTGGCTTATGTGACATTCCCTGTAGGCTGATTTACATACTTGTATGATTCGTTGTCTCTGTATAATGTGTGCGTGGTGTAAAGTACTGACACACACTACACTGATATGAGTAGCGCTACACAACAAATGAAATGCATATGAGAGAGTGGCTACGTAAAGCTGAGGGGCACTGTTGGAGGGTGGCAGTGAGGGAATCCAAGGAGGAGGTAGTGGGAGGGGCTATGAAGGGATGAGGGGCACTGTTGGAGGGTGGCAGTGAGGGAATCCGAGGAAGAGGTCATGGGTGGAGGGGGGAGGAGGGGGAGCTAGGGAGAGATGAGGGGCACTGCTGGAGGATGGTAGTGAGGGATTCTGAGGAGAAGGTCATGAGGGGGAGGGGCTACAGAGAAATGAGGGGCATTGGTAGAGGGTGGCAGTGAGGGAATCTGAGGAGGAGGTCATGAGGGGGAGGGGCTATGGGGAGCTGAGGGGCACTTGTGGCGTATGGCAGTGATTATTGGTGCGGCGCCAAAAAAGACTTTCGCATCAGCGCTGTCATGGCCTTTCTGTTTTTGTTTATTTAATTAGCAGTCGGGTCATAAGGGCTACTGTGGAACATACTTTAAAGGGCATGCTAATTATATTTACTGCTATATTCAATGTTTTAAGTTTGAAGGTGATTTTACTGTTTTTACCGGGAAAAATGAAAGTGGAGCCCGATGATGCCTGATATGGGGCTGGGGCCCAAGGTCAGCTGTGAGATAAGGTGCACTGGAGAGGAGTAGTGGATAATCAAGCCTGCACGGCAGTGCGTTGCGGAGTCTGGGGCCAGGTGGAGGTAGTAATGAAGAGGGATCCTCCATGAAGGCTCGCACAGAGAGAGCCCAAGTAGTGTCACTTGCCTGATACTACCACCTCAGTAACCTCCTCTTCCCATCAAAGGAAAATTACATAGAAAAAACAGTTTTTGAGAGTGATAATATTTAGAAAGAGATTTGGAAAAGAGTGCGATTTACTGGGCCTTGTAAGACTAAGAAGAGATAAAGGAGGGCCCTGAAGCAGGCCTGCCCAGACATATATGCGACAAATCGAGCCCGCAGTGGCGCACCCAAATGCACCCTTGGCCCACCCATATAAAAATTCCTGGAGCCGGGCCTGACTCCGATGCCGTTGAGGTCGGGTGGAACAGACTCCGATGCAGTACCAAAGCTCAGATACCCAGCAGCATTGGAGAGGCACAGCGGGATGGCAACCCTCACACCTTCCGCCCTTGATGAGCTGTTAAGAGGTGTTTGAAGGTGACTGAGAGGGGGGCTGAAGCTTCAGGCGCAGGGGCATCTATTCAGATGCAAACAGCCCTGAATGGTCATGTGTCTGCAATTTAGAGGGGCCTCACACATTCCCTTTCTGCCCAGGGCCCCAAACGTCCTAGAACCAGCCCTGTGGTGGTGTAAGTGCGCCCACCGGCCACAATGGCAGGCCTGACCTACATTTACAAACAATAATGTCTGCACCACTTCTCAATATTTGCCAGAAGGGTGCATGCACTTTCTCTCTGCAGTACGGTGGGAAAGGGCCTGGAACCTCATGGCTCCACGTGAGAACCAGCATGTCCATCGGTTGACAGTGACAGGCCGGCAGCCTGGGTCTCCCGGACACCTGTGGTGT
Source organism: Triturus cristatus (assembly GCF_964204655.1). Lineage (NCBI taxonomy): Eukaryota > Metazoa > Chordata > Amphibia > Caudata > Salamandridae > Triturus > Triturus cristatus. The sequence goes on along the minus strand of NC_140590.1, from coordinate 1,852,186,014 downwards.
CCGTGCTTTATCCGGATGACCATGACGGTCTGAGTTCACGCTAAGCACTTCCTTGGTGCCAATTCACACACCAGTCCATCTTGGCAGGCTGGTGCCGAGGCCTAGAAACATCACTGGTGAGAGGGCTCAGGCCGACTGGCACTCGCAGACCAGACACAGGCCCAGCACAATCTTGGTGCTAGCGTGCCCACGCTTACCAGGACAGGTGGACGATCAGTTTCACCCCCTCAGCTAAGCGCCTCTTCCAACGAGAGGTAGTAAGGGTGTGCGCACTTCCACCCTACACCAACAGTGGGGAGGCGATCCGGCCCTACGCCCTCAATGGGGCCTCAGCATCCTCTGAAGGTATTCTGTGGGTGGAACTGACCTCCGAGGTAGGGGGAACCCACGCTTGGGCCCCTGCCCAGCTACTCACCAAGCCCGAGCTTCACCCCACCCCGGGAAATACCCTAGAACTGCTCCGGCAGTAGGGGAAGCCCCCTCCGGGTTGGCACACCTGTTGAGATGCTAACCGGAGTAGTAGATTTAATGGGCAGGTGAGTACCGTGAGGCATAATCCGTGCCACGCCCCCCCACTTGCCACTGCCAAACCCGCCCTGGGTATATGGTGTACCTTCCATAGAGCCCTTCCTGCTGTGACACAACCTAAACATGCTCGCACCCTGCCCCTAACCTGTGTAGGGAGGGTGCTCATGCTCCCCACTGCTGTACGGCGGGAATATATCCCATGTTCTAGGGTCACTAACAGAGAGGGGGTGAAGACTAGGAGGACAGAAAAAGTTAATGTTTCTGTTTGTTTGCCTCAGAAAGCCATGCCCAACATGAACTTTCTTTGCAATTTGCAAGACGACCTGGCAAACTACGCATAATGTCTGCATTTTTGCCAGCAGACGGGTAAAGCGTGCAGCTTCTTCTCAATTTGGCAGGAAGCTGGAAAAATACTGCATAATGTTTGTTATTAAGCCCCTGGCCAGTGAATAATGACCTTTCATTTGTGTTTGTTCACCTCCTGTCCAGGCAGTATATAATGGGTATTTTTTAGCCGCACACGGCTGCGGCCGGACAGTAACAATGCAGAATGTCTACTATAAAGCAAACACAAGGAGATGATGGACGGAGTGCTGTAACTTATCAGACACTCACCCCCAGTCACTTCGCCACCCCAGTTCAGACACAGCTATATGCAAATCAGTCTTGACCCTGTGCCTCATGGGAACAGTCCAGCCCAAACTGCCAAGCCAGGTCTTCCCTAGACTGGAAACAAGCATCCTGGGACTAGTTTCAGGGTAACAGGCTTGAATACAGTGGCAAAGTGAGCAAGGGACCCACGTCTGGGCATACCCTGCCACCTTAGGGTGAACAAAGCAAACACAAGGAGATGATGGACGGAGCGCTGAAACTTTTCAGACACTCACCCCCAGTCACAGATCTGGGTTGAATCCATCATCATTCTTTAGCTCACTCTGCAACCCCAGTTTAGACCCAGCCATATGCTAATCAGTCTGACCCTGTGCCTCATGGGAACAGTCCAGCCCGAACTGCCAGCCAGATACTCCCTAGACCGTAAACAAGCATCCTGGGACCGTTTTCGGGGTAACACCCCTCATCGGCCAGGCTAGCTTGAATCCAGTGGCAAAGTGAGCAAGGGACCCACGTCTGGGCAAACTCTGCCAACTTAGGGCGAACAGAGCAACCTCTACTATAGCCAGGGGCCGGGAAGTGTCGTTGCTCACAGGGCTGCGGTCGAACACTGCAGAATCTCTACTATTTAACCAGGTGAATTGTGACCTTCCCCTTCGATTTGCAAGGCCACGGGACAAATAAAACATTAACTAAAGCCTCTTTTCAGCCAGCTGCCGGGTAAATAGGAGCGAACATTCAGGATTTACCGGGCCGCAGGCTAAGCAGCCGCTACCAATAAATAAATATAGCCCTACAGTGCCTCCTGCCAGCTAATGACCGTGAACTGCAGGAGAAGAAAGCTCACAGAAAGACTTCTGCGGAAGGGGGCACTCATATCATGTTTCCAGTGCCAGACAGGGACAGGGGAGCTGACAGATGTGTACGATGCGCGCGCATTGTGGTCTTTGGCATCAGGGGCTGAGCTGCCAAAGTTTCCCAGGTCCATGCGTGATCTGCTGCTCCAGGCCTGCTTGTCTCCGTTGAATTGTGGGACTTGTAGTCCTGTTTTATAATGGAATAAACAAGACTGCAAGTCCCAGAATGCAATGAAAAAGCCTGTACTGAAGCAGCACATCACCATGGACCAGTGAGACTTGACAGGGCAGCAGGCGCTGGGATCTCACAGTTCAAAGTTACAAGTTGGCAGAGTTGTGACACGTCTTACTGTATGAGGAACAGGGGTCACAACCAGACTGAACCACTCAATCTAATATATATGGGTTTTAGACAAGTAGCACCAGGGTGCCACTGGGACCCCCATACCCAGTGCTGCCATTTTAAAGCTACAAACTGTTGCATTCTGGGACGTGTAGTTTCACTTCATCATTAACGCCGCCGCTGAAAAATCCAAGCCTTGAAAGTGTTGTTGGCTATACCGCTAGGCTTTTGTTGCAGACAAAAAAGAAATGTATCGAAGAGCGCATTTACTCACCGCATTTAGGGTAAGCCACCATGAGCAGGTCGTCTGCCCTGAGCTGGAAAGCGTCTAGCGCCTGGAAGGTCTCCGGGCTGCACAGGGTGCTGGGGTACAGCACCCCCTTGTAGGTGAACAGCAGCTCTTCCGGGGTCTTGGCTTTCACAGAAGAGAGGGTTTTGTTGATTTCCACAAATCTATTTGCCATCTCGGTGCTGGCTGTGGGTGAGACGCTGTGCCAAGAAGGGCTGCGAGGCGCTGTGCCAAGAAGGACTGCGAGACGCGGTGCCAAGGAGGGCTTCGAGGCGCTGTGCCAAGGAGGGCTGCGAGGCGCGGTGCCGAGGAGGGCTGCGAGGTGCTGTGCCGAGGAGGGCAGCGAGCCTGAAAGTGCCTAGAGGGTGAGGCTGGGCCAGGGGTGCTTTGTCGAACTCTGACCCCTGCCACAAAGTAAGCTTCTTCTGCCCTTCACACCAAGGCTACAACATATTTTGTGTGAGAGGAGCACCGGAGGCGTGAAGGGGAGGGCTTCGCTGTTAACTCAGGGGAGGGAAGTTGGGAAGAACTGTAAGAAGCTGGCAGGAGAGCGCCTTGAGTCACAGCTGCACGGCGCTATGCCAGCTATCATGACTCCAGCCGAGCCTTGCCTTTTAGTTTAAAGGATGTTTCATTCTGGGACACGCGGTTATGGCTAGCAACAAAAGTAAATTCTGCTCCCATATCTTGGGAGGGTTCACAAAAGTATCCACTAAAACAAGCATCGGACATGTGTTTTTTGTGTGTATTGTGTAGTGTAAAGTGTCATACCAAGCTTCACAGCGCTACAGAGGTACAACGTGGACAGCGGCAGCGCCGTCCTCCCTGACACACAGAATACATGAAGGAGGAACGTCACAGGATTCCCCCCCACACACAAGACAGGTCCAACACAGGCAGCTGACACACCAAGGAGGGGGTGTGAGGCGTCAGAGGACTGTGGGGCGCTCTCTGCAGTCAGAAACAAACAGAACAAGCATTTACAATGCAATGGTCTCGGCAATATTATAGGTAGAGCTATTGGTATTGCTCATGATTTTTTTTAAATCATTTTTGTATCCCTAAATAAATGGCATTGTCATTTCTATTGGCATTAGCTTTTTTTTGCATATCTGATACCTATTGCATTAGCAGAGAGAGAGTGAGGTAGTGAAAGAGAGAGTGAAAGTGAGTTAGTGAGATAGAAAGAGTGAGGTAGTGAGATAGAGAGAGAGAGTGAGGTATTGAAATAGAGAGTGAGGTAGTGAGAGAGAGTGAGGTAGATAGAGAGTGAGGTAGAGATAGAGAGAGAGAGTGAGGTAGTGAAAGAGTGAGGTAGATAGAGAGTGAGGTGGTGAGATACAGAGAGTGAGGTAGTGAAAGAGTGAGGTAGTGAGGGAGAGGGATGTTGTGAGGTAGTGAGATAGAGAGAGAGGTAGTGAAAGAGAGAGTGAAAGTGAGTTAGTGAGATAGAAAGAGTGAGGTAGTGAGATAGAGTGAAAGTGAGTTAGTGAGATAGAAAGAGTGAGGTAGTGAGATAGAGAGTGATTGAGGTAGCGAGTGAGAGAGAGTGAAGTTGTGAGGTTGTGAGCTAGAGAGTGAGGTAGTGATGTTTTGAGAGAGAGAAGTTGTGAGATAGTGAGGTAGTGAGATCGAGTGGAGTAGTGAGGTAGAGAGAGTTATGTAGTGAGAAAGAGTGAGGTAGTGAAACAGTGATGTAGTGAGGGAGAGGGATGTTGTGAGGTAGAGTGGCTATCTACGTTGCTGCTTATAAAAGTCTGCCTTAGTGGGGGGCTGGTGGATCACACCCCAACTTCAAACATCCACGCAGGACAGTTTACTACGAATGCGTGTTTGTAAAAAGGAGACACATACAAAGGTGTGAAAGGCTGGTAGGGCTGGGCACAGTTAGTTACACGTTACTATGCTGGTTATAAAAGTCTGCCTTAGTGGGGGACTGGTGGATCACACCCCAACTTTAAACATCCACGTAGGACAGTCTCCTACTAATGCGTGTTTGTAAAAAGGAGACACACACCAAGGGAATGCGGACAACGGGAGGGGGGGTGGGAGCTTTGTGAACACGGACAGCGGGTGGGGGGCGGGAGCAAACCAACAGAAAATTGAACAAGCGTGGCAGGCGAATGTGAAAGCGACCGCGTTTGGAGCAAAAATACACACACTTGAATAAAATATGTATTGCTATCCGTAAAAGGCTGGTAGGTCTGGGTACACTCAATTACATGTTACGTTCCTGCTTATAAAAGTCTGCCTTAGTGGGGGATTGGTGGATCACACCCCAGCTTCAAACAGCCATGCAATACATTCTCCTACGAATGCTTGTTTGTTAAAAGGAGACACACATAAAGGGGTGAAAGGCTGGTAGGGCTTGGCACAGTTGGTTACATGTTACGCTGCTATTTTTAAAAGTCTGCCTTAGTGAGGACTGGTGGATCACAACCTAGCTTCAAACATTCACGCAGGACAGTCTCCTACGAATGCGTGTTTGTAACAAGCATTAACAAGCACACCACTGCCTAAGCACACCACTGCCTTTCTCCGCGGCGAAGCAGAAATGCCCCGGAGAAACGCAGCGGCGGTTTCGGATTCGGGGGCGTGTTTTCTTTTTCTCTCCTCTTGCCATTGGCTGGAGGAGAGAAAAACACACCCAGCGAAAAGTATCAAAAAAACACGCCCCCGAATCCGAAAAGGACGGATGGAAGCTTCAAAACTTTTTCGGCTTCGAGGGCGTGTTCCTGCTGTTCTAAAAAGGGCGCGGCTAAAAAGTGGAAAGAACAGCACGGAACACGCCCCCGAACCTGAAAAAGACGGAGCCTATTTGGAGGGACGGCTCTCTCCTCCAATGGCTGACCTCCGTTTAGGAAGCCAGCCAATGGAGGAGAGCCAAAAAGAGAGGCGGGCTAAATAGCCACTCTAAGAAACATAAGATCTCCGGGTTTCCGGTTCTGCCTTCGGCAGACCTGACGGTCCCTCGACCTAAAAAGCAGCTGTGTTGGACAAGGGCATTCAATTTAGTCAGTACCCGATACAACTTTTAAAAGAAGGAAGGGAGATAAACTGATATGCCCCAAACCCCGCCGTACGCCTTTTAAAATATATTCACAGTGTAAGATGGAAGGAGAAACATTGATTTGCCTTAAATCACACAATTAGTCACATGCTGAAGCAAGGATTATAACCAGGGTTCAGCGGTTCCAAATAATCTAGTTACGATTTGACATCCGCGCTCGTTCTGTATAGGCATGTGGCCTTGTCAAGTGCTGAAACTGATCGCTGTTCAGAAAAGAAGTTCCTACGCACGAAATGGCTGGGGCATTAAAGCGCTGCACATCGAGGGGGGTGGGTGGCAATGCGATATGACGGGCATCGATCGTGGTAGAGTACGAGATGGACTCAGGGGCCCAGGTAAGGGATGGGAGCCCACAGTGATGAAAAGTTAGGTATTTCCTTGAATATAAAGTCTAATCCTGGCTTGATACGATTGTGTGATCCTGGGCAAGTCACTCGACCTCACTGTCAACCAGGTCCCATACCTGCCAACTCCGTGAGGTCTTATAAATCCAGCATCTGCCATACATGAAGGTTGACATTTCCTCCAAAAAATGGGTGCCGCCGAAATGAAGGCTCTTCCCTCAAGTGTTACCGGTCCCTCCCATGTCACGCTCTTCACTCTGACCTTGTAGTTGCAGCACCGTGACCTTTGAAAGCTGTCGTGACACATCTCCAGTCACTAAACACAGCTGTCCTGGTGACACCAGTGTACTCCAGGACTGGGAGCTGAAAAAGACCCTGCGTCATCCAGTGCCCATGGAAGGACCGGGTGCGGGGCCGGAGAGGGGCGAGGAAGGGGGCGGGGATGGTAACTATTGACAGAACTGTTCTTCATTAGGGAAAGGTTCACTGGAAAAGTGATCGCACCGGGCGCCTAGAAGCCAGTTTTCAAACCGGGCCTTCGAAGCACACGTCCTCGTGTGGGGTAGTGGGAGTGTCGTTACTCCACTCTAGGGACAGAGATCTGCTCGGCTATGTCAGTCCTAAACTATGCCATCTGAACTCCCAACCTCGCCCCCCACCTTTGAACTCTCTTTAATTTCTCAGACGTCAAAGAGACGCACAGTTCTTTTTTTAGAGCAGCCTCGAAAATACACCAAGCCTTGGCACCTTTTATCGGGTTAAATGAAAGTAAAGCACCAAGACTGCACAGTCGTGCTGGAGTGGTGACGTGTCCTGGTGACTACATTGCAGAGACCTAAGCCTGTATCCCACTTCACTGAAATGTGTGATTCTGGACAAGCTACTTCTTTTAAGTAACCACATCTGTCTATATTTGCGAACGCCCAGAAGCTGTTTAGGGGACTTCTTGGCTGAATAGTTTTTTGAGCTCTAGTTCCCAGGCTTGTTCTAGTCTTTCTCTGACATAGCTACAGGCTCACAGAGTGGGTTCGGTGGCCACACTGTGCACCGAGAAAAACGAAAAACCCTATCTGCATCACGTGTTCGCTACTTCCATAAACTGTGTGATCCTGGGCAAATCCATTTTGCTCTTTGTCCCTCGATACCATTATCTGACTAACATATGTACAATGGGGAAAAACACAAATCAGCCAGATTTGAATACTGTGAAGCGAAGATGTTTGAACGTTATTGCTGTTCTATTTTGTGATTGGAAGTCGAAAGTGTATCTGGGGGTTGGGGGCGGGGGGGTGAGAAATCATGCACTAAAGAGCGCAGATAAACGAGAGAGGGAGCGAGAGTCAGTAGCATGTTTTATGCTACAAATGGGGATTAAGGCAAGTACCGAGAAAGCACAATAGGGGGCAAACCTTTTCCAGGTTTGTACAGGGAAAAAAATCTGCATACATTTTGTGGGCTGTGCAGTTGAATTCCTTTCATCTGTGCAAGACGAGGGCAGAAACTGCCTCGACATGGGGAAAAAGTTTGCACTTATACAACCAGCAGTCGCCGAATCGAGCAGCGCGCCCTGCACTGGTACAAGGAATGAAGTGAGTGTTAAAGCGCGTGTACTCGAGCTCTGAAGAGTTCATTGCAAAGTCGGGGCTGCAGAGGATGTCTCGCCGCTCTCCCTCTCAAGGCCCCGGGGCACATCGTTTTCAGAGCACTTTGCTGAAGTAAAGCCGGCTCTTTAGAAGCTCGAGCCATCACACACAGTGCGCTCTTTTACTGTTTTCTTTCAAGAGGCACAAGAAGCGATGCCATTGGTAAAAAGAAGCACACCACTGCCTTTCTCCGAGGCGAAGCAGAAATGCCTCGGAGAAACGCAGTGGCGTTTTCGGATTCGGGGGCGTGTTTTGCTTTTCTCTCCTCTTGCCATTGGCTGGAGGAGATAATTAGAAAAGTAACGAAAAAACACGCCCCCGAATCCGAAAAGGACGGGGCCTGTTCGAAGTGACAAAGCCTCTTCTCCAATGGCTGGCCAGCATTCAAGAGGCCAGCCAATGGAGAAGAGGGGAGAAGAGGGGCGGGTTCAAGCCCCTCTTCTCCAAAACATTAAATCTCCGACTTCCGGTTCTGCCTTCGGCAGACCGGACGGTCCTCGACCTAAAAACACACAAGATGATGGACGGAATGTTGCACATTGGCAAAACATTCACCCCAGTCACAGATCTGGGTTTAATCCATCGTTATTTTGCTCACCACGCCTCCACAGTTCAGACATGGCCATATGCAAAGAAACAAACTGAAACAGCCAAGCCCCCTATGGAATGGTCATACAGCCATGTGCACACACGGGGTGATGACCCCTCACCAAACCAGTGCTGTAAACTTCACAACACGCCACCGCTACAGCTGGGCTCCACATCTACACAAGGGAAGCATCATGTGTGCTGCTGTTCAATGATTGTACAGACTCCAAGTTATGGCTTCCCTATCTTGGGTGAGATTGTGTCTCTTACCTCAGCATTTCTGTTCTCCTTTTGTTAAACTGTCAGACGTATATTAAAATGGTGCGCGGGCAAGCTAAAGTGTTATCTAACGCATACATGTCAACATTTCAGAAGAGCAAAGTGGGACATTTTTTAGAAAAAATCAGGAGAATGGGGCCTTGAATCGGGTTACTGTCATGTATGGGCCTTGGGAGTGAGCTGCTGCAGGATCGGACATTTGAAACGCAAATGCACGTTTTTTTCTTCATGGAGCGCAATGGCAGGCAGAGAGAGGGTGATACAAGTGTTGTGCACTGGCCTGGCAGGTTGCTGGCAGTGCAAACACCAACACTCCCCCCCACTAGCCTCCGTGTGGCAGCCCGGGCTGAAACAGCTTCCCGGGCACACACACAGCCGCCCGAGTACTTCACAGGTCTTTAAAAGACCATTCGCTTGTTAACGAGGGTTTGTTGGTTTTTCACCACTTCTAGAGCCCCCGCGTCGCCACGCTGACTATTGCTGGAAGAATTAGCACGTTACACAATACCAAGCCCTGTCAGCTGAAACCCCGAGGAATCGGGTTTCTGGATGCTTGAATCGGGAGGCGGGAGACTAGCCTTGAAATCGGTAGTCTCCCGCCTGAATCGGGAGGGTTGGCATGTCTGCTAATGGTGTCTCCCTAACACAAGAATAAGAACACGAGGGTCAAGCAGTGGACCCGGCTTCTAATGTCCACCAACATGTTTCGGCACTCAAATATTGGTCCCTGCATTGTTAGGTTGTTAGACTTGGGGGTCTCCAGTTGGCACAGGTATGCACTTGTGAGAAATAGCGACCCTCGCCTCTAGTCAGGGTAAAGGGGTACACTCCTAAAATAACCCCTGCTCACCCCCTTGGTAGCTTGGCACGAGCAGACAGGCTTATCTCAGAGGCAGTGTGTAAAGCATTTGTGAACACATACAGTAATCCAGTGATAGCACTACAGATGGACACAACACAGGTTTTATATCAAAAATAAATATTCTTTATATAGATTTACCACAAGACCATAAACCACAAAAATCCACAATACTATTACTTTAAGATGGTAGAATTTAGCTTAGTTCTCTTTAGTTCTTAAATGCGACACTTTAAGTCAATGTACCTGCAGATGCGACACACAGGGCAACAAAAGTGTTGCAACGATGTTGATGCGATGAAAGTTTGGTGCAAAGAAATAAAGACGTGAAGATCTTCCAGATGCGGCACGCTTCTCCGATGTTGCGAGAAGACTCGATTTGATGGATCAGCTGCAGCAGCGACACCCCTTTATGCGATGCGACGACAGTGGCTTTGGCGGCGACACTCTTCTCCAACGTTGCGAGACGCTTCCGCTCGATGCGACAACTGCAGTGGCGACACCCCTGTACGCGATGTGACGACAACAGCTCCGACGGCGACACGCTTCTCCGTGGATGCAAGGTGCTTTCCTTGATGCGGTGCAATGCATCAGCTACGATGGCTGTGATGGCGACACGCATCTTCGGCTTTGTGAGACACTTCTTCGATGATGCGAGACGCTTCCGCTCGATGCGACAACTGCAGCGGCGACACTCCTTTAAGCGATGCGACGACAACAGCTCCGACGGCGGCACGCTTCTCCTTCTTGAGTCGCGCTTCCAGCTCCTTGTGACACGCAGTCCCTCAGAAGGCCCCAAAACAGCAGCAGGCACTTCCAAAGAACTCTGGGGAGCTGGTGGTTGAAGTCTGTTGTTCCTGAGACTTCAGCAGTAGGCAAGCTCTTTTCCAAGCCCTTGGAGATCCTACACAAGTTGAGCAAAAGTACACACAAAGTTCCTTTCTCCTCTCTTTGGCAGTAGGCAACCCCTGCAGGCCAATCCCCCAGTTTAAGGGATAGTCTCCCCTCAGTTTCTTCTTGGTTCCTCTTCTCAGCAGAGGTTTCTTCTTGTTTTCCCAAAGTGATCTAAATTCTTGGGATCAGGGTCCCAATACTTATACCCCAAAATCCTTTGTCCTCTGAAGGCAGAGGGGCCTTTTCCTTGTTCAAACTGTTTCTGGTCAGTCCTGGAGCACTTTGTTTACCTGACTCCTTCTTTCCTTTCAGAGTGCAGGGCAGAGACATCAGACGCACCATAGGAGGTGGAGCCAGCATTGTGGAGGGAAGGCACATCCCTATTCAGGTCCCAGGTGCAGCTCCTCCCTCCCATCTAGATGCAGATCTCTCTCTTCACCACTGGGCCACCTCACCCTGTCTCCTGGAATTCCCCAGCCCTGTCACTCAAACTCCAGACAAGGAATACACAGCCTAGCAGAGGCAGGTTTGAATGGTTAGACAGGAAAATACCTACTTTCTAAAAGTGGTATTTTCAAACACAGAATGTTAAAACCAACTTCGCTAAACGATGTATTTTATCATTCTGAGTTCAGGCATACTAAATTCGAATTTCTACCATGTTCCCTGAGTCAGTTAAGATTATAAGATGTAATAACCAAACTGCCCATTCTGGCCTATGGAGAACAGGTAGCCTTGCAATAGTGAAAAACGAAAATGGTTGTAATTCACTATTAGAACATGCCACACACACCAGGGTATGTCCTACCTTATCCTTACAATGCACCCTGCCCTTGGGCCTACCATAGGGGTGTCTGATATGAAGAAAAGGGAAGGTTTAGGGACTGGCAAGTGGGTGCACTTTCCCAGTCAGCATGACAGTACCAGGCTGCAAGCAGGCTCTGCAATGGCAGACCTTAGACACACTTTTACAGGCTGCTTCTGTGGGTGGCACAACCAGTGCTGCAAGCCCACCAGCAGCATTTGGATTTACAAGCCCTGGGCACTCCTGATGCACTGTACTAGGGTCTGACAGGTAAACCAAACCATCCAATCATGGAATCACAAATTCATACATCAATTTACAATAGGGAGCACTTGCACTGTGGCACTGGACAGCAGTGGCACAGTGCCCTGAGCATCTAACGCCAGCAAAAGCACATGAGGCAACAGCAAAAAATGGAAGGGAGACCCACGCCAAGGTGCCAGGTCTAACACAGGTCTTCATCAGGAACATTATGCGGACATATTATTCAAGGCAGAGTAGAGCCAGCGGCCATCGCTTACACAAGCACTACAGTTCAGGTCTGAGTGACACGTAGATTACAGTCAGAGCCCTGAAGCGTGTGCTCTGAGTCACTGAGAGGAATGTATAGGTGAATGAGTGAGTGAGTGAGTGAATGTGCAAGTTCTGAGACCGCTCTTACTTAGGTGATGTTCCATCACCTAAGCTTCTTGACAGTCCTGCTGCTGTCAGTCGGAGACCTGCTGTTTGTGTTGATTCTTTCACACACTGAGATGCAGCCATTACCTAGTGGCTATTGTTATTTGGTGCAGCCCAGCAAGGTAAGGTTTTGAAAACAGGTACACCAGGTACTGCACAATCCCCAGACTCCGTGATGCACCTGTTCAAAAGGGTGACATAAAAGAGTGTTTTTGGCCGCTCAGTGCCTGTGTGGCCCCTGCAGTCAGCCCTGGCCTGTTAGACAACACAACACTGCATTCTGGGACGTGTAGTTCCGCTTTCAGTTGTTGTGCTGAGAAATCCCAATATCCAAATTGGTGTAGACTAAAAAGTCAGGACTGGCTCAAGGTGTTGCATGTGATCTGTAGCTTTAGCTATGTATAGATGACATAACATTCCAAAATGACTGGTGGCAATGGAAACCATCCACTCTGAGAACACTCACTGTCACGTGTATCGTGGGGGTGGGGGAGGGGATGCCCCAGTCTCATGATCAGGAAGCGGGATTCCTGTTAATGACGGAACGCGGCTCCGTATGACGTCAGACTTCTCGCATTAAATTAATGAATCAGGATCATTTCCTGAATCATGGGAACAGGGACAGCCCCATATACCCCCCTGGGCACCTTTCCTGGTTTGGTGGGAAACCTTTAAATTCAGGCTTGATCTTGAACTTAGTACTCATGAGATGGCACCTTCCATGGATACGAGACGATGGTTATATGAATCCATATGACCCCGTGCTTGAACCCTGCAGTGAGCTTGAAAGAGTGCAGCATGGATGGCAGTGGCCACTGACTACAGAGCACAGGCAGCGCCCAGATGGAGGGCGCACTATTGGCTTCAACCGGTCTTTAACTTCCGAAACGCGCATCAGCGCAATTCTGTTCCTATATATTTTGTTTTACAAATGAGAGAAAGCACACAAGAACTCTTAAAGCTGTACGAAGATTCTAATCACAATATGGAATAATCCGCATGATATCTTGCTTTATCTGTGGTTAATGTCTTGACATGTATGTCTTTTGTAGAGTAGGATTGGGTGTGATTGTTCTTACAAATATGCCATGTTGTTCTCTTCCTTGGCTTGGTTTTGTTTATGTATGTTCTGAACTTATGTGGAGCTCACAAAATCGATGTATATATTTTTGATTAAAAATCTTTTTAAATTCAAAATACAAATATTTATATTGATGAAAAATAAACTATAAACTGAACTGGTCTGATCTATGGTTCCTTAATATTGTAAACTTATTGTTCTTGTCTTGTTCTAACTGGAGAAGTCTATGTTCGGTTTGGCTGTTAGTATCGTCCCTGGATTCCTCTCCTTCTGTTTTTTACTTCAGGGACCCTCTTCTCTTTTTGATTAGTTCCCAGCTTCACGTGGCCTCAGACTCAGCTTCACATGGCCTCAAACTCAGCTTCATGTGGAGTCATGCTCAGCTTCACGTGCCCTCAGGTTTAGCTTCACATGTCCTCAGGCCCTGCTTCATATGGAAGCAAAAGACACACAATTGATGGACGTAATGCAGAACAAATCAAAACATTTACCCCAGTCAAGAGATCTGGGTTAAATCCATCATTCATTTGCTCACCATGCCACACCAGTTTAGACCTGGCCATATGCAAGTCAGTCTTGACCCTGTGCCTCATGGCAACAGTCCAGCCCGAACTGCTAAGCCAGGTCCTCCCTGGACCGGAAACAAGCATCCTGTTCCGGTTCCTCAAGCCAGGACAGTATCTCCTCCTCCAGGGCCCGGCACATTCCTTTTCTTTTTCAGAAGGAACGCAGCCAGGCTTCTAGGCTAGTTAGAAAGATCCTCTCCAACAGAATGTGCATACTTCAAGTGATGTCCCCTCACCTCTGGGAGAATGGCTGACATGCAGACACCAGTCCTGCTTACAGCAGTCACGTGACTCCTCTACGGAGGACTCAGGAAGCACTTGGAATAGGAGAAAAGTCGGGTGGTAGGGTAATTTTCTAGACAGAGGAGGTGAGACTTTGGACCTGGTTTTGCTTGGTTGTCTTTCACATGCTTTTTAGGTCTCGCCTGACCCAGCGCATGCGCTGGTCTGGCGAGACTTATTGAGAGGGCTCCAAAAAGTGCTACCAGGCCAGCCTAGAGCTACAGTGCAAGTGCGCAGGCGCGCGCGCCGCTCTTTAACGCAATTACTTTCGCGGCGGCCGCTTTGATGTTTGATCGTGATCCCGCAGGGCCGCTTTGCATAGCCAATAGGTCTCGCTTTTGGGACCTTATAAGTATTTTGTTATGCAACTGTTGCATGGCTAAACACTTATAAGGTCCCAAAGGCGAGACCTATTGGCTATGCCAATGCTTGTTTCTGGCTGTGGCCCAGACCAACCTTTGTGCATGACGATAGCTATCACAGCAATAAGCCATTATGTTGGCTTGAAGCATGCATATCCAAAACAAGGGTACAATTAACTCTGCGGTCTATGCACCTGGCAGTCATAAGTGTTTTTAAGCAGTAATCAGAGTCAGGAAAATGGTGAACCTCGCCTAAGAACTTCCTCACCTTGAACAACAGAAACTGGACCCCCCCATCACTCCTACCATCTACCAAATACCAGTGCTAAGAAAGAACCAATCAGCATCCATCGTATTGAACTTCTAAAGGAAGCCCTTTCTCCATCCTCCTTGACTTCAATGTCTGGGTTTCCGCCCCTCAGAAACTCGCGAAATGTAGGCAATACTTTTCCAGTGCCTGTGAAAACTGTATCCAAGCTCCGCCATGTGCTGCGCTAAACCAGGGGCCTTTCAAAATGGATCTCACTGGTCCTAGTACTCAGACAGAGTCCAGAGTTTAGCGCCTTGAGACCCTCACGGGTGAGTAGCTGCGCTTCACAAACTCTGAATGATTGATTGAGTCCTCCTACAACATGTGGCATACACATATTATACATAAATGCAATCAATAGGAACACAGAATGTCAGTACAAGATGAAACTGCAGACCAGAAGGGTCAGTAAAGCACACTGTCTATTTACACAGAGAAAAAGGTCTCGTCGTACTAAAGACTCACAAAACTTGGCACACTGCCTCTACCACTTTATGTGACCAAAGCAAGACACGAATAGCAGTCTTATGCCAGTTGTGAGGAGACATTTGGTGGACCCCTTCAGGTCATGGAACAGGTTCTGGATCTCGGCTTACCAAATACAGGCCCAGTCCTCTGCGCACAGCCAAATCCCTGTTGCTACTGTGCCTGATTGCAAAATGTCATGCTACTGGGTACGCTTGATCTTGTTTGGTGATAGCCCGCATGTGTTCTAAAAGGTGCACTTTCACTGGGTGGATGGTACTGCCTACGTACCTCAATCTGCATGGACAAACTTGGCAATATACTGAATATGCTGTGGTGCACGTTATAAACGTAGTTATGTTTCTTCTAATTTGTACTACTGGAACATTATAACCCAAGACCCTTTTACTGTTCTTGCAGGCCTTGCATTTACCACAGGGGAAGGATCCCCTAATTTCTTTGAGAGTTTCTTCCCTTGACATGTCCTGCAATTGGTGACTATGGACTAACATATCCTTAATTGCCCTAGCTTTCCTGAAAGTTACTAGTGGTGCGTTAGGTATATCTGCACTAATCGTCACATCCGTTTTCAAAATATGCCAGTTTCTTTTGAGGATTTGCTTTAAAGTAATAGCACCCTCCGAGAAAGTGGTAATCATTCTGAATTTCCCTTCAATCAAATTGTTATTTTTGTAACATCTTGTGTTGTCACACAAGAGGCTTTGTCAAGGGATCTGTCGCATCCTCTGAACAGTTTTTTCCAAGAGGGTGTCCTCATAGCCCCTATTTTTGAATCTGGTGATACATTCTTGTGCAACCTTCTCAAAATCACAGTTCCTAGAACTGTTTCTTTTGAGTCTCAAAAGTTCTCCGTACGGAATACTCTGTACTAGTTTAGTTGGATTGCTACTGGACGCGTGAAGCGTCGAATTTCTGTCTGTAGGTTTTCTATATAAAGCCGTATTTATTTTGCCATCTGTGATAAACACCTTCAGGTCGAGGTAGTTCACTGCCACTGAACTAACCTCTACCGAAAAGTGCAGATTTAAAGCATTGTCATTAAGAGTTGTGATGTACTCATGTGCAGATTCAGTTGACCCCATCCAAACCAGGAACAGGTCATCAATGCACCTGTTCCAGGCAATGACTTCTCCAGATCCATACACTCCCTGATGCGACCTGGGCTCTTGCTCCTCCCACCAGCCAACAAACAAGTTTGCATAGCTGGGAGCGAAGCAAGTGCCCATCGCAGTCCCCGAGATCTGCTTATAATACTTCTCTTGAAGAAGAAAAATATTGTTCAATTGGCAGAACTCCATAAATTCTAGCAGCATCACATTCTGTGCTGCATACTTTAATGGACGTTTGTTCAGATAAAGTTGGATAGCTTTTATTCCACTGGAGTGCCCTATACAGGTGTAAAGGCTAGCAATATCTAGTACTACCAGCTTATAGATGGATCCCACTTCAATGCCTAAATTTGGTTTAAAAAATCTTTCGTGTCTTTTACATAGGATGACAACTGTGATACTACCTGAAATAAGAAATGATCAATGAACATCGATAGGTGTTCCGTAAGGCCTCCTTCTGAGGATATTATAGGTCTACCAGGAGGATTGAGGCTGTCCTTGTGGAGTTTGGGAATATGATAAAAGGTTGGTGTTATAGGGTTCAAGTTTCTTAAAAACAGATACTCGTCGGTCCCCAACATGATTTTATCATACCAATATTTTTATTAACAGATGGTATTGTGAGATACTGTCATTATATTTCTCTTTGGTTGATCTTTCATAGTTCTTACTATCTGATAGCTCTCTTATTGCTTCTTTACAGTATTGTTCCTTAGTCTGGAGAACCATATTACCCCCTTTATCCGAATGCTTGCAGATCAGTGTAAGGTCTTTTTCCAGACTTTTCAATGTATCGCTTTGATCTTTTGTAATATTCCTAACTATATATATATATGAGTTCCATTATATCATAATTGTTGTTATAATCGGAAATGCTAATATATAATATATTTACATTAGTATTTTCCACTATTTTCTATTATTGTTACAATTTTTCTTATACGTATATAATGCTCTTACTATACATTTTTGTAATTGTTTGCACTTGTTTTCTGAATAAAAAGTCTTTATTCTTAAATCCTCCTTAGGCAGCCATTTTTTCCAAATAACTTTATTTTGTATTTAGTTCACGTTATTGTTTGGCTGCTTTGGGTCCATTTGGTTGTGGTTGCCTGCTGCTTGTGAACTTCTATGGTAAGACTTATTTTCACTTACTTTTTATGGTTTGTGGGATTGGTAGAGTGTAGCTAGGCACAGTATTTTTATACTTGGCAACATTGGACCTGCAGAAAGAGGGGGATTTAAATAAAATAATTGTGGGATGGATTTCTCGAATTGACTTGCATTGAAGTTGACAAAATTTCAGATGGGAGGAAGCTAAATTAAAACCAGATTTGGCTTTGAAAATCAGGAGCCTGCCCCCTGAGTGGGGTCTGTTGGCATGTATGTAGTTTGTCAGTTTGATATGGTAATGTGGTGCAATGCTTTATGCCTAAATGTATTGTTTGTTGTGTAGGTTGGTGTTAGAATGTATTTATGTTTTATTACTTCATAAAGACATGTGTTAATGTTTATATGAGTTTTGAGGGTTATATGTGTTTTTATATATTACCTACTGGCAGTCGCCAGTAGGTAGTTATAGTTAGGACCTAGTTTCCATAGGAAACTCTTTTTTTGTTTTCCCAATATCTTTGGCGCCGGTTGACGAATCTTCGTGAAATTTTCAAAACTTATGGCCTGCTCCGGTCAGCTCCTATCTTGAAAGTCTCGGGGTGCTTCGCCAAGCGGGGGCCGGGAAAAAAGGGTGGTCTCAAAAGGTGTTTTCTCCATGGCTACAGCCCGGAGAAAACTGCTGAACGGAATTACACCAAATTTGGCAAAAAGGCAGTGCTTGGTTCAGAATGCACCCTTTTTTTTAAATGGTGTAAATCCATTCAGTAATTGCTGAGAAAATCAAAAAATAGAGGTAAAAAATGCATTTCCCATTGGAAACTTTAGACACAGCTACAGCTGGAACTGCTGAAAGGAATTACATCAAATTTGACAAAAAGGTAGTGCTTGCTTCAGAAAGCATGCTTTTTTAGATCTCGTCTGAGCCAGTGCATGCGCTGCTCTGTGAGACATTTAGTAAGTGGGTTTTGAAAGTGCTACCACAGGCTTTTGGTGGCCTCAAGCTTGCGGTTACACGCACAGCCGCCATCTGTCTTTCCTCTGTCACGGGTCATTAAAACGCGGTGCTCTCACTTTTGCCATGGCGGACGCTCGCGCTTGCACCACTTTTGAGGCCAGGCTTGTCTTGTCTTTTACTTTCATGGCCGCACGAGCACTCCTCGCATCGCTCGCGGGCTTGCTCTCCCAAGCGCACGCTTCAACACAGCCGCTGACCGGACATGACCCCCTCGCTGCACATGCGTAACAGCCTTAATTATTCTCATAAGAGGGAATGCTAGAGGGGCTTCCAAACATGGCAGCATTAACACTCGGCAGCACTGTCCTGACAAAGCCGGGCCCCGCCTAAGAGGACAAGCTCATTCATTGCAACCATTCACGCGGTGGATCCAACCATTCCAGACACGGACGGGTGTGGCTTCCTAACTCCGATACATGGCCTTCCCCCATGCCATGCTCGAGGCCCACAACTTTGCCTTCCAACTGCAACTGCATGTATTTTTAATGCAGCCATACCGTAGTATGCAAATGCGAGTCTAGCATTAAACACAAATCAAGCTTGAAGTTGTTCTAAAAGCCGCCATGCTCCGCCACAATTGTTAAAATGCAAGACCATCCGCCTCCCCCATGGAAGGAAAGCATAGTGTTCCTTACTGCCCAGGTTTGGTCATCCCCCGCCCACCCTGATATCCTTAATCGAGAAATTCCTCCTCTTCGACGGCCTCATCCACCCCAATCCGGTCCCTCCCTCCTTTACCCTGTAATCTGACCTGTTGCCGCCTCTTCCCAACCCACTTAAATCAGTACCCCCGGCGCGCTTTTGTCACCTTATAACCCTAGTCAGCGTGTATGTGTTTTTGATTACCCAGCCTTGCCTACAAGCTCGTCTCCTCCCCTGAGACAGCGACCCCGCCCACTGTTACCGGCTTCCACCACCTCTTGCTCCCGACCCCCCCTCCCAGCATTTCTTCCTTCGATTGAAACCTCCCGCAGTCCGGGACACAATCCCCCCTATTGGGTGCCCCCCTGTACCCATCCACCCTTCCACCACCTCCCGAGTCATGTGAGTCACCCATCCCTAATTTGCCTCCCAACCCCCCTCCCCCGCTCACTAAAACCTCTGCTTCCTTCCCAACTCTCCACAACTAGCCCCCCGCTAGCAGATCGAGCCCGGCAGCACCTCCATCCTCCTGAATGTCAACCAAACCGTACCGCCATCCTCCATGCGTGCCGCTGCAAGGTCCGTGAGGTGGCCCTGGGCCCAGCCTCGGGTGCATCCGCACCCAACCTCCCCTTTGAAACCGCACACCCTGTGCCCCACTGCCTCCAAGTTCCCCCCAGCCAGGCTCTATTACCTCCCAACTTTGAGGGTGACAGTCTGCCCGGCACCCCTGCACCCATCACCCTCGGCCCTCCCCGCATCCTCCCTTGCAATACACCCCTTCACCCCTCCCAAGACCGTGCCCGGCCCCCCGACATATCTCCCGAGCGCCCGCAGAAACTGTAACCAACCACACCGGGCTCAGAAGTATGAAAGGCTATGGAAAGAAGACTACCCAACTCATGCATACATCCCCTCCTGCAAGCCCCTCCCCCGTTGCTTCTGCGCTCCGCCGCTTTCCCACCCGGCATTCCCAGCGCTCTCCTTAACTTCGCAATGAAACCCCTCGCTGCCCCTTCCCCAGGCTGCTCAATCATGGTGTCCCCTCCTTGCCCACTTCCACCTGAGCTCGCCGACGAGACCAATCACCCTGCCCAGGAACCCAGGACGTTGGACCACGCCGAGACCCAAACCCAGCCCCCACCCCTCCTCCAAGATCAGCAGCTCCGAGCATAAGCCCCCATCCACCCCGGCAACCCCACCATCCCCACTGTCTTGTTACGCCACCCTGTGCTCCCGAGCCCCACCATCTACGCCTCCGCAACCCTCAACTGAGCATCCCACAGCCCGAGACCCACCCCCTTTCTTGAGTGCCCTTTCCTGCACCCAAGCATTCCTGTGTGCACCCCGGAGCCCACCCATCCAAAACTCTGCCCCCAACCTCACTGTGGTCCTCCTCATCCCTCTGTCGCGCTTCGTCCCTGAACGATTGCATTCATACGCTACATCCAAGCACCACGACCACCCACACCCACGGCCCCCCGCAACCAGATGCGCACACTCCACACCCGACTCCTCCGACCGGCAGAGGCGGCTGCGGACGCAACCCATCAGAGAGTGAACCACATTGTCTCTAGGAGCCGTGTATTCGTTCATTATTCATTGGTAATACCAAATCTTTCAAAAGCCGCTGCCAACCGCTAATGGAATGAGGACGCTATTTGTGTATTGCGCTCAGCCGCACCATTGTTCAGCAAGACACCGCATCTGTTCCAATCACCGTTTACGAATGCATTTGTCGTAATCAAATGCAAGGTGGCATCCGGGCGGAACTGGGGGTGGAGCACAATTATGGCGCTCCGCGCTGACCATCCGCCCCACCCCCACAAACCACCTCCGCCTTCCCCAGCATTATTCCCCTTCCAGTGTTATAAGTGTACACTTATAAATGTTTAACCATGCAACAGTTGGTGTTGTTGCACCAAGGATATTCTTCTGCATAATTACTTAGAAGGGCCCAAAAGCGAGACCAATTGGCTATGCCAATGCTTGTTTCAAATGATGTAAATCAATTCAGTAGTTGCTGAGAAAATCAAAAAATAAAAGTTTCTATATTTAGAGGCACGGAGGATCCGTGCACCCTCCCGATCACAAGCTTTATTCTAATTGGCTATCAACACTTCAAACCAGGAAGTGCAAAAAAACAAGAAAAGGAGCAGGGTAGAAACACCCTGACCCGCGAGGCCTGCTCAGGGGGTCCCACAAGGACCCCCAGGGCTCCAAAAAGCGGTTAAAAAAACAAAATCGGCCGTATTCACGCTGGGTGCGTGAATCAGGCCGAGAAAATAAACGAAGCGCGGGCTCCCGCGCTTTGTTGTATTGAAGCCCCCGAGTGGGCCAGGTCCTTAGGCAGTGAAAAAAAAGTGTGGGGGGCACCAATCCCCCCCACATTGCCCCAGGGACCACCACCTCCCCGGGATTGATTAATGAGTTGCGGGGGGGCACGCAGCCCCCGGGGACCCCCAGCCCCCGGGGACCCCCACCCCCCGGGGATGCTTTTTTTAATCTGTGGGGGGGGCCTCTAAAGCCCCGTCAAGCCCCGGGGACCGCCAGCCCCCGGGGCTTTCATTCATTGTTTGCGGATGTGATATTAGGAGATTTGTCATAAGAAGCACTCCCTGAGCTGTGAATACGTAGTGCTTTCACCTGTTATTGTCCGATTACATTACATTAGGCCACACCTGCTTGCTTGTCACGCATAATTATAGCGGAAACTTTAACCAAGGGCATGATAGCGCTTCACACGGAAATCAGCTCCCCTAGCCGCAACGGGTGGGATATTAGGAGATTTGTCATAAGAAGCACTCCCTAAGCTGTGAATACGTAGTGCTTTCCCCTGATATTGTACGATTATCTTACATTAGGCCACACCTGCTTGCCCGTCCCGCATAATTATAGCGCAAACTTGAACCAAGGGCATGATAGCGCTTCACACGGAAATCAGCTCCCCTTACACAACAGTATTTAAGCACAGTGTAACAAAGCGATTTGTACGGAATCACAAGATGCTGCGCCTGAGCCGAGATTCTAACCTAGTTACCCAGTTCTTACATCCGCAGTCCTAGCCGCAACGGGTGTGATATTAGGAGATTTGTCATAAGAAGCACTCCCTGAGCTGTGAATGCGTAGTGCTTTCACCTGATATTGTCCGATTACATTACATTAGGCCATACCCGCTTGCCTGTCCCGCATAATTATAGCGCAAACTTGAACCAAGGGCATTATAGCGCTTCACACGAAGATCAGCTCCCCCTACACAACTGTTTTTAAGCACAGTGCAACAAACTCATCACCACCACAGCCTTACTCAGCACCACCACAGCATCACTCAGCACCACCACAGCATCCCTCAGCGCCACCACAGCATTACTCAGCGCCGCCACAACAATATCACTCAGCACCACCACAGCATCAAGCAGCACCACCACAGCATCACTCAGGGACACCACAGTCACTCAGCGCCGCCACAACAAGATCACTCAGCACCACCACAGCATCACTCAGCACCACCACAGCATCACTCAGCACCACCACAGAATCACTCAGCGCCACCACATCATCACTCAGCACCACCACAGCATCACTCAGCACCACATCAGTATCACTCAGCATCGCCTTTGCACTAGTACACCATCTCATCATCATCACTCAGAAAGACCTGAGTATCATTCAGCATCACATCAGCATCGTCTCCGCACCAGTCACCACCACCACTACCACCTCAGCATCCCTCAGCACCACCCCAGCCTGCTCTCGGAATCTGGCATTTGTTGATTCTCCCCTAGGGTCTGGCCGCTGCTAGTGTTATAATACAGGTAATAGTTCCCAACTTTCACCCCCCGATTGTTTATGCCCCCTCAAAAAAAACTTGAACCAAGGGCATTATAGCGCTTCACACGGAAATCAGCTCCCCCAACACAACTGTTTTCAAGCAGAGTGTAACAAACTCAGCACCACCACAGCATCACTCAGCACCACCACAGCCTCACTCAACACCCCCACAGCAGCACTCAGCACCACCACAGCATCACTCAGGGCCACCACAGCATTACTCAGGGACACCACAGCATCACTCAGCGCCGCCACAACAATATCACTCAGCACCACCACAGCATCAAGCAGCACCACCACAGCATCACTCAGGGACACCACAGCATTCAGCGCCGCCACAACAATATCACTCAGCACCACCACAGCATCAAGCAGCACCACCACAGCATCACTCAGGGACACCACAGCATCATTCAGCGCCGCCACAACAATATCACTCAGCACCACCACAGCATCACTCAGCACCACCAAACAACCATTGGAATAGGCAGAAACAAGTTGCCAGCATTGAAAGAACAAAAGAAAACTGAGGACATTTTTTATTGTAAATACTTTTTTTAATGTGGTCGTTCAGTTCTACATAATGCCTTCTTGGTCATATATAAGGTAACAAAAATGCTTGCTACACTTTTTTATTAAAACTTTTCAGCAAGCTGCACAGCAGCCACACTTCTCTACAGCACAGCTTAAAGACATTAGCAAAGTCAATAGCTCTGGCTAAACACTTATAAGGCCCCAAAGGCAAGACCTTTCGGCTATGCCAATGCTTGTTAATCTGTGGGGGGGCCTCTAAGGCCCCCCAAGCCCTGGGGACCGCCACCCCCCAGGGCTTTCATTCATTATATGCGGGGGGCACACGGCCCCACCGCAGCCCTGGGAACGCCACCCCCGGGGCTTGTTTAAAAATAAAAAAAATTACACCTGTGTGGGTTGACTGGAGCCCCCCCACACACCCCGGGGACCGCCACCACCGGGGCACTAAAAGGCTAATTTGGGGGTCCGTTACAGACCCCCGAGCCCCGGGGACACCACCTCCCCGGGGCTTTGCAATTGAAGGGAGGGGGCAGCGCAACCCCCCTCCTGGAGCCCGTAATGGCCCTGGGAACCGCCACCCACCAGGGCCAGCTCCTGCAGTGTCCTGAGGTGCCCACCCCCGGGACACTGCTGTTTGCAATGACAGGGCAGGAGCTGTGCGGCTCCCACCCTGTCATTGAAAACTGCTTTGCTTCATTTAAGCGAGAGCAGGGAAACCTGCTCTCGCTTCAATGAAGCAAAGCAGATTCCTTTTCCACACGGGGAGCTGCATGTTAGCAGCTCCCCATGTGGAAAAGCAATGCCGGCTCCCGCAGGAGGCGGGTAGCCGGCTCGGACCGTGGGGGCATTGGGGCTCCCCCCACAGTCCCCAAAGGAGAGGGCCGGCCCCAGGAGATGGTGTCCCCGGGGTCAGAAGTGGCCCAGGAGGGGGCCACGTGGCCTCCCTCCCCAGTAAAAAAACCCCAAAAAGCGAGGCAGAGTCCCGAGGTGGAAATATCTTCGGGAGGGAGGCCGCCCGGCCCACTTACCTTTTAAAAAAATGAAATAAACCAATTAGGGGTTAGGCCCTGGGAGATGAGGTCCCCAGGGCTCAAAAAAGAGGAAAGGAAGGGGGGTCACACAGCCCCACTTCCCCAAAAAATACATTTAAAAAAAGCGGGCATTGCGCCGGAGGCCCCGACCCCTCCCAGCAACACTATGCAAACGCGCCCTGTGGCGCGTTTTAAGTTGGGGAATGAATTCCCCTACAATCCTGAGGGTCCCTAGGGGCGAACTAGCCCACCAGGTATCTTCAGTTAGCGCCACAGGGCTGCGTTGCAGAGAGGTGGTCTGAGGCCACGCCTCTTTTTACATCTCTCTGCAACACAGCTCTGTGGCACTTATTGGAGGTACCTGGTGGGCTAGTTGGACCCCAGGGACCCTCAGGATTGATGGGGACTTAATCCCCCAACTTAAAACGAGCCACGGGGCACGTTTGCACAGTGGTGAAGGGAGGAGGCGGGGCCTAATGTGACATGTGTGCAAACAGGCCCTGTGACGCGTTTTAAGTTGGGGAATTAATTCCTCTTAAATCCCGAGGGCCCTGGGGGCCAACTAGCCCACCAGGTACCTCCAGTAAGCGCCACAGGCCTGTGTTGCAGAGAGGTGGTCCAGGCCACGCCCCTTTTTACACCTCTCTGCAACGCAGCTCTGTGGCGCTTACTGGAGGAACCTGGTGGGATAGTTTGACCCCAGGGACCCTCAGGATTCACAGGGACTTAATACCCCAACTTAAATCGTGCCACGGGGCGTGTTTGCATAGTGGTGAAGGCAGGGGGCGGGGCCTGAGGTGACATGTGTGCAAACAGGCCCTGTGACGCGTTTTAAGTTGGGGAATTAATTCCTCTTAAATCCAGAGGGCCCCTGGGGGCCAACTAGCCCACCAGGTACGTCCAGTAAGTGCCACAGGCCTGCGTTGCAGAGAGGTGGATCAGGCCACGCCCCTTTTTACACCTCTCTGCAACGCAGCTCTGTGGCGCTTACTGGAGGAACCTGGTGGGCTAGTTGGACCCCAGGTACCCTCAGGATTCACAGGGACTTAATCCCCCAACTTAAAATGTGCCACGGGACGTGTTTGCGTAGTGATGCCATCAGTGATGTCATTTGAGATGTCATCAGTGATGTCATCAGTGATGTCACTGACCATGTCATGAGAGATGTAATATGTGACGTCATCAGCAGTGCATTGCGGGGGCGCGAGTTATAGTTAGCTGAACTAACTATAACGGGGGAATTTTCTGGTTTTGTACGAATGAAATGTCCAACTAACTATAACTTTCCCTAAAACCTATGGATTTTTCAGTGAATTTCTAAGGTTTTTTAAATGCTAATTTCTAACAATAACGTGCCTATATATATATATATATACTACGCAGAGAAATGATGGTTAGGCTCAAAGAAGAAGAAGATAAAATAAAGGAGCGAAAAGCTTATAGGTTTCAAAGAGACAAAAACGACTACGATTTGGGGTGAATATTTACCTTCTCCAAGAAGTACGATGCGCTTAGAGTGTCCAAATTAAAAAAATCAGAAGGCCCTACTACTATGATTTCAAGGAGGGCAGGACCAAGTAATGACACATCCCAGTCAGATTTAAGCTCAGCAGGGGGCAGTGAATCTGAGTCGGACATGAGAAATCCTCAGGGTGAGACACAACTTACCAAACCATCGCCGGGCGAAGAGATCAATTTTTTATGCCACGAACGGAGGCAAACTCTCCGACTCAGCCCACAGAGGAACAACACAGAGCGGACAAAAACTTAAGGCAGAGGCAGAGGCGCAAGACCAACAGGAAGCGCTACAAATGCCAGCAAGAAAAGAGGAAGAGGATACTGGCAAAGAAATAAACGGCAATGAAATGACCAACAATACAGTAGTCAACTTGTCTCAAATCAAACTGTCAATAGAAGAAACAAAAATACTCGGCCTAGGACTATCATACTCTCCACCTAACGACTTTAACTATGCCTCTACGAGGATGGATCTTTATAAAGGTGTAAGAAAATTAAAACTCAAGAAATACCATAAGCTAATTGGAATTAATGATCATCAACCCACAAGCAGTGAAGCAAGGGAATTCAAGGAACATCCGAACCTTACACAATCAGACAGTCACCTCCTGAGAGATATGAAAGATCTATGGGAGGGAAATGAGAGAGAATTTCCAGGTGCGAGCAGCACACATAACGGCGTACCAAGCGGAGGAAATTTGATACAATCTACACCATTTAGATCCAAATCTACCTTTAATCTGATTCCTCCCCAAGACTCTATCAACGTGTTTCACGAGACAGTCATTGCACTTATCAAATAACTGAATAAAACAACTCTCATGCCAAAGAGAAAATACAACAAACAAGACCAACAGTATAACAACCTGATGAAAAAACTGCAAAAGGACAATAGCATTGACATACAGAACAGTGACAAAGGTGGCAACATTGTCATTTGGTCGCAAGGGGATTACAAAAATGAAGAGTTCAGCCAGTTAAACGATAGATCCTGCTATAGCCAGAGCAACATGGCCAATGTCAAAGCCACCTACAAAGAATTTTACAGCAAACTGTCATCGTGGAGAACTAAAGGGCTCATAACTTAGGAAGAGCACAAGTTCCTCAAAAAGGAAAAACCCACTACTCCCTCTATTTACTTCATCCCAAAATACATAAGGACTTGAGCAAACCTCCAGGCCAACCTATTATTACAGCAAGAGAGGGACTGTTGGAGAATCCATCCAAGTATGTTGACTTTTTCTAACAAGAGTTTGTCAAATCCTTGCCCTCCTTTGTCCGTGACACCAGCGATTTTATAAGGAAAATCAAAGACTTTGCGTGGCATGACAATTAGTTGCTCATTGCATTAGACGTAACTTCATTATACACTAGCATCCGACATGAGGACGGCGTGAATGCTATTGAACACTATCTAGCGCAGCGAGCTCCTCAATACAAAGAACACAGCAACATGCTAGTTGAATTGGTGAAGTTCTGTCTGTACAATAACATTTTCATGCTCAACAACTTACTATATCATCACATAAGAGGAGTTGCCATGGGGGGCAGCTCCTCTTCCAGCTATGCATGTCTTCACATGGGCTGGTGGCAGGAGCTGGTCCTCAAGTTTGAACACGGACATTTTGTAGAGGCCAACATTAAAATGTGGCTTCACTTTATTGATGACCTGCCGGTAGTATGGCAAGGCACAAAAGAACAGGCAGAGGAATTTGTCAATGCTATTAACCATAACAACGTTAATCTACATTTTACAGCAACTATCAGCGAGGTCACAGTAAATTTTCTAGACACACAGGTATATATCCACAACAACTAGAATGAGACCCGCCTATATAGAAAGAAAACAGCAGGTAACTCTACCCTACATGCTGGCAGCACACACCCCAAACACCTGATCAACAGCATACCTTGCGGGGAGATGCTGCGGCTCAGGCGTATCTGCAGCAATGAAGCTGATTTGAAATCAGCTCAGGGAAACAGTAAATCCAGATTTCTGGAAAGAGGATGTTCCCTAAATGTAATTAATAAAGCCATATTCAAATCGATGCTCTTGGACAGAGAGGTACTTTTGGGAGATAAACAACTAGATACTACGACCCAAGACATGACAAGATCAGGGACATGAGTTCAGAATCATTATGGGGTACAGTAGGCAACAAAAATCCATACATTAGATTATACAAACAAGTTGGCCATTGGTTCTAAATGACCCAGTGATTGGACCCCTGCTACCCCCACCCATGAGGGACAGTCTTGTTAAAATTAACCCTGAGATTATAGAAAGTACTAGTTGGCTTTAAACACACAAGGGATTTTTAAAATGCAAAACGTGCAAAGCATGCATACACGGCATCAACAAAAACACGTACTTGACTCCCTTCAGCAACAGGGAATATAAGATCAATAAGTTACTCACATGCAAAACTGAGTTTGCTGCATACGTGCTTTCGTGCCCATGCGGCATTCAATATATAGGCAGCACAAAACTGCCAGTGCACAAAAGGGTGTTGCAACACTTACGCGCAATCACAAATCAATACAATACACATCCGGCGGCTAGACACTTTAGGGAGTTCCACAAATCTAACAGCAGAGAAATCAGCTACTATTTGATTGACGCTATCCCCCGCAATAGATAAGGCAGAGATAGGGAACACAAGCTTAGAAAACTCGAGACCAGATATATCTTAGAACACGACACTAAACACCCAGGAGGCCTGAATGTAACAGAAGATCTTTATAGCTGTTCATGATGTATTTTAATGGGTTTTACGAACTGCTTCTTTTCAATTACAGCTGCTTATATTGATGGGTTTTATGGTTTTTAATACTACTTTTATAGATTGTATGATCACAAAATATCATTGGTACAGTTAGATGCTGCTATATATTAATATTTATATTTATGTATATTATATAGTGATGTATTTTTGCATTTTTTTTTATTTATTTATTTATGCAATCTCCCATATTTTATGGTGATTTTACTATATGCATCTTTGTACATCAATAGCGGATTTGCAGAAATCCATTTTTGAACATTAGCAGCCATATGTTTACAGCTCACAAGATGAGTTTCCCTTGTATTGGTACTTAACCATCCATGTACACCAACAGTCTTCTAAGGATTTCTTAGTGTTGACAGTACTGCAAACATACCAAAGTTATGGGCCAACCACCACCATTTACTCACATTGAAAATCGAAAAAAAGAATCCATGAAGTATACTAAGATCCAATGGAAACAACACCATAGAAACAACACTACAAAGATGTAATATTGCTCTCAGTATATACTACGTTCATTTATCGATTTTGTTTCAATTTTTTTATATTTTTTCATGTCACGTAAACACTTTAGTTTTACACATAAGAAACATACCAGAAAATAATTTAAGACAAACCTTTATGCAGACAATCACTTTTGAGGATTCATCCTCATCATTGAAGAAATTGCAGATTGTAAAACCCTGCGCAGGACACACTGTCTGGAGATATGTAGGGCATATCAGGGCACTTTACCAGCATAATTGGAGTGGACACATATCAAACATTTCGGATAAATGTAGATTCAGGTATTTTACAAAAAATGTACAATACGATAAAAAATGAAATATCTTAATCGTTATAAATGACATCTAGAGGGCAATTGTTTCTATATGTTTTAACTACCTATGTATCCTTGTATGAAATGGCTCGATACAGATACATCTAATATTTGTCGTTTATGTCTATGATTTTTAACGTCACGTGATTTTCACCAATTATGCACTGTCACTTCAAAAATGCCAAACAGTTTGCACAACCATGTCATGTGAACAAGGCTGGCGGGAGCCAAAACGTGTTATGGCGACAGAGGAATAAAAACAACTATTTGCACGTATCCTGGGTCCGTGTCCATACTTGGAGTAATCCGAACGACGACAGAAGAAAGAAATATATAAATACATATATACATTAAAAAAAAAATATATATATATATATATACATACAGGTACTCCGCTTCAATTGCGCGTTGTTTCGTAAGCAAACAACGGATATGGACCACAACTTGGTGCAAAATTTTATTTCGTGCAAGAAGTCGCCATGACGCATTTCAGCCCTTCCCACGGGCCTTGATCACATATATATATATACATTTTAGTTCATGCTATGGAAAAAACCCTCAAATGTCCATTCGATGATCCGTATATACTCCTAAAGATCAACAGCCAAGCCAACACATGTTGCGCGATATCCTCGCTTCTTCAGGAGCTGTGATTTGGAAAACATGAAAAACATTTACTTAGTAACAAAAATAGTATATACAAAACATATTCATCATATTAGTTTATATTCAAATTTCCTGTCTAAAGAGTACCAAGTGACAGTATACAAACAAATGTGTTCAAAACATCTTTAGAGAACACAAACGGAATAAACAACTGGGGAAAAACAATATTTGCATTGGAAACAATGTTACACATTAACACTCCTAGAAAAAGAAAAACATATAAGAGAAATGTTAGAGTCGGGGATCTCTGGTTGGCGCAAGGTTGCCCTTGTGTCAAGCAGGAACCCTCTCCTCCACGTCAGAGCGCAGGATAAGCCCTCGCGAATGACCCTTGCTCACCCTCTAGGTGCGTGGCGTGAGCAGCCAAGGCGATTCCTCAGGCGTTGTTGGTTAAGCACTTACAATCATACACAGTAAATACATCAATCCCCCCAGAAACGGACACCAGACTTGGATATATATAAAAATACGCTTCTTTATGTAAAAATAGGTATATATATCTCAGCAGACTTATCACAAGACCAATAACGTTTTCGCTATGCCACCAGGTTGTAAAGCAGGCAAATGTTCGTTGTTCGTAGCTTCAAATGGATACTTTGTAGTCTCTTGCAAATGTTACTTGTGGTTCCAGTACTCACAGAGATCGACTCCTGCGAACGGGGAAATAAGGCGTTGCGGGCCCCGAGCCCGATACTGGAACTTCTTTCGTGAGGTGGAGAGTCGGCACAGGTCGGTGCGACTCTCAGCTTGGGAAGTGTTCTTGGGTCCTCAATCAGCAGGTGTGGGCAAGTAGGCAGGCGCGGCCCGCGACCCTTTAGCACGGTGGTGCAGGAGGGGTCTCCACAGCGGGGGCGGCGCGGCCTGAGATGTCCGGGGATAGCGAAGCGGGGTCGCAGGGCACGGTCAGTGCAGCTGGATGACCCGGCGTAGATCACAGTCGTCGGACGGCTTCCGGCGGGAGGGGTGATAGCGCGGTCAGCGCGCTCCAGTAGCAGGCGGTGACAGGGATGCAGGCGGCCTGGCCCGGGGACAGAGAGCGGCTCTGGACGGAGCGGGGCTCTCACGGGTTGGAGGCAGGCGAGCTTCTGAGTGTCACGGCCCTAGGAGGGGCGATGAGGGGCGCAGTCTCTTTTCCAGCGGGATGCCCACACGGCTCGAATTGGAGGATGAGCAAGAACACAGAGAACCCACTGGTCCTGGGGTTCAGTTCAGGGGGCAAGCTCAGATCAAGCCCTTGGAGAATGTTCAAGCACAAAGTAGCAAAGTCTTTTCAGTAAGTCTCTTCCTCTCCTTCCTCAGCAAGGCAAGCAGCAGGCCAGCTCCTCCAGCGTCTTCTTCTCCTTCTAGTCGGGCAGAGGTTCTTTGTGGTAAACAGGATTCTGATTTCTTAGGAGCCAGGCTCCTACTTTTATACCATGATTCTTTTGTTCTTTAGCGCCAGGGGGCCTAGGCCTGGCTCAGTCCAGTTCTGGAGCACTTTGTTATGGTGACTCTGCTCTTTCCTTTCAGCAGCAGGGCAGAGACATCAGCCGCCCCACAGGGGGCGGCGCCGGCTTTGTGGTGGCAGAGCACAGGGCTATTCAAGAGTCAAGGTGTACTCCTCCCACCCATCCAGGTGTCACCTCTCTACCCACCACCTGGCAGCCAACCTGTCTCTGGGGGATCCCCCCCACCCTGCTCCTTACTGTTGCCAGGCAGAACACACACACACAGCAGAGGCGGACTGAGATGGTCAGGTCAGTAAATACTAACTTTCTAAAAGTAGCATTTACAAACCCAGGATATTAAAATAAACTTGACTACAAGAAGTATTTTATTATTCTGAGTTCAGGCATACTAAACTTGACACTTCTACCATGCTCTCTGAGTCCACTGGGGTCACAGCGTTGGCGTGATCCCTGCAGCCCATTCTGGCCTATGGAGAGCAGGTAGCCTTCAATAGTGAAGAACGAAAATGGCTGTAATTCACTACTAAGACATGCCACACACATCAGGGCATGTCCTACCTTATGCCTACAAGGCACCCTGCCCGTGGGCCTACCAGAGGGGTGGCTAATATGTAGGTAAGGGAAGGTTCAGGGACTGGCAAGTGGGGGCACTTGAGCAGTCAGCGCGACGGTCCCGGACCGCGCACAGGGTCTGCGGTGGCAGACCCTAGACACACTTTACAAGGCCGCTTCCGTGGGTGGCGCAACCAGCGCTGCAAGCCCACCAGCAGCATTGGCATTCACAAGCCCTGGCACCCCTGGTGCACTTTACTGGGGACTGACAGTGAATCCAATAAACCAATCATGGACACCAATTACAGGTACACTTTACCTAGGGAGCACTTGCACTGCGGCACGGATTAGCCGTGGCGCAGTGCCCTGAGCGGACAACACCAGCAAAACAATCGAGGCACACCATCAAAAAGTGGAAGGGAAACTCACGCCAAGGTGCCAGGTCTAACACGTGTCCCCTCCAGCTGAAATGTGGGGAGAACTACCCTTGCCCAGGGGGTTCCTCGTCACTAAGGCGGAAATACCTGGACAGACCGTCAGCGTTGGCGTGATCTGTACCAGGACGGTGTTCCACCGTAAAGTCCATACCCTGTAGGGAGATGGACCACCTCAACAGCTTCGGGTTCTCACCCCTCATTTGCATCAACCATCTGAGGGGCCTGTGGTCCGTTTGAACCCGGAAGTGAGACCCAAACAAGTAGGGTCTTAGCTTCTTCAGCGCCCAGACCACAGCAAATGCTTCTCGCTCAATTGCACTCCACCTACTTTCCCGTGGAAGTAACCTCCTACTGATGAAGGCTACGGGTTGGTCCCAGCCCTCCTCAGTCATCTGTGAGAGTGTGGTAAATAATTTAATTACCGGGACTTAATTTGATACAGAAACATAATAAAATAGCTCAGTAAATAAGAGGCAGAATCCGTGGTATTAGAGGTTCGGAATGGGCTTTATTCCAGAGGTCGATTATAATCGGTTGCTCCAGGTTCCATCACCACGAAGGTTCAGGAAGTGAAGTACATACGTTATTGACAATCAATTACTTTTATACAATAAGCATTACAGTGAAGCAAATACAAGAGGCGTAACAATTGATAGTGGAGATAATATATTCATACGTGGCAAAGATAGGCGTAACTGGGTGTGTTTACAGAACGTCATCAGATGTGATGTCATAAGAGGGTGGTCACATGAAAGAATTTCGCAATGTCAGCAGAAATACTTGGCAGAAATGCGCGCGCAGCAGCATGACGTGTGATTGACGTGCAACTAGGGGGTGAAGGGGACTTGACATTTAGCTCTACATATGGCGACAGAAGTCTGGAGGGTCAAGTCAACCTAATCCCAAATCATATCTAACATCCTATGTTTAAAGAACTAAGTTATCCAAAAGAGAGGTCTCTTCGAGTGGAATCTTATTCTATACTGACTATACTGACTATTAGTGCGTGTACAAGCGTCTAAGTGTCTATACTAGATGCGAGGGCGGAATCTTCCATAGTAACAGGGCTATGAATTATTTGCATGAAGACAGAGAAGCCGGGCCTTTGCTCGGTAACTGGCAGAATGTTTACTTAAGCTACTAGACAGGAATGCATTGGGCAGGGAGCGGAGCAGATAATTTTCGAAGGTGAAATACAGTTTTTGGCAGGCAGCAGGCTTCGTGAGCCGCGCAGAGAATGAGACAAAGTTCATGGTCACAGATGCAGGCTCAGACTGGAGCTTTCAGAGGCAGAAGGCAAGAAAAGCTTGATGACAGAATCAGGGCCTACTTGCCTGGACTGTAAAATGGCATAAGTGAACCATATAAAGGCGGTGGCCTTTCGTACTTAGGAATGGAATATCCGGCCCATTCATGGCGGATCAGCAGAGGACATGTTAACGGTGGACGCACATGTATTTGCGTCTTCATAACTGGAACTGGAGGGAACATACATGTACTTGTGACATGCACATAGAACCGCTGGGGTCCAAGATAGGGGACATAACTGACCAGAAAAATCCATATTTCCACATTCCCTCCTTGTCCCCTACTTGCCCGTCAAGAGATATCAATCTTCATTAATCCATTGATCTGTTCATATAGCATCATTTGTTCTTCTTTCTTCTTCCGGGATCTTGAATGAAAATCTTGATGTGGAATGCACGATGTGGCACACAGACCACAAATCGCTGGTCCACATTGTAGACATAGACAGCAACTGAATAGTATGAGAAGGCCAATACCTAGGAAGGATAGAACTCTCCATCCAAAGGTAGATAATACACTCCAAAACCAACCGGACCAAGTCCAGGTGCCTGGATTCTGGTGTATCTGGCTTACAATCTTATGAAGACGAGTTATGGCTTTATATACAGATGGCGAATTTTCTGGTATGAAAATGCAACAGCTTGATCCGATGACCCTACAAGCTCCGCCCCTATCAGCCAGGATGACGTCAAGGACAAGACGATTTTGAAGCACAACAATCCGCATAGCAGACTGCTCTTCTGTTAAATTGCCTAAGGCGGAAATAGTTTCGTTCACTACTGCTTCAAGGGTTCTAGTTAATCTACGTATCAGCTTACTATTAGTAACGGTACCTATATAGGGAAAGAGACCTTTATTGAAATCGGTGTATTTTTCCCATGCTGTTTCAGTGTAGTCGACTATTGGGAGATCTCTCCTTACTCTATTATATACTAAATTAATATTTCTGTGATAATCAGGAGGAGCTAGAAAAACAGGTGGCAAAAGGAATCCAATGTAGCAAGTACCATCCCAATCTAGAGGCAAACGTACATATGCCGTCTGACCACATATGAAATAGGAATGGCGGGAAGCTCTAAATGTAGACTTGCCTTGATCACTAAATTCTACTACAGTGGTGCATTTACTATGGCCCATGTGTAGGGAACCATTCTTTCTTATACATAATTCACCTTTTACTGGAAGTATTGACATAGCGGGCAAAATTGAAGTAGCTTCGGATTCGACATTCAAGATCAGGAGATTAAGCGTAAAGTTACCTAATCCATATACTTCATTTTCTAGATCAGTTCCTGTTCCTTTGGGAAGTCCCTCCTTGTTGGGGTGGCAGACCTTAAGTAAAACTAAGTTCAGATTTCCCCATACCCCATTGTCTTGATAAACTGCAGAGGTCGAATCTTGGGAATTAATTAAACTAAACCATGCTCCACAGGAGCCGTTGTGTGTGAACGGGTATGGAAAAAGAGGTAGAATTCCTTTATCATTCTGATAGGGAGGGAGTCGGCCACATATCCAACAATTTGTAGCATTGCTAACCTGATGGGAATGATGCAACATACTAATAAACGTGTTATTGCGCAGTGCAAATCTATAAGACAACTCAAGCGGAGGTAATTTACTAAAAGAATGTTCAGCAGTAACATTGTAAACATGTCTAGAAATAGGATAATATATGTGCAACAATATACTTGCAGTAATTATTAAAAGACTTGAGAAAAATAAAATTAATAACGTCACTATGCAATGACCACGCAGTGATTTACAGTACGCCTGTCGTTTCAACATTTTTCGGGTGTATTCTCTATTCAGGTCCAAGGGATACATGTCAGAGACAATTCAACCGCTTCACCTTGGAGAGGACTTAAACAATCAAATTGCTCGACTGATTGGGCCTGAGCTTTAATTTATAATGTTCAGAATCACTTTTTTCCACAAAAGGAAGTTTTGAGTCAATGGGTGAAGACACACAAGGTGAGGTATTCACATCTGATTTTAGTCCATGAAATTTCTTGATATGACTCGAATGAATCCATCCCTTTCTGCCTTCGATCTTTACGGCTGTTCTTGTGGTGAGCAACACCAGCTGAGGTGACCTCCACCTAGGTTCCAGCTGAGTCTTGCGATCAAAGTTCCTCACGAGGACCAAGTCTCCCGGAACCACGTCATGGGGTTTCACCTCAGTGTTGTCAGGAAAAGCTGCAGCTACCTGTGAACGACAAGATTGTAGTGCAGACATCAAGGAAGCCAAGTAATCTGTCAGCATGTTACAGTCAATATCAGTTATTTTGCGTGGTACAGGCGTCCCCCACATATTTGGTGGTCTGCCGAAGATCACTTCATACGGGGATAGCCCTGTTCGAGAGTGTGCTACCATTCTTGTGTAAAAGAGTGCAACTGGTAATGCTACTACCCAGTCGACACCTTTCTCTCTGCATATTTTGGATAATCTTATTTTCAGAGTCTGATTATGTCTTTCTACGAGACCTGCTGCTTCGGGGTGTCGGACACAGTGGAATTTCCACTGATAGCCTAACAAAAGTGAAACGTGTTTCATTAATTCGGATGAGAACGGCTGGCCGTTATCTGAGTGAACAACACGTGGTAAACCGTATCGTGGGAAGAATTCTCGAACCAACTGTTTGGCAGTAGTCGGGGCAGTGTAATCTGAAACCGGGTATGCCTCCGTCCAACGGGAAAGAGCACACACAACTACGAGAACATATTTAAATCCTCTACATCGTTCCATCTGGATATAATCCATCTGGAGGACTTCAAAAGGATGGTCAGGAGGATGAAATCCACCCTGTTCTACGGGAACGCTTTTTCCTGGGTTGAACTGGCAACAGATCAGACAGGTACGAACTTTTTGTTTGGCTGCAGCTCGTAAATGTTTATTAAACCAAATGTGTTGAATGCTATCTAGCATAGCTTTTTCTCCTAGATGTGCAGGACTATGTACAGTGTTAATTATAACTTGGACCATTGAATCAGGAAGGAACCACACAGATTTTTCCTTCATCATCCATCCTTGATCGGTTTGGATCCCTCCTAATTCAGTCCATTTCTTTATTTCGTCTGGTGTAGCATATGTCTGTATGTCAATTACATCAAGAGCGGGATCCTTAACCATCATACAATGTGGTGGTGTCTGGACTATTGTCTTTGTCATGTCGGATGTTTGAGTTTGAGCAGTCTGTTTAGCTGTTCTGTCAGCTA
The DNA here is from genome assembly GCF_964204655.1 of Triturus cristatus. Classification (NCBI taxonomy): domain Eukaryota; kingdom Metazoa; phylum Chordata; class Amphibia; order Caudata; family Salamandridae; genus Triturus; species Triturus cristatus. The sequence goes on along the minus strand of NC_140590.1, from coordinate 1,852,149,109 downwards.
GATCATTGCCTTGAGAAACGATATCAGTAATTTTCGTATGAGCTTTACATTTCATAATCGATATTGCAATGGGCAAATGTATTGCATCTAATAAGGCATGAATGAGGGGTCCGTACTGAATGTGGGCACCGTGAGAAGTTAAATAACCTCTCTCTCGCCACAGCACGCCGAAGTCATGTACGACTCCGAATGCATAACGTGAATCAGTGTATATGTTGACTTTTTTATTTGTGGCTTGAATACAGGCTTGTGTCAGAGCGACGAGCTCTGCTGCTTGAGCGGACAAGGTATTTATACACTTGGTTTCAATAATTTCAGTGTCTGTGGTGACTGCGTAAGCGGCCACTAACTCTCCTGTACTTGTTCTCATACATGAACCATCTACATACAACGTCAGGTCTGGATCTGACAATGGAACATCTGTCAAGTCTTGTCTGGGTTTCGTCGTGATTGTAATAACATCAATACAATCGTGGGCTAATGGGTCTGTTCCATTTACAGGTAAAAGTGTGGCAGGATTCAATGTGTTACAACGTCTGATTTCTATATGTGGCTGAAACAATGTTAGTTCATACCCTGTAAGTCGTGCTATAGTCAAGTGTTGTGTTTGTGTTCGATTCACAAGAACCTCTACGGCGTGTGGTACTTGTACTGTCAATGGATGTCCTAACACTATGGCATCGCTTTGTCTGATTGCTAAAGCTGTCACTGCCACTGATTTCAGGCACGCAGGCAGAGCCTGAGCTACGGGATCTAATGTACTAGAAAAATAAGCACATGGTTTGTGTGCTCCTGCTTGTTCCTGTGTGAGTACTGACAAGGCAGTACCTTCTCGTTCTGTAATAAAGAGTGTAAAATGTTTTCTGTAACATGGTGTTGCTAAAACAGGTGCTTGACATAGAGCTTTCTTTAAGCTTTCAAAAGCTAGTGTGTGTTCCTGAGTCCAAGGGAGAACAGTCGATGTGGCTGCCTCCTGTGTTGTCAACTGAATGAGTGGTTTTGCTAGAAATGCATACTGAGGGATCCACTGCCTACAATATGAAGTGAGGCCTATGAAAGCCCGCACCTCCTTTTGTGTCTTGGGTATTGGCATGTTAGCTATTAACTGAATGCGGTCGGGTGTAAGCTGCCTTCCCTCCTTGGACAGCGAGTGACCAAGGTAAATAACTCGCTGGACACAGAATTGCAGCTTAGAAGGGGACACCTTGTGCCCCTTTTCGGCTAGAAATTGTAAAACCGTCAGTGATGCTTTTTCACATTCAGGTTCGCTTCGGGCGGTGATCAGCAGATCATCGACATATTGAAGCAAAGCAGTGTTGACTGGCATGTGGATACTGTCGAGTTCTCGTTTCAGTGCTTGGCTATAGATGCTGGGGCTTTCTGTAAATCCTTGAGGTGCGCGTGAGAATTTAAAGCTACGTCCATTTAAACTAAATCCGAACAAATATTGGCTTTCCGGATCTATTGGGACGCTGAAAAAGGCATTTTTGAGATCAATTACAGTAAAGAATGTTGCTTCGGAATCAATAGCTGTCAGTAATGATGAGATATCGGGGACCACAGGGAATTGTGGCACAATACACTTGTTTAATTCGCGCAGATCAATAATCAATCGATATACTGGCGGGGCCTTCGGATCTGTTCGTTTGAGAATCGGAATTATCGGTGAATTACATACATTGGAGTCTGTTTCTACAACCACTCCTTGGGCAATGAGCTCGTCAATGATTTGTAGTAAAGCCACTACAGCATCTGGTGGTAACTTGTATTGTCGCATTCGTGGTAGTACCACTCCTGCCTTTAGTGTAACTCGATATGGTGTAATATTCATGCAACCAACATCAGTAGGGCCTTGTGCCCATAGATGTGTAGGTAAAGTCTGCAATCGGGGATCCATGTCTCTAGACACATAATGACCTTTAAAATCACGTAAAAACAATCTTACTCCTTCCGGAGAACAACATATTATAGCTCCTAGAGCTTTCAATGTCTTTATTCCTAACAGGTTTTCTGGACATGATTTAGTAAGCAACAAATCGGTAGTTCGGGTCAAAGGTCCTATCGTAAGTGGAAGAGGTTGTGACACTTCATTAACAATAGGTTTTCCTGAAAAACCAAGGGAAATATTCTGTGAGCCTGAGAGGGGTGCCCCTGGAACTTCACTACGTTTTATAGTTGTTCGACTTGCCCCTATATCGAGTAAAAATTTTCTGTCTTGGCCTAATAATTCACTATGCACATAAGGTCCTTCTTGATCTACAGGGATCTCGATAAGGGGTAAGTCAACTTCCCTCTCTAGGCTGGTTCATGCATATCGTTGATAATCAGGATAGTCATACTGTGCGGTCTGGTACAGTTGTCGTGTCGTGGTTTGCGTGGCAGCAACGGGCAGTGCTGGTGCAGCTGGCACAAACTGTATAGTCTGTGGTGGAGCTGACATGGACTGTGCATGCTGCAAAGCTCCTTGTTCATTCTGATCCTGTCTAAGTGGCCGTGGTCTTTCTTTTGTAATACCCGTGGCGATATTACGCTTCAGGACTGGACAATCGTGTACATGATGACCTAGTTGTTTACAATAGTTGCATGTCCCTTTTACAGGTCCTGCTAAATCGCCAGAATGTGTCGTACCCTTTTTATGTCCTTCAGCTGGAACTGTCTGGGAGACTAGCATTTTCATTTTTGTGTCTTTCATGCGTCTTTGTTCATGATCTTGTTCCTCTCTAATTCTATTGTGATGATACTGTAACATTTGTAACATTTGTGATGGAGTGTTACCTTGCCATGTACTCTCGAATTTTAATACTCTATTCTTCACTTGGGGCAAGGAATTTTCAACTAATTTTGTCACAAACAGATGTGGGTATGACTCGCTACTTGCTTTTATACCACTATTTATACCAAAACATTTTTCGAATCGGGCATAGAAATCACTAGTGTCTTCATCTTGCTTTTTTTTACAGGCTGAGATTGCACCCCAGTCTTCCTTTTTCGTGGTTAATAAACGTGGCAGTACCTGTACTAGTAAACCTGGTAGTGCTTTAGTTTTGTCCCCAAGCCCCGAACCTGGACCTCGGGCCTTTTCTTCATTTTCTAATGCTGTCCACTCTATCTTTTGGTCTCCCACCTCCCACTCTTTTTCCTTGAGTTTTTCATAAATGCCAGCAGGCATTAATACCTTTAATATTGTCATAATGTCGGGATAGGTATACTCTCCCATGAGTAACATGTCTTTAATTTCTCGGTGGAAACCCGCTGGGTCTTTGTCATGACTGGGTACCACTTTCTTCATTTCTAACAATTCTATTTTTGATATGGGCGTATACACATATACACGTTTAAACTGATTGTCCTCGCCCTGTATTGGGTGCACTTCTCGTAAGGGATTCTGTCTGTCCATGTAATACGTGGTTCTTTCCTTAGTGGGCAGTGAGACATGTTCTGGGCATATAAAAAGAATGTACTGCTTTCTTGATTCTAGTATTTCTTTAATTAGCTTAGTACCTGGACCTCTCCATTTATTCGTGAGTAATTCAGTCAATATATCAGGTAAGGGACCAGGATCTGAATGTTGGCTTTTATATAGTATAAGGAGTTGTTGAATCATATAAATCCCAACTAAACGCTGTTCATCTGGGGTGAGATTCAAAAATGTGTGTGCTACTGTATTATCACCATACATTCCGGGACTGTCAATCCAATGAACGGCTGACCTAGCTAATTCTTGTTCATCCATAGAATCAAGAAAATGATAACCCCTTCGTTCTCGCAGTAATTTGTCAGCGACTTGGAATGAATGCTCGTTAGACCTTATATTTATTATTGGTGTTTGAAAATTCCTGTTATTTTCTAGACATATCGGTCGTATCGGATCAGTAAGACATCCAGTACTATTACAAGATTTTCCTCTACCTACATAGGCTACGGTTTCTGACTGTCCTGTGGGCAGTCCTGATCCTTCTTCCTCCTCGTTTTGTTCAAACTGGTCTACCGTTAATCTTTCTTCGTGTAGGCGTTCTATTTCTTTACGGATCTTTCTGCACATGGCTATTATACATTTTTGCCTATCATGTCTCCCTTCTGATATATTCTGGCTCCATCTAGTAAGAGTTTGCATTATTTCCGGATCTACCCCCGGTCGGTCTTGATTTCTGATTACGCAATTTATGAGGAAACGTAACAGTTCCCCCTGTATTTCCACTTTCTGGTATTCCATAGCTCTGTTAATACATTCAGAATCTCGCCCTGTTTGGACATAATGATATATGTTATCTAGATGCATAGTCATTCCTGGTAACTTCCCTAAATACACCGCGGCTCGTCTGATACGTAATGATGCCAGGATCATTTCGTCCTCCTTGCCGGGCACAGGGTCATATCTACAATCTACTAGAAGTTCCTTAAGCGTGCGGGCATTTATGAGTTTGGGGGTACGTGGATGTGCTGATTCTTGAAAAGTAAGTTTATTTATTCTAGGTGGCGTAGAAAAGATATTGGTAGCACCTCCGGTAGCCCCGTCTGGGGTATCGGGTGTGAAAGGATTCGTTGAACGTGATACAGCAACTATAGGTGTGGCAGTGACAGCTATAGAAGTGGCTGTAGGGACAGATGCAGAAACAGATGTGCTTGCCGGAACTTGTGTCAGAACTTGTTGTTGTAGGGATACGGGTACTGGATCTTGGCGATGAACCTCCCTGGCAGGCGATCTATGTGGGGCGGGATTAGCATACTCGGGAGCTGTGTCATCTAAATATGAGGAAAGAAAAACATCTTCTGCGGTTCTAGGATGCCCCTTAGGATGTACCTTTATTGGAAATAATGGGGTTGGCAAGTCTTTTGGTATCCCTGGAGTAGCCTTAGGTAATCCTTCAGCCAGAAGGGGATACATACCATTCATAAGGGCATTTCTTTGTCTGTCTACTTGTTCCGATTTCACTCGTGCACCTTCTTTAATTAATAGATTTTCTCGGACTTCATTTGAATTTTCTTTACTCTTCTCTTCCTGTCTACGTGCTTTTTCTGTTCGTCTATGTGATTCTTTACGCCATAATTCAATGGCGTCTTTCTGTGATTGTCTAGCTTTCTTTTTCCATAATTCTTCCTGTACTTTCACGATGCACTCTGCATCCCAGGTCCCAGCTGCGGGCCACCTCTGACTTTCTGGTAATTCCTTAGTGTAGTCTACCCATAAATCGAGAAACAATATGGCGTCTAGGCCATGTTTATGATACATGAAGTACCCTGGAGTGTCCCTAGGAGGAATGGGAACAGCTTCTTCGAGTACCCCTTTTCTAGTTGTGATCTGTCTTAGTTTCGAAAAGAGCGGCATATTGAGAACTGGTCTGCTACTTGATCTTGAACAAACTTAATACAATAAAACACAATAATGAACAGTCATTCATACCACAATATGCAGGACGTATCAATACATTTTAACATTTATCATTTAAAATGAGCAGCGGTGATGATGACGATGATCTAGGAAAAACTTAATCACTAAAACATAATACTCGACATTAACTGACTTATTCTGAATTTATATACTTGATATACTAGATATACTGCTAAACAGTACAGATACACTGCTGAAACAGTGCAGACCGGATTTGTGTACCCAAACCCGTCTGGACCGGCACAACTTATGTGCACGCCAGAACGCCTCCCCAGTAATGGTACTCACCGGGTAGCTCGGAACGGAAGGCCTCGGAAATTGAACTGAACTTGAACCGGACTGGACTCGACTCGAACACTTCGGACACTGGACTCGACTTAGGACTTCGGAAACTGGTGGGCCTCTGTATACCTCGGATCTTGCTCTCTCAGCTAGGCTCTGGTCGGGATACTTCGCACTTCTCACCGCCTCGTCTGGGTGTTGATCGCAGCCTCAGTCGCCCCCGCTTGACCGGAGGGAGATACAGGAAATCCTGCTGGTACGCGTTGTTGTCCGTCCAGCTGTGGCAGGAGACCGGGCCAGCAACGCACCGCCGGCGCGTGAGATGAGAAAGTGTCCCTGTTCGGGCGCCATTCATGTGGTAAATAATTTAATTACCGGGACTTAATTTGATACAGAAACATAATAAAATAGCTCAGTAAATAAGAGGCAGAATCCGTGGTATTAGAGGTTCGGAATGGGCTTTATTCCAGAGGTCGATTATAATCGGTTGCTCCAGGTTCCATCACCACGAAGGTTCAGGAAGTGAAGTACATACGTTATTGACAATCAATTACTTTTATACAATAAGCATTACAGTGAAGCAAATACAAGAGGCGTAACAATTGATAGTGGAGATAATATATTCATACGTGGCAAAGATAGGCGTAACTGGGTGTGTTTACAGAACGTCATCAGATGTGATGTCATAAGAGGGTGGTCACATGAAAGAATTTCGCAATGTCAGCAGAAATACTTGGCAGAAATGCGCGCGCAGCAGCATGACGTGTGATTGACGTGCAACTAGGGGGTGAAGGGGACTTGACATTTAGCTCTACATATGGCGACAGAAGTCTGGAGGGTCAAGTCAACCTAATCCCAAATCATATCTAACATCCTATGTTTAAAGAACTAAGTTATCCAAAAGAGAGGTATCTTCGAGTGGAATCTTATTCTATACTGACTATACTGACTATTAGTGCGTGTACAAGCGTCTAAGTGTCTATACTAGATGCGAGGGCGGAATCTTCCATAGTAACAGGGCTATGAATTATTTGCATGAAGACAGAGAAGCCGGGCCTTTGCTCGGTAACTGGCAGAATGTTTACTTAAGCTACTAGACAGGAATGCATTGGGCAGGGAGCGGAGCAGATAATTTTCGAAGGTGAAATACAGTTTTTGGCAGGCAGCAGGCTTCGTGAGCCGCGCAGAGAATGAGACAAAGTTCATGGTCACAGATGCAGGCTCAGACTGGAGCTTTCAGAGGCAGAAGGCAAGAAAAGCTTGATGACAGAATCAGGGCCTACTTGCCTGGACTGTAAAATGGCATAAGTGAACCATATAAAGGCGGTGGCCTTTCGTACTTAGGAATGGAATATCCGGCCCATTCATGGCGGATCAGCAGAGGACATGTTAACGGTGGACGCACATGTATTTGCATCTTCATAACTGGAACTGGAGGGAACATACATGTACTTGTGACATGCACATAGAACCGTTGGGGTCCAAGATAGGGGACATAACTGACCAGAAAAATCCATATTTCCACAAGAGAACAGCCCCTACACCATGCTCTGAAGCGTCTGTCTGTACTAGGAATTCCCTGGAGAAGTCAGGGGCCAAGAGCACGGGCGCCGTGCACATGGCAGTCTTCAGGGTGTCGAAAGCTTTCTGACAGGTGTCAGTCCAAATCACGTTCCTGGGCTGCTTCTTGGAAGTCAGCTCTGTCAAGGGGGCAACGATCGTTCCATAGCCCTTGACAAACCTCCTGTAGTACCCAGTGAGCCCCAGGAAGGCCCTCACTGCGGTCTGCGTCTTGGGGGGTTCCCAAGCCAGGATGGTCTCAATTTTGGGTTGCAAGGGTGCCACCTTGCCACTCCCCACTTGGTGTCCCAAGTACACCACGGAACCCTGCCCGATCTGGCACTTGCTTGCCTTGATCGTGAGGCCTGCTCGGCGCAGAGCCATCAACACTTCCCAAAGGTGGCGCAGGTGTTCGGGCCAGGTGGCACTGAACACTGCGATGTCATCCAGGTAGGCGGCACTGAACGCATCCAGCCCAACCAGTACCTGGTTGACCAACCTCTGAAAGGTGGCAGGGGCATTCTTCATCCCAAATGGCATGACTCGGAACTGGAAGTGCCCATCTGGTGTAGAGAATGCGGACCTCTCTTTGGCCCCATCGGTCAAGGCGATCTGCCAGTACCCAGACGTTAAATCAAACGTGCTGAGGAACCGGGCAGCCCCCAGCCGATCAATGAGCTCGTCAGCTCTGGGGATGGGGTGCGCGTCAGTCTTCGTTACTGAATTGAGTCCTCTGTAGTCCACACAGAACCGGAGTTCAGGTGTGGCTCCCGGCGCAGCAGCTTTGGGGACCAAGACCACGGGGCTGGACCAAGGACTGCTGGAGGACTCAACCACCCCTAGCGCAAGCATTTTGGAGACCTCCTCCTTAATGCAAGCTCTGACCCTGTCAGTTACCCTGTAAGCCTTGTGCTTTACAGGTAAGCTGTCTCCTGTGTCCACATCATGGACGCACCAATCTGTGACACCAGGAACCAGGGAGAATCGGTCGGAAAACTGTCCCAGCAAGTGGCGGCAATCTTCCTGTTGTTCGGGCGTCAGGGTGGGTGAGAGGTTAACTCCATCCACTGACCCATCTTTCTCAGAGGCCACTAAGAGGTCAGGAAGAGGCTCGGTCTCCTCTTCCATTCCATCATCAGTGGCCAGCAGCATGCCCACTTCGGTCCTCTCTAAGTGGGGCTTAAGGCGGTTAACATGTAGGACCCTCAAAGGGTTCCTGGGAGTCTGCATGTCCACCAAGTAGGTGATAGGACTTTTGCGCTCCACAACCTCAAATGGACCTGTCCACTTATCCTGAAGTGCACACGGCTCCACTGGGGCCAAGACCCACACCTTTTGTCCAGGTTGAAGCTCTACCAGAGTGGCATTCCGGTCGTACCACCGCTTCATCTCCTCCTGGCGGGCTTCCAGATTTGCCTCAGCAAGTTGCCTGAAACGCCGAGTCTGGTTTCGGAAGGCCAGCATGTAACTATATACATTCTGGGGAGGTTTCCTGGGAGATTGCTCCCAGCCTTCCTTTACCAAACTCAGAGGTCCTCTTACCGGGTGACCATACAGAAGCTCAAAGGGGCTGAACCCTAGAGACTTCTGCGGCACCTCTCGGTAAGCGAAGAGCAGGCATGGCAAGAGGACGTCCCACTTACGCCTCATTGGACCGTCCAGGCCCATGATCATGCCTTTGAGGGTTCGGTTGAATCTCTCAACCAACCCATTTCCTTGGGGATGGTAAGGAGTGGTGAACTTGTAAGTTACCCCACACTCCTTCCACAGGGATTTCATATATGTGGATATGAAATTGGTCCCCCTGTCGCTCACCACCTCTAGAGGGAATCCCACTCGGGAGAAAATTCCCATCAGTGCCCGGCCCACCACGGGGGCCGTCACTGTCCTCAGAGGGATGGCTTCAGGGTACCGGGTGGCATGGTCCACCAAGACCAGGATGAACCTGTTGCCCAGGGCTGTCTTGGGATCCAGAGGCCCCACAATATCGATACCCACTCGTTGGAATGGCGTACCGACCACAGGGAAAGGTTGCAGAGGAGCCTTGTGCTTCCCTCCGCTCTTACCACTTGCCTGGCAAGTCTGACAGGTTCTGCAGTAGGAATCTGAATTCTTATGCATTTGGGGCCAGTAAAAGTGGGTGACAAGCCTGTCATAGGTCTTGTCCATCCCCAAATGTCCTGCTAACGGCACATCATGAGCCAGCCCCAGTAGGAAGGTTCTGAACTTCTGGGGTACCACCAGCACACGGGCTGACCCAGGTTCAGCAGCCTTAGGCTCGGAATACAGGAGGTCACTCTCCCAGTACACGTAGTGTGTTTTGGCCTGAACACCGTTGGCCTGGTCTGCAGCCTGTTGCCGCATACCCACGAGAGAAGGGCATTCTTTCTGCTCCCTGCAGAATTCCTCCCTGGAGGGACCTCCTTCTTGCTGCCAATGGGTCAGCTCAGGCAGATCTCCCAGTTCGGCAATCTGTTCCCCGGTAGGCTCCAGAGCATCCCCCTCAGGGTCTACTTCCTCCTGGGCCGTGGGAACTTCGGGGGCCGGTTTCCCGCGCCTCCTGCGCCTTCTCCCTAAGGCCGGTTCCTGGACCTCTCCCTCAGGCTCCAGGACCCTCTCAACACCCCTACTGGCTGCCATGGACCGGGTGGTCACGCACGCCCAGTCGGGTAGACCCACCATCCTCAGATGCGTGGTCTTCTCCACCTTTTCCCAAGGGGAACTCTCCAGGTCGTTCCCTAGCAGACAGTCTACAGGCATGTCAGTTCTCACAGCGACTTGTAGAGTACCAGAGACCTCCCCCCACTCAAAGGGAACTTGAGCCATTGGACAACGACTCTCTACGTTGTCAGCATTGACAACCCTACAGTAGGCATTGGGTACAATTTGCTCTTGAGACACCAGGTGTTGCCTCACCGAGGTCACGCTGGCTCCTGTATCTCTAAGAGCCTCAACCTTCTTTCCATTGATGGTCACTACTTGCCCATATTTCTTAGTGTTAGAGGGCAGGTAGGTTACAGGGACCATCTCACTGTCTCCTAGCGAGACTAGGGTCATCTGCCCGGGACCCCCACCCTCCTGGACTGCTACCTCCTCCCCAAAGTTAACACTAGCTACTTGCCGGGGTGGAGCACCAGTGGGTGCGGTCTTACCAAACAGGCGACACTTAGGATCAGAGGCAATGTGACCCGGGTCACCACACCTATAACAATTGAAGGGCCCCTTTGGAACAGGTCTACCTGTCGGGGCCCCGTTCTGCTGCGGGGGTGGGGGAGGCTGAGAACCCTTCTGCTGGTTCCCTTGGGAATTACTTTGGGGGCCTTTTTGGAACCCCTTTTGTTTACCCTTGTCCCCCCCACTCTTCTGCTGGGGACCCTGCCCACCTTTGGCGGAGTCTCCCACTTGACCCTTGTGGACCCTGGTGCTGAGCCAGCGGTCCGCCTCCTCAGCAAGCTTCCTCGGGTTGGACAGCTTGCTATCTATCAGGTGCTGGCGTAGCTCAGGAAAACATTGACTGGACAAGTGCTCCCATGCAATTAAATCAAGCAGCCCTTGATAATCATTCACTTTGCTACCCTTCACCCAACCATCCAGCGCTCTGCAGAAAAAGGTCACATATTCCACATACGTACTCTCAGGGATCTTCTTGGTCTCCCTGAACCTCTGTCTATATAGCTCAGGAGTTAACCCATACCTGGTCATTAAAGCTTCCTTCATATGGGGGTATGAGGTCTGGACTTCTAAGGGCAAATCTAACAGTGTGTCCCGCCCTTCCGCCAGGAACCTTCCCCACAACCCCGCTCCCCAGTCTTTCTCAGGGACCCGGTGTGAGGACATGGCCACCTCGTAGGCTCTAAACCACTGCCCTATGTCATCCTTTCTAAAATACTCCTTTACTACATCTTTGGGGATGTACACCTTGGACTCTACCTGCGCTGGTGGAGCGCTGCCACCAGAAGGAGCGGTGTCCAAACTTTTCGCCTTCAGCTCCAACTCCTTCAATCTTATATCATGATCCATTTGGCGTTGTTGTGCCTCCAGGGCCAACTTCTGCTTTTCCATTTCCATTTGTCCGGCCAACTTTGCCATCTCCATTGCATGCGCTCTGTCGGCTGCCCTGTCTGCCAGCTCCTCTGGCGACCGGACTCTGCTGGGCTCCTCAAGGTTGTCGGGTGGAACGATGTCCCCCGCATTCCGTGGGTCTCGTGACTCCTTCCAGGCTCTCAACGCCTTGGTGTACTGGTTCTTCCTCTTGAATCCAGCATGGGGAACTCGGAATTTTACACTGTAGCCTTTCAATTGCTCCATCGTGTAGCCTTCCAGTCTCTCCCAATCCACCTCATCTATTCCAGAAATCACAGAGAGCGCTCTTCCAGCAGAGAGTGAGCCAGGCATGGTTGCAGTAATGGCAGATGTCTCAACAAAGTTCAAAAATGAAAACCTGTGGCTGCGTTATTTGGTCTGCTCTCACTATCTGGTGATTAATAATTCACTGTATGCAAATTACAAGTGCAAATCCGAAATCCCACCCGCTGCCAACAATGTTAGAGTCGGGGATCTCTGGTTGGCGCAAGGTTGCCCTTGTGTCAAGCAGGAACCCTCTCCTCCACGTCAGGGCGCAGGATAACCCCTCGCGAATGACCCTTGCTCACCCTCTAGGTGCGTGGCGTGAGCAGCCAAGGCGATTCCTCAGGCGTTGTTGGTTAAGCACTTACAATCATACACACAGTAAATACATCAATCCCCCCAGAAACGGACACCAGACTTGGATATATATAAAAATACGCTTCTTTATGTAAAAATAGGTATATATATCTCAGCAGACTTATCACAAGACCAATAACGTTTTCGCTATGCCACCAGGTTGTAAAGCAGGCAAATGTTCGTTGTTCGTAGCTTCAAATGGATACTTTGTAGTCTCTTGCAAATGTTACTTGTGGTTCCAGTACTCACAGAGATCGACTCCTGCGAACGGGGAAATAAGGCGTTGCGGGCCCCGAGCCCGATACTGGAACTTCTTTCGTGAGGTGGAGAGTCGGCACAGGTCGGTGCGACTCTCAGCTTGGGAAGTGTTCTTGGGTCCTCAATCAGCAGGTGTGGGCAAGTAGGCAGGCGCGGCCCGCGACCCTTTAGCACGGTGGTGCAGGAGGGGTCTCCACAGCGGGGGCGGCGCGGCCTGAGATGTCCGGGGATAGCGAAGCGGGGTCGCAGGGCACGGTCAGTGCAGCTGGATGACCCGGCGTAGATCACAGTCGTCGGACGGCTTCCGGCGGGAGGGGTGATAGCGCGGTCAGCGCGCTCCAGTAGCAGGCGGTGACAGGGATGCAGGCGGCCTGGCCCGGGGACAGAGAGCGGCTCTGGACAGAGCGGGGCTCTCACGGGTTGGAGGCAGGCGAGCTTCTGAGTGTCACGGCCCTAGGAGGGGCGATGAGGGGCGCAGTCTCTTTTCCAGCGGGATGCCCACACGGCTCGAATTGGAGGATGAGCAAGAACACAGAGAACCCACTGGTCCTGGGGTTCAGTTCAGGGGGCAAGCTCAGATCAAGCCCTTGGAGAATGTTCAAGCACAAAGTAGCAAAGTCTTTTCAGTAAGTCTCTTCCTCTCCTTCCTCAGCAAGGCAAGCAGCAGGCCAGCTCCTCCAGCGTCTTCTTCTCCTTCTAGTCGGGCAGAGGTTCTTTGTGGTAAACAGGATTCTGATTTCTTAGGAGCCAGGCTCCTACTTTTATACCATGATTCTTTTGTTCTTTAGCGCCAGGGGGCCTAGGCCTGGCTCAGTCCAGTTCTGGAGCACTTTGTTATGGTGACTCTGCTCTTTCCTTTCAGCAGCAGGGCAGAGACATCAGCCGCCCCACAGGGGGCGGCGCCGGCTTTGTGGTGGCAGAGCACAGGGCTATTCAAGAGTCAAGGTGTACTCCTCCCACCCATCCAGGTGTCACCTCTCTACCCACCACCTGGCAGCCAACCTGTCTCTGGGGGATCCCCCCCACCCTGCTCCTTACTGTTGCCAGGCAGAACACACACACACAGCAGAGGCGGACTGAGATGGTCAGGTCAGTAAATACTAACTTTCTAAAAGTAGCATTTACAAACCCAGGATATTAAAATAAACTTGACTACAAGAAGTATTTTATTATTCTGAGTTCAGGCATACTAAACTTGACACTTCTACCATGCTCTCTGAGTCCACTGGGGTCACAGCGTTGGCGTGATCCCTGCAGCCCATTCTGGCCTATGGAGAGCAGGTAGCCTTCAATAGTGAAGAACGAAAATGGCTGTAATTCACTACTAAGACATGCCACACACATCAGGGCATGTCCTACCTTATGCCTACAAGGCACCCTGCCCGTGGGCCTACCAGAGGGGTGGCTAATATGTAGGTAAGGGAAGGTTCAGGGACTGGCAAGTGGGGGCACTTGCGCAGTCAGCGCGACGGTCCCGGACCGCGCACAGGGTCTGCGGTGGCAGACCCTAGACACACTTTACAAGGCCGCTTCCGTGGGTGGCGCAACCAGCGCTGCAAGCCCACCAGCAGCATTGGCATTCACAAGCCCTGGCACCCCTGGTGCACTTTACTGGGGACTGACAGTGAATCCAATAAACCAATCATGGACACCAATTACAGGTACACTTTACCTAGGGAGCACTTGCACTGCGGCACGGATTAGCCGTGGCGCAGTGCCCTGAGCGGACAACACCAGCAAAACAATCGAGGCACACCATCAAAAAGTGGAAGGGAAACTCACGCCAAGGTGCCAGGTCTAACAAGAAACAAACAAAATAAATACAAAAGGAGAATTACCCTAATGTGTACAAATTAGTAATGAAAAAGAGAACAGTTTATATCTTGATTACATGCATCCTAACCTGATTAAATCTGTGGAATAGCTTGATGTCCCATGCTTTTCTAATTGTAAACATGCTAGTACATCATGCAGGCTAAGTTTCACAATTTATATTGACCCCATTGTTGTCATAATTTACTACTATTTATTTTATGCTCTTGTATCTTGCTGAATTTATATAGTATGGAACCGACTTGAACCTATTAAGGTAATTCATCCCTCGTCACTTATTATGCCCCAAAAATATATTTCGACTCACTTAAAATATGAATACCTTAGAATTCATCAATTCCTACAGAATTCTGTACCTCAGCATTGATCACAATCATGCTGTCACCACTCGGGTCCTTGTAATTGCTCACACTTTGAAACAACAATTCCTCAACAAAGTCAAATATCTAAATTCGAATTTAAAAAAACATTGAAACGAACATACTATCTTTAAGAATCAAATTCTCTCCAGTATTGCATTGAAATCAGTGATCCTCCCCATTCGCTCTAAATTATATATAGTCTCCCTCTCTTTAAACATGCACAGCTATTTCATAGGCTTGTGACTTGCTAAGTGTCAAAACACTACGGGGCCAATTCAAGAAAAATACCTTGTTTTGAAATAACCCAATCCTTTATTGCAGATCACAGTTGTTTTCTCGCTATCTCAAACATTCAATTCAATTTACTGTACCTGTAACTACATGTAAAAAATATATATACATATTTATCTTTAAAAGGGACTAAGCACATGTCTCCAACACAATAAAAAACTGCTAACACGATCATAATTTAACCTCGATACTTAATATGTCATTTGATTATGAGCTCCTGATACACATCCATTTCTTTCAGTAATTGACATCCAAATCTCCTTCACATACAACCTACTTGCTAAAACACCCTTTCAAAATGATCTCAAGTCCGTGCCCCACTTTATGAGCCCTAGAAGATAAGCATGTATATCCACATGTCAGTAATGACTGACTGACAAGGAAATCGGGGTCTTTTAGTAAAGAAAGAGGATTCATCTAAATGTTGGGATGTCCTATCCCTGATGAAGAATTTGTAAGTAAACTGCATCCCTAGAGGTTTGAGAATTAATATTTTTCCTACAGTGAATGATTAAGATGAGAACAATGCACACAGTGAGGAGGCAAAAATTAATCAAACTAGTAGAGAATTAATGAAGATGTTAATTGAGTTTGTGGAATCTCACAGGCAGAATTTAACTGAACAGATTGAAGATTTATGTAAAGAGATGAAACTTCTTAACTGTCCAGAAAATACCAAAAAGAATTTTGAAATCTTAGAAGGAGTAATGGACAAATACCAAGACGAACTTCAAGAACGTAAGAAACAAAAATTCACCAGAGATGCTCTTGGTAGAGTTTTTACTTATGCAAGGAAAGTTGACACAACAATGAAGAAAGATCGAGTGTCCACTAGTCTGAGCAGTGTATCTAGTATAGCTATTAGTGGAAGTGAGACAGAAAGTGACAATCCACCCACATCCTATTCCACTTGGAAACAGGAAACATCATCTTCTTTTTTAAGGGAGATGAAATGAATCAGAATGCTACAAATGCGACCTCCACCAAGGAATGTAGAAGCACCAAAGGAGGGAGCATGAGATCTGTCCATGGAAGAGGCAAATCCTGATGGAGTCAGAATAGGATCCCAGAGGAACAGGGACAGAATGAAGTAGTGAATTTGTTGAGCAACTTATCCGATAGACCGCTCTCACACTATGAGTTACAGGTATTGAGCAAAGGTGTAAGATTTGCACCAAAACACACAACCCAATGATTGGACTTGGAAAGCTGATTTATTGAGGTTTCCACATAAACATAAGCCGAAACACGTCTTTGCCAACAAGCCAGTTACAAGAAAATATTTATTAGTTTTTAAAGACAGATATATGTCGATACAACAATTGTCAGATATTTCTGTATTGTTAAGTCTAAATGCTGATGATTCTGGTGGTAATATTGAAGACATTGCCCATGATTTGGTCATAGATTTAGAATGTATAGTGAGTAGTGGGTGAAAAGAGAAGTCAACTTTGCTCTGGTGTTACATAGTGACAATGTAATTGACATGTTCCAAAATCTAGTATCAGAAGATATTAAAAATGTAAAGAGATGCAATGTGAGAGATATTTTGAATAGGAATGAAAGACAAACACTAAACAAGCTGGGGTCAGATAAGTCTATAATTGTGAGACAAGCTGACAAAGGAGGAAATGTAGTTGTGGGGAATTTCAGTGACTATCATATGGATGCACTGAGACAAATGAGTGATGTTGTCAACTATAGGAGTGTGGACATACAAATGCTAGAAACGTCTGTGGTGACATTGAAAAATAAACTGAAAAAGTTTAAGGGTCAAGAACTGATATATGTAGAGGAGTGTAATTATCTTACAGTCTCTTTCCCAGTTACCCTCATTATTAATTTTTTACCAAAAATTTATAAAGGGTGAAAGACTCCACTAGAGCGACTGATCATATTGGTTATTGGTTCCCACGCTGAACATATTTCTAAATTTGTGGATTTGTATATTGCTCAGTTTGTTAGTACACTTCCCTCATACATCAAGGATTTGCAAGACTTTTTGAGTCCAATATCTGAAATACCATGGGACCCAGAATACTTTTTAGTAACAATGGGGCATATGTATTAAAACATCGTTTTGCGAGTCCTCCATAGCAATTTTTTGCGAATCACTATTAAGGAGTCGCAAAATGCAATGTATGAGGAATCACATTAATAATTGCGATTTCTACATATTCTTTAATTGTGACTTACAAATTACGAATCACGATTAAGGAATACCTTCCCATTCATTCCAATGGTGCCTAGAGGCCCATAGGAATGAATGGGAAGACATTCGCAATTTGCGAGTACCCATTAGGTACTCGCAAATTGCGAATGCAATTTCAAGGGTGTCAAAAGAACACCCTGTTGCAACCCTGAAATATGTATGTGTGCACATCTGGTGCACATACATGCCCTAATGGCATGTATGGGCACCACATGGCACTTTGAAAAAATTAAAAAAGTGCATTTTTCAACTTGGAGTTGGTGATAATTTGCGATTTCTTCAGCCAAATTCGCACAAATTGGGTGCTTCCTGCATTGCATTTAAGGAATCACAATTTGCGATTCCTTAAATGCATTAAAAAAAAAGGGAATCGCAAATTTTGCGAATCCCTATTTTGCGAGGGCCGTTTGGAATGATACAGCCCAAAAGGCTTTTTCCCGATTGTAAACAGGCTGATTCTGAGAATCTGCCCTTTGTAAACGGGAAATGGGCTTGATACATATGCACCTAAGATTGTAAATAGTCTTTACACTAACATTACTCTTAAGATTGGCTTGGAGGCGCTCAAATCGTTTCTGTTTACAAAATCAGCCAGCTTTTACTCCTATTCACTGATGATTTTACAATTTTCCGAATTTGTGCTAACTAACAACTTCTTCTATTATCAAGATAATCTGTATCACCAATTGAAGGGAATGGTTATGGGATCCAGGCTTGCTCCCTCTTATGCAGATCTCTTTATGGGTTTGAGAGAGCACGCTTGGTCCAGTTCCTCGGAGAACTCAGAGAAAGTGGTCTATTGGGGCCGTTACATGGACAACATGTTTATGATTTGGCATGAATCCGAGGTAGAACTTACGGCATGTTTTTTTTAGATCTGGAGCTAAATAGTAAAGAAGGGCGGCTAATATCCAGATTCTATCAAAGACCTAGGTCCACGAACTCCATTTTACATGCTGACTCGGGTCACTCCAGTAAACAGACAAAAAATATTCGATATGGTGAAGTTATACATGCTAAAAGAAATTGTACTTTACATTCAGATTATGAGGTTCAGGAGGGTGATATCACTAGGAGATTTTTACAAAGAAGTTATCAGAATGCTGTGGTGTCCAGAGCAAGTGAAAGGGCCAGAACAGTGCAAAGAGGAGACCTATTGAAACCAAGCATTCATAAATTGCAGGATGCTTGCACACACAATAAAGATATGAGATTCATCACAGTGTATAGTGAAGGGATCGATGATTTACAGAAATTCTTACCATATAAACCACTAATTACATATAAGAAAGCACCAACCTTGAGAAATCTTTTATCTCTGGGTGATACTTATCAATATATGTTAATTACTCAGGAACCAATGGGTTCTATCCGTTTAAGGGAAAACCCCGCTGGATGGTTTAATTGTCTCCGATGTATCTGTTGCAAATATGTTCTGAATAATTTGACGTTTTCAAAATGTTCTGTTCATCCTCCGCACAAGGTGTCAGAAGGGTCTCCTTCCTCCCCTGCACAGGGTGCCAGAAAGATCTTCTTCATCCCCGCACAAGGTGGCAGAAGGATCTCCTTCATCCCCCGCACAAGGTGCCAGCAGGGTCTTCTTCATCCCCTGCACAGGGTGCCAGAAAGGTCTCCTTCATCCCCTGCACATGGTGCTAGAAGGGTCTCCTTCACCCCCGCACAAGGTGCCAGAAGGGTCTCCTTCACCCCCGCACAAGGTGACAGACGGGTTTCCTTCATCCCCTGCACAGCCAGAAGGATCTCCTTCATCCCCTGCACAGGGTGCCAGAATGGTCTCCTTCATCCCCCGAAACAAGGTGCCAGAAGGGTCTCCTTCATCCCCCGCACAGGGTGCCAGAAGGGTCTCCTTCATCCCCTGCACAGGGTGCTAGAAGGGTCTCCTTCATCCCCCGCACAAGGTGCCAGAAGGATCTCCTTCATCCCCTGCACAAGGTGCCAGAAGGGTCTCCTCCATCCTCTGCACAGGGTGCCAGAAGGGTCTCCTTCATCCCCCATGCAGAGTCCCAGAAGGGTCCCCTTCATACCAGTGCTAGGTCCCAGAAGGCTCTCCTTCATTCCCTGCACAGGGTGCAAGAAGGATGTCCTTCATCCCCCGCACAAGGTGCCAGAAGAGTCTCCTTCATCCCCTGCACAGGGTGCTAGAAGGGTCTCCTTCATCCCCCGCACAAGGTGCCAGAAGGATCTTCTTCATCCCCTGCACATGGTGCCAGAAGGGTCTCCTTCATCCCCTGCACAGGGTGCTAGAAGGGTCTCCTTCATCCCCCGCACAAGGTGCCAGAAGGGTCTTCTTCATGCCCTGCACAGGGTGCCAGAAGGGTCTCCTTCATCCCCTGCACAGGGTGCCAGAAGGATCTCCTTCATCTCCCGCACAAGGTGCCAGAAGGGTCTCCCTCATCCCCTGCACAGGGTGCCAGAAGGGTCTCCTTCATCCCCTGCACAGGGTGCCAGAAGTGTCTCCTTTACCCCCGCACAAGGTGCCAGAAGGATCTCCTTCATCCCCCGCACAAGGTGCCAGAAGGGTCTCCTTCATCCCCTGCACAGGGTGCCAGAAGGGTCTCCTTCATTTCCTGCACAGGGTGCTAGAAGGGTCTCCTTTATCCCCTGCACAGGGTGCCAGAAGGGTCTCCTTCATCCCCTGCACAAGGTGCCAGAAGGATCTCCTTCATCCCCTGCACAGGGTGCCAGAAGGGTCTCCTTCATACCCGCGCTGGGTCCAAGAAGGGTCTCCCTCATACCCACGCTGGGTCCGAGAAGGGTCTCCTTCATACCCGCGCTGGGTCCGAGAAGGGTCTCCTTCTCCCCTGCACAGGGTGCCAGAAGGATCTCCTTCATCCCCCGCAAAAGGTGCCAGAAGGGTCTCCTTCATACCTGCACTGGGTCCAAGAAGGGTCTCCTTCATACCCGCGCTGGGCCCGAGAAGGGTCTCCTTCATACCTGTGCTGGGTCCGAGAAGGGTCTCCTTCATACCCGCGCTGGGTCCAAGAAGGGTCTCCTTCATACCCGCACTGGGTCCGAGAAGGGTCTTCTTCATCCCCTACGCAGTGTCCCAGAAGGGTCTCTTTTCCCCTGCACAGGGTCATGTAAGGGTCTCCTTCAGTCTCTCGCAGGGAACTAGCCAACAAGGCTTTGCATCAAAACTCCACGAGAGATTGTGAAATGATGACGCTACTTGGAATTGGAAGTCACGTGCAAACAACTTTAGAGACAATTTCTATTTTGTTTTTGCAGAGGGTCACAAAACAAAATGATATTTAATCCTGCCTCATGGACAAATATTTCCTACTCTCTTTGTGGGGTCCCTGGGTGTCCTAAGGTGAGGCAGAGTGTTTTTAAAGCACCAGCTGACGCCGTGCAAAAGTCCATTAGACTTGAGCTGTAGAGCTCTGTAATGGAGAATGCAAATATTTCTAGGCAGAGGATGGCTAATGATGTATAGCAGATTTGCATCCACAAAGCTCTTTTCACATAATCACAACCCAAGTCAAATCTAAAATTTGAATCCTGTTCTCTGTGTTGTGAATGGGTTCATAAGGGATTCCGTAGGAGATGTGCGACTACAATGTTCTTGAGTGAGTGCCTGGATACCCTCACGGGTGACAAGAAGCGCTCTACAAATCTTCTGATTGCTTGATTGAGTGAGGAGTCCTCCTGAAAACCGCATCAAGGCGACAGTGAATTTTAAGGTGGCAAAAAATAACCCATGGATCCCTTGGTGATAGCCTGCATGGCCATACTGTGTGCTGAGGCGGCCACCAGTGTCGTAGCCAATGGACTCCTCATTGCTCTAAATCTCTGGGGTTGCACGAAGAGCAGATCTGTTGGGACGGCTGAACTCATCCTTGGAGCTCTGGGCGCGACTCGATTGTGCTTCCAGTTTGCGCTGCTGCTCAACTACGTTATGCAGTTCTTCTTGGTGAGGTTCATCACCCAGGAGGGGTTCAACAAGCCCTTCATGGTCAACTGGATGTTCTTCTACTTCTCCAGCCTCTGGTGCGCCACCTGGCTCTGCACCTTCTACTGCGTCAAGGTCGCCAACTTCAGCTCTGCCATCTTTGCATGCGTGAAACTGGGATTCTCCAAATGGCTGCCCTGGCTGCTGGCCATGTCCTGGCTCGAGTCCTTGGGGTGCGCCCTGCTTGTGCTAGCAAACATCGATGGCATGTTCAGTAACAGTTCATCACCCTTCTCTGGTGGCAACACTCCACCCGCCTTTATGGCTCAAACCAGTTTAAAATCCTGGACATTGGTTTGTCTCCTGGGGTCTTCACCGCCTTTCTTCCTCTTTGTCTTGGCTGCCGGACTCCTGGTTGCCTCTCTGTGCCGCCATGCTCGGCAGATGCAAGGGGGTGCCATGGGTGGGTTCCGAAGCCCGTCGGTCAAGGCTCACGTTGGAGCAGTCAAAGCTGTGACCTTCTTTTTCCTGTTTTACTCTTCCTTCATGATCGCCATCAACATCTCGGCATCTGGGGTGGTGCAATCAGAGGGCTGGGAAAGTTGCCTTTGCGCCCTGGTGATCAGTGCCTACCCATCTCTGCACTCGGTCTGGCTCATACTGAGCAATCCAAAGCTCAGAAATGGCAGCCTTAGGATTCTTTATTGTGGCACGCGCAGCCCGGGTTCAGGAGACGCCGCGCAAGGGATGTCCACCATCACATAGACACCAACGCTTCACTTCAGACCAGACGTTCACATTACGAGGAGACACCCCGCTGTCTGTGATAACCTTGGCTATGATCGGAGGTATGGCTGAGGTTTCACCTCAAAGTACTGCCCTTCTTCAGACACTTGGGTACCCTCAGCGCAAGAAGCATCTCTAACCACAAATCTGCAAAAAGAGCGCCTGTCTGTCGGATCCTGTTATACCTCTGTGGCTTGTTTTTAAAATGCCACCATGGCCGACCCACTGCTATGTGTTCCAGTTAGCACCAATGTACATTGATGACATTTGGGCTAATACCGTGCTTAATTTGTGCATTTTAAAACCAGAAATCAATCGGGGGGGGGGGGGGGGGGAATTGTCCTCCACCACTGGGGACGCCAAATGCCTAGTCTTGATTGCACCTCTTTGCTTCTTCCTGCCACCCCTCTACCCTTCCTGTCTGTTTATCTCACCCTTGCAGCTTCCTTTTCATCCCTCCTTTCTTCCTTTACCACCTTCTCTCTATCTTCTCCTTCTTTCTGCCACCCCTCTAGCCTTCCTGTCTGTTTATCTCACCCTTGCAGGTTCCTTTTCATCCCTCCTTTCTTCCTTTACCACCTTCTCTATCTCCTCCTTCTTTCTGCCACCCCTCTAGCCTTCCTGTCTCTTTATCTCAGCCTTGCAGGTTCCTTTTCATCCCTCCTTTCTTCCTTTACCACCTTCTCTCTATCTTCTCCTTCTTTCTGCCACCCCTCTAGCCTTCCTGTCTCTTTATCTCAGCCTTGCAGGTTCCTTTTCATCCCTCCTTTCTTCCTTTAGCAACTTCTCTCTATCTTCTCCTTCTTCCTGCCACCCCTCTAGCCTTCCTGTCTCTTTATCTCAGCCTTGCAGGTTCCTTTTCATCCCTCCTTTCTTCCTTTACCACCTTCTCTCTATCTCCTCCTTCTTTCTGCCACCCCTCTACCCTTCCTGTCTGTCTATCTCACCCTTGCAGGTTCCTTTTCATCCCTCCTTTCTTCCTTTACCACCTTCTCTCTATCTTCTCCTTCTTTCTGCCACCCCTCTAGCCTTCCTGTCTCTTTATCTCAGCCTTGCAGGTTCCTTTTCATCCCTCCTTTCTTCCTTTAGCAACTTCTCTCTATCTTCTCCTTCTTCCTGCCACCCCTCTACCCTTCCTGTCTTTTTATCTCAGCCTTGCAGGTTCCCTTTCATCCCTCCTTTCTTCCTTTACCATCTTCTCTCTATCTCCTCCTTCTTTCTGCCACCCCTCTACCCTTCCTGTCTCTTTATCTCGCCTTTGCTGGTTCATTTTCATCCCTCCTTTCTTCCTTTACCACCTTCTCTCTATCTCCTCCTTCTTTCTGCCACCCCTCTACCCTTCCTGTCTTTTTATCTCACCCTTGTAGGTTCCTTTTCATCCCTCCTTTCTTCCTTTACCACCTTCTCTCTATCTCCTTCTTCTTTCTTCTTTTTCTCTCTTTATCTCTCTGGGTCCACCCTGAATATTGGAAAATAAGTCC